>NC_092104.1:15193317-15845817 GCF_045679555.1 Salvelinus alpinus | reverse complement strand
CTGATGTCTTGAGATGTTGCTTCAATATATCCACATAATTTTCCTATCTCATGATGCCATCTATTTTGTGAAGTGCACCAGTTCCTCCTGCAGCAAAGCACCCCACAACAGGGTAGAGCTGCCGCTTTCAAGGTGCGGGACTCTACCCCGGAAGCTTAAAAGAAATCCTGCTATGCCCTTTGACGAACCATCAAACAGGCAAAGCGTCAATACAGGGCTAAGATTGAATCATACTACACCGGCTCCGATGATTGTCTTATGTGGCAGGGCTTGAAAACTATTACAGACTACATAGGAAAGCACAGCTGTGAGCTTCCCAGTAAAACGAGCATACCGGACGAGCTAAATCACTTCTATGCTCGCTTCGAGGCAAGCAAAACTGAGGCATGCATGAGAGCATCAGCTGTTCCGGACGACTGTGTGATCACGCTCTCCGTAGCCGACGTGAGTATGACCTTTAAACAGGTCAACATACACAAGGCTGCGGGGCCAGACGGATTACCAGGACGTGTGCTCCGGGCATGTGCTGACCAACTGGCAGGTGTCTTCACTGACATTTTCAACATGTCTCTGATTGAGTCTGTAATACCAACATGTTTCAAGCAGACCACCATAGTCCCTGTGCCCAAGAACACAAAGGCAACTTGCCTCAATGACTACAGACCCGTGGCACTCACGTCCGTAGCTATGAAGTGCTTTGAAAGGTTGGTAATGACTCACATCAACACCATTATCCCAGAAACCCTAGACCCACTCCAATTTGCATACCACCCAAACAGATACACAGAAGATGCAATCTCTATTGCACTCCATACTGCCCTTTCCCACCTGAACAAAAGGAACACTTATGTGAGAATGCTATTCATTGACTACAGCTCAGCGTTCAACACCATAGTACCCTCAAAGTTCATCACTAAGCTAAGGATCCTGGGACTAAACACCTCCCTCTGCAACTGGATCCTGGACTTCCTGACGGGCCGCCCCCAGGTGGTGAGGGTAGGTAGCAACACATCTGCCACACTGATCCTCAACACTGGAGCTCCACAGGGGTGCGTGCTCAGTCCCCTCCTGTACTCCCTGTTCACCCACGACTGCAACACCATCATTAAGTTTGCAGACGACACAACAGTGGTAGGCCTAATCACAGACAACGATGAGACAGCCTATAGGGAGGAGGTCAGAGACCTGGCCGTGTGGTGCCAGAATAACAACCTATCCCTCAACGTAACCAAAACTAAGGAGCTGATTGTGGACTACAGGAAAAGGAGGACCGAGCACTCTCCCATTCTCATCGACGGGGCTGTAGTGGAGCAGGTTGAGAGCTTCAAGTTCCTCGGTGTCCACATAAACAACAAACTAGAATGGTCCAAACACACCAAGACAGTCGTGAAGAGGGCACGACAAGGCCTATTTCCTCTCAGGAAACTAAAAAGTTTTGCCATGTGTCCTGAGATCCTCAAAAGGTTCTACAGCTGCAACATCGAGAGCATCCTGACTGGTTGCAGCACTGCCTGGTACGGCAATTACTCGGCCTCTGACCGCAAGGCACTACAGAGGGTAGTGCGTACGGCCCAGTACACCACTGGGGCTAAGCTGCCTGCCATCCAGGACATCTACACCAGGCGGTGTCAGAGGAAGGCCTAAAAAATTGTCAAAGACCCCAGCCACCCCAGTCATAGACTGTTCTCTCTACTACCGCACGGCAAGCAGTACCGGAGTGCCAAGTCTAGGACTAAAAGGCCTCTCAACCGTTTTTACCCCCAAGCCATAAGACTCCTGAACAGGTAATCAAATGGCTACCTGGACTATTTGCATTGTGTGCCCCCCCAACCCCTCTTTTTACGCTGCTGCTACTCTATGTTTGTCATATATGCATAGTCACTTTAACTATACATTCATGTACATACTACCTCAATTGGGCAGACCAACCAGTGCTCCCACACATTGGCTAACCGGGCTATCTGCGTTGTGTCCCACCCACCACCCGCCAACCCCTCTTTTACGCTCCTGCTATTCTCTGTTCATCATATATGCATAGTCACTTTAACCAAATCTACATGTATATACTACCTCAATCAGCCTGACTAACCGGTGTCTGTATGTAGCCTCGCTACTTTTATAGCCTCGCTACTGTATATAGCCTGTCTTTTTACTGTTGTTTTATTTCTTTACTTATCTATTGTTAACCTAACACCTTTTTTGCACTATTGGTTAGAGCCTGTAAGTAAACATTTCACACCTGTTGTATTCGGCGTACGTGACAAATAAACTTTGATTTGATTTGACATGATGCTGCTACCCCCGTGCTTCAAGGTTGGGATGGTGTTCTTCGGCTTGCAAGCATCTCCCAATTTCCTCCAAACATAACGATGGTCATTATGGTCAAACAGTTATATTTTTGTTTTATCAGACCAGAGGACATTTCTCCAAAAAGTACGATCTTTGTCCCCATGTGCAGTTGCAAACTGTAGTCTGGCTTTTGTATGGTGGTTTTGGAGCATTGGCTTCTTCTTGCTGAGCGGCCTTTCAGGTTATGTCGATATAGGACTCGTTTTACTGCGGATATAGATACTTTTGTAACTTTTTTCTTTACAAGGTCCTTTACTCTTGTTCTGGGATTGATTTGCACTTCTTGCACCAAAGTACGTTCATCTCTAGGAGACAGAACGCGTCTCCTTCCTGAGCGCTATGACAGCTGCGTGGTTCCATGGTGTATATACTTGTGTACTATTGTTTGTACAGATGAACATGGTACCTTCAGGCGTTTGGAAATTGCTCCCAAGGATGAACCAGACTTGTGGAGGTCTACAATCTTGGCTGATTTCTTTTGATTTTCCCATGATGTCAAGTAAATAGGCATTGCGTTTGAAGGTAGAACTTGAAATACATCCACAGGTACACCTACAATTGACTCAAATGATGTCAATTAGCCTATCAGAAATTTCTAAAGCCATGACATAATTTTCTGGAATGTTCCAAGCTGTTTAAAGGCATAGTCAACTTAGTGTATGTAAACTTCTGACCCACTAGAATTGTGATACAGTGAATTATAAATGAAATAATCTGTCTGTAAACAATTGTTGGAAAAACTACTTGTGTCATGCACAAAATAGATGTCCTAACCGACTTGCCAAAACTATAGTTTGTTAAGAAGAAATTTGTGGAGTGGTTGAAAAACGAGTTTCAATGACTCCACCCTAAGTGTATGAAACTTCCGACTTCAACTGTACATCTGAACTGTACGTATCTACCATTAGCATTAGATATAAAATGATTTTGTTTCCATCTTAAAACTATCCATTCCTGTACTGTAAGTGTATCATGTGATATATTTCAGTTCAAATCTCTTTTTGGCATTTGTGATATTTTATTAGGATCTCCATTAGCTATTGCAAAGGCAGCAGTTACTCTTGCTGGGGTCTACACAAAACATGAAACATGACATAATACAGAACATAGACAAGAACAGCTCAAGGACAGAACTACATACATTTTAAAACTTATTCGGGATCGGTGTCCCTTCCACGGAACGGTTAAGTTAACATAGGCTAATGCGATTAGCATGAGGCTGTAAGTAACAAGAACATTTCCCAAGACATAGACATATCTGATATTGGCAAAAAGCTTAAATTCTTGTTAATCTAACTGCACTGTCCAATTTACAGTAGCTATTACAGTGAAATAATACCATGCTATTGTTTGAGGAGAGTGCACAATTTTGCATGCAAAGTTATTAATAAACAAATTAAGCACATTTGGGCAGCCTTGATAGAACATTTTGAACAGAAATGCAATGGTGCATTGGATCAGTCTAAAACGTTGCACATACACTGATGCCATCTAGTGGCCAAAATCTAAATTGCACCTGGACTGGAATAATACATTATGGCCTTTCTCTTGCATTTCAAAGATGATGGTACAAAAAGAATACAAAAGAACGGTGTTTTTTTCTTTATATTATGTTTTACCAGATCTATTGTGTTATATTCTACTACATTCCTTTCACATTTCCATAAACTTCAAAGTGTTTCCTTTCAAATGGTACCAAGAATATGCCTATCCTTGCTTCAGGGCCTGAGCTACAGGCAGTTAGATTTGGGTATGTCATTTTAGGCGAAGCTTAAAAAAAAAAAAAAAAAAAAGGGGATAATCCATAAGATTAAAATGGCACACATAGCCTACATACAGTATCAATACATACACACAAAATATCCAGGTCAAATAGGGAAGAGGTGTTGGGCCATAAGGTGTTGCTTTATTTGTTTTCTGAAACCAGGTTTGCTGTTCATTTAAGCAATATGAGATGGAAGGGAGTTCCATGCAATAATGACTATATAATACTGTACTCCAGTGGCGGCTGCTGAGGGGAGGACGGCTCATAATGATGGCTGGAATGGAGCAAATGGAATGGCATCAAACACATGGAAACCATGGAAACCATGTGTGTGATGTATTTGATACCATTCCACTAATACCGCTTCAGCCATTACCACGAGCCCATACTCCCAAATTAAGGTGCCACCAACCTCCTGTGCTGTACTCTTTCTTGAACTTGTTCTGGATTTGGGGACTGTCAAAAGACCCCTGGTGGCTTTTAGCCAAGAGAGAGTATTTATATTAGCCCTCTGATTGGTTGGCTCCCACCTGCCTCCTCCATAAATAGACGCGTATTTAAAGCAGGAAATGAGAGCACAAGGTCAAATATAAAACCCCACATTTCATGAAAGAAAAATTTAATAAATGTTTGCCTTCGGCCAAACTGGGGAGAGGGTTTGACACAAACTTGGTAGAGTTTTGTGAAACTTGTGTGTGTTGCCAGTGCACAGCACCATGACTAACTGTAGCGTTACAGTATTTATTTGCATAGCGTCAGGTGCCAGACAGGAAGTTGGACCAAAGTAGACACCACAGGGAAAGGAAATAATGTCATGGTTACAATGCTGGACCCTGAAATATGAGGACATTTATTTTAGTCCAAGACCAGTGTGACCGGCCCAGTCTACTCCTGCCATAGCTACATACTTTAGCCAGCCAATACTCTACAAGGTGAGAGGTGGTCAGAACGACTTACAGAGTTGGCATGGCTATTCATAAACCTAAAGTGTGTGTATGAATTGGAAAAAATGATTCATTTAGACTATATTGTACTAAATGTTATGTGACCATGCCATGCTATCCAATTGGGGTAAATAAAGTTTAATAACAGATATATAAGTGAGAGAAGTTGTGCTTATTGTAGTCTTAAAGAGTTAGACGACTTGTCCAAGGCCAAAGCAAGGCTAGGTGTAGCGTTGCCCCTCTCTCTCTCTCTCAATTTAAGGGCTTTATCGACATGGAAACATATGTTAATATTGCCAAAGCAAGTGAAATAGATAATAAACAAAAGTGAAATAAACAATAAAAAATTAACAACAGTAAACATCACACTCACGAAAGTACCAAAAGAGTAAAGACATTTCAAATGTCATATTATGTCTATATACAGTGTTACAATTGTGTTTGTTCTTCACTGGTTGCGCTTTTAGATATGGGAGCTTATCAAAATTGGATTTGTTTTCGAATTCGTTATGGGGCTGTGTAATCTGAGGGAAATATGTGTCTCTAATATAGTCATACATTTGGCAGGAGGTTAGGAAGTGCAGCTCAGTGTCCACCTCATTTCCAACCTTTCTCCCCCTCTTAAGAGGTGTTGCATGGTGAGAGGGCAGTGTTTGTTTACCAAGTTGAGAGAGGAGGAGTGAAGGGACAATGTGGAGGTGTGAGGGAGAGAGTTGTCACTGAGCCACACACAAAGACTAGCACATCAGATGACAGAGACATACAAAATACCACACACACAGGTCATCCCCACTAGTAAACCTTCTGGATCAAATGACTAACAACAAGGACATCATAATACTGAATAATGATATGAATCTGTTCTCCATTTCTGCCTCCCTCTCTTCTTATCTGTTTCAGTCAGGAGAGCGGAGAGCTGGGACAGGGGCAATCCCTGAGGCATCAAGCCAAATCTCGTGCCAGAGAGCTAAACGCTATAATCCAGACATGTTCAATTCTAGTCCCATTGATATGCCCACTGATCTGGAAATACCTGATATGTGAAAGAAAGAGGTGCGACATGGAAAACACACACACACAGGCAGGAAGGTCACTTCCTCTTCAGCGCATTAAGCCAAATGACCAGGGGCCTGTAAACTGCTTGCGCCAGTTTACACAAAAGTTGGCATTTATACAAATTTGACATTATTACTTGATTGGACCTAGCAGCCCAGTAAATAGGCTATGTATTTCAAAAAGTGTTTCAATATCATAGACAGCGTAGTTTACAATAGCGGTATACTGTCAAATTTAACAGATTATCTTTTACATTGAAGCAGGCTACTGTAATGGCATTTTTTTGTGTAGCCTCCCCTACAATGTTTCAGAATTCGCTGGTAGTCCATCATATATAGGCCATTATTTTCTCCTTCAGAAATGGACGCAGGCCTTTTCCAGATATGTTATTAATGAATTCTAAAGATTAAAACATTCCGCCAACACAGTAAATAGACCGGTAGCTTATGTACAATATTTCACAGTATCAATCAAATTTCAATCAAATGTATTTATAAAGCCCTTCTTACAACAGCTGATGTCACAGAGTGCTGTACAGAAACCAAGCCTAAAACACCAAACAGCAAGCAATGCAGGTGTAGAAGCACGGTGGCTGGGAAAAACTCCCTAGAAAGGCCGGAACCTAGGAAGAAACCTAGAGAGGAACCAGGCTATGAGGGGTGACCAGTCCTCTTCTGGTTGTGTCTGGTGAAGATTATAACAGAACATGGCCAAGATGTTCAAATGTTCATAGATGACCAGCAGGGTCAAATAATAATAATCACAGTGGTTGTAGAGGGTGCAACAGGTCAGCACCTCAGGAGTAAATGTCAGTTGGCTTTTCATAGCCGATCATTCAGAGTATCTCTACCGCTCCTGCTGTCTCTAGAGAGTTGAAAATAGCAGGTCTGGGACAGATAGCACACCCGGAGAACAGGTCAGGGCTCCAGAACAGTTGAAAATGGGGCAGCAGCACGACCAGGTGGACAGTAAGGAGTCATTAGGCCAGGTAGTCCTGAGGCAAGTTCCAAGGCCCAAAAACAAGAGAGAGAGAGAGAGAGAGAGAGAGAGAGAGAGAGAGAGAGAGAGAGAGAGAGAGAGAGAGAGAGAGAGAGAGAGAGAGAGAGAGAGAGAGAGAGAGAGAGAGAGAGAGAGAGAGAGGGAGCGTATTTAAATTCACACCGGATAAGACAGGATAAATACTCCAGATATAACAGACTGACCCTAGCCCCCCAACACATAAACTATTGCAGCATAAATACAGGAGGCTGAGACAGGAAGGGTCGGGAGACACTGTGGCCCTGTCCGACGTTACCCCCGGACAGGACCAAACAGGCAGGATATAACCCCACCCACTTTGCCAAAGCACAGCCCCCACACCACTAGAGGGATATCTTCAACCACCAACTTACTATCCTGAGACAAGGCTGAGTATAGCCCACAAAGATCTCCCCAGCGGCACGAACCCAAGGGGGGGCGCCAACCCAGACAGGAAGATTACGTCAGTGACTCAACCCACTTAAGTGGCGCACCCCTCCTAGGGACGGCATGGAAGAGCACCAGTAAGCCAGTGACTCAGCCCCTGTAATAGGGTTTGAGGCAGAGAATCTCAGTGGAGAGAGGGGAACCGGCCAGGTAGAGACAGCAAAGGCGGTCCGTTACTCCAGTGCCTTTCCGTTCACCTTCACACCTTCACAAAAAAACACAGCCATTTTCCAGCCAAAGAGAGGAGTCACAAAAAGCAGAAATATAGATAAAATGAATCACTAACCTTTGATGATTTTCATCAGATGACACTCATAGGACTTCATGTTACACAATACATGTATGTTTTGTTCAATAAAGTTCATATTTATATCCAAAAATCTCAGTTTATATTGGCGCGTTATGTTCAGTAATGTTTTGCTTCCTAAACATCCGGTGATTTTGCAGAGAGCCACATTTATTTACAGAAATACTCATCATAAATGTTGATGAAAATACAAGTGTTATGCATGGAATTAAATATATACTTCTCCTTGCCACTAGGGGGGTGCCATTTCGACATAGTCCAAATTCGTCTCCAAATTAAACTGCCTCGTACTCAATTCTTGCTCGTACAATATGCATATTATTATTACTATTGGATAGAAAACACTCTCTAGTTTCTAAACCCGTTTGAATTATGTCTGTGGGTGAAACAGAACTCGACTTAGAGCAATTGTCCTATGTGTATGTCAGAATTCAGAATTGTACTGGCTGTTCTGAGACCTGTGTATTAATTTGCCTGTCCTCTATTGGTTGAGATGCACTGCATACACCTTCCCCTGGGTGTCAGCGAATAGGGAGACTTGAAATGGACTCTCTGCGTAGTCCCCAAAGGTTATAAATTGAATTGGAATCACGGTGGCCAATCTTTTGGATCTTCGCTCGGGCGCAAAGAGGAGCTTTGCGTATCGTTGTGGAAGCTCTGGTTTTAGCTCCTTAGATAATTCCGGTCATGTTTTTATTCGATATAAGCTTTAAAGACATCATAATCTTGTTATTTTGAACCGAATTATTTCAGTTTATATCAGTTTATTGCGATTTTCTGGCATTTCTTTGTGACGCACTTTCAAGAGTTGGACACTTTCCCTGTACATGCCGAACGTTAGTGGCCATTTCGACAGGACAAGAGGACATCTTTCGACCAAAAGACGATTAGACCGGAGAAAGGACACATTGCCCAAGATTCTGATGGAAGCTCAGCTAATAGTAAGAACTATTTATGCTGATAAATCGTTGTTCTGTTGAAAAATGTTAAACGCATAAGCTGCCATTTTTTGGGGGGTAGCTTCGCTTTGGCGCAACTTGTATTGCGCTGTAAGGTTAATTTTAAAAATGTAATTCAGCGATTGCATTAAGAACTAATTTGTCTTTCAAATGCTGTCCACGCTGTATTTTTTAGTCAAGTTTATGATTATTTAATGATTAGACTAAGTCACTCTCCAAGATGGCGCCCGACATTTTCTGCCCAGTTTAGCTACTTTTCTCATTGTATAACCACGATCTTTGTGGCTAAATATGCACATTTTCGAACAAACTCTATATGCATTGTGTAATATGATGTTACAGGACTGTCATCTGAAGAATTCTGAGAAGGTTAGTGAAAAAATTAATATATTTTGGTGGCGATAACGTTATCGCCCCCTTTGCCTTGATTTAATGCTTGGGTGATGTTAGCTCATGTGGTATGCTAATATAACGATATATTGTGTTTTCGCTGTAAAACACTTAGAAAATCTGAAATATTGTCTGGATTCACAAGATCTGTGTCTTTCGATTGCTGTAGGCTGTGTATTTTTCAGAAATGTTTTAGGATGAGTATTTTGGTAATTGACGTCGGTCTCTGTAATTATTCCGGCTGCTTCCAACGCTATTTCAGATTGCAGCTGCAATGTACAACTGTGATTTATACCTGAAAAATGCACATTTTTCTAAAAAAACATATCCTATACCATAAATATGTTATCAGACTGTCATCTTATGAAGTTGTTTCTTGGTTAGTGGCTATATATATCTTTATTTAGTCGAATTAGTGATAGCTACTGATGCAGGAAAAAAATGGTGGAGAAAAAAAGTTGTGTCTTTTGCTATCGTGGTTAGCTAATAGATTTACATATTGTGTCTTCCCTGTAAAACACTTAGAAAATCTGAAATATTGTCTGGATTCACAAGATCTGTGTCTTTCGATTGCTGTAGGCTGTGTATTTTTCTGAAATGTTTTAGGATGAGTATTTTGGTAATTGACGTCGGTCTCTGTAATTATTCCGGCTGCTTCCAACGCTATTTCAGATTGCAGCTGCAATGTACAACTGTGATTTATACCTGAAAAATGCACATTTTTCTAAAAAAACATATCCTATACCATAAATATGTTATCAGACTGTCATCTTATGAAGTTGTTTCTTGGTTAGTGGCTATATATATATCTTTATTTAGTCGAATTAGTGATAGCTACTGATGCAGGAAAAAAATGGTGGACAAAAAAAAGTTGTGTCTTTTGCTATGTTGGTTAGCTAATAGAAATACATATTTTGTCTTCCCTGTAAAACATTAAAAAAATCGGAAATGATGGCTGGATTCACAAGATCTGTATCTTTCATTTGGTGTCTTGGACTTGTGATTTCATGAACATTTGATTATATGATATAATGCAACCGCTGTGTCAGATTTCAAAAAAGCTTTACGGAAAAAGCACACCATGCAATAATCTGAGTACAGCGCTCAGTACAGCGCTCAGAGTCAACAGAAGTCAGAAATAGCATT
The DNA here is from genome assembly GCF_045679555.1 of Salvelinus alpinus. Lineage (NCBI taxonomy): Eukaryota > Metazoa > Chordata > Actinopteri > Salmoniformes > Salmonidae > Salvelinus > Salvelinus alpinus. The sequence continues at coordinate 15,835,437 of NC_092104.1, read as the reverse complement.
ATAAATATTCACTTACCTTTGATGATCTTCATCGGAATGCACTCCCAGGAATCCCAGTTCCACAATAAATGTTTGTTTTGTTCGATAAAGTCCATCATTTATGTCCAAATACCTCCTTTTTGTTTGCACGTTTAGTCCAGACGAAAAGTCAAAAAGTTCCATTACAGTTCGTAGAAACATGTCAAACGATGTATAGAATCAATCTTAGGATGTTTTTATTATAAATCTTCAATAATATTCCAACCGGACAATTCCTTTGTATTTTGAAATGAAAAGGAACGCAGCTCACTCTCACAGTGTGAGAGCATGACTTAGCTCATGGCATTCTACCAGACCTCTTAGTCAAACAGCTCTTATTCGCTCCCCCTTCACAGTTCTAAAGACTGTTGACATCTAGTGGAAGCCTTAGGAAGTGCAATCGGACCAAATTTTACACTGTATATTGGATAGGCAAAGACTTGAAAAACCTACAAACCTCAGATTTCACACTTCCTGGTTGGAATTTTTCTCAGGTTTTTGCCTGCCATATGAGTTCTGGTATACTCACAGACATCATTTAAACAGTTTTAGAAACTTCAGAGTGTTTTCTATCCATATCTACTAATAACTTCTGGGCCTCAGTAACAGGCAGTTTACTCTGGGCACCTTATTCATCCAAGCTGACCAAGTCTGCGCCTCTCACATGGATAGGCAGACCATTCCATAAAAATGGAGCTCTATAGGAGAAAGCCCTGCCTCCAGCTGTTTGCTTAGAAATTCTAGGGACAGTAAGGAGGTCTACGTCTTGTGACCATAGTGTACGTGTAGGTATGTACGGCAGGACCAAATCGGAAAGATAGGTAGGAGCAAGCCCATGTAATGCTTTGTAGGTTAGCAGTAAAACCTTGAAATCAGCCCATGCCTTAACAGGAAGCCAGTGTAGAGAGGCTAGCACTGGAGTAATATGATCACATTTTTTGGTTCTAGTCAAGATTCCAACAGCCGTGTTTAGCACTAACTGAAGTTTATTTCGTGCTTTATCCGGTTAGCCAGAAAGTAGAGCATTGCAGTAGTCTAACCTAGAAGTGACAAAAGCATGGATTAATTTTTCTGCATAATTTTTGCAATGTTACCTAGATGGAAAAAAGCTGTCCAAGAAACAGTCTTGATATGTTCGTCAAAAGAGAGATCAGGGTCCAGAGTAACTCCGAGGTCCTTCACAGCTTTATTTGAGACGACTGTACAACCATCAAGATTAATTGTCAGATTCAACAGAAGATCTCTTTGTTTCTTGGGACCTAAAACTAGGATCTCTGTTTTGTCCGAGTTTAAAAGTAGAACGTTTGCAGCCATCCACTTCCTTATGTCTGAAACACAGACTTCCAGTGAGGGCAATTTTGGGGCTTCACCATGTTTCATCAAAATGTACAGCTGTGTGTCGTCCGCTTAGCAGGGAATGTTAACATTATGTTTCCGAATCACCAAGAGGTCAAATATATTGTGAAATCAATAGTGGTCCTAAAACGGAGCCTTGAGGAACACGAAAATGTACAGTTGATTTATAAGAGGACAAACCATCTACAGAGACAAACTGATATCTTTCCAACAAATACGATCTAAACCAGGCCAGAACTTGTCCGTGTAGACCAATTTGGGTTTCCAATCTCTCCAAAAGAATGTGGTGATATATGGTATCAAAAGCAGCACTAAGGCCTAGGAGCATGAGGACAGATGCAGAGCCATTAAAAGTTCATTTAGCACCTTCACAAGTGCAGCTTCAGTGCTATGTTGGGGTCTAAAACCAGACTGAAGCATTTCGTATACATTGTTTGTCTTCACGAAGGCAGTGAGTTGCTGCGCAACAGAATTTTAAAAATTGTTTGAGAGGAATGGGAGATTCGATATAGGCCGATAGTTTTTTATATTTTCTGGGTCAAGGTTTGGCTTTTTCAAGTGAGGCTTTATTACTGCCACTTTTAGTGAGTTTGGTACACATCCGGTGGATAGAGAGCCGTTTATTATGTTCAACATAGGAGGGCCAAGCACAGGAATCAGCTCTTTCAGTAGTTTAGTTGGAATAGGATCCAGTATGCAGCTTGAAGGTTTAGAGGATAATTATTTCCACCAATTTGTCAAGAGATATAATATTAAAAAACTTGAGTGTCTCCCTTGATCCTTTGGAGGAATACGCAGATTTAAAGAGAAGTCCGTAATTTGCTTTCTAATGATCATGATCTTTTGTCAAAGAAGTTCATAAATGTATCACTGCTGAAGTGAAAGACATCCTCTCTTGGGGAATGCTGTTTTTTAGTTAACTTTGCAACAGTATCAAGAATACATTTTGGATTGTTGTTATTTTCCTCAATTAAGTTGGAAAAATAGGATGATTGAGCAGCAGTGAGGGCTCTTCGATACAGCACGGTACTGTCTTTCCAAGCTAGTCGGAAGACTTCCAGTTTGGTGTAGCGCCATTTCCGTTCCAATTTTCTGGAAGCTTGCTTCAGAGCTCGGTTATTTTCTGTTTACCAGGGAGCTAGTTTCTTATGACAAATGTTTTTTGTTTTTAGGGGTGCGACTGCATCTAGGGTATTACGCAAGGTTAAATTGAGTTCCTCAGTTAGATGGTTAACTGATTGTTGTACTCTGACGTCCTTGGGTAGGTGGAGGGAAGGAAGGGCATCTAGGAATATTTGGGTTGTCCGAGAATTTATAGCACGACTTTTGATGATCCTTGGTTGGGGTCTGAGCAGATTATTTATTGCGATTGCAAACATAATAAAATGGTGGTCCGATTGTCCAGGATTATGAGGAAAAACATTAACATCCACAACATTTATTCCATAGGACAAAACTAGGTCCAGAGTATGACTGTGGCATTGAGCAGGTCCGGAGACATGTTGGACAAAACCCACTGAGTTGATGATGGCTCCGAAAGCCTTTTGGAGTTGGTCTGTGGACTTTTCCATGTGAATATTAAATTCACCAAAAATATATTATCTGCCATGACTTCCAGGTCCGATAGGAATTCAGGGAACTCAGTGAGGGACGCTGTATATTGCCCAGGAGGCCTGTAAACAGTAGCTATAAAAAAGTGATTGAGTAGGCTGCATAGATTTCATGACTAGAAGCTCAAATGACGAAAACGCAGTAGTTTTTTTTGTAAATTGAAATTTGCTATCGTAACACCTCCGCCTTTGCAGGATGCGCGGGGGATATGGTCACTAGTGTGGCCTCATTTACCATAGTAAATTCATCAGGCTTAAACCATGTTTCAGTCAGGCCAATCACATCAAGATTATGATCAGTGATTAGTTAATTGACTAGAACTGCCTTGGAAGAGGGGGTTCTAACATTAAGTAGCCCTATTTTGAGATGTGACCTTTATTTAACTAGGCAAGTAAGTTAAGAACAAATTATTATTTACAATGATGGCCTACCACGGCCAAACACGGACGACGCTGGGCCAATTGTGCGCTGCCCTATGGGACTCCCAATCATGGCCGGATGTGATACAGCCTGGATTCGAACCAGGGAATGTAGTGACGCCTCTTACACTGAGATGCAGGGCCTTAGACCGCTGCGTCACTCGGGAGCCCTGTACCAAGGCAGGACATAGAAACCCAATAATCTACTGATAAACTAAATATTGAACAACAATTAGTCTTTTACATGCCGTGGCGTAATGCTAATAGTCACCATAAAAGGGTGTTTTCTAGTAGGAGTTTTAACGCTCGTTCATGCGGGCAGGTTTACGACAAGGCCAGATTTAGTCACCATAAAAGGGTGTTTTCTAGTAGGAGTTTTAACGCTCGTTCATGCGGGCAGGTTTACGACAAGGCCAGATTTATAACGGAAAACATGCGTATGTATGGCGGGTGCAAAGTTCATGAATCTCAATTGATTCGTACGTGCGCAGACTTATCAGAAATGGCGCACGCAGAAATTTAGAGTAACATTTCCGCAACGGTTATAAATGAGGCCCCAAGGCTTAACAGGAGGAGACATCACACAGTCTCAAAGCATCCCGCCCCACTGACACTCAGACTATACAGATACATAACGTCACAAATACAGATAGGTCTCATTCTGCACACACACACAAACACACATCAAAACATGATGAAATAAACAACCACCACAACCCCAACCCTGCACCCACATACAGTGGGGAGAACAAGTATTTGATACACTGACGATTTTGCAGGTTTTCCTACTTACAAAGCATGTAGAGGTCTGTAATTTTTATCATAGGTACACTTCAACTGTGAGAGAAGGAATCTAAAACAAAAATCCAGAAAATCACATTGTATGATTTTTAAGTAATTAATTTGCATTTTATTGCATGACATAAGTATTTGATACATCAGAAAAGCAGAACTGAATATTTGGTACAGAAACCTTAGTTTGCAATTACAGAGATCATACGTTTCCTGTAGTTCTTGACCAGGTTTGCACACACTGCAGCAGGGATTTTGGCCCACTCCTCCATACAGACCTTCTCCAGATCCTTCAGGTTTCGGGGCTGTCGCTGGGCAATACGGACTTTCGGCTCCCTCCAAAGATTTTCTATTGGGTTCAGGTCTGGAGACTGGCTAGGCCACTCCAGGACCTTGAGATGCTTCTTACGGAGCCACTCCTTAGTTGCCCTGGCTGTGTGTTTCGGGTCGTTGTCATGCTGGAAGACCCAGCCACGACCCATCTTCAATGCTCTTACTGAGGGAAGGAGGTTGTTGGTCAAGATCTCGCGATACATGGCCCCATCCATCCTCCCCTCAATACGGTGCAGTCGTCCTGTCCCCTTTGCAGAAAAGCAGCCCCAAAGAATGATGTTTCCACCTCCATGCTTCACGGTTGGGATGGTGTTCTTGGGGTTGTACTCATCCTTCTATTCCTCCAAACACGGCGAGTGGAGTTTAGAGCAAAAAGCTCTATTTTTGTCTCATCAGACCACATGACCTTCTCCCATTCCTCCTCTGGATCATCCAGATGGTCATTGGCAAACTTCAGACGGGCCTGGACATGCGCTGGCTTGAGCAGGGGGACCTTGCGTGCGCTGCAGGATTTTAATCCATGACGGCGTAGTGTGTTACTAATGGTTTTCTTTGAGACTGTGGTCCCAGCTCTCTTCAGGTTATTGACCAGGTCCTGCCGTGTAGTTCTGGGCTGATCCCTCACATTCCTCATGATCATTGATGCCCCACGAGGTGAGATCTTGCATGGAGCCCCAGACCGAGGGTGATTGACCGTCATCTTGAACTTCTTCCATTTTCTAATAATTGTGCCAACAGTTGTTGCCTTCTCACCAAGCTGCTTGCCTATTGTCCTGTAGCCCATCCCAGCCTTGTACAGGTCTACAATTTATCCCTGATGTCCTTACACAGCTCTCTGGTCTTGGCCATTGTGGAGAGGTTGGAGTCTGTTTGATTGAGTGTGTGGACAGGTGTCTTTTATACAGGTAACGAGTTCAAACAGGTGCAGTTAATACAGGTAATGAGTGGAGAACAGGAGGGCTTCTTAAAGAAAAACTAACAGGTCTGTGAGAGCCGGAATTCTTACTGGTTGGTAGGTGATCAAATACTTATGTCATGCAATAAAATGCAAATTAATTACTTAAAAATCATACAATGTGATTTTCTGGATTTTTGTTTTAGATTCCGTCTCTCGCAGTTGAAGTGTACCTATGATAAAAATGACAGACCTCTACATGCTTTGTAAGTAGGAAAACCTGCAAAATCGGCAGTGTATCAAATACTTGTTCTCCCCACTGTAGCATACAATAACCCCCCTCATCACACACACAAACACACAAAATAACACACACACAAAACACATACACCCTCTGCACTCCTACTTTACTCATTCCTCAGTCAGTCAGTCTTAGTGCTGGGTAGAGCTTATTCCACATCTGGCTCACAGGCCAGAGAAGATATGGTAATACAATATCTTTAACCCTTGAAGGGATACTGTTATCCCTTCAAAGGGATCCCTCAAATTATCCCTCAAATGACTAATTGACATTTGGTTTCCTTACCCTGTAACCAGTCTCTGGACAAGGTATGACAGCAATCCATGCTTTGGTTTAGTTTCCACATAACATTTTAGCATTTGTGGCACAAATCCCATTGAAGTCATGGGACTGATATTAGCTTTTTTTACACATCAAATCTATAAGGGACTTTGTTGAGCTTCACAATCAATTTGAGATACTTTCGGATTAATTTAACTTGAATGGGATACGTGCCACAAATGCTAAAACGTTAGCATGTGGAAACAGTGCTACGGAAACTAAACCAAAGCTTGGATTGCAGTCATACCTTGTGTATTATGCGTATTCTAACTTAGTAGCACTCCCCTGTGAATGCACACACACCCACCCTCACAATCTCTCTACACCACCTCTTTCCTCAATACCCAGGTTGGACGACAGAAAGGATTATTGTTCTTGAAGCACCCCGAAATTATGCATTCTCCATTTACCCTGTTGCTACATCATTCTCCCTCTCCACCCCATGGCTGAGAATACAATTATTATTATTCATCCCATCTTCCTTCTCTTTACCTCTTCACCATCCCCGCCTCACCTTCCCTCCCTCCCCTCTCCCCTACCTCATTCCCTCTCCTCTCCCCTCCCTCCCTCATGTCTCCTCTCCCTCCCTCCCTCCCTCCCAGTCCTGTGTGTGTTCTGGGGCTATCTTTGAGTGAAGGGTTGGCTCGCAGGGCTCACTTTGATTGTGTATTTGTCTGTTCCAGTCAGACCAGGCACCAGGATAAAGTGACTAAAGGGGCAGTTGAAATAGGTGAGGGGGCTGAATTTTGGGGGGGTTCTTGCATTGGAATTATATTGAATTCTGCTTATATCACGCTATACCACAATAAACATGAAATTCAAATGCCAAAACCATTGAGTGCTTTTGACCAAGAAGTGACAGGTTGGCGCAAAATCTTCACTGCGCTCTTTCAGCACCATGGACAGCACACTAAACACTAAAGGAAGGTCGTTGAAAATCTAGGCTGGTGGCTAAGGAAGTAATTTTGCCATTCTGTACTCTAGGTTTCTGCTGAAATGACGCTATTGGCTATATCACCAAGATTTTGACAAAAACCAACCAGCTAGATTATTTCTTACCTTTTCAGAAGAGTTGCAGCCTCCTTGATGCTCTGAGGAACTTTCTGAGTAATCCATAATTCCATTCTCCCCTAAATCTTCTTGTAAGATCCTCCTTAACACCCCAAAGTCGATGTCAGCGCCCCCGTGGAAATCTAATTGGCATAATTTTAAAAATCCCCAGTTTAAGCTAGAGATATGTTGTTTGCATTGGATAAGTCTCAATCCACCACATCTGCGGTGAAAGGTGACAGAGCTAGAGCGGTATTTGTCAGACCATGAGACATCCCAAAAATCTTCACACAAAATCGTAAGTAGCTTCCGAACGGTTTGACTGACAAACTATTATGACCCCTCTATGGAAAGATGAGATCTCACGAACATGATGGTGTTTTCCGTTTTGCTCTACAACCCCCACACGTGTATTGGCCTCATCTGAAGTCGATACGGTTGATCTGCCAACCTCTGTCTGTAGCGTCCGAACGGTTTAATATGAACCCGCTGTGCAAAGCTGAGACTCTCACGAACACGTGCATGTCAGTTGTTTTGTTCTAGGACGCCCACAGGCCTCACAAGACCTGTCTGAAGTACAGTATATACAGCACATTCAGAAAGTATTCAGACTGCTTGACTTCTCCCAAATTTTTCTACGTTACAGCCTTATTCTAAAATGTATTAATTCATTTGTTTCCCCTTATCAATCTGCACACAATACCCCATAATGATAAAGAAAAAACTGTTTTTTATACATTTTTGCAAATGTATTAAATATTTTAAAAAGTATTCGGAGCCTTTGCTATGAGACATGAAATTTAGCTCAGGTGCATCCTGTTTCCATTGATCATCCTAGAGATGTTTCTACAACTTGTTTGGAGTCAACCTGTGGTAAATTCAATTGATTGGACACGATTTGGAAGGGCACACACCTGTCTATATAAGGTTCCACAGTTGACAGTGCATGTAAGAGCAAAAACCAAGCCATGAGGTCGAAGGAATTGTCCATAGAGCTCCAAGACAGGATTGTGTCGAGGCACAGACCTGGGGATAGGGTAACAAAACATTTCTGTAGCATTGAAGGTCCCCAAGAACACAGTGGCCTCCATCATTCTTAAATGGAAGAAGTTTGGAACCATCAAGACTTCCTAGAGCTGGCCTCCCGGGCAAACTGAGTAATCGGGGGAGAAGGGCCTTGGTCAGAGAGGTGACCAAGAACCCGATGGCCACTGACAGAGCTCCAGAGTTCCTCTGTGGAGATGGGAGAACTTTCCAGAAGGAACCATCTCTGCAGCACTCCACCAATCAGGCCTTTGTGGTAGAGTGACCAGACAGAAGCCACTCCTCAGTGAAAATCACATGACAGCCTAAAGGACTCTCAGACCATGACATACAAGATTCTCTGGTCTGATGAAACCAAGATTGAACTCTTTGGCCTGAAAGCCAAGCATCAAGTCTGGAGTAAACCTGGCACAATCCCTATGGTGAAGCATGGTGGTGGCAGCATCATGCTGTGGGGATGTTTTTCAGCAGCAGTGACTGGTAGACTAGTCAGGATCGAGGGAAAGATGAACAGAGCAAAGTACAGAGAGATCCTTCATGAAAACCTGCTCAAGAGTGCTCAGGATCTCAGACTGGGGCGAAGGTTCACCTTCCAAAAGGGCAACAACCCTAAGCACACAGCCAAGACAACGCAGGAGTGGCTTTGGGAGAAGTGTCTGAATGTCCTTGAGTGGCCCAGCCAAAGCCTGGAATTGAACCCAATCGAACATCTCTTGAGAGACCTGAAAATAGCTGTGCTAAGCTGACAGAGCTTGAGAGGATCTGCAGAAACGAATGGGAGAAACACCCCAAATGCAGGTGTGCCAAGCTTGTAGCGTCATACCCAAAAAGACTCAAGGCTGTAATCACTGCCAAAGGTGCTCCAACATAGTACTGAGTAAAGGGTGTGAATACTTCGTTTTTGTTTTTACTTTGTCATTATGGGGTATTGGGTGTAGATTGGTGACAGAAAAGACAATTTAATCCATTTTAGAATAAGACTGTAACGTAACAAAATGTGGGAAAAGTCAAAGGGTCTGAGCACTTTCTGAATGCACTGTGTGCAGACTGTTTAGTGCCAAAAACAAGGGGCTAAAACCATGTGAAAAAACAAAACAAATGTTTCCTGATCTTTCTTATACAGTATCTCTCAGATATAGAACAGACACTTCAGAACAAATTTCCTTTAGATTTTTTGAGGGACTATCTGTTGTTCTATGTAGTGAATCTGTTATTCAATGTGTTTGTATGGGCTAATAGCAGTACGGCCAAATACAATTGTTCATCAAATAAAATGGTTGTATATGTTGTTGTTTTTTATACTTCAAGGGGTCTTAAAATTCAAAACCAAATAGCAAAATGATCCTTCTTAAAACGATTCCATATATCTTACTAACTCCTTTTGCTTTGGGTATTTTGGCGAAGCCAATTTCTACTATCCATCGTGGCAGATTAACTGGTTCGAGCTAGCTAAATAGGCTAAGGCTAATAACGCTTTTTACAGCCAGCTAAGAAGCTAACTAAACTATGAGGTTGTTGGGCGTGAGGCAGAGTTGAGTGAAGCAGCTTCAACGGTAAACTTGACCCGCCCTTATAAATCAAAACCAAATATTTGTACGGAGCATTTTTCCCGGCTTTTATGGAAACACAAAGGAGTTATTCCTAACCGCCCCGGTTGCTTCAATAGCCCTCAATAGCCCCCAGCGCAGCGGAGATACAGATTTTGCGTCAACCTGTCAGTCAATCATTTGAACATTTTAGCAATTTTTTTATAGGGACATAAAACGAAAACTGAGGGGGAACAAGTTTCAACTCAGGGCACTTTTGCCCCCTCGTGAAGCCAGGCCCGGAGAAGGGACCAGAGGCTTCCACCAACCCCAGAGAAGGGGAGTCCTACATGCGTGGATGCCTTCCTGCCTAACAGTCTTGTTCTTTGTGCATGTGTGTGTGTGTCTCTGTTTCCCTCTCTAACACACACACACACACAATTCCAGTTAATTAAATCAATTGTAAGTCAATCAAGCACCAGAGCCTGCCCATTGCTACCACATTTCTTGGTAAATACCAGAATATTATGAGGCTGTAACAGAACCGTAAAATCTCCTCCTCACCAACCATCGCTCAGCCTAAATGTTCTTTGACGGGCCGACTCACTTTAAAATAACTTTTCTTTCAAGGCTCAAATTAATACCAGAGACACGTCATCTCAAAACAAAAGGACATCTATTATTGTCTCCAGCATGGCTCCTTTCTGACACATTCTAGAATTAGACCTTTTGTTTTGTCTCTGGCTCTGACTTTCCTGAAGGCGCGAAGTCTCACACACAAAGGCATTCCACACTCCACATTCTGCAGCACTGGGGAGGCTGATGTGAGACCGATGTGACATGTGAGGAGGCAGGTAACCTGGTGGTTAGAGCATTGGGCCAGTAACCGAAAAGTCCCTGGTTCTAATCCCAAAGCCGACAAGGTAAAACATCTGTTGCTGTGTCCTTAACTGACTTGGCTAGTTAAATAAAGGTAAACAAAATTGATAACATTGAACATAGTAGTAGTTTAAGAACTTATTTACAATGACGGCCTACCGGGGAACAGAGGGTTAACTGCCTTGTTCAGGGGCAGAACAACAGATTTTTACTTTCTCAGCTCGGAGATTCGATTGTCCTGTTAGCAATAGCAATATTAGCAGGCTTAGGCCTATTTCTTTCAAACTTCACATTCCTCTAGTAAACTGGCTACTGATGGTTATTATCGATATCAGAAATATGTCCTCGATAAATGGTGGGTTATCGTCCTAGCTCTAATATGAGGCCATTGTGGGGAAAGTGGAGCTCATCATTGAGGCATTATTTTCGGTTTATCGTCCTAGCTCTAATATGAGGCCATTGTAGGGAAAGTGGAGCCCATCACTGAGACATTATTTTTGGTTTATAGTCCCAGCTCAAATATGAGGCCATTGTGAGGAAAGTGGAGCCCATCAATGAGACATCTAAGGCAGCGAAGTGAAGGCGTTCTGGTCCTGAACACCACTCTGACTGAGTTTGATACAGACAGCCGTGAGTTAGGGACTTCCAAATGACTGCAGTGTGTTTGACAGACAGACAGACAAACAAGAGAGAGTTGTGTTGATGTTCTATTAGAAGCATATGCAGACAGGGTTGGAGGGGTCAGTGTAATGGAAGGCTATCAGTGTGTTTTCTCCCTCTACATTGATAATGACACTGTTAGATGTGGGGAGGGGATGGTCTCACTGCGTCTCAGCTTTCAAAGGAAGTGTGAAGCAGATTGAGGTCTAGGCTGCTATAGGTCAAAGAGAGAGAAAGAGAAAGCAGAGTGAAGGAAATCTGTTGTTTTTCACAGTGTTTGATTAATACACGCAGACACATTCACACAGTCACTAGAACACAGACACATTCACACAGTCACTAGAACAAAGACACATTCACACAGTCACTAGAACACAGACACATTCACACAGTCACTAGAACACAGACACATTCACACAGTCACTAGAACACAGACACATTCACACAGTCACTAGAACAAAGACACATTCACAAAGTCACTAGAACAAAGACACATTCACACAGTCACTAGAACACAGACACATTCACACAGTCACTAGAACACAGACACATTCACACAGTCACTAGAACACAGCCACCTTCACACAGTCACTAGAACACAGACACGTTCACACAGTCACTAGAACACAGACACGTTCACACAGTCACTAGAACACAGACACGTTCACACAGTCACTAGAACACAGACACATTCACTAGAACACAGACCCGTTCACACAGTCACTAGAACACAGACACAGTCACAAGAACACAGACAAGTTCACACAGTCACTAGAACACAGACACATTCACTAGAAATCAGACACGTTCACACAGTAACTAGAACACAGACACATTCACGCAGTCACTAGAACACAGACACGTTCACTAGAATACAGACACGTTCACACAGTCACTAGAACACAGACACATTCACACAGTCACTAGAACACGTTCACTAGAACACAGACACGTTCACACAGTCACTAGAACACAGACATGTTCACACCGTCACTAGAACACAGACACGTTCACACAGTCACTAGAACACAGACACGTTCACACAGTCACTAGAACACAGACACATTCACACAGTCACTAGAACACAGACACAATCACACAGTCACTAGAACACAGACACGTTCACACAGTCACTAGAACACAGACACGTTCACACAGTCACTAGAACACAGACACGTTCACACAGTCACTAGAACAAAAGGGTCAAACTCCAGCTGTGTTGGTCCAACCTCACACACACCTCATCCATTACAGCTCCACCTCTGTGGTCCGACCCCCGACCTTCCTCAAGAGTGACCCCTCGACCCCAAAGAGAAGACGGATTAATCTCAGAGGTTAACACACACACACACGGACACACAGACACACAGACACACACAGACACACACACACTATACATATTAAGGAAACAATGAATCTAGTAAAGGATCCCCAAAGCGGACCGGAGTGGAAAAACTACACTGGTGAAGCCACTGGGAAAGATGCACGCATACTCACATACATATATATACATACATACTCACACACATACATACATACATACATACATACATACATACATACATACATACATACATACATACATACATACATACATACATGCATGCATGCATGCATGCATGCATGCATGCATACATGCATGCATACATGCATACATACATACATACATACATACATACATACATACATACATACATACATACATACATACATACATACATACATACATACATACATACATACATACATACATACATACATACATACAGTACATACTCACACTCATACATACTCACACACATACATACATACATACACACAAACACACATACCCACTCACACACACACACACACATACATACACACAAACACACATACACACATACTCACACACATATACATACACACATACTCACACATATACATACACACATACTCACAAACACACATACACACACACTCACACACTCACACACATACATACATACATACATACATACATACATACATACATACATACATACATACATACATACATACATACATACATACATACATACATACATACATACATACATACATACATACATACATACATACATACATACACACATACAAACAAACACACAAACACACAAACACACAAACACACATACCCACTCACACTCACACAAATACACACATACCCACTCACACTCACACACATACATACATACACACAAACACACATACCCACTCACATACATACATACACACATACAAATAAACACACAAACACACATACACACATACCCACTCACACTCACATACATACATACATACACACAAACACACAAACACACATACCCACTCACACACATACATACACACATACACACAAACACACAAACACACATACACACATACCCACTCACACACATACATACACACATACAAACAAACACACAAACACACATACACACATACCCACTCACACTCACACACATACATACATACAAACACACAAACACACATACACGCATACCCACTCACACACACACATACATACACACACACATACCCACTCACACACACACATACATACATACACACACACACACACACACACACACATACACACATACACACATACACACATACCCACTCACACACACACATACACATACATACACACATACTCACACACATACATACACACATACATACATACACACATACATACATACACATACATACACACATACTCACACACATACATACACACATACATACATACACACATACATACATACACACAAACACACATATACACACAAACAAATAAACACACATACAAACAAACACACATGTGCACAAACAAACACACATACATACAAACAAACACACATACACACAACACAAATACACATACACACAAACAAACACACATACACACAAACAAACACACATACACACAAACAAACACACATACACACAAACAAACACACATACACACAAACAAACACATATACACACAAACAAACACACATTCATACAAACAAACACACATACACACAAACAAACACACATGTACACAAACAAACAAACACACATACATACAAACAAACACACATACACACAAACACACATATACACAAACACACATACACACGAACAAACACACATACATACAAACACACATACACACAAACACACATGCACACAAACAAACACACATACACACAAACAAACACACATACACACAAACACACATGCACACAAACAAACACACATATACACAAACAAACACACATACACACAAACAAACACACATATACACAAACCAACACACATACACACAAACGAACACACATACACACAAACAAACATACATACATACAAACAAACACACATACACACAAACAAACACACATACACACAAACAAACATACATACACACAAACGAACACACATACACACAAACAAACAAACATACATACACACAAACAAACACACATACACACAAACAAACACACATACACACAAACGAACAAACATACACACAAACGAACACACATACACACAAACAAACACACACCAAAAAAACGTATCCTGTATGCATTACCATGCCTTGGCATATGACAACCAACATCAACATACCCATTGACACTACACAAGCTCTGTCAACTAAACAAGGAACAAGGTTGTACGTCACAATACAGCGTTAACACAGACAAAGTTCCCATGGCCCTGAAATGCTGTTCACCACAAGACTTTGGTATCCAAATTGAGCATAGTTCACATATTTCACTTAAATTTCACTTAACATTCTATTCAACTCTAAACCCTTGTGATGAGCTACTTGGATTGGCAGCTCACTTGATAAAAATTCTACTTAAATTGATTCCCGCTCGCAAGATAATTTCTCAGAAGTGGCTAAAAAGACTATTAAAGGTAAATTAATAGAGACCAATAGGAGAGAAGTAACGGACTTTTCCTGATAACTCGGGAGCGTTAGTAAGAGCGTCACTGATAGGAACGAGTGTGAAAAAAGACAGAACGAGCCAGGAGAGGGGAGAGATGGAACGAGGGAAGAGGTCCTCTGAGTCATAAGAAATGCAACGATTCCAAGCAAAGGAATATTTCCTATGGCTGCTGAACGAGGCTGAATGAGACGAGGAATTAAAGTCTAAACGCAGATAAATTACCACAGCAGATTAGTCAGAGAGAGACGGAGAGGGAGAGAGACAGAGAGAGACAGAGAGGGAGAGAGAGAAAAAAAAGGAGGGAGAGAGAGGTGGAGACGAACAGAGAGAGACAGAGGGGAGACGGACAGAGAGAGACAGAAAGGGGAGATGGACAGAGAGAGACAGAGAGGGGAGACGGACAGATAGAGACAGAGAGGGGACACGGACAGATAGAGAGAGACGGAGAAGGGAGACGGACAGAGAGAGATAGAGAGGGGAGATGGACAGAGAGAGACAGAGAGGGGAGACGGACAGAGAGAGAGACAAAGAGGGCAGACGGACAGAGATAGTCAGAGAGGGGTGACGAACAGAGAGAGACAGAGAGGGGAGACAGACAGAGAGAGACAGAGGGGGGTGATGGACAGAGAGAGACAGAGAGGGAATACGGCAGAGAGAGACAAGGAAGGGAGACGGGAAGAGAGAGAGGAGACATGGACAGATGGAGAGGGGAGACGGACAGAGTGCGGAGACGTGGAGATGGAGATGGACAGAGTGAGACAGAGAGGGGAGACGGACAGAGAGAGAGAGACAGAGAGGGGAGACGTAAAGAGAGAGGAGAGAGACGGAGAGGGGAGACGGACAGGTAGAGACAGAGAGGGGAGACAGACAGAGAGAGACAGAGAGGGGAGACGGACAGAGAGAGACAGAGAGAGGAGACGGACAGAGAGGGGAGACGGATAGAGAGATGAGACGGACAGATAGAGACAGAGAGAGGGGAGACGGACAGAGAGGGGAGACGGACAGAGAGAGGAGATGGACAGATAGAGAGGGGAGACGGACAGAGAGAGATAGAAAGTGGAGATGGACAGAGAGAGACAGAGAGAGGAGAGGGGAGACGGACAGAGAGCGGAGACGTGGAGATGGACAGAGAGAGAGACAGAGAGGGGAGACGGACAGAGCGAGACAGAGAGGGGAGACGGGCAGAGAGAGACAGAGAGAGGACACAGACAGAGAGAGACAGAGAGGGGAGACGGACAGAGAGACAGAGAGGGCAGACGGACAGAGAGAAACAGAGAGGGTAGACAAACAGAGAGAGGAGACGGACAGAGAGAAACAGAGAGGGGAGACGGACAGAGAGACAGATAGCTCTGGATAAGAGCGTCTGCTAAATGACTTAAATGTAAATGTAATAGGGTAGACGATCAGAGAGAGGAGACGGACAGAGGGAGACAGAAAGGGGAGACGGACAGATAGAGACAGAGAGAAGAGAGGGGAGACGGACAGATAGAGACAGAGAGAGGAGAGGGGAGACGGAGAGAGAGCGGAGACGTAGAGATGGACAGAGAGAGACAGAGAGGGGAGACGGACAGAGAGACAGAGAGGGGAGACGGACAGAGAGAGACAGAGAGGGTAGACGGACAGAGAGAGGAGACGGACAGAGAGAAACAGAGAGGGGAGACGGACAGAGAGACAGATAGCTCTGGATAAGAGCGTCTGCTAAATGACTTAAATGTAAATGTAATAGGGTAGACGATCAGAGAGAGGAGACGGACAGAGGGAGACAGAGAGGGGAGACGGACAGATAGAGACAGAGAGAAGAGAGGGGAGACGGACAGATAGAGACAGAGAGAGGAGAGGGGAGACGGAGAGAGAGCGGAGACGTAGAGATGGACAGAGAGAGACAGAGAGGGGAGACGGACAGAGAGAGACAGAGAGGGTAGACGGACAGAGAGACAGAGAGGGGAGATGGACAGAGAGAGACAGAGAGGGTAGACGGACAGAGAGGAGACGGACAGATAGAAACAGAGAAGGGAGACGGACAGAGAGAAACAGAGAGGGTAGCCGGACAGAGAGAGGAGACGGACAGAGAGAAACAGAGAGGGGAGACGGATAGAGAGACAGAGAGGGGAGACAGACAGAGAGAGGAGACGGACAGAGAGAGACAGAGAAGGGAGACGGACAGATAGAGACAGAGAGGGGAGAAGGACAGAGAGAGGCAACGGACAGAGAGAAACAGAGAGGGGAGACGGACAGAGAGACAGAGAGGGGAGACGGACAGAGAGAGACAGAGAGGGGAGACGGACAGAGAGAGACAGAGAGGGGAGACGGACAGAGAGAGACAGAGAGGGAGTTACTATGGTGCTGGGGTGAGACCAGTGAACTGGGGATTAAGGTGACACACAGCCATACACGCATACACAGATACTGCACCTCCTGTTGGCTTACCTTTACCGGATTTTCTAACGAAGAGTAACTTCAATGAACACGCAGGGATAACGTTCACTTATCTAGCGTGGGTTCACTTCCCCCAATTACCTGCAGGTAGTGCCTATGCTAATATGATAATGAATTGTTGGCATCATTATATTTCGCTAAAGCGGCGTGGCGAAGGTCAAACCAAAACAGCTCGGTTGATCGGTCAGACCATGAAAATAAATTAATCTGCTGTTTAATCTAATAATGAGGCACAGCATCAGGCTTCTCCTCTCATTAACATATGTGTAATTGCATTTGAGAAGGCGCACACACATGCACCAACACAGACACACACACACACCAATACAGACACCAACACACACACACCAACACACACGCACAAACACACCAACACACACACACACACCAACACACACACACACACATCAACACACAGACATCAACACACACACAGACACCAACACACACACATCAATTCATTACAGGTGGAGAAGAGGAAATAGTAGTAGTGAAACAGAAAACAGAATTGCCTGAAAGGTTCCATTCAGTGTGTTGCGTGTTACTGATATCTTTAACCATGAAGCCCTTCTCATTAGCATGGTAATAGTCAAACAGCAGGGTGTTGTATTAGGATTCTTCTCATTAAGCTTTCAGGAGATTTAAAGTTAACTTTGAAAGTTACAAAAACACTCAGTCCTGTAGTTAAACTGTGTTTCGGGAAGTTGCATGCCTTCCTCAACAAACACATTGTTGTATAACTGTTCATTTCTAAATATAAAAATGTGTTTTTACGGACAAATTATTTCCTACTCATTCAGGTAATGTATTTACTTATTCAACATGAATTGAGCCAGGTGTTCTCCAAAAACAGCCTGACAATTTAAAAGAAAACAACAAACAGTGAAGAATATAATTTCCACAGCTTCATCAGACCACGTCTGCCATTTTGTGAAGTCTACTCACCTCAGTAAGACGGATGACTCCCAGTGACATCACAGAATAGCCCATGAAGCCTACGAACTGCAGCTCGGGACAGTTCTCGGCAAACGCCCTCACTGATTATTCAGTCACCAGACAGAGGAGAGACGAAGGGTTAACTTAAGCATTGTATTGGAGTATTGGAGCTTTTTCAAAGAGAAAGTTGATTAAAACATTTGGAAGAATTAGGAGTTAGCGTTGTGCACCAGCTGTGTGTCAGAAAACACAATTATTGGAGTGCCTAGAAGCCTGGCTGTTTTCATACAAACATTTCCGCCACCAAAATAATTAATTTACACAGCGAAGCAATAAAACACACACTGTTCCTCTCTCTGTACTGTAGCGGTCCTGAAGGCCAGAGGCTGATGCCCTGGTCTGTTCCTCTCTCTGTACTGTACCGGTCCTGAAGGCCAGAGGCTGATGCCCTGGTCTGTTCCTCTCTCTGTACTGTAGCGGTCCTGAAGGCCAGAGGCTGATGCCCTGGTCTGTTCCTCTCTCTGTACTGTACCGGTCCTGGAGGCCAGAGGCTGATGCCCTGGTCTGTTCCTCTCTCTGTACTGTACCGGTCCTGGAGGCCAGAGGCTGATGCCCTGGTCTGTTCCTCTCTCTGTACTGTACCGGTCCTGAAGGCCAGAGGCTGATGCCCTGGTCTGTTCCTCTCTCTGTACTGTAGCGGTCCTGAAGGCCCAGAGGCTGATGCCCTGGTCTGTTCCTCTCTCTGTACTGTAGCGGTCCTGAAGGCCAGAGGCTGATGCCCTGGTCTGTTCCTCTCTCTGTACTGTAGCGGTCCTGAAGGCCAGAGGCTGATGCCCTGGTCTGTTCCTCTCTCTGTACTGTAGCGGTCCTGAAGGCCAGAGGCTGATGCCCTGGTCTGTTCCTCTCTCTGTACTGTAGCGGTCCTGAAGGCCAGAGGCTGATGCCCTGGTCTGTTCCTCTCTCTGTACTGTAGCGGTCCTGAAGGCCAGAGGCTGATGCCCTGGTCTGTTCCTCTCTCTGTACTGTAGCGGTCCTGAAGGCCAGAGGCTGATGCCCTGGTCTGTTCCTCTCTCTGTACTGTACCGGTCCTGAAGGCCAGAGGCTGATGCCCTGGTCTGTTCCTCTCTCTGTACTGTAGCGGTCCTGAAGGCCAGAGGCTGATGCCCTGGTCTGTTCCTCTCTCTGTACTGTAGCGGTCCTGAAGGCCAGAGGCTGATGCCCTGGTCTGTTCCTCTCTCTGTACTGTAGCGGTCCTGAAGGCCAGAGGCTGATGCCCTGGTCTGTTCCTCTCTCTGTACTGTAGCGGTCCTGAAGGCCAGAGGCTGATGCCCTGGTCTGTTCCTCTCTCTGTACTGTAGCGGTCCTGAAGCCCAGAGGCTGATGCCCTGGTCTGTTCCTCTCTCTGTACTGTAGCGGTCCTGAAGGCCAGAGGCTGATGCCCTGGTCTGTTCCTCTCTCTGTACTGTAGCGGTCCTGAAGGCCCAGAGGCTGATGCCCTGGTCTGTTCCTCTCTCTGTACTGTAGCGGTCCTGAAGGCCAGAGGCTGATGCCCTGGTCTGTTCCTCTCTCTGTACTGTAGCGGTCCTGAAGGCCAGAGGCTGATGCCCTGGTCTGTTCCTCTCTCTGTACTGTACACAGTGTCAACACTCCTTATGAAGTTGACTTGAATCGCTCAGAGAGACAGGGAGAGACAGAGAGACGGAACAACATTAATAAAAAGAAAGGGGGTGAGGTTGAAGGAGAGGGACAGACGGCTGGATCTGGGTGTAGAGCTATGATAGATTAGTCCGTCTCCGTCATTCACAGAGTTAATTGTTTTGTATCTTTCAAATGCCAACAGCATGTTATGGATTGATGATCAATACGCAGGAAGAACATTGTCCCGCTCCCTTTCCCTATATCAATATTGATTCATTACATATATTACCGAAAGATGTTCAGAGAGCGACATTGATGAAAAGGAGAGCATTTTGCTCTGCTATGCAGAGTGTATCTGTTTTTTGAAAGATGGGAGTGTATATAAAGTATATCAAACACTTCAAAGAATGAAGCAGAGAGACAGAGAGAGATCCTCCGCATTATCATCAACAGCAGACTCCTACATTTCCTCAGTGAAAACAACTGTCACGACTTCCTCTGAAGTTGGTCCCTCTCCTTGTTCGGGCGGCGTTCGGCAGTCGACGTCACCAACCTTCTAGCCATCGCCAATCCACTTTTCATTTTCCATTGGTTTTGTCTTGTTTCCATCACACCTGGTTCCAATTCCATCAATTACATGTTGTGTATTTAACCCTCTGTTCCCCCCCATGTCCTTGTCCGTAATTGTTTCTTGTAGTGCTTGTGCACGGTATGCTGGTGATTACCGGGTTTTGTTTGACCCATTTCATGTATTGTTCTGTTGACGGTGGTTTATGTTTATTAAACGACACCGTTGTAAATCAGTTTTCGCTCTCCTGAGCCTGACTTCTCTGCCGCCAGTATGCACCTCATTGCAGAATTACGTACCCAAATTGTGGAGTCAGCAGGAGAAGGTATACCGGGTATAGGGGTGGAGGAGCGCATCCAGGAGCACGCAGCAATGCTCCCCCATCTTGGCACCGCCATGGACCGTTTTGTCCAGACAATGGACCGCTGGGAGAGACAGGGAGTTCTACCAGAGCCTCCACCAGCACAACCGGGGTCTCCCCTGAGCGCCCCTCTTCCTCCTGGTCCCAGTGGGATTCGTCTCTCCCTGAGTGAACTTCACTGAGACAGAAGAAAGAGAAGCCTGGAGGAAGAGGCACTGGACTGCAGACAAACAGACCCATTTCATCACTCTCTAGGTGCAAGACCAACTAACTACAGTGGCAAGAAAAAGTATGTGAACTCTTTGGAATTACCTGGATTTCTGCATATATTTGACATAAAATCTGATCTTCATCTAAGTCACAGCAATAGACAAACACAGGGTGCTTAAACTAACAATACACAAATTATTGTATTTTTATTGTCGATATTGAATACATCAATTAAACATTCACAGTGTAGGTTAGAAAAGGTATGTGAACCCCTAAACAGGAATGGTGTTCATGGGAGGACACCATGGAAGAAGCCAATGCTGTCCAAAAAAAACATTGCTGCACGTCTGAAGTTTGCAAAAGTCCACCTGGATGTTTCACAGCGCTACTGGCAAAATATTCTGTGGACAGATGAAACTAAAGTTGTGGTGTTTGGAAGGAACACACAACACTATGTGGCGAGAAAAAAATGCACAGCACACCAACATCAAAACCTTATCCCAACTGTAAAGTATGGTGGAGGGAGCATCATGGTTTGGAGCTGCTTTGCTGCCTCAGGGCCTGGACAGCTTGCTATCATCAACGGAAAAATGTTTTCCAAGATAATCAAGACATTTGCAGGATAATGTCTGCCAATTGAAGCTCCACAGAAGTTAGGTGACACAACAGGACAACAACCAAAACACAGATGTAAATCAACAACAGAATGGCTTGAACAGAAGAAAATACACCTTCTGGAGCGGCCCAGTCAGAGTCCTGACCTCCACCCGATTGAGATGCTGTGGCATGACCTCAAGAGAGCGGTTCACACCAGACATCCCAAGAATATTGTGGAACTGTGAAACAGTTTTGTAATGAGGAATGGTCCAAATTCCTCCTGACCGTTGTGCAAGACTGATCCGCAACTACAGAACACATTTGGTTGAGGTTTGGTTGCTGCCTTTGGTTGCTGCCAAAGAAGAGTCAACCAGTTATTAAATCCAAGGGTTCACATACTTTTTCCACCCTACACTGTGAATGTTTACACGGTGTGTTCAACAAAGACATGAAAACATATAATTGTTTGTGTGTTATTAGTTTAAGCAGACTGTTTGTCTATTGTTGTGACCTAGATGAAGATCAGAATACATACTTTGACCAATTTATGCAGAAATCCAGGTATTTCCAAAGGGTTCACATACTTTTTCTTGCCACAGTATACAGTAAAACCTAAGCTAGAGCAGTAATACAGTGGGTTCTTATCAGTGCAATGTGAGAGTGAGTGACTGAGTGCGTTTTGGGGTTTAAACAGGCAGAAAGATGTTTCACCCCTGGTTAACTGCCCTCTTCTCAGATAACATGGTGCTGACATTGCTAATACCACAAAATGACAATTTCCTTGTTGATTCAATAAAGCCCGGGATGTTTTCCATATAAAACAACAGGCTGCTTTGATGTTTATGAGAGCATTATGAGGAGGGGAAAACATGAGGTTCTGGTATATTGTTCTGCAAAAGACAGCACACACACATACAACAAACACATATTCACAAAGACACACACACACATCACAGCTTAGCAACTGAGTTCATTTCATTTGAAAAGATGCATAATCTCAGAGAGTATTGTGATGCACCCCGTGATAATTATAATTATACTTTTTTTATTTAACCTTTATTTAACCAGGTAGGCTAGTTGAGAACAAGTTCTAATTTTCAACTGCGACCTGGTCAAGACAAAGCAAAGCAGTTCGACACATACAACAACACAGAGTTACACATAGAATAAACAAACATACAGTCAATAATACAGTTGAAGAAGTCTATATACAGTATGTGCAAATGAGATAGGATAAGGAAGGTAAGGCAATAATGTCACGACTTTAGCCGAAGTCGGTTCCTTACCATGTTTGGGCGGCGCTCGGCACTCGGTGTTGCCGGTCTACTAGCCATCGCTGATCCACTTTTCATTTTCCATTTGTTTTGTCTTTGTTTCTACACACCTGTGCTTCATTCCCCTAATTATTGTCCATGTATTTAACCCTCTGTTTCCCCCATGGTGTTGTGTGGGATTGTTTTATGTCATGTTCGGTAATATTGGTGACTGGTTATTTCGACGGGTGCTGTTTCTTGCCCGTGCGTAAAAGTTAATGTTCGTGTGTTTGTGTTTGGGCAAGTGTATTGTTTTACCTTGCACCATTCATTATTCTGAGTAAAGTTACGTTGCTCCCATTCTCTGCTCTCCTGCGCCTGACTGCTTACACCAGCTACACCCTGTCACGTTCTGACCTTAGTTCCTTTTTTATGTCTTTATTTTAGTTTGGTCAGGGCGTGAGTTGGGGTGGGCATTCTATGTTGTTTTTCTATGTTTTGTTCTAGTCGTTATATTTCTATGTGTTTGGCCTAGTATGGTTCTCAATCAGAGGCAGGTGTCGATCGTTGTCTCTGATTGAGAATCATACTTAGGTAGCCTGTTTTCCCACTATGGGTTGTGGGTAGTTATTTTCTGTTTAGTGTTTTTGTTTGCACCTTACAGAACTGTTCGTTTGTCGGTTTGTTGTTTTTGTTCAGTATTCATTTCTTTATTAAATTATTATGAATACGTACCACGCTGCACTTTGGTCCTCTTCTCCTTCCACCAACGACAACCGTTACACACCCACCATTCTGACGAATAAATAGGCCATGGTGGCGAAGTAATTACAATATAGCAATTAAACACTGGAATGGTAGATGTGCAGAATATATATATATATATGAATGTGCAAGTAGAGATAATAATCTTCACGTACATAATGAAAGATAAAATAATGCACATAATTTACACTGTCCCAGATGAGATGAGATTTGGACTAAGCATGGTAAACAGCCTTAGTGACACATCACAGCTACATGGTCCATCTAAATGCTAAATGGGAGTCATTTGTCCAGCAGGAGAGCCAACACACTGTTACCAGTTGGGTTACTGTTACTTTCTGATGAAGACCTGGTTGTGTTCAGTAGGGCACACCGTAGCAAAAAAAATTTCAATGGAAAATGAAACCTACTCCCTACTAGTCTAGTGCAGTATGTAGTCTCGAGCGTTAGGCCAGTAACCAAAAGGTTGCTGGTTCAAATCCCGGAGCCGACAAGGCTAAAAATCTGTCACTGTGCCCTTGAGCAAGTGCTGGACAAGGGTGACCCTGACTCCCTGAGGGTGTCTCAGAGGGAGGTGGGATATGCAAAAAACACATTTCCAATTCACACATGTAAAAGAAACAACCCCAAGTCTGTAAAAGGAAAACTATAAGCAGGAACACTGGTTGTTACTATTCCACACAAAGACACACACACACACAAACACACACACACATACACACACACACAAACACACACACACACACACACACACACACACTAGTGCACATGCACATCTCTCATGTTAAATCAGTGTGATGGTGATGTCTCTTAAACATCTCTCATGTTAAATCAGTCTGATGGTGGTGTCTCTTAAACATCTCTCATGTTAAATCAGTGTGATGGTGATGTCTCTTAAACATCTGTCATGTTAAATCAGTGTGATTCTGATGTATCTTAAAACCTGTTTGGGATAGGGGGCAGTATTTTCAGGTCCGGATGAAAAGCGTGCCCAAAGTAAACTGCCTGCTACTCAGGCCCAGAAGCTAGGATATGCATATAATTGGTAGATTTGGATAGAAAACACTCTAAAGGTTCTAAAACTGTTCGAATAATGGCTGTGAGTATAACAGAACTGATATGGCAGGCAAAACCCCGAGGACAAACCATCCATGAAAAAAACGATTTGAGTTCACTGTGTTTTCTATCGGTTTTCTATGGGAAACTAGATTTATGAGGCACCTGGTTGCAGTTCCTATGGCTTCCACTAGATGTCAAGTCTTTAGAAATTTAGAAATGGTTGATGTTTTTCCTTTGAGAAATGAAGAAGTAGGGCTGTTCAGACTGAGTGTCAAGCCAAGTGGACTCTTTTGTTTGGTGCGCGCGACCTGGAACTCGCTCCACTTTGATTTTATCTGCTATTGTACACAATATATTCCGTCTTAAATTTGATCGATTATTTACGTTTCAGGATAGCTAAAGTTGGATTTGGAAGGTTGTTTGAAATGTTTGGACCAAGTTTACAGGTAACTTATTAGATCATTTGTAGTCATGTTGGGCGAGTTGGAACCGGTGTATTTCTGAATCAAACGCGCCAAATAAATGGACATTTTGGGGATATAAAGAAGGAATTTGTCGAACAAAAGGACCATTTGTGATGTTTATGGGACATTTTGGAGTGCCAACAGAAGAAGATCTTCAAAGGTAAGACATATATTATATCGCTATTTCTGACTTTCGTGTCGCACCTCCCTGGTTGAAAATGATTTGTCATGCATTTGTATGATGAGGCGCTGTCCTCAGATAATCGCATGGTTTGCTATTGCCGTAAAGCCTTTTTGAAATCTGACATGGCGGCTGGATTAACAAGAAGTTAAGCTTTATTTTGGTGTATTGCACTTGTGATTTTATGAAAGTTAAATATTTCTAATAATTTAATTTGAATCGCTCTGCAATTTCACCGGATGTTGTCTAGCCGTAACAGGTTTTAAACATCTGTCATGTGATGCAGTCATGTCAAAGAGTGACCAACCCTAAAAATCGGGCTCCACATATGCAGACTGTACTGTCTGCTTGTTCCTCTTCTCCCTGCCTCTCGATCTGTAGTAACCTGGTATATTTATGTTTACCAATAGATGGCAGTATTGACTCAAGACGGGGGTTTGCTTCCCGCTATCCGTAGCTATTGCCTATGTCTGCCTATATAACTATGATTAAGAAGGCTTCAGGTAGTTGACGCCAGGTGCATTAGAGAATGTAATTCTAAGTTACAATTAAATACTAAACCGTACTTAAGTCTCATGAGTCGTAACTCTAAGAAGCCTTTAAGGATACTACACTATCCAAAAACAACATCGATTGGCCAGAGAGCCCCCTCACTTGGTTACCAGGTCTAAATAAGTAATGATTATACACTGAGTGTACAGAACATTAGGAACACCTTCCAAATATCGAGTTGCCCACCCCCTATGCCCTAAGAACAGCCACAATTTGTCGGGGCATGGACTCTACAAGGTGTCGAATGCGTTCCACAGGGATGCTGGCCCAAGTTGACTCCAATGCTTCAAACAGTGGTGTCAAGTTGGCTGGATGTCCTTTGGGTGGTGGACCATTCTTGATACACACAGGAAACTGTTGAGCGTGAAAAACCCAGCAGTGTTGCAGTTTTTTACACACTCAAACCAGTGCGCCTGGCATCTACTATGATATCCCATTCAAAGGCGCTTAAAGATTTTTGTTTAGGCCATTCACCCTCTGTACGGCACACATTCACAATACATGTCTCAATTGTCTCAAGGATTTTAAAAAATCATGATTTAACCTGTTTCCTCCCCTTCATCTCCTCTGACTGAAGTGGATGTAACAGATTACATCTATAAGGCATCATAGCTTTCACCTGGATTCACCTGGTCAGTCTGTCATGGAAAGACTAGGTGTCCTAAAAGCACACCTTCTCTTTCACTCCATTCTTTAGGCCCCAGTCTTAGTCTCCCTTTCCATACTTTCTCCTCATATTTCTCACCTCCTCCCCATTGTCTGTGTGCTATCTTAGCCCTTCACCCTCGTACCCTTATACAGGTTTAAAATGGCAGATTTTGGCACTAATAAGCGCCTAAATTGTAACGCGGTGGCTGTACAGTAAGGTGCTATACATGACGTCACAGCTCTGTCTCTGCGCTTCACAGCTCTGTATGGGTTTTGACTGACAGGCATTCTGAAATTGAGCACCGCGTGCAAGAAGTTGCCCCCATCCCTCCCGCTAATTGGGCAACTTTTGCAAATTCTGGGTTGTCTAAGTGAGGGAAATGCTGTAAATTAAGAAGACTATATGTATTTTGAAAGATGAGACGTTGAGGATTATAATAAATATCGCTTTGATGTCATACAAGCAAGCCAAACACCACCCGTGAGTCCAAATGTGCACTTCCCTTTTTCAAATCATACAGTGTCAACGTTTATGATCATTATGTTAGATGTACAGTTACCAGATGACATGACGTCATACCCTGGGTTGTTCTGAACAGAATTAGCCTGCTTGTTTATTGTGAAGAAAATCTGCTGCGGAACAGGCACCAGAATGCACTCATGACTCCTTTCTATGCTCTGAACTGCCTTCTGTAGGCCTAACACTGTAAGATTGTATTGTATAACTTAGCTAGCTAGTCATGTTGGCAATAGAATAAGCTCTCAAATCATGCCTACCTGACCCAGATTGAGATTTATAATGAACAGGGTTGCGTTCCAAATTAAACAACAACATGTGTGCTGGCTCTAGTTCCTCAACGGCACAGCATGGAGAGCTCCAAAAAGTACCTTTTAGTTGAAGACTCTTCTTTGAGTGATAAAAGGGCATTGAAATTGCCAAGGAACAGCGCACACTTTGGACAGGTGTGAGACTACTTGGAGACACCAATTAGACCTCTCACTCAAACCCTGGTAATCTGTTGTCTTATGTCGCACCTACACCACATTTTCTAGGAATGGTCTTATCATGTTACTGAATGTATCTAGAGTACTTTCAGATTTCGTTATCAACAAATGGCAAAAAAGTACAGTAAATCTAAAATGCACATAAAATCAATAGTGTAATGTTTGGATTCACTCGTGTCAGGTGAACTGTTGTGTCCTCAACTTTGGTCTAATAATTGTACCATAATCATTCACCTGTTCCCTTTCAATTCCTGCCATGGTTATGCATTTTTATATTTCTACTGTAAGAAACATTTCAATTGAGCTATATAGGCCAATTCCCACAAGTGTAAAGGGTTAAAGGTTATCAGGGCGAGGAAGATGAAACAACTAGGAGAGCCTGAGAGAGAGGAGGAGGAAGAGGGACCAGGGGCATCAGTCTCTGCTTTGCTCAGCTAACATACCATCCATTACTCTTGCTCAGAGTGCAGTTACACATCATTTTCCCGCCTCAACAAAGACCTCAAATAAAGCCTTAGGAAGTAAAGAAATGGTTTGTAAAGGGTTTGTATAGGGTTTGCATAGTAAGAACACAGACAGAACAGGAAACCCAGACACATCACAGGGACTATAAAGCTGAAGCATCCATTTAGAACGTTTTCTCACCAGCAAATACTGTAGAGTCGCAGGTAGTGGAAGAGGATAGAACTAGGTGAAACCGGGCTGACATTCTGCCACTTTTCCTCATCTATGAAACATCAATATATTTTTCTGTTCCCAAAACTCAAATCTGTTATGAACACAGTGCACAATTTTTTTTAAACTTCACGCTTTGCCAAAATTGTGTTATTAAGAAGGAGTGCAAGGTTGAATTGAGTTTGTGCACACGTGTACTTCACAGAGGAGGTGTTCCCTAACGGAAATATGCAAATTCATTTGCTCCCTCTGTAAATTACACAAATGAACTATCTTGGGTTAGATATAAATATCTTTGGTAAAGATATTTGTATCATAAGGGTTTGTATAGGGTTTGTATAGTAAGGATTTGTATAGTAAAGCTCCCACACATTAAATCCCATACAGCTCATAGCCATCCCTTTCTAAGCAATCATCAGAATGGAAGTCTGGAGTTGGCCAGTGATACGCCAAATTCCATTCTATATCATTCCTTTTTTTCTGTGCTCCATATGCTGAATGAGAGAGACAAAGATGGGGAGATGGAGGGGACGTGTGTTAGAGAGTGAGTTGTTTGTTTTCAGATTAGTGCATATGAGGACAAGGGGTCAAGAAGAGGTCATTTTTAGACTATTGAGATGCACCCCAAGTCTTTTTCTGTATTTTTCTACTGAAAAGTACTTTGCATCCAGGAGGGACATCATATATTGAACAGCTGGCATGAGAAGCAGCTTGGCCTGAAAGCAAAACCTCACTCTGCCAATAAACTATTAGGAAAAACTTTTTCAGCCTGAGTGGCAACAGAAACAAAACCAACATGACTTCTAAATCACTGACGTCTGGACGAAGGCAAACAAATCATGGACAGGCCATTTTCAAACTGTCCATCAGAGCTGTGTGTGTGTGTGTGTGTGTGTGTGTGTGTGTGTGTGTGTGTGTGTGTGTGTGTGTGTGTGTGTGTGTGTGTGTGTGTGTGTGTGTGTGTGTGTGTGTGTGTGTGTGTGTGTGTGTGTGTGTGTGTGTGTGTGTGTGTGCGTGCGTGCGTGCGTGCGTGCGTGCGTGCGTGCGTGCGTGCGTGCGTGCGTGCGTGCGTGCGTGCGTGCGTGCGTGCGTGCGTGCGTGCGTGCGCAGGCTCCTATCTCAAAACAGGTGAGTGGGAAGAGAGACAGAGAGAGGAGAACCCTACACCATCAAAGTATAAAAGGGCAGGAGGGCACAGGCTTAACGAACTCTACTGTCCATCAAAGCGTTTTGTAAGAACACTACCATCCATCAAAGTGTTTTGTATGAACTCTACCGTCCATCAAAGTGTTTTGTATGAACTCTACCGTCCATCAAAGCATTTTGTACGAACTCTACCGTCCATAAAAGCGTTTTGTACGAACTCTACCGTCCATCAAAGTGTTTTGTACGAACTCTACCGTCCATCAAAGTGTTTTGTACGAACTCTACCGTCCATCAAAGTGTTTTGTACGAACTCTACCGTCCATCAAAGCGTTTTGTACGAACTCTACCGTCCATCAAAGTGTTTTGTACGAACTCTACCGTCCATCAAAGCGTTTTGTACGAACTCTACCGTCCATCAAAGTGTTTTGTACGAACTCTACCGTCCATCAAAGTGTTTTGTACGAACTCTACCGTCCATCAAAGTGTTTTGTACGAACTCTACCGTCCATCAAAGTGTTTTGTACGAACTCTACCGTCCATCAAAGTGTTTTGTACGAACTCTACCGTCCATCAAAGCATTTGTACGAACTCTACCGTCCATCAAAGTGTTTTGTACGAACTCTACCGTCCATCAAAGCATTTTGTACGAACACTACCGTCCATCAAAGCGTTTTGTACGAGCACTACCGTCCATCAAAGCGTTTTATACGAACATTACCGTCCGTCAAAGCGTTTTGTGTGTGTGTGTGCATGCGACACTAGGTAACAGTTATTCTGCACCCTCCACTTCTCTTCTTACTGCCTCTCTCCCGGTGCCCTCAGCCTCTCACTCGGTCTTGATTTAAAAAGATGAAAAGAGGAGAGCAGAAGAAGTGTCTAGCCCACAGAACTCTGAAAGGGGGGTATTTTGTTTTGAATGGTCTCAATCATGGTGTGGAGGGTTCAGTCTTATCAAAGTCAGTCCCTAAACTGGGGTTGGGAAGGAGGCTGCCATTTAGCCAACTGCAGGGGGCGTCGTTGAGAAAGTGCTGGGGTTGCAGAGTGGGGGAAGATTTAGTCCAAGGGGGCAGTTAAAAAACTGTGGACGGCAGTTCACACAGATGCACCTGTTCAATCAGGTATTGGAACAGGTGCTCAAGCATTATATATTCACACACACACACACACACACACACACACACACACACACACACACACACACACACACACACACACACACACACACACACACACACACACACACACACACACACACACACACACACACACACACACACGCACACACACACTAGTGTTGCATGGTATACTAAAACTTGCATGGTATACCAAAACTCGATTCAAAAACATTTTAAAAAAATGCAAAATGTATCTCACGTCATATAAGGATTTAGAGGATCGAGTCTGTAGTCGTTTATCTGAATCTTCTCAAGGGGGCAGTAGCTAGCCAGGCTGTGCTGACACAGCGCAAGCCACTTTTGAGAAGCAAGCAAGAAGAGAGAGAAAATGCAGACAGCATGGCTTTTTCAA
Source organism: Salvelinus alpinus (assembly GCF_045679555.1). NCBI lineage: Eukaryota > Metazoa > Chordata > Actinopteri > Salmoniformes > Salmonidae > Salvelinus > Salvelinus alpinus. Next base: position 15,804,246 of record NC_092104.1, on the reverse strand, counting down.
ACAAAAACTTCATTGCTCCACGCCCGTTGCTTGTTAACAAAACTGGCTGCAGAAGCAAGCTATGGGAATACTTTAATTATAGAGCAGGGCCCAGATTCACAAAACCTTCTTAAGAATACATTTCTTCTTAACTGCCATTTTTGCTTAACTATCGACTTAAGAAGAAAGATAAGCAAAGTTGCTACTCCTCAAAAAGGTTATTGGAAGATGTATTGCGCTACTTCTTATGTTTCTCCTTAAGTAGAAAGTTAAGAAGAAATTAGATTCTTCAAAACAAAGTTATTGGAAATGTTCTTAATTCCAAGATAGCTAAACACTTGTTTTAAACTCAGGGCAGTGAGAGAAAAAGCTAATGAAAGCAACTGAACATGTTCATTTACTCACAAACTTAATCTGAAAGTATTGATTATTTTAACCCCAAGAACATGTTTTAGAACAGTAATCTCAGTAAGAAATATGCTAACATGATTGCCATAGCTAGCTAGATAGCTAGCTAAAATGTTTGCCTAGCAACAAACATCTTAAGAAGATTTGTAACAAGATATTTGAGAAGTTCGTAAGAAAATCATTAAATCCTAAAATATTGTTGAGAAATTGTACTTACGAACTATCTTATGAACTTATTTTTTTTATAAGAAGCTTCTTAAGTTTTTGCGGGGGAAAGTGTTTTGTGAATCTGGGCCCAGATGATGAGGGCCAGCTCAGCAAAACGACTAAGCAAAAAGTGTTACAAAGCAGTACAGGGCAAGTGAGATTTAGTTCCAAAACAAGATTTTTCATTATAACTTTGTCATTATTCTACAAAATTATAATTATTATTCAGTGACAATGACATGAACATACAGTATACTCAACATTCATTTTTACCCATTTTTCTTGATATCCAATTGGTAGTTAAGGTCTACGGACTAGGGAGAGGCGAAGGCTGAGAGCCATACGTCCTCCAAAACACAACCCAAGATGCACTGCTTTTTGACACACTGCTCGCTTAACCCGGAGGCCAGCCACACCAATGTGTCTGATGAAACACCATCTAGCTGGTGACTGGAGTCAGCGTGCAAGCGCCCGGCCTGCCACAAGAGTGCAATGGGACAAGGAAATCCCAGCCGGCCAAACCCTCCCCTAAACCAGACGATGCTGGGCCAAACCCTCCCTTAACCCGGACGACGCTGGGCCAAACCCTTCCTAACCCGGACGACGCTGGGCCAAACCCTCCCCTAACCCAGACGACGCTGGGCCAAACCCTCCCCTAACACAGACGACGCTGGGCCAAACCCTCCGCTAACCCAGACGACGCTGGGCCAAACCCTCCCCTAACCCAGACGACGCTGGGCCAATTGTGCACCGCCTCGTGGGTCTCCCGGTCACGTCTGGCTGTGACACAACCTGGGATCGAACCCAGGTATTTAGTGATGCCTTAGACTGCTGCGCCACTCGTGAGGCCCTCATCATGACATTCATGTGAGCATTATAATATGATTACACAACCCAGGAGTAATATGAACTCATAACTTAACAGCGATATATTTAGACTACTTCACATTTGTCTGGGCTTGCTTGCTAGCAGTAGCCATTAGCCAGCCAGCAGGCCTGGGCAGAGCATTGCACCCTGGGAAGTGAAATGCACTCTGGAAATCGTAGTGTGCTGTGTAAATTCCATTGTATTCCTATGGCGTGTAGACTAAACAATTAATTTAATACATAAAATGAGTTAGCTGTAATGAATTACAGGTCTAATGAATGTAATTTGACCCAATATTTTGGCCATAGATGAGAAAATGAAGCCTGATATGTATGAAATTACATTTGACAAGAGTTTAGATGTCATTGGATATGGTTTTGAATTTGGAAAATGTGGAAAAATTATGTTAAATTTTTCAAGAAAATGAAAATAGAATATAACATATTCTTTATTTTATTTGTTCTACCAGTTATCAACATATTGTTCAATGTTTAAAAAAATAAAGCCCACTGGTTATTCTGTGACTTTAGCTAATACCTTTTGTTTGGGCTGTGGTATCGTTTCAGTATTGTGTATCATTTTTGTATTGAGTATCGTTTTGGTATCATGATACTAAACCTGGTATCGAAGTCAAAAATCAGGTATCCTGACAACACTAACACATACAAACACACAGCTCATGGATCATTGAAGCCGGTTGTGCGTATGTGCATATCTCAGCACCTCAAAACCCTAAACGACTGCTTCTCTTTTCCCACCGTGCCTGTCACAAATACAACTACACCAACGGAAGAAGAGTGGAAAGCTGCTATATTTGCAGCAGTTGAATTGTCTACATCAGTCCGTTCATGAAGAGGTTTTTATTAGAGCACTCAGAATAGCTTTAGGGCTTCCTGATAACGCTCGTAAACTGATACAGAAGCAATCTGAGCGCCTGTTAAAGTGGGATGATTCTCATGAAAGCTATTTTTCCGGAACAATCATTTCAGCTCACTACTAGAATGAGTATCTCCTTGTGTATAGTCCTGATGACGGCCTGATGGTAGCTTCATGGAAGAGCAGTAATATAGAAAGAGAACTCCAATGGACACTTAGTATTGATTTGAAAAGACTGAGGTGGCGAAAGTACATGAATGTTTCCATATTGTAATAAAAAAACGACTTGGAGAAAATGCAAGCTAGGTACACTATAAACTATCGCCTTGGAGTAAATGCAAGCTAGGTACACTATAAACTATCGCCTTGGAGTAAATGCAAGCTAGGTACACTATAAACTTTTTTTAGAATACAAAACATATAGACACACACAAACATCCACAACATCACACCTGCCCAGACCCACATGCTCACACCCCCATCTCCAGCGCCTGCATCACTCTCCGCCACATGGCCTCAACCTGCACCATTTTGTTTCTCTACGTCACCCACACACTTTCAACATTTAGATAATAAAGCATTTGACTGTTTCATTGTGTTATCGACGGAGGATTGGTTGATTTCTACGTCTTTTCCCACCCTCCCTACCTCTGACTCACTTACATCCATCCATCGACTTGCTCCTCCGTTCTCATTCATTCCCGCCCAACGTACACCCTATGCATCCACACAGCCATTCTCTCTCACCCTCCTACACATATTCACCATGAATCCCTCACTCTTCTCTCACCCTCCTACACATATTCACCATCCATCCCTCACTCTTCTCTCACCCTCTTACACATATTCACCATCCATCCCTCACTCTTCTCTCACCCTCTTACACATATTCACCATCCATCCCTCACTCTTCTCTCACCCTCCTACACATATTCACCATCCATCCCTCACTCTTCTCTCACCCTCCTACACATATTCACCATCCATCCCTCACTCTTCTCTCACCCTCCTACACATATTCACCATCCATCCCTCACTCTTCTCTCATCCTCCTACACATATTCACCATCCATCCCTCACTCTTCTCTCACCCTCCTACACATATTCACCATCCATCCCTCACTCTTCTCTCACCCTCTTACACATATTCACCATCCATCCCTCACTCTTCTCTCACCCTCCTACACATATTCACCATCCAACCCTCACTCTTCTCTCACCCTCTTACACATATTCACCATCCATCCCTCACTCTTCTCTCACCCTCCTACACATATTCACCATCCATCCCTCACTCTTCTCTCACCCTCTTACACATATTCACCATCCATCCCTCACTCTTCTCTCACCCTCCTACACATATTCACCATCCATCCCTCACTCTTCTCTCACCCTCTTACACATATTCACCATCCATCCCTCACTCTTCTCTCACCCTCCTACACATATTCACCATCCATCCCTCACTCTTCTCTCACCCTCCTACACATATTCACCATCCAACCCTCACTCTTCTCTCACCCTCTTACACATATTCACCATCCATCCCTCACTCTTCTCTCACCCTCCTACACATATTCACCATCCATCCCTCACTCTTCTCTCACCCTCTTACACATATTCACCATCCATCCCTCACTCTTCTCTCACCCTCCTACACATATTCACCATCCATCCCTCACTCTTCTCTCACCCTCTTACACATATTCACCATCCATCCCTCACTCTTCTCTCACCCTCTTACACATGTTCACCATCCATCCCTCACTCTTCTCTCACTCTCCCAATCATATACACAAACACACACACGCCTACACTCCCACAAACACACAAACACACACACATACCTACACTCCCACAAACACACACACACCTACACTTCCACAAACACACAAACACACACACATACCTACACTCCCACAAACACACACACACACACACACACAAACACACACACACACACACACACACACAAACACACACACACACACACACACACACAAACACACATTCCCACAAACACACACCTACACTCCCACACACATGCACATACATAGAAGAGTTGACATACATGCTATATTTCCCCCTTTGAATTGGCTTGTCAGTGTCGATGTAGCCCATTGGCATCGGCTACTTCTATTTTTATGTCCGGGAGAAAAGCTGTTATTTGGGAAAAGTAGAGTATAGATTGTATTGGGGGAGGGGGAAATTATATTGTCTCAACTTGCATATAAGTACACTATAAACTATCGCCTTGGAAAAAATGCAAGCTAGGTACACTATAAACTATCGCCTTGGAGTAAATAGAAGCTAGGTACACTATAAACTATCGCCTTGGAAAAAATGCAAGCTAGGTACACTATAAACTATCGCATTGGAGTAAATAGAAGCTAGGTACACTATAAACTATCGCCTTGGAGTAAATAGAAGCTAGGTACACTATAAACTATCGCCTTGGAGTAAATAGAAGCTAGGTACACTATAAACTATCGCCTTGGAGTAAATAGAAGCTAGGTACACTATAAACTATCGCCTTGGAGTAAATAGAAGCTAGGTACACTATAAACTATCGATTTGGAATAAATGCAAGCTAGGTACACTATAAACTATCGCATTGGAATAAATGGTAAACTATAAACTATCGATTTGGAATAAATGCAGGCTAGGTACACTATAAACTATCGATTTGGAAAAAATGCAAGCTAGGTACACTATAAACTCCATCTACCCTGCAGTAATAGAAACAGTATGCCACATGATTTGCATGTAGCCTACAGTATATGTCGATTTAAAATGCACATTTGTTTTTTAGAAAAAACGTGGAAAACAGTAAGCAACATTTTGTAGAATTTATTAATTAAAGGTCTTCACGGGTCAAAAAAGTTGGACTCGTTCCGAAATAGACCAGTGGCTTTCCCACCTGGACCCCATAAGCATAAATAAATAAATAAAAATATAGAGACCCATTTTGAACAGACCCGAGGACAACTAGACCCGTTCCGTATAGACCTCATCGGATCCACACCCGGTCAGAGTAAGGGAAGCAGCAGAAAAGTCAGTTTTTAAGCTACTTTACTAACCGGAGCTGATAAAGCGTGTGAGGAGGGAGAGAGAGGTGCCGCTTTATCAGGCAGGGGAGGGGCCGTACTGTGAGGGAGTGACATGGGGAGCAGGCAGGAGGGAGGGACGACAGACAGCAACCAACCAAGGCGACTCACGCTATAGTAGACTAAGAACTGCCATACCTAGGTTATTTATCATCAAATATGATTACGTATTACCTGTCTTGAACTTCATCAAACCGGGAGAAGCTAATTAAGCTAGTTATCTTGGCTAACTGAGGCTGCAGTGTAGCATGCGCCTTCTCATCCTAAAGTTACAAAAAAAAAAAACTCCATTCATAATATTAAGTAGCAGCCTAACTGTTGGCTCTTGGTCATTCTATCCTATCCTTCTCCTTTAACTTTTAATTCCGTCATTTTAATTCCATCTCCCATTGATTAAATATCTCTTAACTTTTGCCACAAATGGAGTGAGGCTTTACGACTGTAGCCTATTGTCACTTTCATGACTTATGATTGGTCAACAACAAGCTACACGCGCCATGCTCCACTCTCGTGAAAAGCAAGAGTAACAGCATATATTATCACATTTCTCACTCCCTCTCTCTACTGCAACAGTGGCGTTCGGATCTGTACGGTCCCTTCTGGACATATCAGTTCAAATTAAACATACCCGAGACCCGTGACAATCACTTCAGATCCAACCCAGACCTGTGACATTATTTTGAATCCTGGCTCTTGACCCGCTCGGGTCCTGGATCGGGTCTCGGGTATTCAGGTACAGGTCGATCCGTGATGACCTCTAATTTGAATATAGTTAAGCTAGCATGCACAGCTCCTGGTACGTTTAACCAGTTGTTTTCTGACATTGGCCTGTCTACAGTATTGCCCCCATCACACACACACACCTCCTCCCAATACTGAACTTTACAACAATGGTAGAACTCTTTGTTTACATTTCATCTTTCTAACTTCAACTGCCTCTTGAGCTCCGCTAACCACTCTCAGGGAGGCGGAAGTGTGTGTGTGTGTGTGTGTGTGTGTGTGTGTGTGTGTGTGTGTGTGTGTGTGTGTGTGTGTGTGTGTGTGTGTGTGTGTGTGTGTGTGTGTGTGTGTGTGTGTGTGTGTGTGTGTGTGTGTGTGTGTGTGTGTGTGTGTGTGTGTGTGTGTGTGTGTGTGTGTGTGTGTGTGTGTGTGTGTGTGTGTGTGTGTGTGTGTAAGCCAGTGTGTGTGTGTGGGAGAGAGACTACCCGTAACCTGTGTGGGTGCACTGACTGGCCACCTAGCACCCCCTCATCTACCCAGCGAGAGAACCTTGCCCTGCTGACGTGTGTGTGCGTGCATGTCCTATCAAAGTGGGTAGCTGTCCGTGATGACACAACCATTCCTCTGGCCACTTGACTACCCACGATGCTGTGTTTCTCTCTTTCCTTTCCTTCCATGAGTGTTTCTTTCTTTCTCTCCTCCTCTGTTTTCTGTCTGTGAGTGTTTCTTTCTTCCTCTCTTCCTCTGTTTTCTGTCTGTGACTGTTTCTTTCTTTCTCTCCTCCTCTGTTTTCTGTCTGTGAGTGTTTCTTTCTTCCTCTCCTCCTCTGTTTTCTGTCTGTGAGTGTTTCTTTCTTCCTCTCCTCCTCTGTTTTCTGTCTGTGAGTGTTTCTTTCTTCCTCTCCTCCTCTGTTTTCTGTCTGTGAGTGTTTCTTTCTTCCTCTCCTCCTCTGTTTTCTGTCTGTGACTGTTTCTTTCTTCCTCTCCTCCTCTGTTTTCTGTCTGTGAGTGTTTCTTTCTTCCTCTCCTCCTCTGTTTTCTGTCTGTGAGTGTTTCTTTCTTCCTCTCCTCCTCTGTTTTCTGTCTGTGAGTGTTTCTTTCTTGCTCTCCTCTGTTTTCTGTCTGTGAGTGTTTCTCTTGTCCCTCACCGTGTGTAACACTAAGGTAACAGTTAAAGGCAGTAGTGTAGAGCAGAGCAGCGCTGGTGGAGCAGGGAGGCTGCTGTCATATTGTTTCATGTTGTTGTAAACAGACCAGGGGCACCCCAGGCCCCAGGCCCTGTGTGACAGAAAGGTCACATTCACACATCAGGAACAAACACAGCTCACAGCTCACTGGGGAGCCAATGGAGCTCAGCTTACTTTGCTATGAGCACTTTGACTCCCTCACAGTTTGATTAGTGCTACTGGTAATTCTTTAACAGCAACCCAATGAACCCATAAAGGACTTTAGTTTTAGTGACACCTGAGTAACTACAAATGGAATTACAGTTCTTCAACAGAAAAAAACTAAGCTAGGGCCCTATTAAAAAAAAAGCAAAGTGGAAGTTATTTACATTTTAAATTGATCATATAAAATACAAATTGAGATGATTCTACCATCTATCAACAACTAAGCCAGGGTTGGGAGCTTGGTGCGGTTTTTTACTGAAAAGTTGAAATTCAGCCCAAGATCATTATCTCCACTTCACCCCTAGTCAATTTCCAAACTTAAACATCCCTGAGATAGTATCCCCATCTCTCCCTGTTACACACTAGAGATCAACTACCGTCTGCTTTGGACCATCGACTCTGGATATAAAGATAGGGTTTTACCCTGCAGCTCGGACCAAAGACACACTGAGGGAAATCTGACAATAGCCCATCCACACAAACATCTCCAATCTACCAGTGTCATCAACCCTGATGATACCAGCGTAGGGTAGAATCTGCATGGGTGAGCGTTGCTACGGTGATTGATCTTATGATTCACAAAGCGAAAAGTGCCTGTCATTTACACCATGCCCTCAGCCCTTAGTTCCCTAGGAGATTGTGCGCGTGTGTACTGTAAGTGTGCTTGTTAGAGTCACAGCAGTCAAACACACTACAGTTTATCACAGCTTAGAGATGAATAGGAGTAGATTCTTATAGGCCTATTCCCGGAGGATCAATAGTGCTTTGTAAAGTGTCAAACAGAGGGACATCAAACTCCGCTACTTCGGAGTAAAACCAGCCATTTCTGCCCTTCTCATCACAAAGCAGAGGCTATCATTACACCACACTGTCTGTAGAGAAGCATAATTAATGGTGTACAGGAGTTCTATTCACCTCATCACTCCCTGTTCCCTGTCCCCTCCATAGACCTCCATAGACCTTCAGTCTGGCACAATCAGCCCTCACGTCGCCGTTGTAGTATACTGGGATGCAGCTGATTGTCTGGTAAAAGTTCTGGCACAAAAGCTATGGTGTGCATCAGCATGTAGCTGCTATAAATTGGTGGTTCGTGGACCATGGAGCGATTGGTCCCAATAGACAGTATTCATGCAGTGATGAAATGCATTTCAGAGTGACACTCAAAGCTATTTTCCCTATGCAAACCAACATACCGAATGTTAAGGCAGAGAGTTGAGTTAAAGAGGATAAGCTGATCCTAGATCTCCCCTTGGGTAACGTCTATTTGTGCTATATTTATCCATGTCAGAGGACTGTATAGTCCATAGCCTTTAGAGCATTTACTCCTCCTATCCCTCTGCCAGCGTGACCCCATCCCCTCCTCCCTCCTCCAGACCATCTCTGGAGACCTTCTCCCATTCCTCACTTCCCTCATCCCTGACCAAAATCTCCCAAGTTGCTCCCTTCCTCAAGAAACCAACCGACTCCTCTGACGTCAATAACTACAGACCGATATCCCTTCTTTCTTTTCTTTCCAAAAACACTTGAGCGTGTTGTCTCTGACCAACTGTCGCTATCTCTCTCAGAACAATCTTCTTGACCCCTGCCCATCTTCTGTAAACATCTGAAACCCTACCTCTTCAAATAGTATCTTAAATAATACCCCCCCCCCCTCCTAGCTTTATTGAGGAAAAATATACTTACTATGACTGTGATGTGGTTTTCCCACCTAGATAAATGCACTAACTGTAAGTCGCTCTGGATAAGAGCATCTGCTAAATTACTCAAATGTAAAATGTAATGAATAGCAGTTTAGAGAGAACCACCTCCATTCTCTGTTGACATGATCAGTGTTCATGGACAAAGAGCTGACTAGAGCACAGAGCTCTTTAATAACCAACAGGAAATCAAGTTGACTTTTCTGTCGGGAGGGACATTTCTCAAGCCTTCAGTTTCTCCAACCTTTTATTTCTTTGAGAGGATATTGATCGTGTTTGTGTTGATTAGAAAGGCAGGTCTTTAATGTTAATCCTGGGACTATTACAAGTCTGGCCAAACCTGGACACTGCTAAGACGCTGTTTATCACAGTTAAGAGGAGTATACCAATGAAAATGGCGCCACTGTCCATTAAAAGCACATGACGTGTGTGTACACCCTTTCATCCTCTACCTCAAAGACAACACAGTCAGTTGAAACATCTAACTTTTATGTTTCTAACACACAAATTGTGAAACTTGCCAAATACCAAAGTTTCTATCATGACAGTTGACTGAACCAAGACTTAACAGCAGGTGCTTCTATGAAAAAATGATCTGATCGTGGATTTTAAATAGCTACCATCACTTCCTCGCCACTTCACTCTTAAAATTGCACCCTTAAATTCAATTCAAGGAGATAAAAAACTCAGTTGAATAAATAGTGTGTTACAGTGCAGCACTATATATATGCTAATATTAGATATTACCATAAAGCTGGGAGGACTGAGCATGTCTTGACTTAGGAGAAAATGTCCTCTGAGACAGGGTACATTTACTGAGAGATTATATCTATTTACCCATGGATTCTATAGAACATGCCGTGGTAGATAGATCTTATCGTCTGACAGTACACTCTGTTATGAAGGAGAAACAAAGGCATACGCTCTGAGTGAGTGAGTGAGAGAGAGAGTGAATGAGTGAAACAAGTGTGTTCAACCACCCATAGAGACAGTGATACATTATTTCACCCTCTCATATCCCTTCCTTTCATATACAGCTCAAATCCACACCGCTTCCCCTCAGCCTCATCAGTGTCGACATAAGTCGGAAAAGCCAGGGGCTTGCCTGAAGCCAGCAGCCCCCTCTGCTCTCACCCCCTCTGGGCATGTGGTTGCGTCATGGCAGGGCCTAATGATTAGAGGTGGAGGTGGGCCGCGGGGCAGGTGACAACCTCAGGACTTAGGAGAGGGCCAGATGCTTTCAAGACTTATATTAACAAACACACACGCACACTTATCCAGATGGCCTGTATGAGCAGCAGAGAATCCGAGTTGTGCAGGTGTTTGACAGAGCCAGGGACAGGGAAAGATAGGCCTGTTCCATTGGTTAGTCAGACGGGAGCTCATGCTTAGAGATGATGCAGGAGGAATTAGAGGGAGTGACAGGTGAGGACCTGAGCAGGACAGTTTGTATTTATACGGAAAGAGAGCTGAGGTAGAGGGGTAGCCTCTTACCTTGCCATAATTCATAGCTGGGGTAGATACTGTAGGTATTGGAAATATTTTGGTACAATGTAGAAAGACATGTCTTTAAAATGTAAATTACTGAAAATGTTGAATTCAGTGTATTCTTAGTTGTTTTGGGTTTTGTCTAGGTCTAGGCCTATATGATCAGGACTATTTTCTAAGTAAGAGAACATTAAATGTTTGTTTTTTTACATGTAACCCTATAGGTTCAGGTTTTGCGGCCAGAGTCCGCACCTTTGGGGGGGGGGGGGGGGGTAAATGTCACGTTCTGACCTTAGTTCCTTTGTTATGTCTTTATTTTAGTCTGGTCAGGGCGTGAGTTGGGGTGGGCATTCTATGTTGTTTGTTCTATGTTTTGTTCTATTGTTCTATTTCTATGTGTTTGGCCTAGTATGGTTCTCAATCAGAGGCAGGTGTCAGTCGTTATTTCTGATTGGGAGCCATATTTAGGTAGCCTGTTTGTCATTGTGTGTTGTGGGTGAATATTTTCTGTTCTGTGTTTTTGTTTCACCGTACAGGATTGTTCGTTTGTCGTTTTCTTGTTTTTGTTCAGTGTTCATTATTTCGTATTAAATCAATATGGATACCTACCACGCTGCGCATTGGTCCTCCTCTTCTTCCAACCACGACAAGCGTTACACTCTTATGTTGTCCTGGTTTCCAGTGGTTTGCAGAAGAGGATGTCTTCCTTAATTGACCCCCATAAATGTAACGGACATATACCAGGAGCTGTGCCAGGCCCACCACGTCTGTTGACTCATCCAGCTGTAACGCATAGCTGGCTTGTATGCGAATCAGTACTTGTTTCAAAACATCTCCTGCCATGTCACTGATACGCATTGTCTGTATAGTTTTTTTGGCCTCATCCCCCAGCATTGTACCAGCCATATCCGCGGCAGCAGGAAGAATTAAGTCCTCCAATATAGTAAAGAGCTTGCCTGTCCTAGCCACTCGGTAGCTCACCATATAAGACGCTTCTATCCCCTTCTTATTAATGGTATCTGTTATACATGTCTTACTACTTGAAAGTTGTCTTTATTCCCACTCTAAAAACTACCGTGGCTTATTTTTCAAATTGTCATGTTTCGTTTCTAAATGTCTGCGCAAAGTGAATGTTTCCCGTGAGAGAGTAACGGTTAATGTGATTGGATGTTAATTATTTGACTAGGCTACCTGTATTTGACATAGTGTTATTATTTCTATCACGTTTCAGGTAAGACCCAGATACAGGCAACGTCGAAGTAACAACAGTTTATTAATCAAACAGGGGCAGGCAAAAGGCAGGTTAAGGGCAGGCAGAGGTCAGTAATCCAGAAAGGTGGGGCAAAGGTACAGGACGGCAAGCAGGCTCAGGGTCAGGGCTGACAGAATGGTCAACAACGGGAAAACTAGGAAACAGGAATAATCGAGAGACAGGAGCAGAGGGAAAAACGGTGGTAGGCTTGACGAGAGAAAAAAAACTGGCAACAGACAAACAGAGAACACAGGTATAAATACACAGGGGATAATGGGGAATATGGGCGACATGTAACGACTCTCGTCGTTGGTTGAAGGAGAGGAGGACCAAATTGCAGCGTGGTATGTATCCATATTTATTCGAATACTTATTAAACACGAACAAAAACAATAAACAAAACGAAACCAACGACGCTACAGTCCTGAACATGTGAATCTAGAAAACAAAGAACGCAACGAACAGGAACAATCACCCACAAACAAACAGTGAGAACAGCCTACCTTAATATGGTTCCCAATCAGAGACAACGTAAAACACCTGCCTCTGATTGAAAACCATATCAGGCTAGTTAGACAACCCTAAACCAATGAAAACACATGACATGGAATATACCCACCCAGCTCACGTCCTGACCAACTAAACAAAGACTAAAACAAAGGAAATAAGGTCAGGAACGTGACACGACACCTGGAGGGGGGTGGAGACAATCACAAAGACAGGTGAAACAGATCAGGGTGTGACAATTTCGATGAACAATAGATGGTTTAATTTAATTTTTGGCAGTGAAACGAGGCTACTCAGGTGAGAAAAAAACATCACCCAAATCTACGTATATCCCCGTTGGAAAATAGAAATGTACTGTTTGAAAATGTGAAGAAATTGTAATTTAAAATATATATATATATATATATTTTTTTTTAAATGTGAATCGCAATTTTATTTGACATACCCCCGACGGCATTGCGCGTACTCCTGGGGATACGTGTACCCCAGTTTAGGAATACCTGGGCTACACAAAGTGGTAGACAGGGGCATTCTCCTTGCCTCTTCAGAAAGTTGCATGAAAAAAGAATCACTGATGCATTCTGTTCATGTCTTATGATAAACTTTGGCAAATGAATAACTGTTTTATACATTGACTGATTCCGTACTAACGTCAATAAATGTTTTAATATTGTTGAATTCTGTTTTAATGCCTGGATTACTGGAGGGCCCTAATTATGATATTTGGAACCGAATGAGGCTTTCCACTACCTATTGTTCCTTCAGTGATTATTACCACTTACATTACATGGGACGTGCAAATTCACGAGCATCATGCGCTCTCTCCCTCCTCCATGTAAAGACATTTGACTGCAACCAATCACATACAAATATTACTGGGAGGCGGGACGAACAGTAGACTGCGTTTCCCTGTCATCGCTCGCTTTGTGACTGAAAGACGAATAGTTTCTTTCTAGCGGCAGAGGGCTCGAAGGACTAGTGAATTGAACATGTTAAATGAAAAGTAGCGTAGTGTAATATAAAGTTTTTTTTAAAGTTGCCTGCTTCAAATGAGTCTAACCGGCTAATCAGCAACTATTTTATATTTTACCTTTATTTAACTAGGCAAGAACAAATTCTTATTTTCAATGACGGCTTAGGAACAGTGGGTTAACTGCCCTGTTTAGGGGCAGAACGACAGATTTTAACCTTGTCCGCTCGGGGATTGGATCTTGCAACCTTTAGGTTACAAGTCCAACGATCTTTCCACTAGGCTACCTGCCACCCCTATACATACTGTCTGTATATACAACATCCAGAAAGCAGGTGAATATGAGAAATGCACCGGCATCTAAACATGTAGGCTATTCCCCAGTGTGTCTGTATCCCCCAATATTCCCCAGTGTGTCTGTATCCTCCAATATTCCCCAGTGTGTCTGTATCCCCCAATATTCCCCAGTGTGTCTGTATCCCCCAATATTCCCCAGTGTGTCTGTATCCCACAATATTCCCCAGTGTGTCTGTATCCTCCAATATTCCCCAGTGTGTCTGTATCCCCAAATATTCCCCAGTGTGTCTGTATCCCACAATATTCCCCAGTGTGTCTGTATCCCCCAATATTCCCCTGAGTGCAGCTACAATCATATTGTACTGTACATTTATTTATTGAATTCATTTAACCCTTATTTTACCAGGTAAGTTGAATGAAAACATATTCTCATTTACAGCAAGGATCTGGGGAATAGCTACAGGCAGGGGCGCAACTTTCACTGGGGACATGCCCCCCCAAATTTCTGAAATTTCATATTTGTCCCCCCAAGTTCTATCATTGGAATGTGATACAAAACGAGACAACAGTGTGCTATAGGACCATGGGGATGCCTAAGAGCGGTCGGGTAGGCTGTTTGGAGTGTTTAAAAATATATTAATAATTATGTCCCTCCCCAGATTGGGAATTTAGCCAGGACACCGGGGTTAACACCCCAACTATTACAAGTCCCATGGGATCTTTGGTGACCACAGATAATCAGGACACCTGTTTAACATCGCATCCGAAAGATGGTACCTGCACAGAGCAATGTCCCCAATCACTGCCCTGGGGCATTGAGATCTTTTTTTTTTACCAGAAGAAAGACTGCCTCCTACTGGCCCTCCAACACCACTTCCAGCAGCATCTGGTCTCCCATCCAGGGACCGACCAGTTCTATAAGACCATAGTCTTTGAGAACTAACAATCACCAAAATAAAAGCTAGATGGCTAAAACCAGATAAAGTATGTAGAAATGATAATGTACCAACATTTTTGTTAATTTACAGCCTTATTTTAAAATGTAATAAATTGTTTTTTTCCTCATCAATGTGAAAAAAGTCAAGAGGACTGAACGTCACACCGAGCTCTTGCTTGGCTTCCTGAACTCATTAGGAACTCGTCTTTCATCTCATATTAATAAAATATATAAATGGTTTTAGATTACTGGCTACAAATCGATCTGTGAATGTGCTACAGCTACGAAACCCTTTCCCCCTGCTGCGCTACGATGCAAGGATAGCAGACATACGGTTCAGACAGAAGTTGATGGACAATCGGAAGAGCGAATGAAATGCTAGGAGGGAAATCCCAGCTTCAAGTGGTGAAAGAGAGAGAGGGAGCAAGAGTTAGAAAGAGAGAGAGACAGAGAGAGAGAGAGAGGCAGAGAGAGAGAGCAGGGAAGAGAGAGGGAGCAGAAGTGAGAGGGGGAGCAGAAGAGAGAGAGGGAGCAGGAGCGAGAGAGGGAGCAGGAGCGAGAGAGGGAGCAGGAGAGAGAGAGGGAGCAGAAGAGAGAGAGGGAGAGAGGGAGCAGAAGAGAGAGAGAGAGGGGGAGCAGAAGAGAGAAAGAGAGAAGAGAGAGGGAACAGAAGAGAGAGGGAGCAGAAGAGATGGAGCAGAAGAGAGAGGGAGCAGAAGAGAGGGAGCAGAAGAGAGAAAGAGAGGGAGAGAGAGGGAACAGATAAGAGAGGGAGCAGAAGAGAGAGGGAGCAGAAGAGAGGGAGCAGAAGCGAGAAAGAGAGGGAGAGAGAGGGAACAGATAAGAGAGGGAGCAGAAGAGAGAGGGATCAGAAGAGAGAGGGAGCAGAAGAGAGGGAACAGAAGAGAGAGGGAACAGAAGAGAGAAAGAGAGGGAGAGAGAGAGAACAGAAGAGAGAGGGAACAGAAGAGAGAGGGAGCAGAAGAGAGGGAGCAGAAGAGAGAGGGATCAGAAGAGAGAGGGAGCAGAAGAGAGGGAACAGAAGAGAGAGGGAACAGAAGAGAGAAAGAGAGGGAGAGAGAGGGAACAGAAGAGAGAGGGAACAGAAGAGAGAGGGAGCAGAAGAGAGAGGGAGCACAAGAGAGGGAGCAGAAGAGAGGGAGCAGAAGAGAGAGAAAGCAGGAAATATAGAGGGAGCAGAAGAGAGAGGGAGCAGAAGAGAGAGGGAGCAGAAGAGAGGGAACAGAAGAGAGAGGGAACAGAAGAGAGAAAGAGAGGGAGAGAGAGGGAACAGAAGAGAGAGGGAACAGAAGAGAGAGGGAACAGAAGAGAGAGGGAGCAGAAGAGAGAGAAAGCAGGAAATATAGAGAGGGAGCAGAAGAGAGAGGGAGCAGAAGAGAGAGGGAGCAGGAGAGGGAGAGTTGACATAGAGAGACAGGCAAAAAAAGAGAGGGGGAGCAGGTGTATATAATGCATATGCTTCAGTATTACCTCTGAGATTTTGACATGAATCTACAGAAACTGTCCATTTCATGCAACGGGCTGGAGAAAATTTTATCATTATCTCTCTTATAACTGTTACAGCTGACAATGAATGAGAATGGGCTGCTGTTAAACTGGAGAGTACACCATTAACATGGCCTGCACAGCAACTAATGGACAGTGTGTGTGCGTGACGCTAATTATTGTATGCTCCCACAATTGGACAAAGGGTCATTGTCAAACACTTATTTACTGCCAAGTCAATGCTAATGCTTTGTAAAAAAATTATTACCCTGCACTATAAACCCATCAAATAAAAGACTGACAGAAGACAGATATGGTAACATACTACATGAAGGCGTCTATATATACTAGTAGGCGTCTATATATACTAGTAGGCGTCAATATATATATATATTTTTTAATTATTTCACCTTTATTTAACCAGGTAGGCTAGTTGAGAACAAGTTCTCATTTGCAACTGCGACCTGGCCAAGATAAAGCATAGCAATTTGACACACACAACAACACAGAGTTACACATGGAATAAACAAACATACAATCAATAATACAGTAGAAAAAGTCTATATACAGCATATGCAAATGAGGTAGGATAAGGGAGGTAAAGGCAATAAATAGGCCATGGTGGCGAAGTAATTACAATATAGCAATTAAACACTGGAATGGTAGAATGTGCAGAAGATGAATGTGTAAGTAGAAATACTGGGGTGCAAAGGAGCAAGATAAATAAATAAATACAGTATGGGGATGAGGTAGTTGGATGGGCTATTTACAGATGGGCTATGTACAGGTGCAGTGAACTGTGAGCTGCTCTGACAGCTGGTGCTTAAAGCTTGTGAGGGAGATATGAGTCTCCAGCTTCAGTGATTTTTGTAGTTCGTCCCAGTCATTGGCAGCAGAAAACTGTAAGGAGAGGCGGCCAAAGGAAGAATTGGCTTTGGGGGTGACCAGTGAGATATACCTGCTGGAGCGCGTGCTATGGGTAGGTGCTGCTATGTTGACCAGTGAGCTGAGATAAGGCGGGGCTTTACCTAGCAGAGACTTGTAGATGACCTGGAGAAAGTGAGTTTGGCGACGAGTATGAAGCGAGGGCCAGCCAACGAGAGCATACAGGTTGCAGTGGTGGGTAGTATATGGGGCTTTGGTGACAAAACGGATGGCACTGTGATAGACTGCATCCAATTTGTTGAGTAGAGTGTTGGAGGCTATTTTGTGAATGACATCGCCAAAGTCGAGGATCGGTATGATGGTCAGTTTTACGAGGGTATGTTTGGCAGCATGAGTGAAGGATGCTTTGTTGCGAAATAGGAAGCCGATTCTAGATTAGATTTTGGATTGGAGATGTTTATTGTGAGTCTGGAAGGAGAGTTTACAGTCTAACCAGACACCTAGGTATTTGTAGTTGTCCACATATTCTAAGTCAGAACCGTCCAGAGTAGTGATGCTGGACGGGCGGGCAGGTGCGGGTAGCGATCGGTTGAAGAGCATGCATTTAGTTTTACTTGCATTTAAGAGCAGTTGGAGGCCACGGAAGGAAAGTTGTACGGCATTGAAGCTCGTCTGGAGGTTAGTTAACACAGTGTCCAAAGAAGGGCCAGAAGTATACAGAATGGTGTCGTCTGTGTAGAGGTGGATCAAAGAATCACACGCAGCAATAGAGACATCACTGATGGATACAGATAAGAGAGTCAGCCCGAGAATTGAACCCTGTGGCACCCCCATAGAGACTGCCAGAGGTCCGGACAACAGGCCCTCCGATTTGACACACTGAACTCTATCAGAGAAGAAGTAGGTGAAACAGGCGAGGCAATCATTTGAGAAACCAAGGCTGTCGAGTCTGCCAATAAGAATGTTGTGATTGACAGAGTCGAAAGCCTTAGCCAGGTCGATGAATACGGCTGCACAGTAATGTCTCTTATCGATGGCGGTTATGATATCGTTTAGGACGTTGAGCTTGGCTTAGGTGCACCCATGACCAGCTCTGAAACCAGATTGCATAGTCTAGAAGGTACGGTGGGATTTGAAATGGTCGGTAATCTGTTTGTTAACTTGGCTTTCGAAGACCTTAGAAAAGCAGGGTAGGATAGATACAGGTCTATAGCAGTTTGGGTCTAGAGTGTCTCCCCCTTTGAAGAGGGGGATGACTGCGGCAGCTTTCCAATCTATTGGGATCTCAGATGATACGAAAGAGAGGTTTTGAACAGGCTAGTAATAGGGGTTGCAACAATTTCGGCAGATCATTATAGAAAGAGAGGGTCCAGATTGTCTAGCCCGGCTGATTTGTAGGGGTACAGATTTTCCAGCTCTTTCAGAACATCAGCTTTCTGGATTTGGGTGAAGGAGAAATGGGGGAGGCTTGTGGGGGGTGGAGGGCTGTTGATCGGAGTAGGGGTAGCCAGGTGGAAAGCATGGCCAGCCGTAGAAAAATGTTTTTTGAAATTCTCAATGCAGTGGGCAGCTGGGAGGAGGTGCTTTTAT
The DNA here is from genome assembly GCF_045679555.1 of Salvelinus alpinus. NCBI lineage: Eukaryota > Metazoa > Chordata > Actinopteri > Salmoniformes > Salmonidae > Salvelinus > Salvelinus alpinus. The sequence continues at coordinate 15,785,562 of NC_092104.1, read as the reverse complement.
TCTCCATGGACTTTACAGTGTCCCAGAACTTTTTGGAGTTTGTGCTACAGGATGCAAATTTCTGCTTGAAAAAGCTGGCCTTAGCTTCCTAACTGTCTGTGTATATTTGTTCCTAACTTCCCTGAAAAGTTGCATATCACGGGGGCTAATTGATGCTAATGTAGAACGCCACAGGATGTTTTTGTGCTGGTCAAGAGCAGTCAGGTCTGGAGAGAACAAAGGGCTATATCTGTTCCTGGTTCAACTTTTTTTGAATGGGGCATGCTTATTTAAGATGGTGAGGAAGGCACTTTTAAAGAATAACCAGGCATTCTCTACTGACGGGATGAGGTCAATATCCTTCCAGGATACCCAGGCCAGGTCGATTAGAAAGGCCTTCTTGCTGAAGTGCTTTAGGGAGCGTTTGACAGTGATGAGGGGTGGTCGTTTGACCGCAGACCCAATACGGATGAAAACAGCAGAGGTGTATTTGGAGGGCAAGTTGGTTAGGATGATATCTATGTGTTTATGGATTTGGGGTTGTACCTGGTAGGTTCATTGATCATTTGTATGAGATTGAGAGTATCAAGCTTAGATTGTAGGATGGCTGGGGTATTAAGTATGTCACAGTTTAGGTCACCTAGCAGCACGAGCTCTGAGATAGATGGGGGGCAATCAATTCACATATGGTGGCCAGGGCACAGCTGGGAGCAGAGGGTGGTCTATAGCAAGCGGCAACGGTGAGAGACTTGTTTCTAGAAAGGTGCATTTTTAAAAGTAGAAGCTCGAATTGTTTGGGTACAGACCTGGATAGTAAAACAGAACTTTGCAGGCTATCTCTGCAGTAGATTGCAACCTCGCCCCCTTTGGCAGTTCTATCTTGTTGGAAAATGTTATAGTTAGGATGGAAATTTCAGGGTTTTTGGTGGTCTTCCTAAGCCAGGATTCAGACACGGCTAGGACATCCAGGTTGGCATTGTGTGCTAAAGCAGTGAATAAAACAAACTTAGGGAGGAGGCTTCTAATGTTAACATGCATGAAACCAAGGCTTTTACGGTTACAGAAGTCAACAAATGAGAGCACCTGGGGAGTGGGAGTGGGGCTAGGCACTGCAGGACCTGGATTAACCTCTACATCACCAGAGGAACAGAGGAAAAGTAGGATAAGGGTACGGCTAAAGGCTATCAGAACTGGTCGTCTATTATGTTCAGAACAGAGAGTAAAAGGAGCAGGTTTCTGGGCGCGATAGAATAGATTCAAGTCATAATGTACAGACAGAGGTATGGTAGGATGTGAGTACATTGGAGGTAAACCTAGGCATTGAGTAATGATGAGAGAGATATTGTCTCTAGAGACGTTTAAACCAGGTGATGTCACTGCATATGTGGGAGGTGGAACTAAATGGTTGGTTAAGGCATATTGAGCAGGGCTAGAGGCTCTACAGTGAAATAGGACAATAATCACTAACCAGGACAGTAATGGACAAGGCAGATTTATATTAGGGAGAGGCATGCGTAGCCGAGTGATCATAGGGGTCCAGTGAGTGTTTGGGCTGGCTGGAGACACGTCGATTCAGACAGCTAGCAGGTTGGGGCTAGCAAGCTAGCGGAAGGGCCTTAGAGGGACGTTTCGACTGGAGGAAAGTCTGTTTTAGCCTCCGCATGCAGTGACGTCAATAGACCAGTCATGGTGGATTAGTAGGGTTCCGAGGAGCAGAGGGGTCCAGATCCAACTGGCAAAATAGGTATAGTGGCCCAAGAAATTGGCCGATGGATCTATACAGCTAACAGTCCAATATGCTCTAGACAGCTAGCGGGCCATGGCTAGCAGATGGGCATTCAGGGGACGTTGTGATGTAGAGGCCAGTTGAGTACCCCCTCGAGCAGATTACGTCGTAGTCCAGTCGTGAAGGATCGGCGGGGTTCCGTGCCCCGTACCGGCAGTAGAAGGGGTCCGGGTATTGTAACCCAGGAGTGGCTGATGTGCCTCTTTAGCTAGCCGGGAGAAAGGGCCTAGCATAGGCTAGCTCCAGGCTAATTTGTGCTTGCTTCGGGACCGACGTTAGCCGGATTAGTCACTCGGATAGCAGCTAGCTAGCTGCGATGATCCAGGTGAAAATGTCCAGAGCTTGCGGTAGGATTCCGGGGATATGGAGAGAAAATAGGTCCGGTATGTTCTGGTTTGACTCGCATTGTACAAACTTTCCGAGCTAAAGGTTAGCTGGTGACCGCTAGCAGTGGTTAGCTGACTACTAGCTAGTAGCTAGTGAACTGGCTAGCTTCTGTTGGGCAATTCCGGATTCGAGTTTTTTTTTTTATACTTTAGAAAAAACAAATCCACACCACATTGGGTGAGGCGGGTTGCAGGAGAGTATTTTGAAGTTTAGGTTTAGAAAAAAATATTTTAAACATATGCGAAGAAAAATATATAAAAGATGTACATGGGACTCTTGGATTTAAAGTGATACTATATATACTAGTAGGCATCTATGCATACTAAAGGTGTCTTGTTATTGGTAATATGTTGCTAACTATTATATGGAGAATGGCGCTGAAATGAAAAGCAGCCATGTTATGGGCTCCAGACCAGTTCTGCTGTGTTGTGTGTTTTTGTGTTGAACTGAACTGTTTTTGTGCATAACAAGTGCCTTGTTGCAAACAAGATGCATGGTTTTGGAATATTTGTATTCTGTACAGGCTTCCTTCGTTTCACTCTGTCAATTAAGTTGTGGAGTAACTACAATGTCGTTGATCCATTCTGTTATCTGCTATTACAGCCATTAAACTTTGTAACTGTTTTAAAGTCACTATTGGCCTCCCTGAGTGGTTCCCTTCCTCTCCGGTAACTGAGTTAGGAAGTATGTCTGTATCTTTGTAGTGACTAAGTGTATTGATACACCATCAAAAGTGTAATTAACTTCACCATGCTCAAAGGGATATTCATTGTTAGATTTCTTTATTTTTTACCCATCTACTAATAGGTGGCCTTCTTTGCAAAGCATTAGAAAACCTCCCTGGTATTTGTGGTTGAATCTGTGTTTGATATTCACTGCTCGACTAAGGTACCTTACAGATAATTGTATATGTGGGGTACAGAGATGAGGTAGTCATAAAAAAATTATGTTAAACACTATTATTGCACGCAGAATGAGTCCATGAAATGTATTATGTGACTTATGTGACTCAAAAATGGCACCGGAAGAAATGGCAGCTGTTTTACGGGCGCCCAACCAATTGTGCTACTATGTGGGTTTTTTCGTGTTATTTGTAACTTATTTTGTACATAATGTTTCTGCAACCGTATCTTACGGCAAAAAAAAGAGCTTCTGGATATCAGGACAGCGATTACTCACCTCGGATTAGACAAAGATTTTTTTCTACAACAAGGAGAACGCACAGGACATTCTCCAAACACCCGACAGGGCCGACATCCCCGTTATTTGCAAGAGGAAGCGACGCAGGTACAGAGTACAAAGAGCCGGGTGCATCGTCACAAACCGGAGAAGACGAGTGGAAAAGCTGCCATTACCATCAATACTACTCGCCAACGTGCAATCATTGGACAATAAATTAGACGAGGTATGATCACGAATATCCTACCAAGGGACATCAAAAACTACAATATCCTATGTTTCACCGTGAATCATGGCTGAATGATGATATGGATATTCAGCTAGCGGGATATACGCTGCACTGGCAAGATAGAACAGCACACTCCGGTAAGACGAGGGAGGGAGGTCTGTGCATATTTGTAAAAAACAGCTGGTGCACGAAATCTAAGGAAGTCTCTAGATTTTGCTCGCCTGAAGTAGAGTATATTCTGATAAATTGCAGGCCACACTACTTGCCTAGAAAGTTTTCAGCTATACTTTTCGTGACTGTTTATTTACCACCACAGACAGATGCTGGCACTCAGTCAGCTGTATAAGGAAACTGTTGTATAAGTCAGCTGTATAAGGAAACCACTCACCCAGAGGCGGCGCTCCTAGTGGCCGGAGACTTTAATGCAGGGACACTTAAATCAGTTCTACCAAATCTCTATCAACATGCTAAATGTGCAAACAGAGGGGAAAAAATTCAAGATCACCTGTTCTCCACAAAAAGAGATGCGTACAAAGCTCTCCCTCGCCCTCCATTTGGAAAATCCGACCACAACTCTATCCTCCTGATTCCTGCTTACAAGCAAAAATTAAAGCAGGGCGCACCAGTGACTCGGTCTATAAAAAAAAGTGTCAGATGAAGCAGATTCTAAACTACAGGACTGTTTTGCTATCACAGACTGGAACATGTTCTGGGATTCTTCTGATGACATTGAGGAATACATCACATCAGTCACTGGCTTTATCAATAAGTGCATTGAGGAACTCGTCCCCACAGTGACTGTGTCACGCCCTGACTTGAGTTATATTTTCTATCTTTATTATTTGGTTAGGGCAGGGTGTGACAAGGGGTGGTTTGTTTAGTTTTTGTATTGTCTAGGGTTTATCTTGTCTAGGGTTTTTTGTTATCTATGGGGATTTTGTATTGTCTAGGGGTTGTAGGTTTATGGTGGCCTGAGTGGGTTCCCAATCAGAGACAGCTGTTTATCGTTGTCTCTGGTTGGGGAGCCTATTTAGGTTGCCATTTTCCATGTTGGTTTGATGGGTAGTTGTCCATGTTTAGTTGCCTGTGAGCACTACGTTGGCTTCACGTTTTGTTTGATAGTTTGTTATTTTGTTAGTTTGTTAAGTGTTCTTCGTTGAATTAAAAGATGTATTCCAAGCGCGCTACACCTTGGTCCACTCCTTTAAACGGCCGTGACAGACTGTACGTACATACCCCAACCAGAAGCCATGGATTACAGGCAACATTCGCACTGAGCTAAAGGGAAGAGCTGCCGCTTTCAAGGTGTGGGACTCTAACCCGGAAGCTTACAAGAAATCCTGCTATGCCCTGCAACGAACCATCAAACAGGAAAAGCGTCAATACAGGGCTAAGATTGAATCATACTACACTAGCTCTGACGCTCATCTTATGTGGCAGGGCTTGCAAAGTATTATGGACTACAAAGGGAAGCACAGCCGCGAGATGCCCAGTGACACAGCCTACCGGATGAGCTAAATCACTTCTATGCTCGATTCGAGGCAAGCAACACTGAGGAATGCTTGAGAGCATCAGCTGTTCCAGACGACTGTGTGATCACGCTCTCCGTAGCCGACGTGAGTAAGACCTTTAAACAGGTGAACATACACAAGGCTGCGGGGCCAGACGGATTACCAGGACGTGTGCTCCAGGCATGTGCTGACCAACTGGCAGGTGTCTTCACTGACATTTTCAACATGTCCCTGATTGAGTCTGTAATACCAACACGTTTCAAGCAGACCAGCATAGTCCCTGTGCCCAAGAAGACAAAGGCAACTTGCCTAAATGACTACAGACCTGTAGCACTCACGTCCGTAGCCATGAATTACGTTGAAAGGTTGGTAATGGCTCACATCAACACCATTATCCCAGAAACCCTAGACCCACTCCAATTTGCATACCGCCCAAACAGATCCACAGATGATGCAATCTCTATTGCACTCCACACTGCCCTTTCCCACCTAGGCAAAAGGAACACTTATGTGAGAATGCTATTCATTGACTACAGCTCAGCGTTCAACACCATAGTACACTTAAAGCTCATCACTAAGCTAAGGATCCTGGGACTAAACACCTCCCTCTGCAACTAGATCCTGGACTTCCTGACGGGCCACCCCCAGGTGGTGAGAATAGGTAACAACACATCTGCCACGCTGATCCTCAACACTGGAGCTCCCCAGAGGTGCGTGCTCAGTCCCCTCCTGTACTCCCTGTTCACCCACGACTGCATGGCCAGGCACAACTCCAAAACCATCATTAAGTTTGCAGACGACACAACAGTGGTAGGCCTAATCACTGACAACGACAAGACAGCCTATAGGGAGGAGTTCAGAGACCTGGCTGGGTGGTGCCAGAATAACAACCTATCCCTCAACGTAACCAAGACTAAGGAGATGATTGTGGACTACAGGAAAAGGAGGACCGAGCATGTCACCATTCTCATCGACGGGGCTGTAATGGAGCAGGTTGAGAGCTTCAAGTTCCTTCGTGTCCACATCAACAACAAACTAGAATGGTCAAAACACACCAAGACAGTCGTGAAGAGGGCACGACAAAGCCTATTCCCCCTCAGGAAACTAAAAAGATTTGGCATGGGTCTTGAGATCCTTCTACAGCTGCAACATCGAGAGCATCCTGACCGGTTGCATCACTGCCTGGTTCAGCATTTGCTCGGCCTCTGACCGCAAGGCACTACAGAGGGTAGTGCGTACGGCCCTGTACATCACTGGGGCTAAGCTTCCTGCCATCCAGGAGATCTACACCAGGCGGTGTCAGAGGAAGGTCCTAAAAATTGTCAAAGACCCCAGCCACCCAGTCATAGACTGTTCTCTCTACTACCGCACGGAAAGCGGTGCCGGAGTGCCAAGTCTAAGACCAAAAGGCTTCTCAACCGTTTTTACCCCCAAGCCATAAGACTCCTGAACAGGTAATCAAATGGCTACCTGGACTATTTGCATTGTGTGCCCCCCCAACCCCTCTTTTACGCTGCTGCTACTCTCTGTTTATCATATATGCATAGTCACTTTAACTATACATTCATGTACATACTACCTCAATTGGGCCGACCAACCAGTGCTCCCGCACATTGGCTAACCGGGCTATCTGCATTGTGTCCCACCACCCACCACCCGCCAACCCCTCTTTAACGTTACTACTACTCTCTGTTCATCATATATGCATTGTCACGTTAACCATATCTACATGTATATACTACCTCCATCAGCCCGACTAACCAGTGTCTGTATGTAGCCTCACTACTTTTATAGCCTCATTACTGTTTATAGCCTTTTTACTGTTGTTTTATTTCTTTACTTACCTATTGTTCACCTAACACCTTTTTTGCACTGTTGGTTAGAGCCTGTAAGTAAGCATTTCACTGTAAGGTCTACTACACCTGTTGTATTCGGTGCACGTGACAAATACATTTTGATTTGATTTGGACTTGCTCAGCACATTTTTACTCCTTTACTTATTTAGGCTTGCCATAACAGTGGTTGAATACTTATTGACTAAAGATATTTCAGCTTTTCATTTGTAATGAATTAGTAAAAAAATATTTTCAAAATCCACTTTGACATTATTGTGTGTAGGCTAGTGACAACACATCTCAATTGAATTAATTTTAAGTTCAGGCTGTAACACAACAAAATGGGGAAAAAGTCAAGGGGTGTGAATACTTTCTGAAGGCACTATGTACACATCTACCTCAATTACCTCAAACCCCTGCAAATCAACTCGGTACTAGTAGTACCCCATTATTGTTACTCATTGTGTATTTACAATTAAGTATTCAACTTTTCTATTATTTTTCCATTTTCTTTCTCTCTGAGTTTTTCACGCTCAACACTTTCCCGTGTGTATCAAGAATGGTCCACCAACCAAAGGACATACAGCCAACTTGACACAACTGTGGGAAGCATTGAGACAATATGGGCCAGCATCCCTGTGGAACACTTTCGACACCTTGTAGAGTCAATGCTCCGACAAATTGAGGCTGATCTGAGGGCAAGGGGGTGGGCAACTCAATATTAGGAAGGTGTTCCTAATGTGTGGTATACTCAGTGTATGTAATTTAGCAGACATTTTTATCCAAAGCGACTTGGATTCAATAAACAGTACTGAACCACTCGGTCTCTCCAGTAGGAGTTATGGAATGGGGCGGCAGGTAGCCTAGCGGTTAAGAGCGTTGGGCCAGTGAACGAAAGGTCACTTGCTGGATCAAATCCCCAAGCCGACTAGGTTGATGTGCACTTGAGCAAGGCACTTTATCCTAGTCGCTCTGGATAAGAGTGTCTGCTAAATGACTCAAATGTAAATGGAATGTTTGCTCACGTGACATTATTATTGCTCACGTGACCTGGATGGAATTATGTGAGCCTTCATTAACCCATAGGAAGTCCCACTCAGTTGACTACTTCAAAATGGTGAAAGTCCTCAAAGTCCACATCTGTTCAAGGCCCTTACCACAGTTGATGTTTGCAAAAGGCAAGGCACCATGCTCAGCCTTGGCCACAGATGTAGAGAGGAGCACAGCTCAGCAACAACACACAGCTGTGTCATTGTGTGTGTGTGTGTGTGTGTGTGTGTGTGTGTGTGTGTGTGTGTGTGTGTGTGTGTGTGTGTGTGTGTGTGTGTGTGTGTGTGTGTGTGTGTGTGTGTGTGTGTGTGTGTGTGTGTATGCCCTTTAGTACACTGATAAGCAAGCAGGCTTACCCCATCCATAGACTGATAATGATGAAAAGACTGAGAGAGGGATGGAAAGAGGGAGGCTTAAAGACGGCATTAGAGGAATGCATACAAATCTAATATTATGGGATAGGCCCCACTGGGGAGAAGGCTCAGCAGGGGTTGTCACGGAGATATGGTATCCGTGGCGATCTGTGTGATGTGGGAAGGAGGAGCGGCAAAGCCTCTGTGGTTTAGTACAGTCAGACAGTGTGTGTGTGGCTGCAGGACACTGCAGGACACAGGACACTGAGCCACACACACAAACACACACAACGAACAGAACAAAGGCCTATAAAGTCTGGATTATTACCAGTACATGACTAATGTAGAGGGTTTAAATCGTTATAAGGCCCCCATTGCCGCTTTGATCACATATCCTGCAGCAACCTGCCCTGAACCACACACACACTGCAGGACACTGAACCACACACACTGCAGGACACTGAGCAACGAACACACTGTAGGACACTGAACCATACACACACTGCAGGACACTGAGCCACACACACACTGCAAGACACTGAGCCACACACACACTGCAGGACACTGAGCCACACACACACTGCAGGACACAGAACCACACACACACACTGCAGGATACTGAACCACACACACACTGCAGGACACTGAACCACACACACACTGTAGGACACTGAACCACACACACACTGCAGGACACTGAGCAACGAACACACTGTAGGACACTGAACCATACACACACTGCAGGACACTGAGCCACACACACACTGCAAGACACTGAGCCACACACACACTGCAGGACACTGAGCCACACACACACTGCAGGACACAGAACCACACACACACTGCAGGACACTGAACCACACACACACTGCAGGACACTGAGCCACACACACACTGCAGGACACTCACACACACACTGCAGGACACTGAGCCACACACACACTGCAGGACACTGAGCCACACACACACTGCAGGACACTGAACCACACACAAACACTGCAGGACACTGAGCCACACACACACTGCAGGACACTGAGCCACACAAACATTGCAGGACACTGAGCCACACACACACACTGCAGGTCACTGAACCACACACACACTGTAAGACAATGAACCACACACACACTGCAGGACACTGAGCCACACACACACTGCAGGACACTGAGCCACACACACACTGCAGGACACTGAGCCATACACACACACTGCAGGACACTGAGCCATACACACACACTGCAGGACACTGAGCCACACACACACTGCAGGACACTGAGCCACACACACACTGCAGGACACTGAGCCACACACACACTGCAGGACACTGAGCCACACACACACTGCAGGACACTGAGCTACACACACACTGCAGGACACTGAGACACGCACACACACTGCAGGACACTGAGCCACACACACACTGCAAGACACTGAGCCACACACACACTGCAGGACACTGAGCCACACACACACTGCAGGACACTGAGCCACACACACACTGCAGGACACTGAGCCACACACACACTGCAGGACACTGAGCCACACACACACTGCAGGACACTGAGCCATACACACACTGCAGGACACTGAGCCACACACACACTGCAGGATACTGAGCCACACACACACAATGCAGGACACTGAGCCACACACACACTGCAGGACACTGAGCCACACAAACATTGTAGGACACTGAACCACACACACACTGTAGGACACTGAACCACACACACACTGCAGGACACTGAGCAACGAACACACTATAGGACACTGAACCATACACACACTGCAGGACACTGAGCCACACACACTGCAGGACACTGAGCCACACACACACTGCAGGACACTGAGCCACACACACACTGCAGGACACTGAGCCACACACACACACTGCAGGACACTGAGCCACACACACACTGCAGGACACTGAGCCACACACACACTGCAGGACACTGAGCCACACGCACACTGCAAGACACTGAACCACACACACACTGCAGGACACTGAGCCACACACACACACTGTAGGACACTGAACCACACACACTGCAGGACACTGAGCAACGAACACACTGCAGGACACTGAACCATACACACACTGCAGGACACTGAGCCACACACACACTGCAGGACACTGAGCCACACACACACTGCAGGACACTGAGCCACACACACACTGCAGGACACTGAGTCACACACACACACTGCAGGACACTGAGCCACACACACACTGCAGGACACTGAGCCACACACACACACACTGCAGGACACTGAGCCACACACACACACACACACTGCAGGACACTGAGCCACACACACACTGCAGGACACTGAGCCACACAAACATTGCAGGACACTGAGCCACACAAACATTGCAGGGCACTGAGCCACACACACACACTGCAGGACACTGAACCATACACACACTGTAAGACAATGAACCACACACACACTGCAGGACACTGAGCCACACACACACTTCAGGGCACTGAGCCACACACACACTGCAGGACACTGAGCCATACACACACACTGCAGGACACTGAACCACACACACACTGCAGGACACTGAGCCACACACACACTTCAGGGCACTGAGCCACACACACACTGCAGGACACTGAGCCATACACACACACTGCAGGACACTGAACCACACACACACTGCAGGACACTGAGCCACATACACACTTCAGGGCACTGAGCCACACACACACTGCAGGACACTGAGCCATACACACACACTGCAGGACACTGAACCACACACACACTGCAGGACACTGAGCCACACACACACTGCAGGACACTGAGCCACACACACACTGCAGGACACTGAGCCACACACACACTGCAGGACACTGAGCCACACACACACACTGCAGAACACTGAGCCGCACACACACTGCAGGACACTGAGCCACACACACACACTGCAGGACACTGAGCCACACACACACACTGCAGGACACTGAGCCACACACACACTGCAGGACACTGAACCACACACACACACTGCAGGACACTGAACCACACACACACTGCAGGACACTGAGCCACACACACACTGCAGGACACTGAGCCACACACACACTGCAGGACACTGAGCCACACACACACTGCAGGACACTGAGCCACACACACACTGCAGGACACTGAACCACACACACACACTGCAGGACACTGAGCCACACACACAAACACTGCAGTACACTGATCCACACACACACTGCAGGACACTGAGCCACACAAACATTGCAGGACACTGAGCCACACAAACATTGCAGGGCACTGAGCCACACACACACACTGCAGGACACTGAACCATACACACACTGTAAGACAATGAACCACACACACACTGCAGGACACTGAGCCACACACACACTTCAGGGCACTGAGCCACACACACACTGCAGGACACTGAGCCATACACACACACTGCAGGACACTGAACCACACACACACTGCAGGACACTGAGCCACACACACACTTCAGGGCACTGAGCCACACACACACTGCAGGACACTGAGCCATACACACACACTGCAGGACACTGAACCACACACACACTGCAGGACACTGAGCCACATACACACTTCAGGGCACTGAGCCACACACACACTGCAGGACACTGAGCCATACACACACACTGCAGGACACTGAACCACACACACACTGCAGGACACTGAGCCACACACACACTGCAGGACACTGAGCCACACACACACTGCAGGACACTGAGCCACACACACACTGCAGGACACTGAGCCACACACACACACTGCAGAACACTGAGCCGCACACACACACTGCAGGACACTGAGCCACACACACACACTGCAGGACACTGAGCCACACACACACTGCAGGACACTGAACCACACACACACACTGCAGGACACTGAACCACACACACACTGCAGGACACTGAGCCACACACACACTGCAGGACACTGAGCCACACACACACTGCAGGACACTGAGCCACACACACACTGCAGGACACTGAGCCACACACACACTGCAGGACACTGAACCACACACACACACTGCAGGACACTGAGCCACACACACAAACACTGCAGTACACTGATCCACACACACACACTGCAGGACACTGAGCCACACAAACATTGCAGGACACTGAGCCACACACACACACACTGCAGGACACTGAACCACACACACACTGTAAGACAATGAACCACACACACACTGCAGGACACTGAGCCACACACACACACTGCAGGACACTGAGCCACACACACACTGCAGGACACTGAGCCATACACACACACTGCAGGACACTGAGCCATACACACACACTGCAGGACACTGAGCCACACACACACTGCAGGACACTGAGCCACACACACACTGCAGGACACTGAGCCACACACACACTGCAGGACACTGAGTCACACACGCACTGCAGGATACTGAGCCACACACACACTGCAGGACACTGAGCCACACACACACTGCAGGACACTGAGCCACACACACACTGCAGGACACTGAGCCACACACACACACTGCAGGACACTGAGCCACACACACACTGCAAGACACTGAACCACACACACACTGCAGGACACTGAGCCACACACACACTGCAGGACACTGAGCCACACACACACTGCAGGACACTGAGCCACACACACACTGCAGGACACTGAGCCACACACACACTGCAGGACACTGAGCCACACACACACTGCAGGACACTGAGCCACACACACACTGCAGGACACTGAGCCACACACACACACACACACTGCAGGACACTGAGCCACACACACACTGCAGGACATTGAGCCACACACACACTGCAGGACACTGAGCCACACAAACATTGTAGGACACTGAACCACACACACACTGTAGGACACTGAGCAACGAACACACTATAGGACACTGAACTATACACACACTGCAGGACACTGAGCCACACACACACTGCAGGACACTGAGCCACACACACACTGCAGGACACTGAGCCACACACACACTGCAGGACACTGAGCCACACACACACTGCAGGACACTGAGCCACACACACACTGCAAGACACTGAACCACACACACACTGCAGGACACTGAGCCACACACACACTGTAGGACACTGAACCACACACACACTGTAGGACACTGAACCACACACACACTGCAGGACACTGAGCAACGAACACACTGTAGGACACTGAACCATACACACACTGCAGGACACTGAGCCACACACACACTGCAGGACACTGAGTCACACACACACACTGCAGGACACTGAGCCACACACACACTGCAGGACACTGAGTCACACACACACACACTGCAGGACACTGAGCCACACACACACTGCAGGACACTGAGCCACACACACACACACTGCAGGACACTGAGCCACACACACACACACTGCAGGACACTGAGCCACACACACACTGCAGGACACTGAGCCACACAAACATTGCAGGACACTGAGCCACACAAACATTGCAGGGCACTGAGCCACACACACACACTGCAGGACACTGAACCATACACACACTGTAAGACAATGAACCACACACACACTGCAGGACACTGAGCCACACACACACTTCAGGGCACTGAGCCACACACACAATGCAGGACACTGAGCCATACACACACTGCAGGACACTGAACCACACACACACTGCAGGACACTGAGCCACACACACACTGCAGGACACTGAACCACACACACTGAGAGATCACTAGAAATAGACTTCCATTTGAAAAGCTCCTGAGAATGTCAATATACGCCTTCCTTAGCAAATAAAACAACAACAAAAAAAGATTGCCCGGCACTGGGCGCAAACTCGTTATGCTCAGGGGCCGAAGCACTATGAAACTACGAGATCTTGTTGGTGTGGGTGTGTGTGCATGTGATGAATTCCGCTGAGATTGCAGGTAGCTGTGGTATTTGGTCCTCAGTAATGCTCATGGCTGCTAACGGCATTTAGCACCAACACCAATGAAAACAGGTGAGGTTGCAGGGTGGTCTCCACAACTAGACACACAACACACTCCAACACATACAGGCTCCAAGGAACTGAGAGGAGGATGCGATACTCATCGTCACACTCACAAAAATATGCACGCACACACACGCACACACACAGCATGCCCTCTAGGAACAACAAACCAGAGAGGGAGAACAACAACAGAGGGTGAAGACAAGAACCAGCGCTGTAAAAGAGTGGGAGAAAAGTCTCCCTGGCATACAGCAAATAAAACATACAACAGTATACAACAATAAGCAAGTATATGTATTTCTTTGATAGGCCATGTTTTGTACCCTGCACCTGTCAACTGTTGGATGTGTGAAGTACTATGGAACCAGGTCCCTGTCCATGGGATGGAATCAACACTAACAGCAGTACACTCAAATGCTACATGAATCTTTACACCTGGTCTCTTGTTAAAGAGCTTTATGATTACAGTAAAACTTCAATCAAAAGCCGTCTCAAATCGTCGCCTGTCCTTTTTAATAGCCGGGCAACGGCACACATTTCAGCAAATAAACGGCCATTTCAAATAAACGGCGGGTCTAAATGAATTGTTTATGATATTTAATGTTTGATTTGTTACATTAAATAATTCAGTAATGACTCAGTAATGATAATTCAGTAATTATGGAAATCATCCATTTTTATCACAAGTAAGAAACTGCTAGCCATTTGCTGCTAACAGACATTGAAAACAATAGAGGCCTCTAGTGGCCAAAACGTATTAGCATGGGCAGCGCCATTGACAGCTTCCACCATTTTAATGTAGTCAACTGGATGGAACTTCCAATTTCATTGGCTGATCCCTCCTGATGACAAAGTTGGAGTCATGTCGCCAGCCAAACGTGAAGAAAATGTATTGAATACTTTAAAATGGAGATAATCTTGTCTTGTCCCGTCCCATGTATCGTTTTCTTCGTATATATTTCGTATATATTTTTATCTCAATTTCCATCTACGGACTGAACATACTCTCCTGCAACCCGCCTCACCCAATGTGGTACGGAGCTGCTATTTTTATACTTTAGAACCGGAACCCCCATCAGAAGCTAACTAGCTACTAGCTAGTAGTCAGTTAGCCACTACTAGCGGTCATCACCATTAACTCGAACATCAGCCAGCCTCAGCCCGGTCAATTTCTCCCAGTCTGCACAGCGCGATATCAACCCAGAGCATATTGGACTGCTTTTTCTCTACCACATCTCCACATCTCCGGATTCCTACCCCAAGCTCTGAACCTTTACACCGGATCATCACAGCTAGCTAGCTGCTATCCGAGTGGCTACTCCTGGCTAACGTCTCTGTCCCAAAGCAAGCACCAGTTAGCCTGGAGTTAGCCTCGAGATAGGCCCATCTCCCGGCTAGCCGAAGAGGTCCATCAGCCAATTCTTGGGCAACAATACCTATTTTGCCAATTGGCCTGGACCCTTTAACTGCCAACATGGTGAAACCGCCAATCCATCACGACTGGTCTGCCGATGTAACCGTCCGGGGGGGGGGTTTCAACAGGCTCTTCCGTTGCGACGTCCCCCGGAGGCCCATCTGCTAGCTTGCTAGCCTCGGGCTGCTAGTAGTCTGAATCGCCATGTCTCCAGCTCGCCTAGCTACTCACTGGAGCCTATAATCACTCAGCAACACATGCCTCTCCCTAATGTCAATATGCCTTGTCTATTGCGGTTTTGGTTAGTGATTATTGTCTTATTTCACTATAGAGCCTCCAGCCCTGCTCAATATGCCTTAGCTAGCCATTTTGTTCCACCCCCCACACATGCGGTGACCTCACCTGGCTTAAATGGTGCCTCTAGAGACAAAACCTCTCTCATCGTCACTCAAATCCTAGGTTTACCTCCACTGTATTCACATCCTACCATACCATTGGCTGTACATTATGCCTTGAATCTATTCTTCCGCGCACAGAAATTTGCTCCTTTTACTCTCTGTTCCAAACGGACTCGACGACCAGTTCTTATAACCTTTAGCCGTACCCTTATCCTACTCCTCTTCTGTTCCTCTGGTAATGTAGACGTTAAATAAAGGTGAAATATATAATTTGATTTAAATAATAATACATGGGAGTTAGAGTGCATTCGGAAAGTATTCAGACCTCTTCCCTTTTTCCACATGTTGTTATGTTACAGCCTTATTCTAAAATTGATTAAATGAATACACAACACCCTATAATGACCCCATAAAAACATAAATACCTTATTTAAAAAGCAAAAACCAAGCCATGGGGTCGAAGGAATTGTCCGTAGAGCTCCGAGATAGGATTGCTTCGAGGCCCAGACCTTGAGAAGAGTACCAAAATATTTCTGCAGCATTGAAGGTCCCCAAGAACACAGTGGCTTCCATCATTCTGAAATGGAAGAAGTTTAAAACCACCAAGACTCTCCTAGAGCTGGTCGCCCGGCCAAACTGAGCAATCGGTGGAGAAGGGCCTTGGTCAGGGAGGTGACCATTGGTCACCCTGACAGAGATCCAGAGTTCCTCTGTGGAGATGGGAGAACCTTCCAGAAGGACAACCATCTCGGCAGCACTCCAGCAATCAGGCCTTTATGGTAGAGTCGCCAGACAGAAGTCACTCCTTAGTAAACATCACATGACAGCCCGCTTGGAGTTTGCAAAAGGCACCTAAGGACTCTCAGACCATGAGAAACAAGATTCTCTGGTCTGTTGAAACTAAGATTGAACTCTTTGGCCTGAATGGCAAGGGTCACTTCTAGTGGAACCCTTGCACAATCCCTAAGGTGACACATGGTGGTGATAGCATCATGCTGTGGTGATGTTTTTCATTGGCAGGTACTGGGAGACTAGTCAGGATCGAGGGAAAGATGAACGGAGCAAAGTAGAGAAATCCGTGATGAAAACCTGCTCCAGAGCACTCAGGACCTCAGACCTGGGCGAAGGTTCACCTTCCAACAGGACAACGACCCTAAGCACACAGCCAAGACAACGTAGGAGTGGCTTTGGGAGAAGTCTCTGAATGTCCTTGAGTGGCCCAGCCAGAGCCCTGACTTGAACCCGATCAAACATCTCTGGAGAGACCTGAAAATGGCTGTGCAGCGATGCTCCCCATCCAACCTGACAGAGCTTGAGAGGATCTGCAGAGAAGAATAGGAAAAACTCCCCAAATACAAGTGTGCCAAGCTTGTAGCATCCTACCCAAGAAAACTCAAGGATATAATCGCTGCCAAAGGTGCTTCAACAAAGTACTGAAGAAAGGGTTGGAATACTTATGTAAATGTGATATCCGTTTTTTTTTTATATATACACTTGTTTTTGCTTTGTCATTATGGGGTATTGTGTGTAAATTGAAGGGAAAAAACAATACATTTTAGAATAAGGCTGTAACGTAACAAAATGTGAAAAAAGTCAAGTCTGAATACTTTCCGAATGCACTGTATAGTGCTTTTGAAGGACCCAAAGTCAATATACAACTGTAGAAATGTAAAGAAAAACAGGAGTCAAAACAAAACATCAGACTAAACAAAAACATGAATAAAGAGAGTGGTGGGCTCAAAGATGGAGAAGAGTGTGATGTATCAGTGTTTGGGGAGGGTTGGGTACGAACCAGGTTTAGGGTAAGGGTTTGGGTTTGTTGCTGCTCAGTATGGTGAAGAGAGGAGTGTCTTTGTAGTGTATTTGATGAGTTTATTTTGGTATTCTGTTCTTGAAAAATTGAAGGAAGGAGTTTTATGTCTCCATTTTGGTTTGGTCAGGGTGTGATTTGGGTGGGCAGTCTATGTTCATTTTCTATGCCCAGTCCGGGGCACGCTGCGAGGGTCCCCAGTCCGGGGTCGGCGGCGAGGGTCCCCGCTCTAGAGGTGCAACCTAAGTAGGCCGAGCCAGAGGTGGAGCGGGGTCTACGTCCCTCACCATAGCCGCCGCCGCGGAGAAATGCCCACCCAGACCCTCCCCTATGGGTTCAGGTTTAGCGTCCGCACCTGTGTGGGGGGGGGGGGGGGGGGGTACTGTCACGCCCTGACCGTAGAGAGCTTTTTATGTCTCTATTTTGGTTTGGTCAGGGTGTGATTTGGGTGGGCATTCTTTGTTCATTTTCTATGTTTTGTATATCTTTGCTGTTTGGCCGGGTGTTGTTCTCAATCAGAGGCAGCTGTCTATCGTTGTCTCTGATTGAAAACCATACTTAGGTAGCTTTTTCCCACATGGTTTTTGTGGGTAATTGTTTTCTGTTTTGTGTCTTCAGCTGACAGAACTGTTTCGTGTTGTTCTATTTTTTAAATTTTGTCTCAGTGTTCAGTTTTAATAAAAAAAGCATGAACACTTACCACGCGCTTTGGTCCACACCTTCTTCAACAGACGATCGTTACAGCCTCAGCGTGGACAGCGAGCCTAGACTTCCTGCTCAGGTGCTCCATGTGGCGGCCAGCTTGCTTCAGGGCGCGGAGCTTAGGGGTAAACCAGGGAGAGGAGGAAACAGGTTTAGTTTGGAGGGGGGCAGCTAGTTCATCAGGTGAGATGGTCAAGGGGCAGATCAGAGCAAATGACATCAGAGAGTTGGACAGGGTCAACAGCTTTGATGTTGTGGAAGGAGATGAGGCTTTTGTCAGTGTTGTGGGGTGAGTATGAGGTAAGAGAGAAATGAAGCATCTTGTGGTCAGACAGTGGGAACAGGGAGGGGGAAATATGAGTTAGGTTGAGGCCAACAGACCAGACTAGGTCTAGTATGTGTCCCTTGATGCGAGTGGGAAAATTGACATGTTGGGCAATACAGTCCAGAACAGCAATGAAATAAGAGGAAAGTTTTGAGTTTGATGAGTCCACCTGAATATTCATATCGCCAAGAAACAGTGAGAGGGGGGAGAGTGAGACAGAAATGTGGAGCAGTTCAGATATCTCAGACAGGAACGATTCATTAGCTTTAGGAGGACGGTACCACGGGAATAGTGGTCATGGAACAAGATGATTTGTAGGCAAATGAGAAAGACAGTAGAGAGATACTTTGGAGTTATACAGTACAACGAGGCCGCCACCACGGACGGTGGAGTGGGGGTGACACAAGCAGGCATAACCAGTGGGAGTAGGTTGGTTAAGAGAAAATAAATCACCAGGTTGTTACCAAGTTTCGGTTAGGATGAGGAAGTATAGCTTGTTGTCAGATATTAGTTCATGGAGCAAGGGGGCTTTGTTGTTCATTGATCCAGTGTTGAGGAGAGCAAAGTTAGTATTGTGAGGCAGAGAGGTGAGTTTATGGATAGTGGTAGGTTGAAGGGGGCGTAGTTAGTCATGGTTTACAGTACAAGATGATGTCTTGTGAGAAGTGCGCGAGTGAGACCAGAGAGAGTTAATGTTGCTACCAGTAACACAGTTCACAGACTAGTCGAGACGTGAGCCACCATGCAGGCAGCAGCGTCTATGTAGGATGCATAATGGGTACATCAGAGTATAGCCGTTAGTTATTATTCATGGGGGGAGTAGTATTTGGTCTGGAAAAAACAGGGAGGGGGAAACCATTGTAATCCAGGGCAGAGCACAAACAGCAGGAACAGAGAGTAGCCAGTGGGCAGGAGCATGACAGTGATTTAAATCCAATAAAACGTCAGATAAATCCACACAGAAACCACAATGTTTGGCAAAGCAGCAAGCCAGAGCCCAACTAGCCTACTCTAAACCAGCCAGCACTAGAACCCACAGTCTGAAACACAACCTTTACCGGCCGAGCAAAAACAAAGGGAGAGTGGAGACTTAATGAGATTGATGGCTGAGGCCCACGCGATGACAAAAGAGTGGAAGCTGGGTTAGTAGAGCGAGAGCCAGGGAGAGAAGCGCTAAAGGGGAGAGGCCGTAGAGCTAGCCAGCGAATAAGCAGGGGGGAGGTGGGAGCTACACCAGGCCAAGAGAGAGTCAAAGAGGGTAGGCAGATAGGTATTCCAGGGGGAGGTATGGCAGGGGAATTCCAACATATAGAAATTCCGAAGGCAATAACCCAGAGGTGAGTCAGGGCACCAGGAAGGCCAGCGATCGGAGGAAGAATCCAGGCAGGTGATCACAGCAGCGCAGTGCAGACTCAGAGGTAGGCTAACAGCCAACTAGCAAGCTAGCTAGCACTAATAAGCCAAGGTTGTAAAAAGCACAAAACTCCAGTAGGCCTAAAAATTGACAAAACAGGCAGAAAAGTTGACAGAAATAAACACTTTTTATTTGACAAGGTTACTTAAGCCGGACAACCCTGGGCCAATTGTGCGCCACCCTATGGGACTCCCAATCACAGCCAGTTGTGATACAGCCTGGAATCGAACCAGGGTCTGTAGTGACGCCTCTAGCACTGTGACGCAGTGCCTTAGACCGCTGCACCACTCGGGAGCCCTTAACGAAAAACAGCTGAAGAACAAACAAATCAAAGCTAATGAGTAAACTGTTACTAAACAACTACCAGGGAGAAGCGGCAGTCAAGTACGACGCCAGCAGATACTCTCGCCCAGATATTACATCGCTGCTCAGGGAAACGTGCTAGCCTCAATGGCGCTGCCTATGCAGTCACAGATGCCATAATGGCACAGATACGAATGGTGAGTGCTCTATCTATCTCTGTGCTAACAGCTGAGAACTGCTAGCTAACTGGCTAGCAGAAAAAAACAGTCAACACCTTCAGGAGTACAGACCCCCCAAATAAAATGGATTGCCCTCTAGTGGTGCATGTAAGAACTGACTAAAATGCACAGTCAAAGAGGAGAATAATTATTCTGTCAAGGACGGTTTTTCTTCTTCGGAAATAGAGGCATACTAAGACAAAAGAAACGTGACAGTGTGTAAATGATAGCACATTAGGGCAGGGAATGAAGAAATTGATTCAAACTGCGGAAGTGAATGCTGGAAAAAAAATATATATATATGCAAATGAGCAAAAGCTGTGTGCATTAAAGGAAATAGACGCATGGTTCAAATAGAAGCCTGTCTCTAATAAGCATATTTTGTATTCAGTGATTTATGCAAATAAACGCCCAAGCTATTAATTGAAGTTTTACAGTATGTGACAATATGACAAACCCTTCAAATAAAGGTTGAATCCCCCAAAATATTTTTTAAAATCACATTCCACCTGATGAACTACAGCAGAGAGTAATCATCTACCTTTAAATTCCACCTGATGAACTACAGCAGAGAGTAATCATCTACCTTTAAATTCCACCTGATGAACTACAGCAGAGAGTAATCATCTACCTTTAAATTCCACCTGATGAACTACAGCAAAGAGTAATCATCTAACTTTAAATTCCACCTGATGAACTACAGCAGAGAGCAATCATCTAACTTTAAATTCCACCTGATGAACTACAGCAGAGAGCAATCATATAACTTTAAATTCCACCTGATGAACTACAGCAGAGAGTAATCATCTAACTTTAAATTCCACCTGATGAACTACAGCAGAGAGCAATCATATAACTTTAAATTCCACCTGATGAACTACAGCAGAGAGTAATCATCTAACTTTAAATTCCACCTGATGAACTACAGCAGAGAGTAATCATCTAACTTTAAATTCCACCTGATGAACTACAGCAGAGAGCAATCATATAACTTTAAATTCCACCTGATGAACTACAGCAGAGAGTAATCATCTAACTTTAAATTCCACCTGATGAACTACAGCAGAGAGCAATCATCTTTAACTTTAAATTCCACCTGACATGATAGATCGACTACAGCCCTCGTTTCACACCCCGTTTCCACCTTGTTAGGGCCCCTCATTAGGGATCCTATTCAGGGGCCCTGCTAAATCACCATGGTAACAGAGCATACACTGCAACTCTGCACGTCTCGCTCCCTCAACAGCTGTTGCACAGATAGGTGAAGGGGGTTTGAAAGAAGAGAGAAGAAAGAAAAGGAGGTATGAATTATGGATGTGTCGCAAAGCAAACGGAGAAAGATGATTTCATGTGGATGGGGGGTGAATGTTTGATGGGTGAGAGTGAAACAATGAAGGTAGAGAGAGGTCATCAGAAGAGATGAAGGTCAAAGTAGTGACCAGTCTCCAACATCGCACCTCATCTTAATGGATAGCAGCCTAATCAAAGCATATTAAATATAGAGGGCTAACTATATGATTGAACACATTTTAATTTCTAGAGTCACACATTACAAACTGAGTAGGCTACTCCAAAACTCATCTTTAAAATGTCAGGATTCAGCATCAACTTTGAAAAGTACAAAGCATAACAAAGAGTATTAGCCCCATCTATGAGTGGGTGTGAGACAAATGAGTGTGAGTTAGACCAAGCACCTTGAAACCCTCCCAGTCCACAGCACTGCTTCACTGGGGTATTGCCTACTAATTATGGCCATGCCTGTAAGCCAAACTCACCTCACTCCTCTGTTTCTCTGCTTCCCACCTTCAAAACGTCACAGGACGACGCTCTGATAACAGATTTCTTTTTTTACTCTAAACCATTCAAATGAAAATAGGAACAACTTTGGTTGATTTCCAAAGATAAAAACTTTTTAGTGTTACTTTCGGTTGAGTTCCTTCAACAATCAAATCTTCCCTGAGGAGAGAACAGGTAGAGCATATCTGGGGCCCGACATACAGAGGGGAAGAAAGGGAGGTAGAAAATGGTAAAAAGAACTGGAAAGGGAGAAAGAACAGAGGGAGATAGGGAAAACACAGTTGTAACTTCTCTCGGGTCACATTAGGGCTGGCCCCGACTAAAAAAAATGGTAGCCGACCAAGAGTCGTCTGTTCTTTTGACCAATCGTTTGGTCTAATTTTTTAAATGTGCATTTTTACATATAATGGACACATCCTATGTGTTTTAATCAAATCAACTGTATGCATTGAGCTTGTCTGATGCTTTAAGCAAACTGTTTGATGAAATAATTAAGACACACAAATGACTAGAGGGAGTCCGACCGCAATTTATCTGATTGTGCCGGGTCTGGCTCAGACTTGCTGCGCTGTGTTAATTAATAAAAAGAGACAGCGAGTGACTGTGACTAGCACCCGTTCTCTCTCCTCTCTGCTGCAGCGACCACCACAGAACATCAACAGCGTGTATCACGCTGTCCGTGTTGCTGGAGCTGCAACATAATTACAGCCATTTCTGAATTAAAAGTTATGGTTACCAAAATCCCTAATTCGTTTAGGAAAAATATTCCCTATTTCCTTGCTCTCTTTACGTGACACACTTATGCATCTCATGCATGTAACGAATAGGGCCTGACCTATAGCATATCAGAATCACATCAATAAATTGGTTATAACAAACTCTGTACACCTTAACACGTGACAGCAAAATGGATGCAGAGGACGTGACAAATAAACTTGAAATGGGAAAATGTTTACTGGTTGCTCAGGATGTAAAGGGAAAGTCAGATGTAAAGGGAAAGTCAGATGTGTGGAAAATACTGGAGATCAAGAATAATAAGGTAAGGATCAAGCGCTGAGTGCATATTATGTGTGCCGAACAGGTGCTGATAGATTCAAATAAAAAAACTCTGACGGTTTGGAACAATGTAAACAACTTTAAATAAATTATAAGCATACCAGAGAGTTTGTTGTGAAGTTTTTTGTTTTTTATTGTGAAGCTTTTATTACAGCAAAGACTAAAAACAGTCGCATTCATTTGTGAATGCAATTTCAGAAATGTTACGGTTTAGGCCTATTTGTTATTTACGCTAAGTATTCAAATGGTCGCTTTGTTATTTTAAAACTAAAATTCTTGATTTCATTTCAAATCATGAATGACTCATATGCTGTGTGATGATATGAATGAATAACTGATGAATTGATACAGTAGCCTATATACTGTAAATATTGAAATAGGCCTAAGTAAGTTACAGGGTGGCAGTGGTTAGAGCTTCAGGCCAGTAACCAGAAGGTTGCTAGATCGAATCCCCGAGCTGACAAGGTAAAAATCTGTCCTTCTGCCCCTGAACAAGGCAGTTAACCCACCGTTCCTAGGCCGTCATTGTAAATAAGAATTTGTTCTTAACTGACTTGCCTAGTTAAATAAAGGTTAAATAGAAAAGCTAAACAGGATGCGCTCTTAGGCCTACAGCTTGATGGTATTTATATAAGGCTGCTATACTAAGCCTAGTAATGATAATGACATGACTTATTATTATAATGCTCATAATAATAGTTGTAATAACAATAAGGAGTTAAAGGGAAAAGGAGGGTTATTATTATTATAAATTCAATTTCCTGACAATTTGGAACAGTGTAAACAACACAAAATAAATTATTAATAATACCAGAGAGGCTGGTCTAACAAACAAAACGTGTGAAGTCTTTATTACAGCATAGCAAAGATTAAAAACAGCCGGATTTGTGAAAATGTTTACTTGACATGTCGTTGCGTGGCGATTGGTGCTCACGGAATCAGTAGGCTAATAAACAAACATTCAAACAGGCAACAGAAGCAGGATCTGTCTAATTTCTGTAGATATATATGGATGATTTATAAAGTTATGCACATTTAACAGGTACGCTATTGATTATAGACCTAATTAAATTGGGGTTTCAATTCAACAGCGCACTGATGTGTTTCAGAACTGTGGACAGTGACAACTCTCCAACGCGGGAGAAAGCGCATTTGTTATAAAATAATATTATGTTTATTAGTGTTGCATCACTCTTCTTATGTAATATAACCATATAAAATGTCAGGAGCACATGTCTTAGACTGATGGACTGTGCCATCCCCATAGCCTCCATAATGGATCAGTCCACCATGATACTTCTTTTTTTACTGCTTGACTAAAGAAATCTCTGTCGATCAACAGCCTATCGACCAAACAATTGACTAGTCGACTAAATGAGGTCAGCCCTAGATCACATTGAGCATTTCTATTCACCTCTGTAACCATTAAAGCTAGGAGTCCTACTGTACCTAACCCCATAGAGAAAGCGAGAGAGACGGAAACAGATTTGGACTAAAAGAAAGAGGCATTACCACGGAGGAGCAATCACTGACTTAAAAGCTTCTCCTGCTGAGTCGAAGAGCTTTGTAGAAATGTAAAAAGAAGAGAGAAATTAGAGTAGGAACGATTGGCTTGTTTGACAGCTACAACTGAGAAAGCAACGTGTCTTTAGTTGATGGAAGAGAGAAAAAGCAAGGAGGAGAGATGGAGAGAGAAAGAGAGGGAACATGTGTGTATAGGAGAGTCATAGACAGAGAGAAAGAGAGGGAGCGTGTGTGTATAGGAGAGTGATAGATAGAGAGAAAGTCAGAATGTGAAAGAGCTAGAAGAGGAGCAAGCCCAGAGACCTCTTTGTTCATTTCTGCATCATTCTCTCCTATTAGTTTGGTTCTTCTGGCTGTCCAAACACTGCTGAAGCCTAATAAAGCCTGAACACACACACACACACACACACACACACACACACACACACACACACACACACACACACACACACACACACACACACACACACACACACACACACACACACACACACACACACACACACACCCACCCACCCACAGCTGAATAAAAACCTGAAGCTCTAATGGCGACAGGGGGAGGAGTATTTCCACTCCGCTTTTAAAACCGTACCACACACACACACACTACCTCTACCCACAATGGATTCACTCACCCAAAACCGCAGACATTTTAAATGGGCTAGATTTAGGTTATTTGGCACACATCTTGATTTCCCATTTTACACCCGTTTGGAGTGTACGGACAGTCTACGTTCCCTACCCTTTTCAGGAGTCCAAAGTGCCTTTAGAAACTATTCCTATGCCTTTACTTATTACACAATTTGTTGTGTTACAGCCGGAATTCAAAAATGGATAAAAAAAAATGTTTTCCCTCACCCATCTACACACAATAGTCCGTAATGACAAAGTGAAAACATGTTTTTAGAAATGTTTGCACATTTATTGAAAATAAAATACAGAAATACACTATATAAAAAAAGTATGTGGACACCCCTTCAAATTAGCGGATTTGGTTATTTCAGCCACACCCGTTGCAGACAGGTTTTTTTAAAACTAGCACACATCTATGCAATCTCCATAGACAAACATTGGCAGTAGAATGGCCTTCAACATGGCAACGTCATAGGATGCCACCTTTCCAACGAGTCAGTTTCTCAAATTTCTGCCCTGCTAGAGCTGCCCCGGCCATCAGTAAATGCTGTTATTGTGAAGTGGAAACGTCTAGGAGCAACAACAGTTCAGCCGCGAAGTGGTAGGTCACACAAGCTCACAGAACTGTACCGCCGAGTGCTGAAGCGCGTAGTGCGTAAAAATCATCTGTTCTCACTATTGAGTTCCAAACTACCTCTGGAAGCAACGTCAGCAGAAGAACTGCTCATCGGGAGCTTCATGAAATGGGTTTCCATGGCCGAGCAGCCGCACACAAGCCTAAGATCACCTAGCGCAATGCCATGTGTCGGCTGGAGTGGTGTAAAGCTCTCCGCCATTGGACTCCGCCATTGGCAGTGGAAACGCATACTCTGGAGTGATCAAATCAAATTGTATTAGTCACATGCGCCGAATACAACAGGTGTAGACCTTACAGTGAAATGCTTACTTATGAGCCCCTAACCAACAGTGCAGTTTCAAAAAGTATGGATAAGAATAAGAGATTAAAAAAACAAGTAATTAAAAAGGAGCAGTAAAAAATAACAATAACAATATGCGATGCAGTCTAGGGCACTGCATCGCAGCACTAGCTGTGCCACCAGAGTCTCTGGGTTCGCACCCAGGCTCTGTCGCAGCCGGCCGCGACCGATGAGGTATTTGCACAATTGGCCTAGCGTCGTCCGGGTTAGGGAGGGTTTGGCCGGTAGGGATATCCTTGTCTCATCGCGCTCCAGCGACTCTTGTGGCGGGCCGGGCGCAGTGCGTGCTGACCAAGGGGGTCGGGTGCACGGTGTTGCCTCCGACACATTGGTGCGGCTGGCTTCCGGGTTGGAGACGCGCTGTGTTAAGAAGCAGTGCGGCTTGGTTGGGTTGTGCTTCGGAGGACGCATGGCTTTCGACCTTCGTCTCTCCCGAGCCCGTACGGGAGTTGTAGCGATGAGACAAGATAGTAATTACTAGCGATTGGATACCACGAAAATTGGGGAGAAAAGTAAAAGTAAAAAATAATAATAACAATATATACAGGGGGGTGCCGGATCAGAGTCAAGTGCGGGGACACCGGACAGTTGATGAATCACACTTCACCATCTGGCAGTCCAATGTACGAATCTGTGTTTGGCGGATGCCAGGAAGACGCTACCTGCCCCAATGGACAGTGCCAACTGTAAAGTTTGGTGGAGAAGGAATAAAGATCTGGGGCTGTTTTTCATGGTTCGGGCTAGGCCCCTTAGTTCCAGTGAAGGGAAATCTTAATGCTACAGCATACAATGACATTCTAGACGATTCTATGCTTCCAACTTTGTGGCAACAGTTTCAGCATGACAATGCCGCCGTGCACAAAGTAAGGTCCATACAGAAATGGTCTGTCGAGATCGGTGTGGAAGAACTTCACTGACCTGCACAGAGCCCTGACCTCAACCCCATCGAACACCTTTGGGATGAAATGGAACACCGACTGCGGGCCTAATCGCCCAACATAAGTGCCCGACCTCACTAATGCTCTTGTGGCTGAATTGAAGAAAGTCCTCGCTGCAATGTTTCAACATCTAGTGGAAAGCCTTCCCAGAAGAGTGGAGACAGTTATAGCAGCAAAGGGAGGACCAACTCCATATGAATGCCCATGATTTTAGAATGAGATATTCGACGAGCAGCTGTCCACATACTTTTGGTCACGTAGTGTATCTCATTTAAATAAGTATTCACACCAATGAGTCAATACATGTTAGAATCACATTTGGCAGCGACTACAGTCTTTCTGGGTAAGTCTCTAAGTGCTATGCACATCTGGCTTGTACAATATTTGCCCATTATTATTTTATTTTTTATTCAAGCTCTGTCAAATTAGTTGTTGATCATCGCTAAACAGCCATTTTCAAGTCTTGCCAGAGATTTTCAAGCAGATTTAAGTCAAAACTGTAACTCGGCCACTCAGGAACATTCACTGTCTTAGTAAGAAACTACCAGTGTAGATTTGGCCTTGTGTTTTAGGTTATTGTTCTGCTGAAAGGTGAATTAATCTCCCGGTGTCTGGTGGAAAACAGACTGGACCAGGTTTTCCTGGACAAAAAGTGAATTGCTTCCTTCTTTTCACTCTGTCATTTAGGTTAGTATTGTGGAGTAACTACAATGTTGTTGATCCATCCTCAGTTTTCTCCTATCACATCCATTAAACTCTGTAACAGTTTTTTATTTTTTATCCCTGAGCGCTTTCCTTCCTCTCCGGCAACTGATTTAGGAAGGACGCCTGTATCTTTGTAGTGACTGGGTGTATTGACACACCATCCAAAGTGTAATTAATAACTTCACCTTGCTCATTGTCTGCTTTTTTTTACCCATCTACCAATAGGTGCCCTTCTTTGCTAGGCATAGGAAAACCTCCCCAGTGTTTGTGGATGAATCTGTGTTTGAAATGCATTGCTCAACTGAGGGGCCTTACAGATAATTGTATGTGTGGGATACAGAGTGGAGGTAGTTATTCAAAAATCATGTTAAACACTATTATTGAACACAGAGTGAGTCCATGCAACTTATTATGTGACTTGTTAAGCACATATTTACTCCTGAACATATTTAGGCTTGCCATAACAAAGGGGTTGAATACTTATTGACTCCAGATATTTCAGCTTTTTATTTTGTATTCATTTGTAAAAATTCAGAAAAACAATTCCACTTTGGCATTACGGGATACTGTGTGTGTAGGCTAGTGACAGAAACATCGTAATTATTTTTTTTTTAAATGCATGCTGTTACACAACAATATGTGAAGTCAAGGGGTGTGAATACTTTCTGATGGCACTGTACTGTAGGTATGAGCTTGTATTCAAACAACTGTATCACTATGATGGAAATGTGAAGGAGAGTTTTACAAAGATGAAGAAGCATAACACCCCATAGTTTCACTCAGATGGAAATACAGTTGGAAGAGCAGCTTACCACCTTCCATCCCACTGCTGACTTGTATCTGAAGCTAAGCAGGGTTGGTCCTGGTCAGTAGCTGATGACGTGGATGTCGATTAAGGCAGCCCTTATGGCAGCCCCCCGCAACTCTCTGATTCAGAGGGGTTGGGTTAAATGCGGAAGACACATTTCAGTTGAATGCATTCAGTTGTACAACTGACTAGGCATCCCCTTTCCCTGGATGGGAGACCAGATGCTGCTGGAAGTGGTGTTGGATGACCAGTAGGAGGCAGTCTTTCCTCTGGTCAATTTGTTTTTACCCAATGCCCCAGGGCAGTGATTGGGGACATTGTTCTGCGTAGGGTGCGTCTTTCAGATGGGACATTAAACGGGTGCCCTGACTCTCTGTGGTCACTAAAGACCCCATGGCACTTATTGTAAGAGTAGGGATGTTAACCCTGGTGTCTTGGCTAAATTACTGATCTGGCCTTCATACCATTATAGCTTACAATTTGGCTCATTCAACAGTACATTCTGCATTTGTTGCTTCTGTATTTGGCCTCTATAATCAAGTCATTTCTACAGTACATTCTGTATTTGACCTCAATAATCAAGTCATTGCCACAGTACATTCTGTATTTGGCCTCTATAATCAAGTCATTTCTACAGTACATTCTGTATTTGACCTCAATAATCAAGTCATTGCCACAGTACATTCTGTATTTGACCTCAAAAATGTAAAACAACAAGCCTACCAGCAGTGGCTAACAACACATCTCAGTGTGAGATAGAGAGAGAGAGAGAGAGGGGAAAACAGAGAGTGTAATCGATGTGCACAGTAGCACCACCATAACCTTTCTAATTGCTGCATTAAATATTAAGGTGAATGGCTGCCAGCGTCGCTACAGGCAACATTAAACTTTAACATGAAACGAGCTGAACTTCACTTCAGAGCACAACTCATCCCTCACTATCACCCACATGCACCTTTACCGATACAGAGGGATGGAGGGAGAATAAGAGTCTACAGGAACAAGATAGATATAGAGGACAGGAGAAGGAGATGGAGGGAGGAAGGGGTAAGGAGATGGAGGGAGGAGGGGGAGATGGAGATGGAGGGAGGAAAGGGGGAGGGAGGGAGGGAGGGAGGGAGGGAGGGAGGGAGGGAGGGAGGGAGGGGTAAGGAGATGGAGGAAGGGAGGAGGAGATGGAGATGGAGGGAGGAAAGGGGGAGGAGATGGAGGGAGGGAGGGAGGGAGGGAGGGAGGAAGGGAGGGAGGGAGGGAGGGAGGGAGGGAGGGAGGGAGGGAGGGAGGGGCAAGGAGATGAGGGAGGGAGGAGGAGATGGAGATGGAGGGAGGAACGGGGGAGGAAACGGAGGAAGGAAGGGGTAAGGAGATGAGGGAGGGAGGAGGAGATGTAGGGAGAAGGAGATGGAGGGAGGAAGGAAGGAAGGGGAGGAGGAGTTGGGAGGACATCTCTGGTGCCATAATCCTCCTTCTATCACTCCCCAACGCACTTTAACTCATAAAGGATGGAGAAGCAGAAGGATGAAGACAGGGGTAAATAAAGTGGTGAAGAGAATGAAAGGGAGAGGTGTAAGGACATGGGTATCACGCTGAAGGGGAATATTCATGATACGACCCAGTGGCAACAATGTAGTAGGACCATTATAAGACTGTGTGCTAGAAGCAAACACACACACACACACACACACACACATGCACACGCACTCACACACCATGGTAGTGATTCAAAGAGACCATCACAGAAAGTGTCAGTATTAAGTTCAAGACCTCAGACTCCTCTGATCAAGTCAGTAAAGTTTGAATGTTAGAACTCCTCCTTCTTTCAAACATGTGAGAAATAAAAAGACTGTGTGAGAAGGGAGGGGGGGGGGCACAGTGGAATAGAACACAGACGGAGCTATTCAAATATCAACCAAATTATATGGAAGGTGCTGAAATGGAGGGGGCTTGGAATTGAAAGGAGAAGGTCTTCTAGCAGTATTCAGTCTATTCTCACAGCTAAACTCAACCCAAATCAATTACTAGGAGTTAAAAGGAGGAGTCTGGATGAGAGGATGAAAGGGGAGAGAAGAAGAGAGGGTAAGAGGGCAGACTGGCATGGTCTAAAAATCTGTTGTCAGGGGAGGAGGTTAAGCTCTCTGTCTGAGTATGACAGTGTACGTAAATGTACAAAAAAAACTTATGAGTCAAGCTACAAAGTGACAATAATAAAATAAGCTTATTGTGGGTGTGGGTTTGAAAAGCCTGAATTCATAACAACATTTTGAACCACAATGTACGGCTGGGCGGAACACCCTATTTTACGATATTGATGCACAAACCGGTTTGGGTTTTTACTTTACCTTCTATAACAGTATTTGAATGTTTGGTTTGATAAATGTGATACTGCGTGTATAAAATCTATTTTTACACTTTACTCCGCTACGAGTCATCTCTCTCTCTCCATGCCCCGCCCCACACAGACCTAGCCCCGCCCTACACAGGCCTAGCCCCGCCCCCACAGACCTAGCCCCGACCCACACAGACCTAGCCCCGACCCCACACATACCTAGCCCCGACCCCACACATACCGAGCCCCGCCCCCCACAGACCTAGCCCCGCCCTACACAGGCCTAGCCCCGCCCCCCACAGACCTAGCCCCGACCCACACAGACCTAGCCCCGACCCCACACATACCTAGCGCCGACCCCACACAGACCTAGCCCCGCCCCACACATACCTAGCCCCGCCCCACACAGACCTAGCCCCGACCCACACAGACCTAGCCCCGACCCACACAGACCTAGCCCCGACCCCACACATACCTAGCGCCGACCCACACAGACCTAGCCCCGACCCACACAGACCTAGCCCCGACCCACACAGACCTAGCCCCGACCCACACAGACCTAGCCCCGACCCACACAGACCTAGCCCCGACCCCACACAGGCCTAGCCCCGCCCCACACAGACCTAGCCCCGCCCTACACAGGCCTAGCCCCGACCCCCACAGACCTAGCCCCGACCCACACAGACCTAGCCCCGACCCCACACAGACCTAGCCCCGCCCCACACAGACCTAGCCCCGACCCACACAGACCTAGCGCCGACCCACACAGACCTAGCGCCGACCCACACAGACCTAGCCCCGACCCCACACAGACCTAGCCCCGCCCCACACAGACCTAGCCCCGCCCCACACAGACCTAGCCCCGACCCCACACAGACCTAGCCCCGCCCCCCACAGACCTAGCCCCGACCCACACAGACCTAGCCCCGACCCCACACATACCTAGCGCCGACCCACACAGACCTAGCCCCGCCCCCCACAGACCTAGCCCCGCCCCCCACAGACCTAGCCCCGCCCCACACAGACCTAGCCCCGCCCCACACAGACCTAGCCCCGCCCCACACAGACCTAGCCCCGCCCCCCACAGACCTAGCCCCGACCCACACAGACCTAGCCCCGCCCCCCACAGACCTAGCCCCGACCCACACAGACCTAGCCCCACCCCACACAGACCTAGCCCCGCCCCACACAGACCTAGCCCCGCCCCCCACAGACCTAGCCCCGCCCCACACAGACCTAGCCCCGCCCCACACAGACCTAGCCCCGCCCCACACAGACCTAGCCCCGCCCCCCACAGACCTAGCCCCGCCCCACACAGACCTAGCCCCGACCCACACAGACCTAGCCCCGCCCCACACAGACCTAGCCCCGCCCCCCACAGACCTAGCCCCGCCCCACACAGACCTAGCCCCGCCCCACACAGACCTAGCCCCGCCCCACACTGACCTAGCCCCGCCCCACACAGACCTAGCCCCGCCCCACACAGACCTAGCCCCTAACACTCAAGGAGCGCATTTGTTGTTCCTCGACCACGAGACACTTGCGTTCAGTCTGCGTGGTCACTGCAGCACATGCAACAATGTTGATGGCAACGAGGCTGTTTTCACTTTGCTTCTTCATATAAATCCACTAGCGTTCTATAATTATACTATTAGTTTGTGTTTCTTACATCTAGTTTGTCTTTTCTTAGCAAGTTGGGCCTAAATCATGTTAGCCGCTATTGCTAATCGCTAGTTAGCTGGCTAGCTAGCTAATAAATGTACTGAGTCAGAGAAAATTTAACTAGCTATACAGCCTGGTAATACCAGTGAGCAAATTTAGCAAAATCTTTTACTATTCCAAAATATAAAATAAATGTTTTGTCATTTTTATACCGTGATGATATTTTGTCTTTATCGCCCAGCCCTACCATAATGCATAACATTGACCAGTCCTGCATGTCAGCTACATCTCCACAAATCAACACATGGATCACAATACATGGCTTCGAACATGCAACACCAACTATGCCTATCCATCTATCTATTTCTATCCATTGAGATTCATTACGATTTATTTATTGTTCACCTGGTAAGGAACAGACACTATCTGACAATAGCCTACACCTGTCTTCATCCCGATCCTAACCTTCATTGGCAGTTTGAAATGTAAAGCAAAAAGCCTCAATGGAACAATTAGGTCTAAGAGAATAACAATATATAACCCCTAATGAATCTTTAAAAGTGGTGGAAAAAGTACTCAATTGTCATATTTGAGTAAAAGTAAAGATACCTTATACCTTAGTAGAAAAGGACTCAAGTACAAGTGAAAGTCACCCCGTAAAATACTACTTCTAAAACTATCTGGTTTTAAACGTACTTACGTATAGTGGTGGAAAAAGTACTCAATTGTCATAACTGAGTAAAAGTTAAGGTAAATGCTTCAATTTCCTTATACTAAGCAAACCAGACAGCACGGTTTTCTTGTTTATTTTATTTACAATAAGCCAGGAGCACACTCCAACACTCAGACGTTATATACAAACGCAGTATGTGTCCACCAGATCAGAATCAGTAGGGATGACAATGTGTTATATTGAGGAAAAATGTATTTACTATGACTGTGATATGTGGTTGTCCCACCTAGCTATCTTAAGATGAATGCACTAACTGTACTGTAAGTCACTCTAGAGTCTGGTAAATGACTAAAATGTAAATGTAGAAACATCGAGAGAGGGGTGTAGAGGAGATGGGGAAAGGAAGGGAACAGAGGGGAAGATAAAAGAAAGATGAGGAGGACTGAGGAAAGAGGTGGACAGAGATGGAGGGGGAGAAGGAGGTATGGAGGAAAGGAGTGTGTGTAAATCCTATAGAAGGATAAATAATTCAAGTCTTGTAAAGCCACCAGAGCCATTCAGGAAAGAGCTGAACAAAACAGCATTCACATCCTCTGCTACTCCCGACAAAGACACACTAAGGATCTTTATGGGAGAGTGAGATACATCAACTGGCTTTGGGTGTCTCGTGACGATTTCTGGTTTATATTACGAATTGAAACTAACATTGACCAGTCCTGCATGTCAGTATTTCTAAATCTTTATTGGCTGTTCATAAGCAGACCTTCAAATAAAGTGTTATAGTGTATCAATATTATGGCTGTCTGTCAGTAATTCAACAGCATTCACCTCACCAGGAATACAATGGACAGACAACATTCTCTCTATCAGGGCTCTACAGTGCAACCATTTTACTCGCACATGTGCCTAAACATTTTGCTGTGTGACCTATATATTTTTAGGTCTATAAAAATTAAGGATTCTAGCTTAATTACCTCAAATATTTCTATGTGTGTGCCTACATTTTTCTACTTAAGCCGAACCCTGTCTATTCTCCGCTCTTTTCAATCGCCTTTTCTGACACAGAGCAGAAATATTAAACTCCTCACTATCAATTCAACATGGGACGAGAAACAGAGCTGAATAAATTGATTATTTGTTAAACAATGTGTGGTGAGAAATACAGTAGTGAACCGGTGTTCTTATGAAATAGCAATAGGCATACTAAATAGGGGGAAGCATGGAGATTGTTTCTGAATACACCCTGTCAAAGAAAGAGATGACGCAGAGATCAGCTCAGTGAATATTTTGGCTTGTAAAAAACAGGAGAGAAGAAAAATGTGGATGCTTTATTATGACAGGAAAACGTTTAAGAAGGGCTAATGGTGAGCCAGTCAGTTGAGAGTCCCTGAGTATTAACAGACACACCCGAGGCTTTGAGTCGTGTAAACAAAATGAAAGAACATTAGGGATAATTGTGCAACTTGATCCCGATATCGCCGACAAATAAGGAGAAATTGAGGTGAAGAGGGGGGCATGTGGACACAACGAGGGCTTAATGAGAAGAGGAGAGGAGTTAATGAGAGAGGGAGACCTCCAACGGTGTCAGAGACAGGCAATTCAATTCCACTTCCGTCAAGGTGTCCTGCAGAAAACATTAGAATGCCACTTTAAAAATGTACTTCTTAATCAGTGAAAAAGTATGCTCCCCAGTCTCTCTCTTAACTCAGAGTCAGTCATCAATTAAAGGCCATGTTCCACTCTGAAAAATAATAATAATGATTAGTCAATATACAGTAGGTATCTATCTTTTTTATTTATTTATCCAACATTGTAAATTGAAGATATAATCCGATATATACTTCTGGGCATGAAATATAACCATTGTCCTGGCTTGACGTAGATTCAGGTGAATAATTTTGGAACGTTGAGCCATTGACTGCACCAGATGGCTGTGAGAGAGTGGGTTT
Source organism: Salvelinus alpinus (assembly GCF_045679555.1). NCBI lineage: Eukaryota > Metazoa > Chordata > Actinopteri > Salmoniformes > Salmonidae > Salvelinus > Salvelinus alpinus. Next base: position 15,749,621 of record NC_092104.1, on the reverse strand, counting down.
CTTTTGACAATGAAGCACCGGACTACAGCCATATTGTTTTCAACCTAGAAGAAAGAAGACCTAGAGATGGGAGTAGGCAAGATGAAGTCGGTCGAGATTGGCGAAAGAAATGTCTATGTAAGGACAGACGCTGGAGACAAGAAGCAAGTACAGGGAGTGAACATTTAATGGATAAGCAGACATACTGTATAACAAAACAGCAACGGAGTCTGGACAGGGGGAACAAAACAACATAATGACAATAATGCTGACATGGGGAACACAACTGAGGAACAGACAGATATAGAGGGGCAATCAACAAAGTGAAGGAGTCCAGGTGAGTCCAATGAGCACTGATGCGTGTAATGATGGTGACAGGTGTGCGTAATTATGCGAGTCAGAGAGCGGGAGCAGGCGTGACATTCTAGTTGTTCAGAAAAGTATGGTAAGTTGCAGAGTGAGTGTCATTGTTAATTGCCTAGTTGGTTAGCTAGCTGGGTTTTACACTTAGCTAGCAACCTAGATAATTAACTAAACTGCAATTATCATAAACCATTATTATCTAGCTAGCTACGGTAGCTAAATACAGTGGGGAGAACAAGTATTTGATACACTGCCGATTTTGCAGGTTTTCCTACTTACAAAGCATGTAGAGGTCTGTCATTTTTATCATAGGTACACTTCAACTGTGAGAGACGGAATCTAAAACAAAAATCCCGAAAATCACATTGTATGATTTTTAAGTAATTAATTTGCATTTTATTGCATGACATAAGTATTTGATCACCTACCAACCAGTAAGAATTCCGGCTCTCACAGACCTGTTAGTTTTTCTTTAAGAAGCCCTCCTGTTCTCCACTCATTACCTGTATTAACTGCACCTGTTTGAACTCGTTACCTGTATAAAAGACACCTGTCCACACACTCAATCAAACAGACTCCAACCTCTCCACAATGGCCAAGACCAGAGAGCTGTGTAAGGACATCAGGGATAAATTGTAGACCTGTACAAGGCTGGGATGGGCTACAGGACAATAGCCAAGCAGCTTGGTGAGAAGGCAACAACTGTTGGCACAATTATTAGAAAATGGAAGAAGTTCAAGATGACGGTCAATCACCCTCGGTCTGGGGCTCCATGCAAGATCTCACCTCGTGGGGCATCAATGATCATGAGGAATGTGAGGGATCAGCCCAGAACTACACGGCAGGACCTGGTCAATGACCTGAAGAGAGCTGGGACCACAGTCTCAAAGAAAACCATTAGTAACACACTACGCCGTCATGGATTAAAATCCTGCAGCGCACGCAAGGTCCCCCTGCTCAAGCCAGCGCATGTCCAGGCCCGTCTGAAGTTTGCCAATGACCATCTGGATGATCCAGAGGAGGAATGGGAGAAGGTCATGTGGTCTGATGAGACAAAAATAGAGCTTTTTGCTCTAAACTCCACTCGCCGTGTTTGGAGGAATAGAAGGATGAGTACAACCCCAAGAACACCATCCCAACCGTGAAGCATGGAGGTGGAAACATCATTCTTTGGGGATGCTTTTCTGCAAAGGGGACAGGACGACTGCACCGTATTGAAGGGAGGATGGATGGGGCCATGTATCGCGAGATCTTGACCAACAACCTCCTTCCCTCAGTAAGAGCATTGAAGATGGGTCGTGGCTGGGTCTTCCAGCATGACAACGACCCGAAACACACAGCCAGGGCAACTAAGGAGTGGCTCCGTAAGAAGCATCTCAAGGTCCTGGAGTGGCCTAGCCAGTCTCCAGACCTGAACCCAATAGAAAATCATTGGAGGGGGCCGAAAGTCCGTATTGCCCAGCGACAGCCCCGAAACCTGAAGGATCTGGAGAAGGTCTGTATGGAGGAGTGGGCCAAAATCCCTGCTGCAGTGTGTGCAAACCTGGTCAAGAACTACAGGAAACGTATGATCTCTGTAATTGCAAACTAAGGTTTCTGTACCAAATATTCAGTTCTGCTTTTCTGATGTATCAAATACTTATGTCATGCAATAAAATGCAAATTAATTAATTAAAAATCATACAATGTGATTTTCTGGATTTTTGTTTTAGATTCCTTCTCTCACAGTTGAAGTGTACCTATGATAAAAAATTACAGACCTCTACATGCTTTGTAAGTAGGAAAACCTGCAAAATTGTCAGTGTATCAAATACTTGTTCTCCCCACTGTATCTTTCAGATGTAAAGTAAGCCGGATTGTGTCATGTCAGAAAAAATACATGTTAGCGAGCTAGCTCACATTAGCTTGATCAGTCATGAAGCTAGCAAATATATAGTTGTTATTTTATAGAAACCTTGCAAGCTACAGTCCACTTAGCTAGCTAAGGTGGTGAATACAGACTGATGGTGGGAGTTAGCAAACTATCCCGCAGCAGTTTCAATGTAGCCAGCTAGCTAGCTAATGAACTGCATTTTATAAACTTTATCAAATCAGATGGACAGCTTAGCAAATATAGCTACTGGTTTTCCATCACATCTAAAGCTGCCTTATAAAGCTTGCCAGTTGCTAGTAAAGTAAGATGATTAGGTCAGAAATCAGCTAGCAATGCCAGGTTCATGCCTTTTACCAACAAAAATCATGTATTAAAAGGACAATTACCTTCAAGCAGATAATTTTATTCTAGGATTTCAGGCCGAGGAGCAATAGCTACTTGTTTGTAGAACCGGCGTCTTCACCAGATGTTGTCGGAGTCAGCTCCAGAGTCCTCATCTGAACGAACGTCACAGGCTGCGTCATGCACTCGATGGGGCATTGCTTACTGGAGCACATGCTTCACACATTTTTTTGGTATTGCTATCTACAAGGAATGTCTATTCTATTTATATTGGCAATTTGTACTTGCAACATTGCCTTTAACTGGTCCATTCTATGTTCCTGGAAGGGAAACAACCCACCATCAATTAAAGCTGTGTAGGCAAAGGGCTTTGGACAAGAATTGCTTTAATCAGGGCGAGACATGAAATCCAAAAAGGCAAGGGTAAAATGGTTGATGATGAAATCCAAAAAGGCAAGGGTAAAATGGTTGATGATGAAATCCAAAAAGGCAAGGGTAAAATGGTTGATGAAGCAGCAATATGGAGGTAATTTTCATGTTAGACCACTACACCTGTCAAATACCCTGAAGCAGTGACCAGATTAAAACAAAAGTGGAAAGTTGTAATAGATATTGAATCCTCCCATTTAACCTACATTTTCCGCAATACAAGGATGATAATCTTTTTTAATAATAATCTTTCTTTCTGTAGGAACTAGTAAGACTACAGCGCACGAATGTGACCGGCTCACACAAATATCAAAAAAATATATTTTAATAGAAAATAATTTTCAAAAAACCATCCATACACCATCAACAATACCATACAGAGATCACACAACTAGAACACCCCAGCTTTAAACGTGTATTTCATGGCAGAAAGGCAACAGTAAGAGACAAACAGATATATATTCTATCGTCCCTTTCACTGGTCTTTGTGCATATAAAGACCAGATATTCTTTTCATTATAATGCCGGCAATTGATTAAAGGTGTACGAAGGCTTGATCTTCTGTTTTCACGGCACTTTTCTCTCTTTATCTTTTTCTTAGCCAGACTAGAGTTTCCAACTAGTAACCGCTAAGCCAGACACTGTCCCCTCAATGTATGTTCTATATGCTTTTCACTGAAAACATTCAACAAAGACTGAGGACAACTCACGGCATAAAATGAAAAGTACTCAAGCTCATAATTATTGGAGAAAAGAAAAGCTGCATTCATTGGACTTCTAAAGCAAGCCTCTTGCTCACTGCAGTCACGTAATGATTGAAAATCATTACGTGACTGCACTCATGTCAAAGAAAAAAAAGATTGCTCAATATATATATATATATATATATATATATAGTTGGTATTCTCATAAATAAACAACAGTAAGAATAGAGAATACAATGACATGACGGAGAATTGCATCTAAATTAGATTTAGATGTTCTATTAAAACAGAGACTCAAACAAAAAGGCTGTATCCATACTGCACCAGCCAAAGGCTGTATCCATACTGCACCAGCCAAAGGCTGTATCCATACTGCACCAGCCAAAGGCTGTATCCATACTGCACCAGCCAAAGGCTGTATCCATACTGCACCAGCCAAAGGCTCCACAATAAGAAAACAACACAACAGAGTTTGGCTTGATTGACCTTCTCCACAGTCGTATCAAAATGAATTTATTTTCATAGGCCCAACACAAACATAGCCTAGTCAACAATATTACAACAATCAAGATGATCTTTGAAATGGCATTTTTCTTTCCTGCTTCTATACGTGCCCCTATCCACGAAAGAGAAATCAATAAAGACAAGCGCCAGCAGACTAGACTGTTAAAAAGTATATTACAAGTACAGTACAGTGTGGTTCCATCAACATGGTTTCCCACTCCTGGGACAAACCACGAGGCCACACTGGCACAACAGATGAGTTGGCAGCCAAATGGATGAAAAGAGGTTGATGACATTCTCATAGAAATATCCAACATGACAATTTATTTGTTTGAGTCCCTGGCAGCATCTGCTGGGACCAGAAAAGACTGCGATATTAAAGGGGATTTTCAGCTAGCAGGGGAGAGTAATACGGCACGGGCGCACACAGACACACACATACACACACACACACACAGACACACACATACACAGATACACACTTGGCATCGAAAACACAAGGAATTTGTAACTTCAATGAGAAATATTAACTCCCATTATGCAGTAAAGTGCAATTTCACCAAAATGAAGAGGGGAAAAACTCCAGGAGCGATGGAAATTCAGCTTGGCCAAAAGCAGAATGTGATCATCATAAATAGGTTGTCCCTCACAGCCCCTCAGACAGACAGCGAGAGAGATACAGTGCAGACCTCAAAGGCAAATACAGGCTCATGAATAGGACTTCACTCAGAAGGAAAGAATAGGTTCTCAGCCCGTCGCATAAGATATCAACTCTCCATCTTTATAAATGAGTCCTAGTCCACAAAAATTGAATATTAAAGATACACTATGCAGAAATCGCCATTTCCTGGGTGCCAAAATTCTAATAGTTGGCCTAATTTCAGTTAATGTGACAAAACAAGCAACAATAGAGAATCTACAAAAGACACGTATTAGAGAAGGTACCTTTATTGGTCACTTTAGGCTGACAGAAGTCAGTTTGGAAAATGAAATCGGAGGATTAAACACCCCCCTCCCGAGCTAACAGAGTCCATTCACAGCAGTAGTACTATGGATGAGGTGTTGGTACCAGAGCCACAAAGTTCGACACATTCTTCTTCATGTTGGCACAAAACATTCCACATAAAAATAGCATTCTCATTTGCATTCCTAAAACATACAGAATACATCCACCCAACAATGCTCCTTTGAAGTAAATGTTTGACTTGGTGTTGTTTCACATCATGAGTATTGATGATGTTACTAGTGTGTGTCTGTTGGTTTGAATAGCTAGTCAGTCAGTGTCAGCAAATATATAGCGGTAAACGAATGAAGCAGTCGACCAGACAAACAGTGTCTTCTTTGTGATGTCAGAGGAGAGCAGTGAAGTGAATTACCAGAGTCTGACTCAGTAAACCCGCTTAAAGCACCTAGCCTTGTACCGTGTGGAGGGGGGGGGGGGAGAGAGAAAGAGAAAGAGAAAGCGAGAGAGAGAGAGAGAGAGAGAGAGAGAGAGAGAGAGAGAGAGAGAGAGAGAGAGAGAGAGAGAGAAAGAAAGAGAAAAAGAAAGAAAGAGAAAGAGAGAGAGAGAGAGAGAGAGAGAGAGAGAGAGAGAGAGAGAGAGAGAGAGAGAGAGAGAGAGAGAGAGAGAGAGAGAGAGAGAGAGAGAGAGAGAGAGAGAGAGAGAGAGAGAGAGAGAGAGAGAGAGAGAGAGAGAGGCAAAATTTGAGAGAAAAAAACTCTACAACACCGTTCAAATTGACACAAACGCAGAATAAGGCCAAATTCATGAGAAGTTGAATGGATTAGAAAAACGTATGAAGGACCATCAAAATCCATTGGACTCCCCAATTACTGACCAGGAGCTCTATAAGAAACTTCAGGCCCTCAAATTTAAAAAGCATGTGGACCTGATGGCATCCTAAATGAGATGCTAAAAATGCTAAATTTCAATTGGCTCTTAAAACTGTTTAATTTGATCCTGAGTGTAGGTTATTTCCCTGACATCTGGAATCAAGGACTCATAACCCCAATCTTTAAGAACGGAGACAAATTTGACCCTAACAATTACAGAGGTATTTGTGTGAACAGTAACCTGGAGAAGGTTTTCTGTAGTATTATAAATGTAAGAGTTCTTAACTTCCTTAATAAGCACAATGTCTTGAGTAAAAGCCAAATTGGATTTGTACCAAAACATCGCACGATCGACCATATTTATACCCTACACACCCTGATAGATAAACATGTCCACCAAAATAATACCAAAATGTACGTTTGCTTTATCGAATTCCAAAAAGCATTTAATTGTATTTGGTATTAAGGACTGTCATACAAAGTTATTGAAAGTGGTGTAGGGAGTAAAACATATGACATAATTAAATCAATGTATACTGGCAATACGTGCAGCATCAAAATTGGCAAGAAAATAACCGAATTCTTTAACCAGGGGCAGGGCCATCGCCAGGGTTGCAATCTGAGCCCTGCACTCTTCAATATTTACATCAACTAATTGGCCACTATTATATAAAAATCCTCAGCCCCTGGTGTTAGTCTCCACAATTCAGAGGTTAAATGCCTACTCTTCGCAGATGACCGAAACCTGCTGTCACCCACAGCACATGACCTACAGCAGAGCCTGGACCTGCTAGAGCAGTACTGCCAGACCTGTGCCCTGGCAGTAAACCACAAAAAGACAAAACTAATGATTTTCCAGAGAAGATCCAGATCTCAGGGAATTAGACCAAAGTTCTCAATTGGTACAAAATATAGAGTACTGCACACACTACAATTACTTAGGTTTAAAAATAAGCTCAACTGGACACCTTAATGATGCAGTGAATGAACTGAGAGAGAAAGCACGCAGGACATTCTACGCCATTAAAAAACTAATTCAAATTGAAATACCTATTCAAATTTAGCTAAAACTATTTGAATGTGTCATTGAACCAATTGCACTTCATGGCAGCGAGGTGTGGGGTTCACTTGCAAAACAAGATTTCACCAAATGGGACAAACACCCCATTGAAAGCCTGCATGCAGAGTTCTGTAAGATTCTCCTACATGTCCAGAGGAAAACTACAAACAATGCATGCAGGGCAGAATTAGGCCAATATCCACTAATAATAAAAACTCAAAATAGCAATTAAGTTCTGGAAACATCTAAAATACAGTGACCCCCTCTCATAATATTACCAAACCCTGCAATTTCAAGAGCTGAGTAAAGAAAGGAGTCCCCTCATCCAGCTGGTCCTGGGGCTGAGTTCCCAAACCTGTTCTACTAACACACTGAAGCCTCAGGACCAGAACATCCAATCAATCAGAATAAAACAAATTACAACACAGTCAAAACAAAACTACATTGCTTATTGGGAAACACAAGCACAAGCACAAAGCAAAATGCAGATCTATCTGGCCCTAAATCGACAGTACACCCTGGCTAACTATTTGACCATGGTTACTGATCTAAACCTTTGAAAAACTTTGACAAAGTACAGGCTCAGTGAGCACAGCCTTGCCAGTGAGAAGGGTAAACACTGCAAAACCTGGCTCCCTGTAGAGGAAAGGCTTTGCAACCACTGCACAACCGCAGAACCTGAGACAGAGCTGCATTTCCAGACAAAATGTAAAAAAGATAGGTTTCAAAGACCTAGAATAGACTACCCATCCTGTTGGGAGAGGACGCAGAGAGCTGTGGGTTGGCAGTGCACTACATTGCTGCCTGCCATAAGATGAAGGACAGTGTCTGACAGACCAGTCAACCTGCACATGTCCTCTATGCTTAATGTATGGTTATTTTGACCCTTGTTGTTACTGTTGTCCTGTTGACAATTTTGATTCTTATTATTATAATATTACAAATATCCAAAGCTTTGGCAATATGTACATTGTTACGTCATGCTAAATAAATTGAAAGTAAACTCAGCAAAAAAATAAATGGCCCTTTATCAGGACCCTGTCTTTCAAAGATAATTCGTAAAAATCCAAATAACTTCACAGATCTTCATTGTAAAAGGTTTAAAAACTGTTTCCCATGCTTGTTCAATGAACCATAAACAATTAATGAACATGCACCTGTGGAACGGTCATTAAGACACTAACAGCTTACAGATGGTAGGCAAATAAGTTCACAGTTATGAAAACTTAGGACACTAAAGAGGGCTTTCTACTGACTCTGAAAAACACCAAAATAAAGATGCCCAGGGTTGCTGCTCATCTGTGTGAATGTGCCTTAGGCATGCTGCAAGGAGGCATGAGGACTGCAGATGTGGCCAGGGCAATAAATTGCAATGTCCGTACTGTGAGACAGAGCTACAGGGAGACAGGACGGACAGCTGATCATCCTCGCAGTGGCAGACCACGTGTAACCACACCTGCACAGGATCGGTACATCCGAACATCACACCTGCGGGACAGGTACAGGATGGCAACAACAACTGCCCGAGTTACACCAGGAATGCACAATCCCTCCATCAGTGCTCAGACTGTCCGCTATAGGCTGAGAGAGGCTGGACTGAGGGCTTGTAGGCCTGTTGTAAGGCAGGTCCTCACCAGACATCACCAGCAACAACGTTGCCTATGGGTACAAACCCACCGTCGCTGGACCAGACAAGACTGGCAAAAAGTGCTCTTCACTGATGAGTCGTGGTTTTGTCTCACCCCTGCAAAACCGCGACTCATCAGTGAAGAGCACTTTTTGCCAGTCTTGTCTGGTCCAGCGACAGTGGGTTTGTACCCATAGGCAACGTTGTTGCTGGTCGGATTCGCGTTTATCGTCGAAGGAATGAGCGTTACACCAAGGCCTGTACTCTGGAACGGGATCAATTTGGAGGCGGAGGGTCCGTCATGGTCTGGGGCGGTGTGTCACAGCATCGTCAGACTGAGCTTGTTGCCAATGCAGGCAATCTCAACGCTGTGAGTTAAAGGGAAGACATCCTCCTCCCTCATGTGGTACCCTTCCTGCAGGCTCATCCTGACATGACCCTCCAGCATGACAATGCCACCAGCCATACTGCTCGTTCTGTGTGTGATTTCCTGCAAGACAGGAATGTCAGTGTTCTGCCATGGCCAGCAAAAAGCCCGGATCTCAATCCCATTGAGCATGTCTGGGACCTGTTGGATCGGAAGGTGAGGGCTAGGGCCATTCCCCCCAGAAATGTCTGGGAACTTGCAGGTGCCTTGCTGGAAGAGTGGGGTAACATCTCACAGCAAGAACTGGCAACTATGGTGCAGTTCATGAGGAGGAGATGCAGTGCAGTACTTACTTAATGCAGCTGGTGGCCACACCAGATACTGACTGTTACTTTTGATTTTGACCGCCTCTTTGTTCAGGTACACATTATTCAATTTCTGTTAGTCACATGTCTGTGGAACTTGTTCAGTTTATGTCTCAGTTGTTGAATCTTGTTATGTTCATACAAATATTTACACATGTTAAGTTTGCTGAAAATAAATGCAGTTGACAGTGAGAGGACGTTTCTTTTTTTGCTGAGTTTATATATAAAAGAGAGAGAAGGTTCCAGACACTGCTGTTATTCTAACAGCTGGAGTAATGCATAGCCAAATGAAACCTGGATCCTACAGTCTAGACATGTCTTCTGTGTCTCTGCTGAGGCCTCTCATACTGTAATCCCTCAACCATCAACTGACTCTGCCTGCCCCCAGAGAGGACAGGCCTTGCAGGAAAAACAAAGTCCACTGAACACACTGATGACAAAAAATAGAGCAAGAATGGGTAGAGAGAGAACGGGCAGAAAGGGTAAGACAAATTGGGAAGGTGGGAGAGAGAGAGGAATAGAGAGAAAGAAAATCAGGGAAAGGGAGAGCAATAATAAATCAAATCACATTTTATTTGTCACATACACATGGTTAGCAGATGTTAATGCGAGTGTAGCGAAATGCTTGTGCTTCTAGTTCGACCATGCAGTAATATCCAACGAGTAATCTAACCTAACAATTTCACAACAACTACCTTATACACACAAGTGTAAAGGAATGAATAAGAATATGTACATAAAAATATATGAATGAGTGATGGCCGAACGGCATAGGCAAGATGCAGTAGATGGTATAGAGTACAGTACATACATATGATATGAGTAATGTAGGGTATGTAAACATTATATAAAGTGGCATTGTTTAAAGTGGCTAGTGATACGTAATAAATGTTTCCATTATTAAAGTGGCTAGAGATTTGAGTCAGTATGTTGGCAGGTCTGATGGCCTTGAGATAGAAGCTGTTTTTCAGTCCCTCCGTCCCCGCTTTGATGCACCTGTACTGATCTCGCCTTCTGGATGATAGCGGGGTGAACAGGCAGTGGCTCGGGTGGTTGTTGTCCTTGATGATCTCTTTGGCCTTCCTGTGACATCCGGTGGTGTAGGTGTCCTGGAGGGCAAGTAGTTTGCCTCCGGTGATGCGTTGTGCAGACCTCACTACCCTCTGGAGAGCCTTACGGTTATGGGCGGAACAGTTGCCGTACCAGGCGGTGATACAGCCTGACAGGATGCTCTCGATTGTGCATCTGTAAAAGTTTGAGTGTTTTTGGTAACAAGCCAAATTTCTTCAGCCTCCTGAGGTTGAAGAAGCGCTGCTGCACCTTCTTCACCACACTGTCTGTGTGGGTGGACCATTTCAGTTTGTCTGTGATGTGTACGCCGAGGAACTTAAAACTTTCCACCCTCTCCACTACTGTCCCGTTGATGTGGATAGGGGGCTGCTCCCTCTGCTGTTTCCTGAAGTCCACGATCATCTCCTTTGTTTTGTTGACATTGAGTGTGAGGTTATTTTCCTGACACCACACTCCTAGGGCCCTCACCTCCTCCCTGTAGGCCGTTTCGTCGTTGTTGGTAATCAAGCCTACCACTGTAGTGTCGTCTGCAAACTTGATGATTTAGTTGGGGGCGTGCATGGCCACGCAGTCGTCGGTGAACAGGGAGTACACGAGAGGGCTGAGAATGCACCCTTGTGGGGCCCGTCAGGAAGTCCAGGACCCGTCAGGAAGTCCGTCAGGAAGTCCAGGACCCAGTTGCACAGGGCGGGGTCAAGACCCAGGGTCTCAAGCTTAATGACGAGTTTGGAGGGTACTATGGTGTTGAATGGTGAGCTGTAGTCGATGAACAGCATTCTTACATAGATATTCCTCTTGTCCAGATGGATTAGGGCAGTATGCAGTGTGATTGCGATTGCGTCATCTGTGGACCTATTGGGGCGGTAAGCAAATTGGAGTGGGTCTAGGGTGTCAGGTAGGGTGGAGGAGATAATGTTCTTGACTAGTCTCTCAAAGCACTTCATGATGACGGAAGTGAGTGCTACGGGGGCGGTAGTCGTTTAGCTCAGTTACCTTAGCTTTCTTGGGAACAGGAACAATGGTGGCCCTCTTGAAGCATGTGGGAACAGCAGACTAGGATCAGGTTTGATTGAATATGTCCGTAAACACACCAGCCAGCTGGTCTGCGCTCTGAGGACGTGGCTGGGGATGCCGTCTGGGCCTGCAGCCTTGCGAGGGTTAACACGTTTAAATGTTTTACTCACGTTGGCTGCAGTGAAGGAGAGCCCGCAGGTTTTGGTAGCTGGCCGTGTCAGTGGCACTGTATTGTCCTCAAAGCGAGCAAAGAAGTTGTTTAGTCTGTCTGGGAGCAAGACATCGTGGTCCGCGACGCGGCTGGTTTTTCTTTTGTAGTCCGTGATTGACTGTAGACTCTGCCACATACAGTACCTCTCGTGTCTGAGCCGTTGAATTGCGACTCTACTTTGTCTCTATACTGATGTTTAGCTTGTTTGATTGCCTTGCGGAGGGAATAGCTACACTGTTTGTATTCGGTCATGTTTCCGGTCACCTTGTCCCGGTTGGTTGGACCAGCGTTGAACAGACCTGAGGGCGGGTGCTTGCTGTTTTAGTTTCTGTCTATAGGCTGGGAGCAACAAAATGGAGTCGTGGTCAGCTTTTCTGAAAGGAGGGTGGGGGAGGGCCTTATATGTGTTGCGGAAGTTAGAATAACAATGATCCAGGGTTGTCAGCCCAGGTCGCGCAATCGATATGCTGATAGAATTTAGGGAGCCTTGTTTTCAGATTAGCCTTGTTAAAATCCCCAGCTACAATAAATGCAGCCTCAATCCTGTGTGGTTTCCAGTTTACATAGTGTCGAATGAAGTTCTTTCAGGGCCGTCGATGTGTCTGCTTGGGGGGGAATATACACCACTGTGATTATGATCGAAGAGAATTCTCTTGGTAGATAATGCGGTCGGCATTTGATTGTGAGGAATTCTGAATCAGGTGAACAAAAGGACTTGAGTTCCTGTATGTTGTTATGATCACACCACGTCTCGTTAATCATAAGGCATACACCCCCGCCCTTCTTCTTACCAGAGAGATGCTTGTTTCTGTCGGCGCGATGCGTGAAGAAACCATGTGGCTGTACCGACTCCGACAGCGTGTCTCGAGTGAGCCATGAAAGAAAGTGAAAGAAAGAACGTTACAGTCTCTGATGTCTCTCTGGAAGGCAACCCTTGCTCGGATTTCGTCTACCTTGTTGTCAAGAGACTGGACATTGGAGAGTAGTATGCTCGGGAGCATACTGTTATCAGTCTGTTATCAGTGTAAGCACCATAGAAACGCTCTCATAACTGTTTCTGAATGACTAGACAGAGGGTTTTCCTCTTTACCAAGCTCTTCATCATCTTCTCCTTTTTACTCTTCTCCTGTTGACTCGTTTTTACTGTCCCCCCACCCACACACATTACATTCTAAAGGTTGTTAAATATTCTGACCTTTGCTGAACATTCAAACTGATTCTAAATGATGACATCACATAGGGTAAGTGCAGTACCTGTATTCCATTGAATTCCATATTAGAAGTCATTTAATAGGATCTCTGTGCTAAGTTCAGCCTTAAACAGTTTCCAGAAGAGAGCACTGAAGATAAGGTTGTAAATCCGCCTTCCTAAAGGTTGAATCTGGAGTTTTACAGAGTCTCTTTGCCCTTTGGTGATGTACTCCCTGCCCAGCTAGGTCTCAGCCTATGAAAGGTTTCATTTTATTTTCATGGGGTTGCTGACCACGGAGTAGAAACGCTGTGCATTAATCAGCAAAACCAATATAAATGTAATCACGACCCAGGAGCAATTACAAATCTAATTGAGCATCTAAACAAAATATTGAGATGGCATTAAAGCAGTCCAATTTAGAACATACTTAAAAAGCTTGATCCTCACCCATAAAATGAACAGATATTATTTCCACAGGGAACGCCATAAAAAGAAAACAGGGTTGGGATTAGGAAGGGGGGCGAGGAAAAGAGAGACTATCAAAAAACAAAGTCGTCTTTGTGTTTAACATTGCAGTGTTGAAAAAAGCATTACATGCTTAAAAAGGGAGGGGAAAAACATGTTACAAATGTTGTCACTGTCTGGCTTGAATCAAATCTCTCCAAAGGCTGTTCTTCCCATTAGTATATAAAGCTACACCTGAACATGATCAGTCTGTCAATATCACTCTGCAGGCCAATACCCGCCCATTAGCAACTACCTTCAATACAGTGTTCACCACTACACTACCCTCCTCATAATCAAAACCACCATATTATCCAATACACCTTATAATAATCAAATAACACTTGATTACGGTTACATGCACACTAAAAATTCGATATTAAACTGATTATGGCAGGAGGCTGAGTATGTAAATAGTCATGTAAACAAACACCTTACTCTGCTTATCTTTATCAGCGTAAGGTCATAATCAAAGTACACATATGCCAATTAAAACACCTGGTTTTCTGAGAAATCTTTCGAATTATTAAGACATGTAAACAGTTTAAATCGACGTTCGCTCTCACGCACGAGTGAAGTGAGTTCGGAAGAACTTTTAAAGTATGCATCTCAGAAAGAGATCACACACAAACGTTATATGTCTGAACTCAAAATCAGGTTTCACAAAAAAGGTTTCACAAAATGAACATGGTCACTGCGGTAAAATGTTTATTTTCTGCTTTTATCAAAAGTACCATCAGTAGCCTGATTTCAGATGTGTCCATGTAAACTGGATGATTAGGGGAATCTTTTTTCTTACAAAGCATATAAACGTTTTAAACAAACTATTACATTAATCTGACTATCCACAATAACCATATTTTTGTGTGTATGTTTCATGCACATTATCCAATATACCTGATTCTAATCAAATACCACAACTACCAAATATACACTACCTTCTAATAATCAAATACCACTACATTATCCAATATACCTTCTAATAATCAAATACCACTACATTAACCAATATACCTTCTAATAATCAAATACCACTACATTATCCAATATACCTTCTAATAATCAAATACCACTACATTATCCAATATACCTTCTAATAATCAAATACCACTACATTATCCAATATACCTTCTAATAATCAAATACCACTACATTAACCAATATACCTTCTAATAATCAAATACCACTACATTAACCAATATACTGTAACGGCGTTCCTCTCTCTCTTCATAAGAAGAGGTGGAGTAGTGATCGAGCCAAGGCGCAGCGGGTTGTGAATACATGATGAATTTTATTTATAAGACAAAACGAAACAAACTATACTTGAATAAACTAACAAAACAATAAACGGTGTAGACAAACCTAGACGACGAACTTACATAAAACAAGAAGAACGCACGAATAGGAAACATAGGCTACACAAAACGAACAAACCGTAAACAGTCCCGCGTGGTGTACAGACACAGACACGGAAGACAATCACCCACAACGAACACTGTGACAACGCCTACCTAAATATGACTCTTAATTAGAGGAACGCCAAACACCTGCCTCTAATTAAGAGCCATACCAGGCAACCCAAAAACCAACACAGAAACAGAAAACATAGAATGCCCACCCAACCTCACGTCCTGACCAACTAACACACATAAACTAACAGAAATAGGTCAGGAACGTGACATAACCCCCCCCATAAGGTGCGAACTCCGGGCGCACCAGCACAAAGTCTAGGGGAGGGTCTGGGTGGGCATCTAACCACGGTGGTGGCTCAGGCTCCGGGCGAGGTCCCCACCCCACCATAATCCATCCTAGCCTCCATCTCCCCCTAAGAATGTCCACCCTCCTTTTACCCCCACAAAATCTTCTTAGTAACATCACATATAGGGACAGCACCGGGACAGAGAGATTGATCAAGACAGAGGGATAGCACCAGACAGAGGGATAGATAAGAATAAAAGAGGTAGATCAAGATAGAGAGGGAGATCATGATAGAGGGGCAGCTCTGGGTATATAGCCTTTTCTGGCTGAAGGGCAGCTCATGGCTGACTGACGAATCTGGACGCTCATGGCAGGCTGACGGCTCTCGACGCTCATGGCTGGCTGACGGCTCTCGACGCTCATGGCTGGCTGACGGCTCTCGACGCTCATGGCTGGCTGACGGCTCTCGACGCTCATGGCTGGCTGACGGCTCTCGACGCTCATGGCTGGCTGACGGCTCTCGACGCTCATGGCTGGCTGACGGCTCTCGACGCTCATGGCTGGCTGACGGCTCTCGACGCTCATGGCTGGCTGACGGCTCTCGACGCTCATGGCTGGCTGACGGCTCTCGACGCTCATGGCAGGCTGACGGCTCTCGACGCTCATGGCAGGCTGACGGCTCTCGACGCTCATGGCAGGCTGACGGCTCTCGACGCTCATGGCTCTTTGACGGCTCTGGCAGATCCTGTCTGGTTGGCGGCTCTGGCAGATCCTGTCTGGTTGGCGGCTCTGGCAGATCCTGTCTGGTTGGCGGCTCTGGCAGATCCTGTCTGGTTGGCGGCTCTGGCAGATCCTGTCTGGTTGGCGGCTCTGGCAGATCCTGTCTGGCGTGCGGCTCTAGCGGCTCCTGTCTGGCGGGCGGCTCAGCAGGCTCCTGTCTGGCGGGCGGCTCAGCAGGCTCCTGTCTGGCGGGCGGCTCAGCAGGCTCCTGTCTGGCGGGCGGCTCAGCAGGCTCCTGTCTGGCGGGCGGCTCAGCAGGCTCATGGCAGACGGGCGGCTTAGCAGGCTCATGGCAGACGGGCGGCTTTGCAGGCTCATTGCAGACGGATGGCTCAGACGGCGCTGGGGAGACGGATGGCTCAGATGGCGCTGGGGAGACGGATGGCTCAGATGGCGCTGGGGAGACGGATGGCTCTGGCCGGATACGGCGCACTGTAGACCTGGTGCGTGGTGCCGGAACTGGAGGCACCGGGCTAAGGATAAGCACCTTCCTACTAGTGCGGGGAGCAGGGACAGGGCACACTGGACTCTCAAAGCCCACTCTATACCTGGTGCGTGGTACCGGCACTGGTGACACCGGGCTGAGGGCAAGCACATCAGGATTAGTAGGGGGAGAAGAAACAGTGTGTACAGGGCTCTGGAGACGCACAGGAGGCTTAGTGCGTGGTGCCGGAACTGGAGGCACCGAACTGGATACACGCACTACAGGGAGAGTGCGTAGAGGAGGAACAGGGCTCAGGAGACGCACTGGTAGCCTAGTGCGTAGTGTAGGCACTGTAGGTACTAGGCTGGGGCGGGGAGGTGGCGCCGGAAATACCGGACCGTGCAGGCGTACTGGCTCTCTTGAGCATTGAGCCTGCCCAACCTTACCTGGTTGAATGCTCCCGGTCGCCCGACCAGTGCGGGGAGGTGGAATAACCCGCACCGGGCTGTGTAGGCGAACCGGGGAAACCATGCGTAAGGCAGGTGCCATGTATGCCGGCCCGAGGAGACGCACTGGAGACCAGACGCGTTGAGCCGGCCTCATGACACCTGGCTCAATGCCCAATCTAGCCCTACCAGTGCGGGGAGGTGGAATAACCCGCACCGGGCTATGCACACGTACAGGAGACACCGTGCGCTCTACTGCGTAACACGGTGTCTGCCCGTACTCCCGCTCTCCACGGTTAGCCTGGGAAGTGGGCGCAGGTCTCCTACTTGCCCTTGGCCCACAACCCCTTAGCCTCCCCCCAAGAAATTTTTGGGAGTTACTCACGGGCTTTTCGGGCTTCCGTGCAAGACGCGTCCCCTCATAACGCCGGTTCCCTTCTCCGGTTGCCTCTGTTCTCCTCAGTGCCTCCACCTGTTCCCATGGGAGGCGATCCCTTCCAGCCAGGATCTCCTCCCATGTGTAGCAACCTTTACCGTCCAATACATCGTCCCAAGTCCATTCCTCCTTCTTTCGCTGTCCCTTACTCCGTTTACACCGCTGCTTGGCTCTGGATTGGTGGGTGATTCTGTAACGGCGTTCCTCTCTCTCTTCATAAGAAGAGGTGGAGTAGTGATCGAGCCAAGGCGCAGCGGGTTGTGAATACATGATGAATTTTATTTATAAGACAAAACGAAACAAACTATACTTGAATAAACTAACAAAACAATAAACGGTGTAGACAAACCTAGACGACGAACTTACATAAAACAAGAAGAACGCACGAATAGGAAACATAGGCTACACAAAACGAACAAACCGTAAACAGTCCCGCGTGGTGTACAGACACAGACACGGAAGACAATCACCCACAACGAACACTGTGACAACGCCTACCTAAATATGACTCTTAATTAGAGGAACGCCAAACACCTGCCTCTAATTAAGAGCCATACCAGGCAACCCAAAAACCAACACAGAAACAGAAAACATAGAATGCCCACCCAACCTCACGTCCTGACCAACTAACACACATAAACTAACAGAAATAGGTCAGGAACGTGACATATACCTTCTAATAATCAAATACCACTACATTATCCAATATACCTTCTAATAATCAAATACCACTACATTATCCAATATACCTTATAATAATCAAATACCACTACATTATCCAATATACCTTCTAATAATCAAATACCACTACATTATCCAATATACCTTCTAATAATCAAATACCACTACATTATCCAATATACCTTCTAATAATCAAATACCACTACATTATCCAATATACCTTCTAATAATCAAATACCACTACATTATCCAATATACCTTCTAATAATCAAATACCACTACATTATCCAATATACCTTCTAATAATCAAATACCACTACATTATCCAATATACCTTCTAATAATCAAATACCACTACATTATCCAATATACCTTCTAATAATCAAATACCACTACATTATCCAATATACCTTCTAATAATCAAATACCACTACATTATCCAATATACCTTCTAATAATCAAATACCACTACATTACCCAATGCCTGCTAGTCATAAATATCACTCCATAAGTATTGAAAAGGTATTTATGAGCCTTTTTAGACAGCCCAAAAATACCACAGATAACAAAAGGTGGTGAGAGAAGGAATACAATTAGAAACTTTTTGGCTATCAAATGCAGATTAAATAAATAAGTTAAGTGAAATGTCATTTCTTCTCCCCGGCTATGCCCCAGGTCATGTCCTGGCTTTAAATAAACTAATAAAAGCTGGGAAATGAGAGGGAATACAAATAGGCCTGACCGTTTGAAATGTCTTCATTACTGTCATTTTTTTCTAACGGTTGCCTCCTCCTCAATGAAGTACACGTATAAATATGTTTAGTCTCTGAGGTGAGAGCTGCAGTTGGTGCGCTGGTTGAAACTTGAAACATGAATAACTAACAGTCAAAAGTTTGGACACACCTACTAATTCAATGGTTTTTCTTTATTTTTACTAATTTCTACATTGTAGAATAATAGTGAAGACATCAAAACTATGAAATAAAACATATGGAATCATGTAGTAACCAAATATTTGTGAAACATACCAAAATATATGATAGATTTGAGATTTTTCAAAGTAGCCACCCTTTCCCTTGATGACAGTTTTGCACACTCTTGGCATTCTCTCAACCAACTTCACCTGGAATGCTTTTCCAACACTCTTGAAGGAGTTCCCACATATGCTGAGCACTTGTTGGCTGTTTATCCTTCACTCTGCGGCCCAACTCATCCCAAACCATATCATTTGGGTTGAGGTCAGGTGATTGTTGAGACCAGGTCATTTGATGCAGCACTCCATCACTCTCCTTCTTGGTCAAATAGCCCTTACACAGCCTGAAGGTAGAACATAGTAGAAAATAGTCAAAATAAAGAAAAACCCTTGAATGAGTAGGTGTGTCCAAACTTTTGACTGGTCCTGTATGTTTGATGTTATGACAGGTGTGTGTATCGTCATCACATTGGGGAAGTTGGAATTTTCTGAATGTTAGATGCTGACAAATTGGAAAATGACTCAAATCAAATCAATATTTTATTTGTCACATGCGCCGAATACAACTGGTGTAGACTTTACCGTGAAATGCTTGATTACGAGACTTCCCCAACAATGCAGAATAAAGTGGTAACAAAAGAGAAATAAAATACACAATAATGGAGCTATAAACAGGAAGTAGCAGTACCAGATCATTGTGGAGCTATATACAGGAAGTAGCAGTACCAGATCAATGTGGAGCTATATACAGGGAGTACCAGTACCAGATCAATGTGGAGCTATATACAGGAAGTACCAGTACCAGATCAATGTGAAGCTATATACAGGAAGTACCAGATCAATGTATGAGGTAGTTGAGGTAGATACAGTATGTACATGAAGGCAGGATAAAGTGGCTAGGCATCAGGATAGATAATAAAGGACATAGTAGCAGCAGGAAATTATAAATGTAAAAGTGTGTGTGAGTGTGTGTAATGTGTATGTATGTGCGTTTGTGTTGTGTCGGTCTGTGTGTGTGTGTGTGATGTGTGTGTGGGCATAT
Source organism: Salvelinus alpinus (assembly GCF_045679555.1). NCBI lineage: Eukaryota > Metazoa > Chordata > Actinopteri > Salmoniformes > Salmonidae > Salvelinus > Salvelinus alpinus. The sequence goes on along the minus strand of NC_092104.1, from coordinate 15,729,703 downwards.
GTAGTGTATGTGAATGTGTGTGGGTTTTGTGTCGGCGTGTCAATGTAGTGTGTGTGAGTGAGTGTATATGGTTTGTGTATATATAGTCTAGAGTGTGCGTACTCATTAGGACAACAAAAGGAATCTGAGTGTTCTGTTGAATCCTGTGTGTTAAGAGGTGCAGTGGGGGAAAACAGCTGTGGTTCTTGTCTTAGGGCAATAACAGGTGAAGGAGAGCGAGGGAGAGAGGAGGATAGAGGTGGGCGACAACGCCCGTCAGCCCCTAAGAGAGCCCTGCGGGAAGGTTACCCCTCTTCTCAATCCCTCTTTCATTTCCATCCTCTCCTCTCCTACAGAGCAGTAATTAGTCTGAATCAGCCACTACAGTAGCCCACCTGCATACAAACACCCAATCATGTTTACTGTTCAGGAATCCTTAACAACACAGCAGCAACTACACCACACACACACACGCTAAGCTAATTACCTGCACAGAGCAGCCTAACAGCCTGGGGGTAAGCAGTGATTTACCACCTTTTGGAAGGAAATAATAAATAAACAGTCACAGGATGTACAGAGCCAGACCTCAGCAGATATCTCAATAGCACTGTTTATTGATCTGTGTGTGTGTGTGTGTGTGTGTGTGTGTGTGTGTGTGTGTGTGTGTGTGTGTGTGTGTGTGTGTGTGTGTGTGTGTGTGTGTGTGTGTGTGTGTGTGTGTGTGTGTGTGTGTGTGTGTGTGTGTTACAGCTCTCTGGCTCATTTATTTAGCCATTTATTCATTTGTTGGGAAGAGGCACTTTATCTTGCCAGTGTTTGAAAAATTAATGTGCTTACTTGTAAATGAAAGACCCACTTAAGGTGTCAGCATGCTTCAGTTCGGCTGGCGCCTAGCCGACCCGAACGAGTGTTTTAAACGAGTGTACTCCCTTAAAAGATCTTCACTTGAAAAACGAGAAAAAAAGCGGCAAAAGTACTGTTTGTCAATTTTGAGACACCGTAGCCAAGACACACTTCCTCAAAATAGTCAGAATTAATCAAAGATCATAAAAAAAATCTGTAATTAATTTTGACGTTTTTGCTGATCTTAGTCGCGCAATTTTACATCTAACTAAGATGTAAGATGTATTGTTGCAATATTTCTCTATGAAAAAATGTGCATGAAAACGAGTCATCTCACATTGAATGACAACAAAGACTTTATTGAAGAATCCCTACTGTTGACCAATCACCTACGAAGGGGTATAGTCTTCGGCTCCGAATTGCAGCTTGCCTCCAGAAAAACTGTGAGCCCAAACAGCCGAAAAACGAACAAAAACGTCACAAAATATCATCTGAATATACATGTATGCACAAACTCTTCCGAACTGTTTCGGCTGGGAAGCATGCCAACGCCTTTAGGGGAGGTTGGAGGGCAGAGGCGGAGGAGGAGGGGAGAAAGGGGGAGGTGGAGGGAGGAGGAGGTGGGGGGAGAGGGGAGAAAGGGGGAGAGCAGTAGTGGGGGCAGACAACCCATGCTGATGAGAAAGCTATTGAATAAGCAATTTAACACTCCAATTCAAACAGCTGCTGCTTTATTTACATAATTTAAGGGAACAAATAAAAATGATTTCTTGTATTTTCTTTGCTTTTGAAAAGTGAGTGGAAATATCAACGCCATGGGTTCACTTTAACAGGTGGGTCCGATCTAATTTACCTCTCCCTCCATTGACCAACTCCCCTCACAGTCCATGAAGTTACTAAACTACCAACTCTAAAAATAGCTCAAAAATATAAGTTAAAAAAAGTGGTCTGAAGTCGAGATCCACTTTTGCAGGCATGAAAACATGAAACATCCTACTTTGCTTTTGAAGTGAACCATCCCTTTGTAATGATCCAATAAACAAGTCTGTTATCATCTTTCAAACCAGGTGTTTTACAAAATTAACGTTGACAGAGATAGAACGTAAAGAAAACTGCATAAAGAAAATATATATTTCTTCACCACTGATGGTGGTAAAACAGACTTGTTGCAGATTTAAAAAAGTCAGTCCGTGATGAGGTAGTGCACTAAACATGTACTTTTTCACTTACATTTTCATGTACCGAATAAAAATCTACAGTTCCTTGTGTTTCCATCGCATTTTCAACTCTATCGATAGTTTTGTCACAAAAACGGTTGCGTTAAATAGCAAATTGTCACGTGTGCTCCAGCCAACAGCTGGCAGATACAGTGCTGGTAGGCTAGTCTACATGATGAGATTATTATGGATAAGAGCAAGCATATTTTTATTTGTCAAATGGCAGTCAAGCATCGATCATCACGTCACTAGAATAAAACCATTGATATTTATTGGAAAGAAGCATCAACCTCATCACCTTGCACTTTCACCACCCTGTGAAATTCATCATAACTTATTTCATCTGTAAACTAATAAACTTCATGGTTTCCCGAGTCATTGTTGGATGACCACACAACATACATTATATGGCTAAAAGCATGTCGACACCTGCTCGTCGAACATCTTGTTCCAAAATCATGGGTATTAATATGGAGTTGGTCCTCCCTTTGCTGCTATAACAGCCTCCACTAGATGTTGGAACATTGCTGATGGGACTTGCTTCCATTTAATGCCACAAGCATTAGTGAAGTTGGGCACTGATGTTGGGCGATTAGGCCTGGCTCGCAGTCGGCATTCCAATTCAACTCAAAGGTGTTCAATGGGGTTGAGGTCAGGGCTCTGTGCAGGCCAGTCAAGTTCTTCCTCACTGATCTCGACAAACCATTTCTGTATGGACCTCACTTTGTGCATGGGGGCATTGTCATGTTGAAACAGGAAAGGACCTTCCCAAACTGTTACGACAAAGTTGGAAGCACAGAATCGTCTAAAATGTCATTGTATGCTGTAGCGTTAAGATTTCCCCTTCTGAAACTAAGGGGCCTAGACCGAACCATGAAAAACAGCCCCAGACCATTATTCCTCCTCCACCAAACTTTACAGTTGGCACTATGCATTGGGGCAGATAGCGTCACCCTGGCATCTGCCAAATCCAGATTCATCTGTCGGGCTGCCAGAAGGTGAAGAGTGATTCATCACTCATCATTTGTTTCCACTGCTTGAGAGTCCAATGGCAGCGAGCTTTACACCACTCCAGCCGACGCTTGGCATTGTGCATGGTGATCTTAGGCTTGTGTTCGGCTGCTCAGCCATGGAAACCCATTTCATGAAGCTCCCTGACGAACAGTTCTTGCGCTGACGTTGCTTCCAGAGGTAGTTTGGAACTCGCCGATGAGTGTTGCAACCGCGGACAGAAGAGTTTTATGCGCTACGTGTGGCTTGTGTGGCCTACCACTTCACGGCTGAGCCGTTGTTGCTCCTAGATGTTTACACTTCACAATAACATCCCTTACAGTTGACCCGGGCAGCTCTAGCAGGGCAGAACTTTTATGAACTGACTAGCTGGAAATGTGGCATCCTACGACGGTGCCACTTTAAAAGTCACTAAGCTCTTCAGTAAGGCCACTCTACTGCCAATACTTGTCTATGGAGATTGCATGGCTGTGTGCTCAATTTTATACACCTGTCAACAATTAGTGTGGCTGAAATAGTAACATCCACTCATTTGAAGGGGTGTCCACATACTTTTGTATATATAGTTTATCATCGCATGACTCCAAGTTTACTTTGATATGATAGTTATTATATTATATAATATGTGCGCATAAAGGCGTTTCCACCGCCATTCCTCACAATACTTAATTTTTTCGACACAAAAAGATCCCACCAAGTCGAATTAACACATTTTCTGTCTGCATTCATAAAATGTTAATGAAACGTTCTGTTTACGACACAGCTGTCGGTATGACCGGAATGGAAACGTGGTTAGTGAAAGAAAATGTCATGCAAACTTCTCGCTAAATCCAAACACGATCAAAACCAATCTCCTCTCCAGCTTTACTATCTAACAGCTGAGAACTTTCACAAGCCTCAGTAACATTGGCTTTGACTGCAGTGAAAAATGCCTTAGTAAACTAAACAACTTGGAGCCACGCACGGTCAGCTCACTGTCTCCCCTCCCTGATTTAGTATTGTTTTACACCGGTTTTATCATGTGGAGAAAAAACCTGGGAACATTTTCTCCACTCCATGTTCCTACAGTATGATACACTGGAGGATTACAAAAAAAAACACATTCATTTCTAGAAAGCAGCCGGCGATCAGTTGTCATTTTAATGTTCCTAACGAGAGAGGTTGTGAATTGACAGGATATTCCATAGGCAGCTATTGCTGAGTGGGGGGGAGACTGTCACCCAGGACTACAGCACGGAGACATTACAACATGCCAAAACACCTGCACACGCACACACATATTATAGTTTGCCCAAGATCTAGACACCATGTTACTGCCCAGAGACAACCAATACTGAACAGTGTTTATGTTGTGTATAATAGTATAATGTTGTTCAAAGGCCATAATTACTTTTGGTTGAACCCAGAATGACTGCTGTAAACTCAGGTTCTACCTCTCTATCAGAGTCCAGGCCTGGCTGCCCAGCGGCCCTGAAATCAGAGCAGTTTCAGCCTGTCTGTCCATCTGTCTGCATGTGTCTGTCTGTCTGCCTGCCTGTCCATCTGTCTGTATGTCTGCCTGTCTGTCTGCCTGTCTGTCTGCCTGTCTGCATGTGTCTGTATGTCTGCCTGTCCATGTGTCTGTATGTCTGCCTGTCTGTCTACCTACCTGCTTGTCTGCCTATCTCTCGGTCCGCCTGCCTGTCACTACCTACAGCTCCAGTCTGATGAGGGTACAGTGGGGAGCTTGTTACACACAATTATTCCAGCCTGGACTCATCTGTCCCACCGCCGTCCCCCCACCCTCCCTCCCTCCCCCTCTATTAGAAGCTTTACTGAACTGTGACTGAGTCATTTCAATAACGCCTCAGGTTGCAACACTCCGTGCTAATTAGCTCGTTAAATAGGGAGGCAATTATAGAAATCCATTGTTTTCCTCCCCTCCATCCCTCAATCCCCCCACAGGAGTGTGGGCAGGTTCCGGTGTGGGGCTGTGAGGTGGCTCAAAGGTGGTACGTCTTAATTTAGGGGAAGAGGGGGCACGTTATGAGTGGACACACATCTGGCATCTTCTTGTCATCACAGTTTCATTGATGCATCAACATGCTTGCACACACAGAGAGAGAGCGAGAGGAGAGAGAGAGAGACAGGTAAAGTGAGACACAGCTTGTCTGGGAAATGAGACCGCTCCATCCTTCAGAGACCGAGTTAACCAGAGTCAAGTCTTGATTTGCTGCCTACTTGGAATGGCAGAGACTGTGTTGTCCAACCAAACTGACTACACAGCTAGAGCACAGACAACGCGACTACACCACCGACACCACAACACAGACACCACGACTACACCACAGATAACACAACTACACCACAGACAACACGACTATACCACAGATAACATGACAACACGACTACACCACAGACACCACGACTACACCACAGACAACACAACTACACCACAGACAACATGACTACATCACAGACACCACGACTACACAACTACACCACAGATAACACAACTACACCAGAGACAACACGACTACACCACAGACACCACACCACAGACACCACAACTACACCACAGATAACACAACTACACCACAGACAACACGGCTACACCACAGACACCACGACTACACCACAGACACCACGACTACACCACAGATAACACGACTACACCACAGACAACACGACTACACCACAGACAACATGACAACTCGACTACAGCACAGACAACATGACAACACGACTACACCACAGACAACACGACTACACCACAGACAACACGACTACACCACAGACAACACGACTACACCACTGACAACACGACTACACCACAGACACCACGACTACACCACAGATAACATGACTACACCACAGACAACACAACCACACCACAGACAACACGACTACACCACAGACAACACAACTTCACCACAGACACCACCACACACAACAAGACTACACCACTGGACTGGATGTAGTTAAGAATGGGTCTACATATTCCCTGTGGAAGATCCTTTGTTTATCTCTAGAAATGACTATGGTGGTGGTATAAAATAAGCGGAGAAGCAGAGCCAGATGCAAGGAGAGAGAGAACGAGAGAGAGAGAGAGGGAAAACGAGAGAGAAAACAAGAGTGGGAGAGTGAGAGTATGTACTTTCATTGAAATTCTCTCTTTTGTTAGTTTAACAGAAGTCTTTCAGTGCTCAGACAACCTGAACACGACCTCCCATCTCCACGCCCTCACCTCACATTGAGTCGCACATCTAACAGAACTGTTTCTAAAGCTCCTCTTTCCCCCCAGTTCATATCTCCACGAAGACTATGCTCAGGTCAATCCGGGCACTTTTCATGGCTTTAGTGTCCTTCAATATTATTTACTATTGTACACCATACAGCTACCTCCCAATCAATTTGTGTGGAATGACACATGCAGTGAGCAGAGACCGGGGTTAGAGGGAGACAATAGAACAGACCAAGGTTAGAGACAACAGAACAGACCAAGGCTAGAGACAATAGAACAGACCAAGGCTAGAGACAATAGAACCGACCAAGGTTATAGGGAGACAATAGAACAGACCAAGGTTAGAGAGAGACAATAGAACACACCAAGGTTAAAGACAATAGAACAGACCAAAGTTAGAGACAAAAGAACAGACCAAGGTTAGATACAAAAGAACAGACCAAGGTTAGAGACAATAGAACAGACCAAGGATAGAGAGAGACAATAGAACAGACCAAGGTTAGAGACAATATAACAGACCAAGGATAGAGACAATAGAACAGACCAAGGATAGAGACAATAGAACAGACCAAGGTTAGAGACAATAGAAGAGACCAAGGATAGAGACAATAGAACAGACCAAGGATAGAGACAATAGAACAGACCAAGGTTAGAGGCAATAGAACAGACCAAGGATAGAGACAATAGAACAGACCAAGGTTAGAGACAATAGAACAGACCAAGGTTAGAGACAATAGAACAGACCAAGGATAGAGACAATAGAACAGACCAAGGTTATCGGGAGACAATAGAACAGACCAAGGATAGAGAGAGACAATAGAACAGACCAAGGTTAGAGACAATAGAAGAGACCAAGGATAGAGACAATAGAACAGACCAAGGTTAGAGGCAATAGAACAGGCCAAGGTTATAGGAAGACAATAGAACAGACCAAGGTTAGAGACAACAGAACAGACCAAGTTTGGGAGTAAGTATATGTTTGACTTTGATATGCCAAATTACCAAATATTTCATATTAATACACAAATGACATCAGATTTGATATGAAAAGACATTACAATATGGTTAGAAAGTATGAAACAATCACAAAGCAGGAGTGTTTGCTTATTTGTCACCCTGAGGATGGAGAACAATGGAAGTTCAATAGAAAATGCTTTTTATTGTAAAAAAAGGCAGCGTACTGGTTTTTCATGATAAAGAAGCATTTTCTATTCTATTCAGCTTCCATTGTCCTCCAAGAGTGGCTGAATATATCTAGCTGAGCCCAGGCTTGGATTTGGTCATGCAGTGCTGAGGATGCCAGACGGGACCCAGACCTGTCCAAGACAGTTCCCAGATGAGACCCAGATCTGTCCAAAACAGTTCCCAGACGCCAGGGTCCAGCTGGACAGTGGTCAGACAAGGGGTTCTGGGGTTCAGTGTCACTCCATGTCAGAGACACGCCTGTCCCTTTCTCTCTCTCTCTCAGCAGGAGGGCAGTAGCTCCCAGAACAAGGAGTGACCCCCCTGGCCTGAGTCTCTGTCTGTTCTTATCAGGAACACATTGAATCTGACACCACTGATCTGCTCTACTCTCCTCTATTGTCATTAAAGGGGAGGTCACTTCCACTTTGCATGCCCTCACTGGCACACGCATACTGTGAGTCGGTCTGCCTGTATGCAAACACATAAATGCTCATAAAAACACTCACACACAGAATTATAATGTAGTTTACAAACGTTCAATTCAGGAAGGCTGACCTGAATGCCTTGTCACTAGTAAACACAACATAATTCACATTGCTTCCCATCTTACCTCATCAGCATAGCTGGTATTTATAGGGTAATATTTATGTTACCTCATCAGCATAGCAGGTATTTATAGGGTAATACTTATGTTTCCTCATCAGCATAGCAGGTATTTATAGGGTAATATTTATGTTACCTCATCAGCATAGCAGGTATTTATAGGGTAATACTTATGTTTCCTCATCAACATAGCAGGTATTTATAGGGTAATATTTATGTTTCCTCATCAGCATAGCAGGTATTTATAGGGTAATATTTATGTTTCCTCATCAGCATAGCAGGTATTTATAGGGTAATACTTATGTTTCCTCATCAGCATAGCAGGTATTTATAGGGTAATATTTATGTTACCTCATCAGCATAGCAGGTATTTATAGGGTAATATTTATGTTACCTCATCAGCACAGCAGGTATTTATAGGGTAATACTTATGTTTCCTCATCAGCACAGCAGGTATTTATAGGGTAATATTTATGTTTCCTCATCAGCATAGCTGGTATTTATAGGGTAATATTTATGTTTCCTCATCAGCACAGCAGGTATTTATAGGGTAATACTTATGTTTCCTCATCAGCACAGCAGGTATTTATAGGGTAATATTTATGTTACCTCATCAACATAGCTGGTATGTATAGGGTAATATTTATGTTACCTCATCAACATAGCAGGTATTTATAGGGTAATATTTATGTTACCTCATCAGCATAGCTGGTATTTATAGGGTAATATTTATGTTACCTCATCAGCATAGCTGGTATTTATAGGGTAATATTTATGTTACCTCATCAACATAGCTGGTATTTATAGGGTAATATTTATGTTACCTCATCAGCATAGCTGGTATTTATAGGGTAATATTTATGTTACCTCATCAGCATAGCTGGTATTTATAGGGTAATATTTATGTTACCTCATCAACATAGCTGGTATTTATAGGGTAATATTTATGTTACCTCATCAACATAGCAGGTATTTATAGGGTAATATTTATGTTACCTCATCAGCATAGCTGGTATTTATAGGGTAATATTTATGTTACCTCATCAACATAGCTGGTATTTATAGGGTAATACTTATGTTACCTCATCAGCACAGCAGGTATTTATAGGGTAGTATTTCTAATGTTACCTCATCAGCACAGCAGGTATTTATAGGGTAGTATTTCTAATGTTACCTCATCAGCACAGCAGGTATTTATAGGGTAGTATTTCTAATGTTACCTCATCAGCATAGCTGGTATTTATAGGGTAGTATTTCTAATGTTACCTCATCAGCACAGCAGGTATTTATAGGGTAGTATTTCTAATGTTACCTCATCAGCATAGCTGGTATTTATAGGGTAGTATTTCTAATGTTACCTCATCAGCACAGCTGGTATTTATAGGGTAGTATTTCTAATGTTACCTCATCAGCACAGCAGGTATTTATAGGGTAGTATTTCTAATGTCACCTCATCAGCATAGCTGGTATTTATAGGGTAGTATTTCTAATGTTACCTCATCAGCACAGCAGGTATTTATAGGGTAGTATTTATAATGTTACCTCAACAACACAGCAGGTATTTATAGGGTAATATTTATAATGTTACCTCATCAGCACAGCAGGTATTTATAGGGTAATATTTATAATGTTACCTCATCAACACAGCAGGTATTTATAGGGTAATATTTATAATGTTACCTCATCAGCATAGCTGGTATTTATAGGGTAGTATTTCTAATGTTACCTCATCAGCACAGCAGGTATTTATAGGGTAGTATTTATAATGTTACCTCATCAACACAGCTGGTATTTATAGGGTAGTATTTCTAATGTTACCTCATCAGCACAGCAGGTATTTATAGGGTAATATTTATAATGTTACCTCATCAGCATAGCTGGTATTTATAGGGTAATATTTATAATGTTACCTCATCAGCATAGCTGGTATTTATAGGGTAGTATTTCTAATGTTACCTCATCAGCACAGCAGGTATTTATAGGGTAATATTTAAAATGTTACCTCATCAGCACAGCAGGTATTTATAGGGTAATATTTATAATGTTACCTCATCAGCATAGCTGGTATTTATAGGGTAATATTTATAATGTTACCTCATCAGCATAGCTAGTATTTATAGGGTAGTATTTCTAATGTTACCTCATCAGCACAGCAGGTATTTATAGGGTAGTATTTCTAATGTTACCTCATCAACACAGCTGGTATTTATAGGGTAGTATTTCTAATGTTACCTCATCAGCACAGCAGGTATTTATAGGGTAATATTTATAATGTTACCTCATCAGCATAGCTGGTATTTATAGGGTAATATTTATAATGTTACCTCATCAGCATAGCTGGTATTTATAGGGTAGTATTTCTAATGTTACCTCATCAGCACAGCAGGTATTTATAGGGTAGTATTTCTAATGTTACCTCATCAACACAGCTGGTATTTATAGGGTAGTATTTCTAATGTTACCTCATCAGCATAGCTGGTATTTATAGGGTAATATTTATAATGTTACCTCATCAGCACAGCTGGTATTTATAGGGTAATATTTCTAATGTTACCTCATCAGCATAGCAGGTATTTATAGGGTAATATTTATAATGTTACCTCATCAGCATAGCTGGTATTTATAGGGTAGTATTTCTAATGTTACCTCATCAGCATAGCTGGTATTTATAGGGTAGTATTTCTAATGTTACCTCATCAGCATAGTGTCACGTCCCTCTTCCTCCTTTCCTATTAGCAACCGTGCGGAATGTGATTCACCTATTAACTTCAGCCTATGAGCAAGGCACACGCTGAGGCAATTCCATCTTGCTTGCTGATTAACCTATGGGCTCACTTGTGGAGAGGAGGAGGTAGGTAGAGGACAGAGGGAGAAGACAGAAGGATAGGAGAGAAGAGAGAGGTAGAGGACAGAGGACAGAGGAGAGAGGACAGAGGTAGAGGACAGAGGAGAGAGGGAGAGGACAGAAGAGAGAGGGAGAGGACAGAGAGAGAGGACAGAGAGAGAGGACAGAGAGAGAGGACAGAGAGAGAGGACAGAGAGAGAGGACAGAGAGAGAGGAGATAGGTAGAGGACAGAGGGATAGGAGAGAAGAGAGAGGAGAGAGGACAGAGGGAGAGGACAGAGGAGAGAGGGAGAGGACAGAGAGAGAGGACAGAGAGAGAGGACAGAGAGAGAGGACAGAGAGAGAGGACAGAGAGAGAGGACAGAGGTAGTGGAGAGGAGATAGGTAGAGGAGAGAGGACTAAGGGAAGCAAGGGGTCTGGGGAAGGATGAGGCTAGTTAAGGCAAGAGGTAGTTGGGTTGAGCAAAAGGAGACTTGATAAGACTAAGGGAGACTTGGTAAGACATAGGGAGACTTGGTAAAGCAGAGGAAGGCCGGGTGAGACCTGTGGAGGCAGGTGGAGGGAGGACATGGCTGGGGTGGAGTAGAGTAGAGTAGAGCTGGGGGAGGCTAGGTATGGACGCTGGCTCCCACTGTTGCCCCTCCAAACAGCCATTGTTGAGCATGACGACTGGGACAAACGATGGAGTGGGGGGAGGGGGGTTCCCCCAAAATCCCGACCCAAACATCCTCTCCTCGCTATAAAAGAACAGCACAGAGGGAGAGATGGAAGATAACAAGCAGGCATGTCGCCTGGCCTCTGCATAACTTAACCGCTCCTTCACTTCCTTTCTCCTTTCCTTCCTTTCATCCGACCGGACAAAAGAACCTGCTTACGTTTCACAGGAATATCCAGTCTGAGAGGAGGGGAGGTGTATTGTATTCTATTTTGTGATTGTTTGTACATGGCGGTCACACAGGGCTTTCTGCTCAGACCAGAGGCTTGAAGGGGCTTGTAGGGTCAGGGCGTGAACAGAGAGCTACACGGGCTCTCAAAGGGCTCCAACACGGACACTAATGGGCTTAGACAGAGGAGAAAGAGAGAGATGATGAAACAACCAGCTATGTCTGAAGAAAGAGGAACAGGAGAGAGAGAGAGAGAGAGAGGAACAGGAGAGAGGAACAGGAGAGAGAGAGGAACAGGAGAGAGAGGAACAGGAGAGAGAGAGGAACAGGAGAGAGAGAGGGACAGGAGAGAGAGAGGGACAGGAGAGATGAGAGGAACAGGACAGAGAGATGAACAGGAGAGATGAACAGGAGAGAGAGGAACAGGAGAGAGAGAGGAACAGGAGAGAGAGAGGAACAGGAGAGAGAGAGAAACAGGAGAGAGAGAGGAACAGGAGAGAGAGAGGAACAGGAGAGAGAGAGTAACAGGAGAGAGAGAGGAACAGGAGAGAGAGGCACAGGAGAGAGAGAGGAACAGGACAGATGAGAGGAACAGGAGAGAGAGAGGAACAGGAGAGAGAGAGGAACAGGAGAGAGAGAGGAACAGGAGAGAGAGATGAACAGGAGAGAGAGAGTAACAGGAGAGAGAGAGGAACAGGAGAGAGGAACAGGAGAGAGAGAGGAACAGGACAGATGAGAGGAACAGGACAGAGAGATGAACAGGAGAGATGAACAAGAGAGATGAACAGGAGAGAGAAAGGAACAGGCGAGAGAGAGGAACAGGAGAGATAGAGAGGAACAGGACAGATGAGAGGAACAGGACAGAGAGAGGGACAGGAGAGAGAGAGGGACAGGAGAGAGAGAGGAACAGGACAGATGAGAGGAACAGGACAGATGAGAGGAACAGGACAGAGAGATGAACAGGATAGATGCACAAGAGAGATGAACAGGAGAGAGAGAGGAACAGGAGAGAGAGAGAGGAACAGGACAGAGAGATGAACAGGAGAGAGAGAGGAACAGGAGAGAGGAGAGAGAGAGAGGAACAGGAGAGAGAGAGGAACAGAAGAGAGGATAGAGGAACAGGAGAGAGGAGAGAGAGAGGAACAGGAGAGAGGAGAGAGAGAGGAACAGGAGAGAGAGAGAGGAGAGGAACAGGAGAGTGAAGAGAGGATTAGGAGAGAGAGGAGAGGAACAGGAGAGAGAGGAGAGGAACAGGAGAGAGGGGAACAGGACAGAGAGATGAACAGGACAGAGAGATGAACAGGACAGAGAGATGAACAGGAGAGAGAGAGGAACGGGAGAGAGAGAGGAACGGGAGAGAGGGAAGAACAAGAGAGGTGAACAGAACAGAGGAGAGGAACAGGACAGAGGAGAGGAACAGGACAAAGGAGAGAAACAGGACAAAGGAGAGGAACAGGACAGAGCGAGGAACAGGATCGAGAGAAGAACAGGAGAGAGGAACAGGAGAGAGGAGAGAGAGGAACAGGAGAGAGGAACGGGGGAGAGAGAGGAACAGGAGAGAGAGGTACAGGAAAGAGAGGAACAGGAGAGAGAGGAGAGGAACAAGAGAGAGAGGAACATGAGAGATGAACAGGACAGAGGAGAGGAACAGGACAGAGAGAAGAACAGGAGAGAGGAGAGAGAGAGGAGAGAGAGAGGATAGAGAGAGGAACGGGGGAGAGAGAGGCACGGGGGAGAGAGAGGAACATGAGAGATGAACAGGACAGAGGAGAGGAACAAGAGAGAGAGGAGGAACAGGAGAGAGTGGAGAGGAACAAGAGAGAGTGGAGAGGAACAGGACAGAGAGGAGAACAGGAGAGAGAGAGGAACATGAGAGATGAACAGGACAGAGGAGAGGAACGGGACAGAGGAGAGGAACAGGACAGAGAGAAGAACAGGAGAGAGGAGAGAGAGAGGAGAGAGAGAGGATAGAGAGAGGAACGGGGGAGAGAGAGGCACGGGGGAGAGAGAGGAACAGGAGAGAGAGGAACAGGAGAGTGGGGAGAGTGAGGAGAGGAACAGGAGAGAGAGAAGAGGAACAGGAGAGAGAGGAGAGGAACAGGACAGAGAGGAGAGGAACAGGACAGAGAGATTAACAGGAGAGAGGGAAGAACAGGAGAGATGAACAGGACAGAGGAGAGGGACAGGACAGAGGAGAGGAACAGGACAGAGAGAAGAACAGGATAGAGAGAAGAACAGGAGAGGACCAGGAGAGAGGAACAGGAGAGAGGAGAGAGAGAGGAACAGGAGAGAGAGAGGAGAGGAACAGGAGAGAGAGAGGAGAGGAACAGGAGAGATAGGAGAGGCACAGGAGAGATAGGAGAGGCACAGGAGAGAGAGGAACAGGACAGAGAGATGAACAGGAGAGATGAACAGGACAGAGGAGAGGAACAGGACAGAGGAGAGGCACAGGACAGAGGAGAGGTAAAGGACAGAGGAGAGGAAGAGGACAGAGAGAATAACAGGAGAGAGGAACAGGAGAGAGGAGAGAGAGAGGAACAGGAGAGAGGAGAGGAACAGGACAGAGAGAGGAACAGGACAGAGGAGAGGAACAGGACAGAGAGAGGAACAGGACAGAGGAGAGATGAACAGGAGAGGAACAGGAGAGAGGATAGAGAGAGGAACGGGGGAGAGAGAGGAGAGGAACAGGAGAGAGAGGAGAGGAACAGGACAGAGAGGAGAGGAACAGGACAGAGAGAGGAACAGGACAGAGAGATGAACAGGAGCGAGAGAGGAACAGGAGAGAGGGAAGAACAGGAGAGAAACAGGACAGAGGAGAGGAACAGGACAGAGGAGAGGAACAGGACAGAGGAGAGGCACAGGACAGAGGAGAGGATCAGGACAGAGAGAGGAACAGGACAGAGAGAAGAACAGGAGAGGAACAGGAGAGAGGAACAGGAGAGAGGATAGAGAGAGGAACGGGGAGAGAGAGGAGAGGAACAGGACAGAGAGGAGAGGCACAGGACAGAGAGAGGAACAGGACAGAGAGATGAACAGGAGAGAGAGAGGACCAGGAGAGAGAGAGGAACAGGAGAGAGAGAAGAACAGGAGAGAAACAGGACAGAGGAGAGGCACAGGACAGAGAGAGGAACAGGACAGAGAGAAGAACAGGAGAGGAACAGGAGAGAGGATAGAGAGAGGAACGGGGGAGAGAGAGGAACAGGAGAGAGAAACAGGAGAGAGAGGGGAGAGGAACAGGAGAGTGAGAAGAGTAACAGGAGAGAGAGGAGAGGGACAGGACAGAGAGAGGAACAGGAGAGAGAGAGGAACAGGAGAGAGTGAGGAACAGGATAGAGAGAAACAGGACAGAGGAGAGGAACAGGACAGAGTAGAGGAACAGGACAGAGGAGAGGAACAGGACAGAGGAGAGGAACAGGACAGAGGAGAGGAACAGGACAGATGAGAGGAACAGGACAGAGAGAAGAACAGGAGAGGAACAGGAGAGAGAGAAGAACAGGAGAGGAACAGGGAGAGAGAGGAGAGGAACAGGAGAGAGAGGAGAGGAACAGGACAGAGAGAGGAACAGGACAGAGAGATGAACAGGAGAGAGAGAGGAACAGGAGAGAGGGAAGAACAGGAGAGAAACAAGACAGAGGAGAGGAACAGGACAGAGGAGAGGAACAGGACAGAGGAGAGGAACAGGACAGAGGAGAGGAACAGGACAGAGGGGAGGAACAGGACAGAGAGAGGAACAGGAGAGGTACAGGAGAGAGGAACAGGAGAGAGGATAGAGAGAGGAACGGGGGAGAGAGAGGAACAGGAGAAAGGAACAGGAGAGAGAGGAACAGGAGAGAGAGGGGAGAGGAACAGGAGAGTGAGGAGAGGAACAGGAGAGAGAGGAGAGGGACAGGACAGAGAGAGGAACAGGACAGAGAGAGGAACAGGACAGAGAGAGGAACAGGACAGAGAGATGAACAGGAGCGAGAGAGGAACAGGAGAGAGGGAAGAACAGGAGAGAAACAGGACAGAGGAGAGGAACAGGACAGAGGAGAGGAACAGGACAGAGGAGAGGCACAGGACAGAGGAGAGGATCAGGACAGAGAGAGGAACAGGACAGAGAGAAGAACAGGAGAGGAACAGGAGAGAGGAACAGGAGAGAGGATAGAGAGAGGAACGGGGAGAGAGAGGAGAGGAACAGGACAGAGAGGAGAGGCACAGGACAGAGAGAGGAACAGGACAGAGAGATGAACAGGAGAGAGAGAGGACCAGGAGAGAGAGAGGAACAGGAGAGAGAGAAGAACAGGAGAGAAACAGGACAGAGGAGAGGCACAGGACAGAGAGAGGAACAGGACAGAGAGAAGAACAGGAGAGGAACAGGAGAGAGGATAGAGAGAGGAACGGGGGAGAGAGAGGAACAGGAGAGAGAAACAGGAGAGAGAGGGGAGAGGAACAGGAGAGTGAGGAGAGGAACAGGAGAGAGAGGAGAGGGACAGGACAGAGAGAGGAACAGGAGAGAGAGAGGAACAGGAGAGAGTGAGGAACAGGATAGAGAGAAACAGGACAGAGGAGAGGAACAGGACAGAGTAGAGGAACAGGACAGAGGAGAGGAACAGGACAGAGGAGAGGAACAGGACAGAGGAGAGGAACAGGACAGAGGAGAGGAACAGGACAGAGAGAAGAACAGGAGAGGAACAGGAGAGAGAGAAGAACAGGAGAGGAACAGGGAGAGAGAGGAGAGGAACAGGAGAGAGAGGAGAGGAACAGGACAGAGAGAGGAACAGGACAGAGAGATGAACAGGAGAGAGAGAGGAACAGGAGAGAGGGAAGAACAGGAGAGAAACAAGACAGAGGAGAGGAACAGGACAGAGGAGAGGAACAGGACAGAGGAGAGGAACAGGACAGAGGAGAGGAACAGGACAGAGGGGAGGAACAGGACAGAGAGAGGAACAGGACAGAGAGAGGAACAGGAGAGGTACAGGAGAGAGGAACAGGAGAGAGGATAGAGAGAGGAACGGGGGAGAGAGAGGAACAGGAGAAAGGAACAGGAGAGAGAGGAACAGGAGAGAGAGGGGAGAGGAACAGGAGAGTGAGGAGAGGAACAGGAGAGAGAGGAGAGGGACAGGACAGAGAGAGGAACAGGACAGAGAGAGGAACAGGACAGAGAGAGGAACAGGACAGAGAGAGGAACAGGAGAGAGAGAGGAACAGGAGAGAGAGGAACAGGAGAGAGAGGGACAGGAGAGAGAGACGAACAGGAGAGAGAGACAAACAGGAGAGAGAGAGGAACAGGAGAGAGGAGAGAGAGATGAACAGGAGAGAGAGATGAACAGGAGAGATGGAGGAACAGGAGAGAGGAGCGGAACAGGAGAGAGAGGAGAGGAACAGGAGAGAGGAGAGGAACAGGAGAAAGGAGAGGCACAGGAGAGAGAGGAACCGGAGAAAGGAGAGGAACAGGAGAAAGAGAAAAGGGAGAAAGAGGAAGAGGGAGAGAAAGAGGAACAGGAGCGAGAGGGAAAGAGAGAGAAGTCTTTGTATCTGCTTTGTTTTAGGTCAGAAGGCTGACAGAAAATAATAGCACCGTCTCCAATCTGTTAGCTGAAAACTAAGGGCTTTTTCAACCTACTTATCGAGGCTATTTCTTGGCTACTTAGTGCTGTTATTCTTTGTAAAGATACAATGGAGGCAATGAAGGAAATCAGATTCTAGTAGGCATTCACGAGTGTACCCTTAGGCATGAGTACCCTAAGAAGTGTACACTCGTAAATGACCATTAGGTCCACATCCTGAACTAGGATTCCTCTTCCTAGCCTAAGGGAGGGGGGGGGGGTGTTTCATACAGGTGAAAAGCCTCCTTTGAAATCCACCTTTCCAGAACAGCAGTACCTTCTCTGTGGAATCACCCTTTCATCGCTGACCGGCCAATCACGTCGCACGGAACCCTGCCAGGGGCGGCCTTGATTGGTCCCTGTGAGACAGACCTGTAAACCCAATTCCTAGTTATATGACCCACAGGCCTTTGTGGGATTAGTGGCTGAACCATTGAGAGCCAGCAGGAGAGCGCACACACACAGAGAGAGAGGGGAGAACCACATAGGAGTCATATAGGAACAGACAAGCCTTGAGAGAGAGCACAGCACAGCCTCGTGTCAGGTGTGTGGTGGAACTCCAGATGAAGTCGTCCTAGAGCCACCCAGGCAGTCTCTGTCTGGAGAGATTGACTAATAGGAATCCACAGGGATCATTTGGCATGAATATTTGTAGCTATTAGGCGTTAAAGAAAACTACAAAACAGCAGATCTGTTAGAGGGAGCTTAACGGAACAATCTACAGTAGCCAAGTTCTGTGAACGATATCAGTGTTAGCGGAGGTGTGCATGTGGGTGTTGTCTGCGTGCGTGCATGAGCTTCTAGCAAAAGAGATAATGCGCTGACACTTCATTCTGGATGCTTCCATGACTACGGATTGTCCTGAATGAATTGTGAAAAATGAGAGAGCAAGATAGACAAACAAATATCATACCACCCCAAAAATGCTAACCTCCCCTGTTATTCTAATGGTGAGAAGTTAGCTTGTCTTGGGGGTATGATATAAAATGCTAACCTCCCCTGTTATTCTAATGGTGAGAAGTTAGCTTGTCTTGGGGGTATGATATAAAATGCTAACCTCCCCTGTTATTCTAATGGTGAGAAGTTAGCTTGTCTTGGGGGTATGATATAAAATGCTAACCTCCCCTGTTATTCTAATGGTGAGAAGTTAGCTTGTCTTGGGGGTATGATATAAAATGCTAACCTCCCCTGTTATTCTAATGGTGAGAAGTTAGCTTGTCTTGGGGGTATGATATAAAATGCTAACCTCCCCTGTTATTCTAATGGTGAGAAGTTAGCTTGTCTTGGGGGTATGATATAAAATGCTAACCTCCCCTGTTATTCTAATGGTGAGAAGTTAGCATGTCTTGGAGGTATGATATTTGTGTGTCTGTAACTTTCTCCCTCATCCTTATTCACAATTAATTCAGGACTATCCGTAATCATGGTAGCATCCACATTAATGTAGAAGTGTTGAAACATATTTTATTCTTATTTGCAATAAAAGTGACTCCAAAATGACACATTATTTACCATTAATTTCTATGGTCACATACACTTGTTCAGCGAAATGCTTATGCACAAAATCTGAACCACAACAAAAACAAACAGCAAATGCATCCAACAAGTTTGTAGAGTCACAAGCTTGATGTAATCATTGCGTGTTATGAATATGGGACCAAATACTAAACTTTTGACTACTTTAATACACATAAGTGAATTTGTCCCAATACATTTGGTCCCCTAAAATGGGGGGACTATGTACAAAAAGTGATGTAATTTCTAAACGGTTCACCCAATATGGATGAACATACCCTCAAATAAAAGCTGACAGTCTGCACTTTAAATTCATAGTTATTGTATTACATTTACATTTACATTTAAGTCATTTAGCAGACGCTCTTATCCAGAGCGACTTACAAATTGGTGCATTCACCTTATGACATCCAGTGGAACAACCACTTTACAATAGTGCATCTAAATCTTTTAAGGGGGGGGGGGGGGTCAATCCAAAGTGCTGGAGTACAGAGCCAAAACAACAACAAAATGTGTCACTGTCCCAATACCTTTGAAGTAGAAAGTTAAATAAAAAATAAGTTATTCTTCCTCATCAATCTTCCATCCCTTCACTCAGGCATAAATCATGTTCACAGAGCACCGTCAACACTGCTCCAATAGCCCACTAGAGAGCTCACTGAAGACCATAGAAAGGGAGCGTGTCCCTACCGCAGGAGGCTGCTGAGGGGAGGACGGCTCATAATAATGGCTGGAACAGAGCAAATGAAATGGCCTCAAACACACAGAAACCATGTGTTTGATGTATTTGATACCATTCCGCTTATTCCGCTCCAGCCATTACCACAAACCCGTCCTCCCCAATTAAGGTGCCACCAACCTCCTGTGGTTTTTAGGCGGTCTAAATTAGACTAAAAGGACAACTGACACATTTACGTCTGAGTTTCATTGTTGTCACTAACTATGCACAGACCGAATTGAGAATCGATTAATTCATAGAAATCTATAAATTGTTCAAATCAAAGTAAATTGTACAAACAAATGCAGCTTGATAGCTTAAATGATGTAGACAACAACTCTGTAAAAAGGTATTGATGAAGAAAGGTTTCATTTGGCACCAGTTTCATGGTGCTCTCTGTATAATATATGTATACAGGTAACTGACAAAATAAAGGAAATACTTGAGTGAATGAGGAATACAAAGTCTATTGAAAGCAGGTGCTTACACACAGGTGTGCTTCCTGAGGTAATTAAACAATTAAAATCCCATCATGCCCAGTTACCCATTATTTTGGCTACCATGGCTAGAAGAAGAGATCTCAGTGACTTTGAACAGAGGGGTCTTAAAGGGTATAGGGAGTTTAAAGAGTGTGTTTGTGTTTGTGTGTGTCACCAGAGGGCATAGGGCATGACTCAAACCAGAGCATAACGGACCTATTTCTCTCCATATCCCCGGATTCCTACCACAAACTCTGAACATTTTCATCTGGATCTTCGCAACTAGCTAACCACAATCCCGGGTGACCACTACTGGCTACCGTTTTCATCCTGGAGCAAGCACCAATTAGCCTGAAGCTAGCCCGGCCATGGCTCCTGTGCTACCACCAAAGCCCACTCCTGGGCTACAATATCCGGACCCCTTCTACTGCCGGTACGTGGCACGGAACCCTGCCGATCCTCTACGACTGGAATACCGACATAATCTGCCCGAGGACTCCAACAGGCCCCTCAGGCGCGACGCCCACTAAAGGCCCATTCTGCTAACCTGCTAGGCCTGCTAGCTACCTAGAGCTACTTGGAACCCTACTAATTCCACGACTGGTCTATCGACGTCACCGCACGAAGAGGCAAAAACAGACTTACCCCCATTGCGACGTCCCCCAAAGGCTAACTTGCTACCCCGGTCTGCTAACTGCTAGCTTGACTGCCCCGGTCTGCTAACTGCTAGCTTGCCTGCCCCGGTTTGCTAACTGATAGCTTGCCTGCACCGGTCTGCTAACTGCTAGCCCCTGCTAACTGCTTGCTTGCTAACCCGGTCTGCTAACTGTTAGCTTGTTAGCATCGGCCTGCTAACTGTCTGAATCGCCGTGTCCCCAGTCAGCCCAACCACTCACTGGACCCATATGTTCACTTGGCTACGCATGCCTCTCTCTAATATCAATTTGCCTCGTCCATTACTGTCTTGGTTAGTGATTACTGTCTTATTTCACTGTAGAGCCTCTAGCCCTGCTCAATATGCCTTAACCAACCATGTTGTTCCACCTCCCACATATGCGATGACATCACCTGGTTTAAACGTCTCTAGAGACTATATCTCTCTCATCATTACTCAATGCCTAGGTTTACCTCCAATGTACTCACATCCTACCTTACCTTTGTCTGTACACTATGCCTTGAATCTATGCTATCGAGCCCAGAAACCTGCTCCTTTTACTCTCTGTTCCGAACGTGCTAGACGGCCAGTTCGTATAGCATTTAGCCGTACCCTTATCCTACTTCTCCTCTGTTCCTCTGGCGATGTAGAGGTTAATCCAGGTCCTGCAGTGCCTTGCCCCACTCCCACTCCCCAGGTGCTCTCATTTGTTGACTTCTGTAACCGTAAAAGCCTTGGTTTCATGCATGTTAACATTAGAAGCCTACTCCCTAAGTTTTACTCACTGCTTTAGCACACTCTGCCAACCCGGATGTCTTAGCCGTGTCTGAATCCTGGCTTAGGAAAACCACCAAAAACCCTGAAATCTCCATTGCTAACTACAACATTTTCCGACAAGATAGAACTGCCAAAGGGGCGGTGTTACAATCTACTGCAAAGATAGCCTGCAGAGTTCTGTATTACTATCCAAGTCTGTACCCAAACAATTCGAGTTTCTACTTCAAAAAATTCACCTTTCCAGAAACAAGTCTCTCACTGTTGCCGCTTGCTATAGACCTCCCTCTGCCCCCAGCTGTGCCCTCGATAGATGTGAATTGACTGCCCCCCATCTATCTTCTGAGCTCGTGCTACTAGGTGACCTAAACTGGGACATGCTTAACTTCTCTGGGAAGTTAGCCAGGGAAAATACAGCGCGTCATATTCAAATAACATGATATAAAAATCTAACTTTCATTAAATCACACATGTAAGATACCAAATTAAAGCTACACTCGTTGTGAATCCAGCCAACATGTCAGATTTCAAAAAAGCTTTTCGGCGAAAGCATAAGATGCTATTATCTGATGATAGCACAAAAGTAAACAAAGAGAGAAGCATATTTCAACAATGCAAGCACGACACAAAACGCAGAAATAAAATATAAATCATGCCTTACCTTTGACGAAATTCTTCTGTTGGCACTCCAATATGTCCCATAAACATCACAAATGGTCCATTTGTTTGATTAATTCCGTCGATATATATCCAAAATGTCAATTTATTTGGACCGTTTCATCCAGAAAAACACAGCTTCCAACTTTTGCCAAGTCACTACAAAATATATCAAAAGTTACATGTAAACTTTACCAAAACATTTGAAACTACTTTGGTAATACAACATTATGTATTTTTAAACGTTAATAATCGATCAATTTGAAGACGGGATGATCTGTGTTCAATACAAAAAGAAAACAAACTGACGCAACTTTTTTCGTAACGTGACTCTCTCAAAATATTTACTTCATGTGACCCTCATTTACGATAGCCCTACTTCTTCACTACACAAAGGAATAACCTCAACCGTTTTCCAAGGACTGGTGACATCCAGTGGAAGCGGTAGGAACTGCAAGCAAGTCCATTAGAAATCTGGTGTCTCTAAAAAACCTAATTGAAAAGACAGTGACATCAAAAAAATACAAATTCTGAATGGTTTGTCCTCAGGGTTTTGCCTGCTACATAAGTTCTGTTATTCTCACAGACATGATATAATAAAATAGCCTCCAACACTCTACTCAACAAACTGGATGCAGTCTATCACAGTGGCATCCATTTCGTCACCAAAGCTCCATACACTACCCACCATTGCGACTTGTACGCTCTCGTTGGTTGGCTCTCGCTTCATACTCGTCGCCAAACCCACTGGCTACAGGTTATCTACAAGTCTCTGCTAGGTAAAGCCCCGCCTTATCTCAGGTCACTGGTCACCATAGCAGCACCCACTTGTAGCACGCGCTCCAGCAGGTATATTTCACTGGTAACCCCCAAAGCCAATTCCTCCTTTGGTCGTCTTTCCTTCCAGTTCTCTGCTGCCAATGACTGGAACAAACTGCAAAAATCTCTGAAGCTGGAAACACTTATCTCCCTCACTAGCTTAAAGCACCAGCTGTCAGAGCAGCTCACAGATTACTGCACCTGTACATAGCCCATCTATAATTTAGACCAAACAACTACCTCTTCCCCTACTGTATTTAATTTGCTCCTTTGCACCCCATTATTTATATTTCTACTTTGCACATTCTTCCACTGCAAATCTACCATTCCAGTCTTTTACTTGCTATATTGTATTTACTTCGCCACCATGGCCTTTTTTTGCCTTTACCTCCCTTATCTCACCTCATTTGCTCACATTGTATGTTTTGTTTATTCCATGTGTAACTCTGTGTTGTTGTATGTGCCGAATTGCTATGCTTTATCTTGGCCAGGTCGCAGTTGCAAATGAGAACTTGTTCTCAACTAGCCTACCTGGTTAAATAAAGGTGAAATAAAAAATAAATAAATAAAAATAGTGGGTTTAAAGAGTGTGTGTGTTTGTGTGTGTCACCAGATCTTATCCAAATGTAACACTTATAACAGATTCTAGAGCGGTGCCTGAGACAGCATTTCCCACCACCATCAACAACACACCAAATAAGGGAATTTCTCATGGAGACACATGGAGAGAGAGTGAGAGTGAGCGTGAGAGTGTGTGTGCGTGTGTGTGTGTGTGTGTGTGCGCTCCAGAGGCATGCTGCTGTGTTCTTTCTGATGATACCTGTGTCACTGACAGGATAACGAGACCAACAGGGATGAGCAGCCCGCTGCCTTCACGCCTCTCTTCCCCTCGTCTCACTCCATCCCTTCCTCTCTCTCTCTCTCTCTTTCTCCCCTTCAACATCTCTCTCACCCTCTCCTGTCTTTATGCAGCCTCATTACCTCCTTAGTCTCTCTTTCCATCTCATTCCCCATGTCCGACTTCCTCTGTAAATCTGTAAGTCTTTTCTCTCTTCCCCCTGCCCTCTCTCTCTTACTCAATTAGTCTTACACCATGTTCATTTCGGTCTCCATCCAGCTCTCCCTCTCTGTCGCTCTCTCCGTGTCTGTGTTGATGTCAGCTAACAGAGAGGGTGTTGAGTGAGTAGTCAAATGGGTTTGAAGTAAACAATAGCGCTGTGTTCAAATACCCACTCTAACATACAGTATACTACATATTGAATGAGTATATACTGCATACTATAAATGCAGTTTTCAGTATACTGTATACTACATACTGAATGAGTATATACTATATACTATTAGTTCATTTTTAGTATACTGTAAACTAACGGTATCCTTTCAGTTGAGGGTACTAGTGCTTCGCCTGTCTGCCGGAAGTTGATGCTATTGCTACACAACTTCTTGCTAGCTTGTTAGCATAACAAATTACTAGCTAGACATCTTAGGACTTCATTAACAATGTCCATTGAGAAAGCACAACGACTATACCACTTAGCTAAGTTCAGAATGACGTGAATAATGAAGTCAAATGTTTTCCTCCATCTCAAGTATTTTTTGGAGGTTTCATTATTTGTGTCCATTCCATGTTAAACCCTTTATGGCTCAACTCTGCACGAGATGCACTGTCTGCGGCTCGAGACATACATACTGTACCACACACAATTATGTAATAGTTCATATACTGGCAAGTTTGATGTATTAGTAGTCAACTAACATTAGGTGGCTACTGTGGCTAACATACCAATACATACAAGCAACTGCTGTAATGATATGCTATGTGGTTCGTAAGGCTAGCACTGTAGAGCGGCTAACAAATTGTCAGCCAACATAACGAGTAATGTAACTTATTTGAAAAGTCATAACTTTATTATATTGCTAAACAATTTCTTCTTAATATTCTTAACATTTGTCATAATTAGTTAAAGCAATGAACATTTACATTTTGTACTTACATTTGTATCCGCTCTCGTCGGACTTCAGCTGCATATTTTACGGCATTTTCTTCAAATCCGAAAATGTTGTGAAGCCACTCATCTTTTCTGAACAATTGCATTATGGGCCCTAAAAGCACAGAAATAGTGTCCACTGCTTATATACTTCAAATTTTGGCGAATGTAAAACAACAGCTGGGAACTTTTGGAATACTAACTATGTCCATATTATGACCAATAAGCATACTACATACTGTACTTCATTTACATCACAAATAGTACTTTTAGTATGAGTATTCAAACACAGCATAGCAGTTGGCCATAGGGTTGAGTTGAAATACAATATTCTAGCATATCAGCTTCACAGCTCCGTGCCATTGAGAAACAGAAGCAAAGTCTCCTAACATAGTGTCCTCTGGAGTATGTGTGCTGTAAATGTGGTAATCCTACACTTCTCTGACACAGCTCCAGCTCTTCAGAGAGATGAGAGAAGAGGGAGAGACAGAGGGTGAATCTGTTTTACAGGAACAGGAACACAGGGGGGTTACACATGGAAGAGAGGGAACTCAATACTCTACAGCACTATAGTAGAGAGGTACATAAATACTATACAGCACTATAGTAGAGAGGTACATAAATACTCTACAGCACTATAGTAGAGAGGTACATAAATACTCCACAGCACCACAGTAGAAAGGTACACAAATACTCTACAGCACTATAGTAGAGGTGCATAAATACTCTACAGCACTATAGTAGAGAGGTACATAAATACTCCACGGCACTATAGTAGAGAGGTACATAAATACTCTACAGCACCACAGTAGAGAGGTACATAAATACTGGACAGCACTATAGTAGAGCGGTACAAAAAATACTCCACGGTGCTATAGTAGAGAGGTACATAAATAGTAAAGATAGGTACATAAATACTCTACAGCACTATAGTAGAGAGGTACATAAATACTATACAGTGCTATAGTAGAGAGGTACATAAATACTCTACAGCACTATAGTAAAGCGGTACAAAAAATACTCCACAGTGCTATAGTAGAGAGGTAAATAAATAGTAAAGAGAGGTACATAAATACTCCACAGCACTATAGTAGAGAGGTACATAAATACTCCATAGCACTATAGTAAAGAGGTACATAAATACTCCACAGCACTATAGTAGAGAGGTACATAAATACTCCACAGCACTATAGTAGAGAGGTGCACAAATACTCTACAGCACCATAGTAGAGAGGTACATAAATACTCCACGGCACTATAGTAGAGAGGTACATAAATACTCCACAGCACTATAGTAGGGAGGTACATAAATACTCCACAGCACTATAGTAGAGAGGTACATAAATACTCCACAGCACTATAGCAGAGAGGTACATAAATACTCCACAGCACTATAGTAGAGAGGTACATAAATACCCCACAGCACTATAGTAGAGAGGTACAGTATTAAATACTCCACAGCACTATAGTAGAGAGGTACATAATACTCTA
Organism: Salvelinus alpinus; assembly: GCF_045679555.1. Lineage (NCBI taxonomy): Eukaryota > Metazoa > Chordata > Actinopteri > Salmoniformes > Salmonidae > Salvelinus > Salvelinus alpinus. The sequence continues at coordinate 15,703,232 of NC_092104.1, read as the reverse complement.
CAGCACTATAGTAAAGAGGTACACAAATACTCAACAGCACTATAGTAAAGAGGTACATAAATACTCCACAGCACTATAGTAGAGAGGTACATAAATACTCCACAGCACTATAGTAGAGAGGTGCACAAATACTCCACAGCACTATAGTAGAGAGGTGCACAAATACTCCACAGCAATATAGTAGAGAGGTACATAAATACTCCACGGCACTATAGTAGAGAGGTACATAAATACCCCACAGCACTATAGTAGAGAGGTACAGTATTAAATACTCCACAGCACTATAGTAGAGAGGTACATAACACTCCACAGCACTATAGTAAAGAGGTACATGAATACTCTACAGCACTATAGTAGAGAGGTACAGTATGAAATACTCTACAACACTATAGTAGAGAGGTACAGTATGAAATACTCTACAGCACTATAGTAGAGAGGTGCAGTATTAAATACTCTACAGCACTATAGTAGATAGGTACATGAATACTCTACAACACTATAGTAGAGAGGTACTGTATTAAATACTCTACAGCACTATAGTAGAGAGGTACCGTATTAAATACTCTACGGCACTATAGTAGAGAGGTACAGTATTAAATACTCTACAGCACTATAGTAGAGCGGTGCAGTATTAAATACTCTACAGCACTATAGTAGAGAGGTACAGTATTAAATACTCTACAGCACTATAGTAGAGAGGTACAGTATTAAATACTCTACAGCACTATAGTAGAGAGGTACCGTATTAAATACTCTACGGCACTATAGTAGAGCGGTACAGTATTAAATACTCTACGGCACTACAGTAGAGAGGTACAGTATTAAATACTCTACAGCACTATAGTAGAGAGGTACTGTATTAAATACTCTACAGCACTATAGTAGAGAGGTACCGTATTAAATACTCTACAGCACTATAGTAGAGCGGTGCAGTATTAAATACTCTACGGCACTATAGTAGAGAGGTACATGAATACTCTACAGCACTATAGTAGAGAGGTACAGTATATAGTAGAGCGGTACAGTATTAAATACTCTACGGCACTATAGTAGAGAGGTACAGTATTAAATACTCTACAGCACTATAGTAGAGAGGTACTGTATTAAATACTCTACAGCACTATAGTAGAGAGGTACCGTATTAAATACTCTACAGCACTATAGTAGAGCGGTGCAGTATTAAATACTCTACGGCACTATAGTAGAGAGGTACAGTATTAAATACTCTACGGCACTATAGTAGAGAGGTACAGTATTAAATACTCTACGGCACTATAGTAGAGAGGTACTGTATTAAATACTCTACAGCACTATAGTAGAGAGGTACCGTATTAAATACTCTACAGCACTATAGTAGAGATGTACAGTATTAATGGAATACTCTGAGTGAATCAATAGTCTCCTCTGGTCTTTCAGCTAGAACTGCAGAATCGCTACCTCCCAACAGCAACACACCTTCATCTGGCACTGGTTCATATTTATGGCCTTTTCAGCCCATCCGACCGCCATCAACACTAGCTGTCAATCAGCCACCACCCACCGCCCCACAGTCAATCTATCATCGCCTTGCCTTGTGGGGACACACAAGTCAGTCCCATTCAAAATTCTATTTTCCCTAACCCCTAACCCTAAACATAACCCTAACCTGTACTCTTACTCTAACCTTAACCCTATACCTAGCTTCTAACCCTAAAACGAACCCTAGCTCCTAACCCTTAACGTCATTCTAACCCTAACATTCATTCTGAACCTAACCCTAAACCCCATAAAAATAGCACTTGACCTCGTGGGGAATAAAAAAATGGCCCCAGTTGGTCAAATTTGTGTTTGTTTACTATTCTTGTGGGCACTTCTGGTATAGCTAAACCCAAGCTACACACAATCACGACATGGTCTGCAATGTCATGTCACTGATGTGCTGTACGTCAGGAATTATATTACACACTCGCACACAAGGTGGCTATTTAAGCAGTCAGAGTTGATATTTCCTTCCCTGACTCTCTGTCTGTGAAAATAGGCCATCTCCTGCAGGTAATAGGGCACAGGTGGGGGGCCTGGATGTAGTCCCCTGCATCTCAATGACAAGAGCGTATCCATGGGGATTTATCTAAATGTAAATCAGCTGCTTTCACTCTGCGCACACACACACACACACACACACACACACACACACACACACACACACACACACAAAACAAAGAAATAAATCAAATGCACCCAGCGCTCTTTCATCTGAGCCCAATGGCGCCATATCACTTTAACCAAATTCACTTTAATTGAGCGAACTGATTCAGCTTTGCCCAAAATAGACACAGTGTAGGTAGAGGAGAGGAGGAGAGGAGGAGAGGAGCTGAGGAGAGGAGGAGAGGAGCTGAGGAGAGGAGCTGAGGGGAAGAGAACAGAACTAGAGATGACAGGGGAGGAGAGGGAGCAGAAGGGGGAATAGTGACAGGTGACAATAAAAAGTCAACATTTCCTCCCTCTTTACTTTCATCCCATCTCTCAGAGGAGCCACAATGGAAAGAGCAGATGAGGTGAAGAAGTGAGAGATGAAGTGAGGAATAAAGTTGACAAAAGAAGAATTTAAAGAATGTGTCCACCCTCTAGTTCTGCAGGATGAAGACCTCTGCTTTACGTTCACATCAGTGAAATTAGGTGGGTAAATACTAATCACTGTGAATAAGGTAGCGCTCCCTATATTTTCAATTAATTTCCAGTTAAACGTACATTTACCCTCCAGTACACCACATGTAAGGTTGGTGGTGGTCAGGCCACTGTTATTACCTTGTATAACAGACAGGTAATATCTAACATGTTAACACACTACAGCATCTAGAAAGCCAACAGCACATAGACATGACAAGCGACACTGAAGTGTTACTGTTAGAGATATATGCTACAGGATTATCTTGTAGCCACCAAAAAGGCCACCAAAAATTTGGAGATTTCCATACCCAACTACAACATTTTCCATCTAGATAGAACTGCCAAAGGGGGAGGAGTTGCAGACTTTGCAGATAGCCTGCAAAGTTCTGTCATACTTCCCAGGTCTATGCCCAAACAGTTCGAGCTTCTAATTTAAAAAATGTATCTCTCCAGAAATAAATCTTTCACTGTTTCTGCCTGTTATAGACCCCCCTCAGCTCCCAGCTGTGGCCTGGACACCATATGTGAATTGATTGTCCCCCATCTATCTTCAGAGTTCGTTCTGTTAGGTGACCTAAACTGGGATATGTTTAACACCCCGGCAGTCCTACAATCTAAGGTAGATGCCCTCAATCTCACACAAATTATCAAGGAACCCACCAAGTACAACCCTAAATGTGTAAACATGGGCACCCTCATAAATATCACCCTGACCAACTTGCCCTCCAAATACACCTCTGCTGTTTTCAATCAGGATCTCAGCGATCACTGACTCACTGCCTGCATCCGCTATGGGTCCGCGGTCAAACGACCACCCCTCATCACTGTCAAACACTGCCTAAAACACTTCTGCGATCAGGCCTTCCTAATCGACCTGGCCCGGGTATCCTGGAAGGATATTGACCTCATCTCGTCAGTCGAGGATGCCTGGTTATTCTTTAAAAGTAATTTCCTCACCATCTTAAATAAGCATGCCACTTTCAAAAAATGTAGAAATAAGAACAGATATAGCCCTTGGTTCACTCCAGGCCTGACTGCCCTCGACCAGCACAAAATCATCCTGTGGCGGACTGCACTAGCATCGAATAGTCCCCGCGATATGCAACTTTTCAGGGAAGTCAGGAACCAATACACGCAATCAGTCAGGAAAGCAAAGGCTAGCGTTTTCAAACAGAAATAACTCCAAAAAGTTTTGGGACACTAAAGTCCATGCAGAATAAGAGCACCTCCTCCCAGCTGCTCACTGCACTGAGGCTAGGTAACACTGTCACCACCGATGAATCCACGATGATTTCAGTAAGCATTTCTCTACAAGTGGCCATGCTTTCAACTGCTACCCCAACCCCGGCCAACTGCTCTGCACCCCCCGCAGCTACTTGCCCAAGCCTCCCCATTTCTCCTTCAACCAAATCCAGATAGCAGATGATCTGAAAGAGCTGCAAAATCTGGACCCCTACAAATTAGCTGGGCTAGACAATCTGGACCCTCGCTTTCTAAAATGATCCGCCGCCATTGTTGCAACCCCTATTACCAGTCTGTTCAACCTCTCTTTTGTATCATCCGAGATCCCCAAAGATCGGAAAGCTGCCGCGGTCATCCCCCTCTTCAAAGGGGGTGACACTCTATACCTAAACTGCTACAGACCTAAATCTATCCTACCCTGTCATTCAAAGGTCTTCGAAAGCCAAGTTAACAAACAGATCACCGACCATTTAAAATCCCACCGTAACTTCTCCTCTATGCAATCTGGTTTCAGAGCTGGTCATGGGTGCACCTCAGCCACGCTCAAGGTCTTAAACGACATCATAACCGCCATCGATAAGAGACATTACTGCGCAGCCGTCTTCATCGACCTGGCCAAGGCTTTCGACTCTGTCAATCACCGCATTCTTATCGGCAGACTCAACAGCCTTGGTTTCTCAAATGACTGCCTCACCTGGTTCACCAACTACTTCTCAGACAGAGTTCAGTGTGTCAAATCGGATGACATGTTTTCCGGACCTCTGGCAGTCTCTGTGGGGGTGCCACAGGGTTAAATTCTCTGGCCGACTTCTCTGTATATATCAACGATGTCGTTCTTGCTGCGGGTGATTTCCTGATCCACCTCTACGCAGACGACACCATTCTGTATACATCTGGCCTTTCTTTGGACACTGTGTTAACTAACCTCCAGACGAGCTTCGATGCCATACAACTCTCCTTCCGTGGCCTCCAACTGCTCTTAAACGCTAGTAAAACCAAATGCATGCTATTCAACCGTTCGCTGCCCACACCCGCCCACCCTACTAGCATCACTACTCTGGACGGTTCTGACTTAGAATATGTGGACAACTACAAATACCTAGGTGTCTGGCTACACTGTAAACTCTCCTTCCAAACTCATATTAAACATCTCCAATCCAAAATTAAATCTAGAATCGGCTTCCTATTTCACAACAAAGCCTCCTTCACTCACGCCGCCAAACATACCCTCGTAAAACTGACTATCCTACCGATCCTCGACTTTGGCGATATCATTTACAAAATAGCTTCCAATACTCTACTCAGCAAACTGGATGCAGTCTATCACAGTGCCATCCGTTTTGTCACCAAAGCCCCATATACCACCCACCACTGCGACCTGTATGCTCTAGTCGGCTGGCCCTGGCTTCATATTCGTCGCCAGACCCACTGGCTCCAGGTCATCTATAAGTCCTTGCTAGGTAAAGCCCCGCCTTATCTCAGCTCACTGGTCACAATAACAACACCCACCCGTAGCACGCGCTCCAGCAGGTATATCTCACTGGTCATCCACAAAGCCAACACCTCCTTTGGCCGCCTTTCCTTCCAGTTCTCTGCTGCCAATGACTGGAACGAATTGAAGCTGAAGCTGGAGACATATCTCCCTCACTAACTTTAAACATCAGCTATCTGAGCAGCTAACCGGTCGCTGCAGCTGTACACAGCCCATCTGTAAATAGCCCACCCAATCTACCTACCTCATCCCCATATTGTGTTTATTTACTTTTCTGCTCTTTTGCACACCAGTATTTCTTCTTGCACATCACCATCTGCTCATCTATCACTCCAGTGTTAATTTGCTAAATTGTAATTACTTCGCTACTATGGCCTATTTATTGCCTTACCTCCTCACGCCATTTGCACACACTGAATATAGACTTTCTTTTTTTTCTATTGTGTTGTTGACTGTACGCTTGTTTATTCAATGTGTAACTCTGTGTTGTCGTTTGTGTCGCACTGCTTTGCTTTATCTTGGCCAGGTCGCAGTTGTAAATGAGAATTCTTTCTCAACTAGCTTACCTATTTAAATAAAAGTGAAATAAAACAATTGAAAATGTCAATCTAGGTCCTCTCCCCCTCTCTCTGATGCTTACCTCCAATCTTACACAGCAGTTCATTAGCTTGGCTAAGTACTCCATTAATCGATTGGTTGATCTGACGCTATACATCATAACGGGTGTTACCGGGCCACAAGGCTTAATGACATCTATCTATATCAAAAATGGTGACAAGTAAAAAGCCCAAAAATTATAGAGGCATCTCTGTTAGTAGTAACTTAGGTAAGGTTTTCTGTAGCATAATGAATGCCAGAATTCAGGCCTTTTTAAGTGAACACAACATTTTAAGTAAAAGTCTAATTGGATTTCTCCCTAAAACACCTAACAAAAGATCACATATTTACCCTCCACACCTTGGGCCAAAAACACGTCCACCAAACTCAAAGGAAACATATTTGCCTGTTTTATAGACTTTCAAAAAGCTTTTGATTCCATATGGCATGAAGGTATACTACACATACAAAACTATGTGGCCACACCTTCAAATTAGTGGATTCGGCCATTTCAGCCACACCCATTGCTGAAAGGTGTATAAAATCAAGCACACAGCCATGCAATCCCCATAGACAAACATTGGCAGTAGAATGGCCTTACTGACTTTCAACGTGGCACCGTTATAGGATGCCACCCAGGTTGTCAAATTTCTGCAATGCTAGAGCTTCCCCGGTCAACTGTAAGTGCTGTTATTGTGAAGTGGAAAGGTCTAGGGTAGGCCACACAAGCTCACAGAATGGGACCGCTGAGTGCTGAAGCGCGTAGCATGTAAAAATAGTCTGTCCTTGGTTGCAACACTCACTACCAAGTTCCAAACTACCTCTGGAAGCAACGTCAGCACAATAACTGTTCGTGGGAGCTTCATGCAATGGGTTCCCATGGCCGAGCAAACGCACACACGCCTAAGATCACCATGCGCAATGCCAAGCGTTGGCTGGAGTGGTGTGAACCTCGCTGCCATTGGACTCTGGAGCAGTGGAAACACGTTCTCTGGCGTAATGAATCAAACTGGCAACAGTTTGGGAAAGGCCCTTTCCTGTTTCAACATGGTTTGCCACGATCGGTGTGGAAGAACTTGACTGGCCTGCACAGAGCCCTGACCTCAACCCCATCAACACCTTTGGGATGAATTAGAACGCAGACTGCGAGCCAGGCCTAATCGCCCAACATCAGTGCCTGTGCTCACTAATGCTCAAGGCTGAATGGAAGCAAGTCCCTGCAGCAATGTTCCAACATCTAGTGGAAAGCCCAGAAGAGTAGAGGCTGTTACAGCAGCAAAGGGGGGAACAACCATATTAATGCCCATGATTTTGCAATGAGATGTTCTGCAACAAGCAGGGGTCCACATACCTTTAGTCATGTAGTGTATTTATCTCCTGAAATTTAAAGAAAGAATTGCAGGATTTCTTGAACTGCCTGTTGGGGAGAAAATATGCATTTTGTTAGAAAACATAGAGACAGTAGATCTTACTGCAGATGACGTCCTGGCCTGTCATGATATTAGACAGACAGTAGATCTTACTGCAGATGACGTCCTGACCTGTCATGATATTAGACAGACAGTAGATCTTACTGCAGATGACGTCCTGGCCTGTCATGATATTAGACAGACAGTAGATCTTACTGCAGATGACGTCCTGACCTGTCATGATATTAGACAGACAGTAGATCTTACTGCAGATGACGTCCTGGCCTGTCATGATATTAGACAGACAGTAGATCTTACTGCAGATGATGTCCTGGCCTGTCATGATATTAGACAGACAGTAGATCTTACTGCAGATGACGTCCTGACCTGTCATGATATTACACAGTAGATCTTACTGCAGATGACGTCCTGGCCTGTCATGATATTAGACAGACAGTAGATCTTACTGCAGATGACGTCCTGGCCTGTCATGATATTAGACAGACAGTAGATCTTACTGCAGATGACGTCCTGACCTGTCATGATATTAGACAGACAGTAGATCTTACTGCAGATGATGTCCTGGCCTGTCATGATATTAGACAGACAGTAGATCTTACTGCAGATGACGTCCTGACCTGTCATGATATTAGACAGACAGTAGATCTTACTGCAGATGACGTCCTGACCTGACATGATATTAGACAGACAGTAGATCTTACTGCAGATGACATCCTGGCCTGTCATGATATTAGACAGACAGTAGATCTTACTGCAGATGACATCCTGGCCTGTCATGATATTAGACAGTAGAACTTACTGCAGATGACGTCCTGGCCTGTCATGATATTAGACAGACAGTAGATCTTACTGCAGATGACGTCCTGACCTGTCATGATATTAGACAGACAGTAGATCTTACTGCAGATGACGTCCTGACCTGTCATGATATTAGACAGACAGTAGATCTTACTGCAGATGATGTCCTGGCCTGTCAAGATATTAGACAGACAGTAGATCTTACTGCAGATGACGTCCTGACCTGTCATGATATTAGACAGACAGTAGATCTTACTGCAGATGATATCCTGACCTGTCATGATATTAGACAGACAGTAGATCTTACTGCAGATGACGTCCTGGCCTGTCATGATATTAGACAGTAGATCTTACTGCAGCTTGTGTTCTGGCCTGTCATGATATTAGAGAGAAAGTAGACATTACTGCAGATGATGTCCTGACCTGTTATGATATTAGACAGACAGTAGATCCCACCATGTCATACACATGAGCCCTTGTAGATTTAATTTGTCAATTTTTTTTTTTCTTTTACTTTTTGGTGTATTATTTTCCTTGTATAGTTGTTTTTGTTGATATATTATTATTATTATTACTATTAATCAAGCATATGGTAAATTTACGTAATACTTCATATGTATTGCTTTGGCAACCACCCATTCATGACAACAAAGCATTTCTTAAATTGACAGACAGAGAACGAGAGAACACGAGAGAACGAAAGAGAGAAAGAGTAAGAGAGTGAGTGAGAGAAATGTCATTGAGAGAGAAACACAAACAGACAGAGAGACAGAGCGACCAAGAGAAACAGAAAGAGAACAAGAACAGACAGACAAACAGACAGAGAGAGAGATACTGATTACTGTGACCTCGTTAACCCCTCTGGCTCATTAGCATCTCGTTAAGGTGTTAGCGTTCTCCTGGCCCGTCGTCTGTCACACCTTCATTAAGCCCATCGACCCACAGAGCTTATTAAACACATTCATTACAGCCCAGATCGAACCACTACCAGGTGCCAGCACAGGACCAAACACATTAGGAGAGGGGGGTGTTCCACTTTCACTGTTAGAGAGGGTGGAGACAGGAAAGAGGAAGGGGAGGAAGAGGAGGAAGACAACACACTCACTCAGACAGACACACACCTCTGCCTCACATCCATCATTAGTAATGAAGCCAGTGATTAGACCAACAGAGAGACAGAGAGACAGAGACAGAGAGAGATAAGAACAGAAGAGAGAAAGGAGACAGGAAAGACGGAGTGAGGAGAGTAGTCTTTCATTCCCTTTACCTCTCTCTTTCCCCCTCTCCCATGACCCTACAGAATCCAGTTTACCCAGAGCTATTTATCACTGACTATCACATCCCAGAGCCAGAGCCAGAGCCAGGACACTAACGACTTCCATCTCACTGTCAGGCAAAGGGAGCTCCCAAATCCCGCAATAGGTCCTGAAAGCTGCACTTCTAAAACAAAAGGAAAACCCATCATAGGGGAAATACGTGGGTGAGGGGGATAGGGGAAAGGGTTACTCTGTGACTCTGTGTCTGCCAGTGGACAGACAGGAGGCACTGAATGACTCGGAAACTACCAAGCAAAGACACACAACAGCTGTAACTAAGCCAAAATATTTATTTTTTTTCACCTTTATTTAACCAGGTAAGCCAGTTGAGAACAAGTTCTCATTTACAACTGCGACCTGGTCAAGATAAAGCAAAGCAGTGCGACACAAACAACAACACTGTAACGGTTTTCTTCCAGGGGTGAAGGAGAGGACCAAAGTGCAGCGCGGCTAGTGTTAAACATGTTTAATAAAGAACAAGTGAAACACTACAAACAACAATACAAAATAACAAATGTGCAAAAACCGAGACAGACCTATCTGGTGCAGACAATCACAGAGACAGGAAACAAACACCCACAAAATCCCAACACAAAACAAGCCTCCTATATATGATTCTCAATCAGGGACAACGATTACCATCTGCCTCTGATTGAGAACCATATTAGGCTGGACATAGAAACAGACAAACTAGACACACAACATAGAATTCCCACCCAGCTCACGTCCTGACCAACACTAAACAAGCAAAACACATAATAACTGGTCAGGACGTTACAGTACCCCCCTCCTGAGGTGCGGATTCCGAACGCACCCCTACAACTCAAGAGGAGGGTCTGGGTGGGCATCTGTCCGCGGTGGCGGCTCCGGCGGTGGACGAGGACACCACTCCACCACTGTCTTTGTCCCCCTCCTTAGCGTCCTTTGAGTGGCGACCCTCGCCCACGACCTTGGCCTAAGAATCCTCCCCAAGGCCCCCACATGATTTTGGAGGTAGCTCAGGACAGAGAGGTAGCTCAGGACAGAGAGGTAGCTCAGGACAGAGAGGTAGCTCAGGACAGAGAGGTAGCTCAGGACAGAGAGGTAGCTCAGGACAGAGAGGTAGCTCAGGACAGAGAGGTAGCTCAGGACAGAGAGGTAGCTCAGGACAGAGAGGCAGCTCCGGACTGAGGGGCAACTCCGGACTGAGGGGCAACTCCGGACTGAGTGGCAGCTCCGGACTGAGTGGCAGCTCCGGACTGAGTGGCAGCTCCGGACTGAGTGGCAGCTCCGGACTGAGTGGCAGCTCCGGACTGAGTGGCAGCTCATGACTGTGTGGCAGCTCATGACTGTGTGGCAGCTCATGACTGTAGGGCAGCTCATGACTGTAGGGCAGCTCATGACTGTAGGGCAGCTCATGACTGTAGGGCAGCTCATGACTGTAGGGCAGCTCATGACTGTAGGGCAGCTCATGACTGTAGGGCAGCTCATGACTGTAGGGCAGCTCATGACTGTAGGGCAGCTCATGACTGGCTGACGGCTCTGGACGCTCATGGCTGGCTGACGGCTCCGGCAGATCCTGTCTGGTTGGCGGCTCTGGCAGATCCTGTCTGGTTGGCGGCTCTGGCAGATCCTGTCTGGTTGGCGGCCCTGGCAGATCCTGTCTGGTTGGCGGCCCTGGCAGATCCTGACTGACGAATGGCTCTAGCGGCTCCTGACTGACGAACGGCTCTGACGGCTCGGGACAGACGGGCGGCTCTAACGGCTCGGGACAGACGGATGGCTCAGACGGCGCTGGGGAGACGGATGGCTCAGATGGCGCTGGGGAGACGGATGGCGCTGGGGAGACGGATGGCTCAGATGGCGCTTGGCAGACGGATGGCTCCGATGGCGCTTGGCAGACGGACGGCTCTGACGGCGTTGGGCAGACGGACAGTTCAGGCGCCGCTGGGCAGACGGGCAGTTCAGGCGCCGCTGGGCAGACGGGCAGTTCAGGCGCCGCTGGGCAGACGGCAGACTCTGGCCGGCTGAGACGCACTATAGGCCTGATGCGTGGTGCCGGAACTGGAGGTACCGGGCTGAGGGCACGCACCTCAGGGCGAGTGCGGGGAGCAGGAACAGGGCACACTGGACTCTCGAGGCGCACTATAGGCCTGGTGCGTGGTACCGGAACTGGAGGTACCGGGCTGAGGGCACGCACCTCAGGGCGAGTGCGGGGAGAAGGAACAGTGCGTACAGGGCTCTGGAGACGCACAAGAGGCTTGGTGCGTGGTGCCGGAACTGGAGGCACTGGGCTGGAGACACGCACCATAGGGAGAGTGCGTGGAGGAGGAACAGGGCTCTGGAGATGCACTGGAAGCCTGGTGCGTGGTGTAGGCACTGGTGGTACTGGGCTGGAGCGGGAAGGTGGCGCCGGATATACCGGACCGTGAAAGAGGACATGCGCTCTTGAGCACCGAGCCTCTCCAACCTTACCAGGTTGAATGGTCCCCGTAGCCCTGTCAGTGCGGCGAGGTGGAATAGCCCGCACTGGGCTATGCAGGCGAACCGGGGACACCACCTGTAAGGCTGGTGCCATGTACGCCGGCCCGAGGAGACGTACTGGAGGCCAGATATGTTGGGCCGGCTTCATGGCACCCGGCTCGATGCCCAACCTAGCCCTACCAGTGCGGCAAGGTGGAATAGCCCGCACTGGGCTAAGCACGCGTACTGGGGACACCGTGCGCTCCACCGCATAACACGGTGTCTGACCAGTACGACGCCCTCTCACTCCACGGTAAGCCCGGGGAGTTGGCTCAGTTATCCAACCCGGCTTCGCCACACTCCCCTTTAGCCCCCCCCCCAAGAAATTTTTGGGTGAGCCTCTCGGGCTTCCAGCCTCTCTTACGTGCTGCCTCCTCAATCCACCGCTCCTGGGCTGTGGCTGCCTCCTTCTCCTCCCGAGAGCGGCGATTCTCTCCAACCTTAGCCCAGGGTCCTTCTCCGTTGAATATTTGCTCCCAAGACCATTCCTCCTGGTACCGCTGCTTCTGTTGCTGCTGCCCATTTCCACGCTGCTTGGTCCGGGTTTGGTGGGTTTTCTGTAACGGTTTTCTTCCAGGGGTGAAGGAGAGGACCAAAGTGCAGCGCGGCTAGTGTTAAACATGTTTAATAAAGAACAAGTGAAACACTACAAACAACAATACAAAATAACAAATGTGCAAAAACCGAGACAGACCTATCTGGTGCAGACAATCACAGAGACAGGAAACAAACACCCACAAAATCCCAACACAAAACAAGCCTCCTATATATGATTCTCAATCAGGGACAACGATTACCATCTGCCTCTGATTGAGAACCATATTAGGCTGGACATAGAAACAGACAAACTAGACACACAACATAGAATTCCCACCCAGCTCATGTCCTGACCAACACTAAACAAGCAAAACACATAATAACTCTGGTCAGGACGTTACAAACACAGAATTATACAGTGTGTGCAAATGAAGTAAGATTAGGGAGGTAAGGCAATAAATAGGCCGTAGTGGCGAAATAATTACAATTTAGCAAATAAACACTGGAGTGATAGATGTGCAGAAGATGAATGTGCAAGTAGAGATACTGGGGTGCAAAGGAGCCAAAAAATATCTATATAAAATAAATAACAATATGGGGATGAGGTAGTTGGAGGGCTATTTACAGATCGGCTATGTACAGGTGCAATGATCTGTAAGCTGCTCTGATAGCTGGTGCTTAAAGTTAGTGAGGGAGATATGAGTTTCCAGCTTCAGTGATTTTTGCAATTTTCGTTCCAGTCATTGGCAGCAGAGAACTGGAAGGAAAGGCAGCCAAAGGAGTAATTGGCTTTGGGGGAGACCAGTGAAATATACCTGTTGGAGCGCGTGCTATGGGTGGGTGCTGCTATGGTGACCTGAGATAAGGCGGGGCTTTACCTAGCAAAGACTTATAGATGACCTGGAGCAGGTACATTTGGTGACGAATATGAAGCGAGGGCCAGCCAACGAGAGCATAGAGGTCGCAGTGGTGGGTAGTATATGTGGCTTTGGTGACGAAACGGATGGCACTGTGATAGACTGCATCCAATTTTCTGAGTAGAGTGTTGGAGGCTATTTTATAGATGACAACGCCAAAGTCAAGGATCGGTAGGATGGTCAGTTTTACGAGGGTATGTTTAGCAGGATGAGTGAAGGATGCTTTGTTGTGAAATAGGAAGCCGATTCTAGATTTAACTTTGGATTGGAGATGCTTAATATGAGTCTGGAAGGAGAGTTTACAGTCTAACCAGACACCTAGGTATTTGTAGTTGTCCACATATTCTAAGTCAGAACCGTCCAGAGTAGTGATGCTAGGTGGGCGGGCAGGTGCGGGCAGCGATCGGCATTTAGTTTTACTTGCATTTAAGAGCAGTTGGAGGCCACGGAAGGAGAGTTGTATGGCATTGAAGCTCGTCTGGAGGTTAGTTAACACAGTGTCCAAAGAAGGGCCAGAAGTATACAGAATGGTGTCGTCTGCGTAGATGTGGATCAGAGAATCACCAGCCGCAAGAGCGACATCATTGATGTATACAGAGAAAAGAGTCGGCCAGAGAATTGAACCCTGTGGCACCCCAATAGAGACTGCCAGAGGTCCGGACAACAGGCCCTCCGATTTGACACACTGAACTGTGTCTGAGAAGTAGTTGGTGAACCAGGCGAGGCAGTCATTGAGAAACCAAGGCTGTTGAGTCTGCCGATAAGAATGCAGTGATTGACAGAGTCGAAAGCCTTGGCCAGGTAGATCAATTCGGGTGCACAGTATTGTCTTTGTCGATGGCGGTTATGTTATCGTTTAGGACCTTGAGCGTGGCTGAGGTGCACCCATGACCTGCTCGGAAAGCATAGCAGAGAAGGTACGGTGGGATTCGAAGTGGTCAGTAATCTGTTTGTTGACTTAGCTTTCGAAGACCTTAGAAAGGCAGGGTAAGATAGATATAGGTCTGTAACAGTTTGGGTCTAGAATGTCTCCCCCTTTGAAGAGGGGGATGACCGCGGCAGCTTTCCAATCTTTGGGGATCTCAGATGATACGAAAGAGAGGTTGAACAGGCTACTAACAGGGGTTGCAACAATTGTGGCGAATAATTTTAGAAAGCGAGGGTCCAGATTGTCTAGCGCAGCTGATTTGTAGGGGTCCAGATTGTCTAGCCCAGCTGATTTGTAGGGGTCCAGATTGTCTAGCCCAGCTGATTTGTAGGGGTCCAGATTGTCTAGCGCAGCTGATTTGTAAGGGTCCAGATTGTCTAGCCCAGCTGATTTGTAGGGGTCCAGATTGTCTAGCCCAGCTGATTTGTAGGGGTCCAGATTGTCTAGCCCAGCTGATTTGTAGGGGTCCAGATTGTCTAGCGCAGCTGATTTGTAAGGGTCCAGATTGTCTAGCCCAGCTGATTTGTAGGGGTCCAGATTGTCTAGCCCAGCTGATTTGTAGGGGTCCAGATTGTCTAGCGCAGCTGATTTGTAAGGGTCCAGATTGTCTAGCCCAGCTGATTTGTAGGGGTCCAGATTGTCTAGCCCAGCTGATTTGTAGGGGTCCAGATTGTCTAGCCCAGCTGATTTGTAGGGGTCCAGATTGTCTAGCCCAGCTGATTTGTAGGGGTCCAGATTGTCTAGCGCAGCTGATTTGTAAGGGTCCAGATTGTCTAGCCCAGCTGATTTGTAAGGGTCCAGATTGTCTAGCCCAGCTGATTTGTAGGGGTCCAGATTGTCTAGCGCAGCTGATTTGTAAGGGTCCAGATTGTCTAGCCCAGCTGATTTGTAGGGGTCCAGATTGTCTAGCCCAGCTGATTTGTAGGGGTCCAGATTGTCTAGCGCAGCTGATTTGTAAGGGTCCAGATTGTCTAGCCCAGCTGATTTTTAGGGGTCCAGATTGTCTAGCCCAGCTGATTTGTAGGGGTCCAGATTGTCTAGCCCAGCTGATTTGTAGGGGTCCAGATTGTCTAGCCCAGCTGATTTGTAGGGATCCAAGTTGCTGTGGGGGGTGCAGAGCTATTGCCCGGGGTAGGGGTAGCCAGGTGGAAAGCATGGCCAGCCGTAGAAAAATGCTTATTGAAATTCACGATTATCGTAGATTTATCGGTGGTGACAGTGTTTCCTAGCCTCAGTGCAGTGGGCAGCTGGGATGGAGGTGCTCTTATTCTCCATGGACTTTACAGTGTCCCAGAACCTTTTGAAGTTTGTGCTACAGGATGCAAATTTCTGTTTGAAAAAGCTAGCCTTTGCTTTCCTAACTGCCTGTGTATATTGGTTCCTAAAACTTCCCTGAAAAGTTGCATATCACGGGGGCTGTTCGATGCTAATGCAGAACGCCACAGGATGTTTTTGTGCTGGTCAAGGGCAGTCAGGTCTGGAGTTAACCAAGGGCTAT
This sequence comes from Salvelinus alpinus, assembly GCF_045679555.1. Taxonomy (NCBI): domain Eukaryota; kingdom Metazoa; phylum Chordata; class Actinopteri; order Salmoniformes; family Salmonidae; genus Salvelinus; species Salvelinus alpinus. The sequence continues at coordinate 15,687,329 of NC_092104.1, read as the reverse complement.
ATCTGTTCCTGTTTATAAAATGTTTTTAATGGGGCATGCTTTTTTAAGATGGTGAGGAAAGCACTTTTAAAGAATAACCAGGCATCCTCTACTGACGGAATGAGGTCAATATCTTACCAGGATACCCGGGCCAGGTCGATCAGAAAGGCCTGCTCGCTGAAGTGTTTTAGGGAGCGTTTGACTGTGATGAGGAGTGGTCATTTGACCGTGGACCCATTATGGACGCAGGCAATGAGGCAGTGATCGCTGAGATCCTGCTTGAAGACAGCAGAGGTGTATTTAGAGGGCAGGTTGGTAAGGATGATATCTATGAGGGTGCCCGAGTTTACGGATTTGGGGTTGTACCTGGTAGGTTCCATGATAATTTGGGTGAGATTGAGGTCATCTAGCTTTAGGTCACCTAACAGTACAAACTCTGAAGATAAATGGGGGGCAATTAACTCACATATGGTGTCCAGGGTGCAGCTGGGGGCTGAAGGGGGTCTGTAACAAGCGGCAACAGTGAGGGACTTATTTCTGGAAAGGTGGATTTCTAAAAGTAGAAGCTGAACTGTTTGGGCACAGACATGGATAGTATGACAGAACTCTGCACGCTGTTTCTGCAGTAGATTGCAACTCCACCCCCTTTGGCAGTTCTATCTTGGCGGAAAATGTTATAGTTGGGGATGGAAATATCTGCATTTTTGGTGGCCTTCCTAAGCCAGGATTCAGACATGGCTAGGACATCAGGGTTGGCGGAGTGTGCTAAAGCAGTGAAAAAAACTAACTTAACGTGCATGAAACCAAGGCTATTACGGTTACAGAAGTCAACAAATGATAGTGCCTGGGGAATAGGAGCGGAACTGGGGGCTACAGGGCCTGGGTTAACCTCTACATCACCAGAGGAACAGAGGAGGAGTAGGATAAGGGTACGGTTAAAGGCTATAAGAACTGGTCATCTAGTGCGTTGGGGACAGAGAATAAAAGGAGCAGATTTCTGAGTGTGGTAGAATAGATTCAAGGCATAATGTATAGACAATGGTATGGTAGGATGTGAGTACAGTGGAGGTAAACCTATGCGTTGTGTGATGATGAGAGAGGTTTCATCTCTGGAGGCATCAATTAACGTAGGTGAGGTCTACGCATGTATGTTGGGTGGGATGACAGAGATATCTAAGGCAATTTGAGCGGGACTGAGGGCTCTACAGTGAAATAAGCAGTAAAAACTAGCCAAGACAGCAGTAGACAGGGCATATTGACATTAGAGAGAGGCATACAGCAATCACAGGTGTTGATCAGGAGACCTAAGACAACAATGGGTAAATGGCGAAGAAAGGGCAGAGAGGGTCAGTTAGATACATACAGGACCTGAGTTCGAGGCTGGGGCCGACAGGTAACAAAATGAGGTACCGTGTTATTGAAACAGTCCAGGGGGCATCAGCTGTGTAGCCGAGTGATCATAGGGTCAAAAGAGTAGCAATAGGTGAGACAGGGTGCTGTACGGTATTCACTACTACACTGGGCAAGCAGGGGACACAGCATTCAGAAAAAGCTAACGGGCCGGGGCTAGAGGATCGTTCTTCCATCCTAAATCTTCATCCTAAAATGAAATGGTTGGATGTAACTAACTTTCCTTTAAATCACACATTTATGTTGATCGTAGTTCTGGATGAGAATGTGTGTTAGTTATACAAAGATTTAAAGGTTCGGGATTTAGAATGCTAGCTGTACCCAAAGACTTCCAATCTTTGTGCTAAGCTAGTTAGCATTGGCTCGCAAAACTACCTTAAAATTCATTTAAACTGGACACAGAGACATAAAAATGGTATCCACAAGTTGCCAAAATCCCAAACAATCCCTTTAAGAGGCTATGTTGCAACTACCAGTGATACGACAGCCAACAATGTGTTCATTCTCAGGGTTGAGATTATCCACTGTCCCTATTGCTGGTGTTGAAAAATGTGCTTCGGTTCCACTTTGTGCTGCTGAAAAGCCAAATGGTTAACATAAGCCCAAATGCTTGCTTCTTTTAGGCATGTTTCCATTCTTAATATATTTCTTTTAACTCTGTAGTTGCCGAAGCTACACTGATATCCACTGCTGCTCTCCTGTTGAAAACCAGTCTTAGAGCATCCTCTGCAGGTCAAGGTATAATACAACAGCCTCTGCCACAGACACTGTAACGTCTGGACAAACTCTTCCAACTCGCTGCCTTTCATTGTGCTCCCAGTTACCTAGACTATGAGTATGTTTAGAAAGAGGCTACCAGCTATTAGGGATGGGCACGGTCATTAGAATATCCGAACAGACGTTAGTATTCGATTACTTGGCAGAGTATTCATTTTTTGAAAAGGCTTTTGTCTAACATTAAATACAATTATTTGTGATATTTCTACATAGCCTACCGGGATAGACCATTACATTAGACATTTTAATAAAACAACAGTTTTAAGAGTTTTTATGAGTGAGTCCCATAGCCTACACACCCATTTCACACATGTAGCTTGTTGTTATTGTCTAATCACAGCTGCGCTACAGTCAGAGGCTACATGTGTAGCAAGTGAAGTGGGAAATTTCTAAATCAATGCAAAATGGAAATAAAATGATGGAACTAAGTTGACTAAATGAGATAAAAAGGTTACAATGAGCAACCAACAGGTAGGATGTTGTTTCATTTGAATCAAATCAAATGTTATTTGTCAAATGCGCCGAATACAACAAGTGTAGACTTCACCGTTAAATGCTTACTTACGTGCCCTTTCCCAACAATGCAGTTAAAAAGTATGAAAATAAAAATAAAAGAGTAACACTATAAAATAATAATAACGAGGCTATATACAGGCTATGTAGGCTAAAGCAAGAGGGACTGGTTTGGCAGATGATTGGATGGCTTTTAAATGTCTTCGAAATATGGGTGTGGCTATGATCCGTAAATTGAAAGCAGACCACTACCTGAAATCTACTTCACAAAATTCAAATCCAAATTTGGGCAAATAGGGAAAGGTTTGGAGTGCAGAAAAGATACACAGCTTCCTAAACAATTGTTGGTCGACACACAGATTGTAACTGAGAGAACCTCCATTCTGAAAGCCTTGAACCAGCAATTTTTAGATGCAGGCATTTTATTTGAAAATGTCAAAGGTATAATTGAGCCCCCTATAAATTTACCTGACACCCCTGTGCACTCCTTCACCAGGTTTTCCTTTTCATCCTTCTCTGTTTCAGAAGTGTGTAAAGCCCTGAAAGAAATTGATTTAAAAAATCCTCTGGCCCTGATGAACTAGACTCCCACCTCCTACACCTAGCTGCAGACATCATTGATCCCCCTTAACATGTATTTTTAACCTCACGCTTGATGTTAAGGAAATCCCCTAGTTATGGAAATCTGCTTTTGTACTGCCTCTCCTGAAAGGTGGAGATCCCTCGCTACTTGACAACTAGCGACCCATATCAAAATTGTCTGTACTGTCAAAGGTACTGGAGTCCTTAGTTAGTAGGCAGCTAAAGGCATACTTCCAAGAAAACAACATCTTAAATGGAATGCAATCAGGTTTTAGGTCTGGCCACAGCACTGTTTCAGCAACATTGAAGGTTTTAAATGACATGCTCTTGATAAGAAGTTACATTGTGTGTCTGTTTTTATTGATTTGTCGAAGGCTTTTGACACCGTGGACCATGCTGTGTTAGTGCAAAGGTTAAAATGTTGTGGAATTACTGGTCATGCTCTAGATTGGTTTATAAATTACCTATCAAATCGTACACAATGTGTAATGGCGGATGGTTGTAAATCTGAGTCCATAGAGGTGTGCTCAGGTGTTCCGCAAGGTTCTATTTTGGGCCCACTGTTGTTCATTTTGTATATCAACAACATTGGGGATCTTATTGAAACAGCGGATGTTAATTTTTATGCAGATTATACTGTTCTTTATTGAAGTGGTAGTAGTTTATCTTTAGCTTTTGAAAATGCCCAAAGAGCATTTAACATCATACAACAGAATCTGTATGATTTAAAGCTGATTATAAATTCGGGTAAAACAAAATGCATGGTATTTTCAAATGCCAGGCATGTTACAAATCATGTCATTGCTACATTGGCTGGACATACTATAGATCAAGTTAAAGTGTACAAATATTTGGGTGTGTGGGTTGATGATAAGCTGAACTTCACTGTGCATGTAGAGAACTTGATAAGGAAGCTCAAGCTGAAAATAGGATTTTATTACCGGCATAAGGCTTGTTTTTCTTTTGAGGCCAGGAAGGAGCTGGTACGATGTACATTACTGACGGTTTTAGATTTTAGTGATGTTATATATATGCAGGCCTCAGCCACTACCCTGAAAGCACTTGATTCAGTGTATCATGCAGCCCTCAGGTTCATTACAAATCAGAAACCTCTAACACATCATTGTGATCTCTACAGTGCTATTGGCTGGTCGTCATTGACCTTGCGTAGGCTTAAACACTGGTATACACTGATTTAAGGCCATATTTGTCAGGTTTTGGCCAGGACTGTTCAGGTTTTGTTCACTAGATGTCCCCCTTGCACCTTTTTTGTACCTTTTGTTTTTTCTTACCCTAATTATTGTTTGCACCTGTAAGTCATTCCCTTGTTAGTATTTAACCCTGTGTGTTCCTCAGTTCCTTGCTCAGTGTTTGTATGTTAGCACCCAGCCCCAGCCTTTGTGAACATTTTTCCCTTGTTGAATTTTCCAGAGGTTCTCTGGTTTTGTTCTCGTGTATTTTTGGATTGATCTTTTGAGGTTTGTTTTTTCCCTTGCTGTTTTTACCACTTTGTGGATTTTCTTTTGTATTTTGGAAGATATCTATTTTTTATTAAACCACCATCTCTAGTACTGCTGTGTCTGCCTCATCTTCTGGGTTCTGCCAATTATTAGTGACTGTTTCTCGCACCGGGTCCTGACAAACACTGAGCCATTAATATGAACCCAGAGGCAGCCAGTACCCAGGACTTTTTTCCCATGCTGTCCCACCACGAGGGGACTGTCCAACGTCACGAAGCTGCTCTGGTTCAGCAAGAGGCCTTACTGGCTGGACATTCTCAACTTCTGTCGGAGATGATGACTTCCATAAAGCAGATTTCTGATCAACTTTCTCCTGCAACCGCTTCTGCTCCAGTTCATCAGATTCAAGTGCCCGTGGCAGTTAACCCCCTGGCTGAACCTCGTCTGCCGCCTCCCCAACGGTTCTCAGGTGATCCGAGTGTTTGTAAGGGGTTTTTCACCCAATGTTCTCTCTCCTTCGAGCTGCAACCCTCGTCGTTTCCCACCGACCGGTCCAAGATAGCATACATCATCACCCTGCTGTCGGAAGAAGCCCTAGCCTGGGCTACTGCTGTGTGGGATGCCCAAAGTCCCTGCTGTGCCAGCTACTCTACCTTTGCTGAAGAATTCAAGCGAGTGTTTCAAGGTCCTACCAGCGGTCCTGACTCAGCCAAACAGCTCCTGACTCTCCGCCAAGGTCGGCGCAGCGTGACGGACTATGCCATCCAGTTCCACACGGTGGCAGCAGCGAGTGGCTGGAACGACGAGGCGCTCACAGTGTGCTTTTTGAAGGGTCTTTCCGACACCATCCAAGATGAACTGGCCACTCGGGAACCACCAGACAACCTCGAGTCCCTGATCAAGTTGGCTTCACGCATAGACCTGCGTCTGAGAGAGAGAGAGCTCAACCGTAGATCTCTCACCCTAGCTCCTATCGGTCCCAGCTCCGAGTCTCCACCTTTATCCTCGCTGACTCCACCGGAACCCATGCAGGTTGGACGCATCTCCCAGGCTGAGAGAGACCGCCGGATGAGGGAGCGATGCTGTCTATATTGCGGCAAACCGGGCCATTTCCTCTCCACGTGTCCCGGGCTCCAGGGAAAACGCACTCTCCCGTGCAGGCCTGGGAGGACTGTAACGGGAAACATAACCTCCTCCCATCCATCCAACTCCCGCCTGCTCATTCCAGTTACCCTTTCCTGGGACATCCACGAGCTTCCCCTTCAAGCCTTGGTAGACTCTGGAGCCGCAGGTAACTTCATGGATGGTGTCTGGGCAAAGGAAAATGGCGTTCCCTCTGAACCTCTAAGTGATCCCATAAGGGTTACTACGTTGGATGGAAGCCCTTTGGGATCTGGACTTGTCACTCGTGTCACTACCCCCTTGCGACTTTCAGTTTCCCAACACCAGGAAGTGATGAACTTTCATCTGACCTCGTGTTCCGAGTTCCCTCTCGTCCTTGGATACCCCTGGCTTCACAGCCATAACCCTCACATCGACTGGTCTGTGGGCACTATCAAGCAGTGGGGTCCTACGTGCCAAGCCACTTGTATCTTCCCAAGTTCCCCGAGTTCCCCTCCCGAGTCTCTAGAATCCATCGACCTGTCCCGAGTTCCCGAGTGTTACCATGACCTCAAACCGGTATTTAGCAAACAGAGGGCCACCAAACTACCACCCCATAGACCTTACGATTGCCCCATCGACCTGTTTCCGGGCACATGCCCCCCCAGGGGTCGGATCTTTTCCCTATCTCCTCCCGAACGAGCTGCTATGGATACCTACATCAAGGACTCTCTGGCAGCAGGCCTCATGCGTCCATCCACCTCGCCGGCGGGAGCAGGGTTTTTCTTTGTGGCCAAAAAAGACGGGGGATTACGTCCTTGCATCGACTACCGGGGACTTAATGCCATAACCGTCCGTAACCGCTACCCGCTACCCCTTATGGCCACAGCCTTTGAGCTGCTCCAGGAAGCAGTGGTCTTCACTAAGCTTGACCTGCGGAACGCATACCATCTTGTGCGGATCAAACCCGGTGACGAGTGGAAGACCGCTTTCAACACGCCTACTGGTCACTACGAATACTTGGTGATGCCCTTCGGCCTGACCAACGCTCCAGCTGTGTTCCAAGCGCTCATAAACGATGTGCTTAGGGATATGCTTAACATCTTCGTGTTTGTTTACTTGGATGACATCCTCATCTTTTCGAGCTCCCTTCAAGAACACACTAAGCATGTCAGACAAGTACTCAAACGCCTCCTTGACAGCCATTTGTACGTTAAGCCGGAAAAATGTGAATTCCATTCCTCCCGAGTACAATTCCTGGGATTTGTAGTGGAACCCGGTCGAGTCCAGATGGACCCCACGAAGGTAGGGGCGGTAGCGGATTGGCCCACCCCCAAGTCCGTTAAGGAAGTTCAGCGTTTCCTGGGCTTCACTAACTTTTACCGCAAGTTCATCAAGAACTTCAGCTCGGTGGCAGCCCCTCTCTCAGCTGTAACCAAGGGTGGCAACACAAGGTTTCTGTGGGGAAGAGAAGCTGAGACGGCCTTCCAAGGACTCAAGCAGCGCATCCTCTCTGCTCCCATTCTGACACTACCAACGGCGGATGAACCTTTTGTGGTGGAGGTAGACGCATCAGAGGTTGGGGTTGGAGCTGTCCTGTCTCAGAGGGGTGAAGACAAGAAGCTTCATCCTTGTGCCTTCTTCTCTCACCGGCTTACCCCGGCCGAGAGGAATTACGATGTGGGGGATCGTGAACTCCTAGCGGTTAAGATGGCATTGAAGGAATGGAGACACTGGCTCGAGGGGGCTTCTCAACCGTTTCAAGTGCTTACGGACCACAAAAATCTGGAGTATATCCAGCAGGCGAAGCGGTTGAACTCCAGACAAGCTCGATGGTCTCTTTTCTTCAGCCGATTTCAGTTTATCCTCACCTATAGACCCGGGTCGAAGAATCTCAAACCGGACGCCTTGTCACGAATCTACTCTCCTGCCATTCGAGAAGATACTGACATGACTGTCCTTCCGGCCGCTAAGATCGTGGCTCCGATCTCGTGGCAAGTGGAGGATACCGTGAAACAAGCCCAAGCCATCGAACCGGGCCCTGGAGGAGGTCCTGCCAATCGGTTGTTTGTTCCCAAGGCAGCAAGGTCCCAAGTCCTTCTGTGGGGGCACTCCTCTCGCCTCACCTGTCACCCGGGCGTAGGTCGCACCTTGGAGTTCATCCAGCGTAAGTTCTGGTGGCCCACCATAAAAGAAGACGTTGCCACTTTCGTCAAGGCCTGTTCCGTGTGCTGCCAGGGCAAATCTTCTCACCTCCGCCCTCAAGGACTCCTTCACCCTCTATCTATTCCCCACAGACCCTGGTCCCATATCTCATTGGACTTTATTACTGGCCTTCCTCCGTCCCATGGTAATACAACTATCCTAGTCATCATCGACAGGTTTTCTAAGGCGGCCAGGTTCGTTCCCTTGACTAAGTTACCTTCTGCCAAGGAAACGGCTGAGTTGGTGATTAACCATGTGTTCCGAGTCTTCGGCATTCCGCAAGATATGGTTTCCGACAGAGGTCCCCAGTTCGCCTCAAGGTTTTGGAAGGCCTTCTGCCAACTCATAGGGGCCACTGCCAGTCTATCTTCAGGGTACCATCCGGAGTCCAATGGCCAAACCGAGAGGATGAATCAAGAGCTGGAAACCACCCTCAGATGTATGGTCTCCAACAACCCGTCCACATGGTCGTCCTTCATGGTTTGGGCCGAGTACGCGCACAACACCTTGTGCTCCTCCTCCACTGGTATGTCCCCGCACGAGTGTCAGTTTGGCTATGCTCCTCCATTGTTCCCGAACCAGGAGGCAGAAGTCAGTGTGCCTTCAGCCTCGAGGTTCATCAGACGCTGTCGGCTTACGTGGAAGAAGGCCCGTCTTAATCTTCTGCGTTCCTCACAGAGGTACCAACAACAAGCCAACAGACATCGCCGTCCCGGGCCTACCCTGCGCCTCGGCCAGAGAGTATGGCTCTCAACCAAGAATTTACCGCTACGGGTGGAGTCTCGCAAACTGTCCCAGAAATTCATCGGTCCCTTTAAGGTTGCCAGAAAAGTGAACCCCGTTACTTTTCGCCTGCACTTACCCAGATCCCTTAAAATTAATCCCACGTTTCACATTTCTTTATTAAAACCTGTTGTTTTTTCTCCCCTTATCCCGGCAGGCAGACCTCCCCCTCCGCCCCGTATCATCGGAGGCCAGTCGGCTTATACCGTCCATCGGATACTGGATTCCCGCCGGGTGCAGCGGTCCTGGCAGTATCTGGTGGACTGGGAAGGCTACGGTCCCGAGGAGCGCTCCTGGGTTCCTGCCAAGGACATACTGGACCCTGACCTCATTCGTCAGTTCAGGGTCCTCCACCCTGAGAAGGCTGGTAGGAACGTCAGGAGCCGTTCCTAGGGGGGGATTCTGTCAGGTTTTGGCCAGGACTGTTCAGGTTTTGTTCACTAGATGTCCCCCTTGCACCTTTTTTGTACCTTTTGTTTTTTCTTGCCCTAATTATTGTTTGCACCTGTAAGTCATTCCCTTGTTAGTATTTAACCCTGTGTGTTCCTCAGTTCCTTGCTCAGTGTTTGTATGTTAGCACCCAGCCCCAGCCTTTGTGAACATTTTTCTCTTGTTGAATTTTCCAGAGGTTCTCTGGTTTTGTTCTCGTGTATTTTTGGATTGATCTTTTGAGGTTTGTTTTTTCCCTTGCTGTTTTTACCACTTTGTGGATTTTCTTTTGTATTTTGGAAGATATCTATTTTTTATTAAACCACCATCTCTAGTACTGCTGTGTCTGCCTCATCTTCTGGGTTCTGCCAATTATTAGTGACTGTTTCTCGCACCGGGTCCTGACAATATTGGGTAAAATGCCATTTTATCTCTGTTCTTTTTTAGTCAGGTCAGTAAATAAATATAAATTACAGTCTCATTCTGATTTGCTTCTAACAGTACCAAAAATTAGAACAGGTCATGGTAGAAATAGTTTAGTTACTTAGCACCGTGGTCCTGGAATTCCCTCCTGAACATTTTAAAATGTGATGATCTAGTTTCGTTGGTGGAGTTTAAACACTTGATCGATGTATATATCACAGAAGAGTGTAATTGTTTTTAGGCCAGCTGTTTTTAGTCAAGACGTTTGTGTTTTTAATGTAATATGTCATTGTTGTACTGTATGTGTGTTTATAGTTTTGTTTAATGTTGTGTTAGTGTATGTAAGTTTTGTCTGAAACGTTGTTCTCCCTGCTGCTATTGGACCAGGTCTCTCTTGGAAAAGAGATATTATCTCAATGAGAAAAAACCTGTATAAATAAAGGTAAAATAAAATGAATAAATAAAAAAAATAAAAATAAAATAAAAATAAAAAAATAAATAAAAATAAATATTCAAGGAGTACCGGTACCGAGTCAGTGGACTGGGGAATGAGATAGTTGGGGTGATTGATTGAGGTAATATGTACTTGTAGGTTTGGTTAGGTGATTAATTGAGGTAATATGTACTTGTAGGTAGGGGGTGAAAAGCAGAAAGTCCAGGTAGCCGCTTAATTAAATGTTTAGCAATCTAATGGCTTTGGAGTAGAAGCTGTTCAGGAGCCTTTTGGTCCCAGACCTGGCGCTCTGGTACCGCTTGCCGTGCGGTAGCAGAGAGAACAGACTGACTTGGGTGGCTGGAGTCTTTGACAATTTTTAGGGCCTTCCTCTGACACCGTGTGGAATGGAGTTGTAGACGAGGATGGGAAGTGCAGCAAAATATTATAATATTCGAATAGTGAAACTTCAAAATCCATCCCTACCAGCTATATAACAAAAACACCAAGCCTTAATCTGAACAACCTCTCACTTACACAAATTATTTCCTGTCGCCAGAGGAACCTTTTTTAAACCACAGTCATTTCTTCAAACCAGTCTCTTTGTCCGACATGGACTGTCACCGTGTAATCCCCAGAACAGCTCAAATGGACAGTTCACTTCACAGACACTCATATCTAGAGGCCAGTCGTGACATTTACAAAACTCATCGCTCGCGTCTCTCCATTTTCTTCTTTCCTCTCTTCTTCCTCCATATTGATAGCAGTGTGTATAGGTACAGTCCGCCAGCCAGGCCATCAGAGGAAACACAGCCGCTCTCATTAATAGACCTGATGACTTGTGAACCTGAGAGATGATCAACTGGATGACCCCCAACAGAGGGTCCTCACTCCTAACCACATGAAACAGCTTTCACTGGTTTTCTGACGGATCGATAGCTAGACTTCAAAGACTACAGGAGAGAGAGGAAATGATAGTACACAAACACACAGAGGGAAGAGAGAGAGGAAAATAAAGAACAGGAGAGAAACAGGAGGGAGAGAGAGGAAGAGGTGAGAGAGAGGGGGAAGAAGACCTAACAGAGTGAGAGGGGGTAATAAATTGAGGTGAATGAGAGACAGGGAGAAGTGTAAGGTATATGAAAGAGTGTAAGAAGGAAAAGGGGAGCAAGGGCAGAGTCTGGGAGGTGAGGGAAAGGAGGAGTCTGGGAGGTGATGGAAACGGGGAAAATAGTGCCAATTTTCAACTGGATCACCTGGGGAGTGGGGGGGGGGCATCCAATAGCCTGCTCCCCTGTGTTGGGAGATAGAGATGGTCATCATTACAGGGACCAGCTTCCCGTCAGCTCAGAAACACAGCAGATCTAACTGGTGGTTACCTCAACGATAGACAACCACAGAGAAGGGAAGGGGGCAGAGAGAGAGAGAGGCAGAGAGAGAGAGAGAGAGGCAGAGAGACACAGAGAGAGTGAGAGAGAACATGGGGAAGAGAGAAAATGAGTGGGTGAGAGAGAGAGACAGAGGAGACAAATACACAGTGAGTGATAACATGGGGGGAGAAAATGAGGGGGTGAGAGAGACAGAGACACAGAGAGAGTGAGAGAGAGATAACATGGGGGAGAGAGAGAAAATTAGGGGTGAGAGAGAGACAGAGACACAGAGAGAGAGTGAGAGAGCGATAACATGGGGGAGAGAGAGAAAATGAGGGGTGAGAGAGAGACAAAGACACAGAGAGAGAGTGAGTCAGTTCCTGTCCTTTGTAATCCTTCATGTCCAGTAGCGAGTAATGTCACGTCATCCCAACAACATGTTTCAGCCAAAGTAGACACATCGTCCATGTCACACAGACAGGAGACTGTCAATGGGATGTTTTCTCTGGGAGGGAAGAAAGCTGGCTGTGGAGAGCGTTCCTCCAGTCCGCCGGTCGGTCGGTCCTACTTATCTCTAATCATTCCAAAATACTTCCTGGGACAAGTTTTCCAAGAGAGTGTACATTTTGTCCAGCCTTTCCCATGTGTCTCCCTGTGTTTAAACTAACCAGTTGGGTGTTGTGTCAGAATAGATATCCTGGAAGTAAGAATATTCATTACCTGTTCCCCTGTTCTGCCTTTGTTCTGGCCAGTTAAATCTGATGTAGCAAAAAATACACAGATCACTCACCGCATTGGACCACTTCTCTGGTTTTAACTACACTGTAATGTTCACAAGCTGTCAGCCTATCAGGGAGGGAGATGAGGTATCTGTGACTGACCAATGGCTAAACAGACGCCATTCAATATGACACCTCATCAACCAGAGCGTTCTGAGGTCCGTGTTCTGAGGTCCGTGTTCTGAGGTCCGTGTTCTGAGGTCTATTCACACAAATATAGCTGTCATACTCCACCCTCTGACAAGCTGGGAGGATTAGCCAAGATGGACAGGTCTCAGGGAAAAAGGAGAGGAAAATTCACATTTGCGACTAATTAGATCTAAATTGAGGGCACATGGTAATCTATTGTAGGTCATCTCCAAATCCATTTACACTTACACACATTTAAGCTAATTAAAACGGTGTTTAATCAGAACCGTGTGTGTGTGTGTGTGTGTGTGTGTGTGTGTGTGTGTGTGTGTGTGTGTGTGTGTGTGTGTGTGTGTGTGTGTGTGTGTGTGTGTGTGTGTGTGTGTGTGTATATGTGTATTAGACAGACAGACACATGTTACCAGAAGCAAGTCAGACAGTTCATATTCTATCACCTCAATGGAAAATTAAAACAAATGTGCTTTGATTCCAAAAGGAGAGGCGGGCGGGAAATTAAAAGAGAGAGAGAAAAGTGCCTATGTTGCAAAATGTTCCTAAAATTGCGATATACTCGTGTTTAATTTAAGGGCCTAATGGAATAGAATTATTCACGCAGAAGAATGGGTGTGATCTGTTGAGATGATAGGCCTTGTCTGTATTGCATTTATAAAACTCTCAGCTCAACTTCCAGGCCGTCTCTCTCCTAGGACACATTAATATGATGATGAGGAGGAGTTTGGTATTCTGTAAGTCTTTATCCTCTGAGGCAGACAGAGAGAGAACAGAATATGGCAAATCAACAAGAACTCAAAACAAGGTCTGAAAACAGACAACAACAAATCGCTACAACTCTGACAGAGTCTAACTATGAACAAGTCAAATAGCAGAACACAAACAGACTTTTATTCTTTACAGGTGATCCCAACATCTTTTTAAAAACCCACTTTCTTTTTTTAAGTTCTCTTTCCTTCTTCCCACGCGCAGCATAACGGAGAGAAACGTTAAGCCAGTTCACCTTGTTCTGTGTGGACACAGAGAGCCGTCAGAGAAAAAGAGTGTGTGGGTGCAGGAAAGAGAGAGAGAAATAGTGAGAGAAATAGAGATAGAGACCCAAACATCAGAGCTTCACCTGAGGAACTCAGAAATCACTGGAGCCCAAAATTAGCTGTTCTCTGAGTCTGTTCAGACTCCTTTGGCCAACACCCACAGCCAGCGAGCTCTGGCTAACCAGTTGAGATCTGACAGGGAAGCGGAAGGTGGGAGCTGGCTAACCAGTTGAGATCTGACAGGGAAACGGAAGGTGGGAGCTGGCTAACCAGTGGAGATCTGACAGGGAAACCAAAGGTGGGACCTGGCTAACCAGTTGAGATCTGACAGGGAAACGGAAGGTGGGAGCTGGCTAACCAGTGGAGATCTGACAAGGAAACGGAAGGTGGGAGCTGGCTAACCAGTGGAGATCTGACAGGGAAACCAAAGGTGGGACCTGGCTAACCAGTTGAGATCTGACAGGGAAACGGAAGGTGAGAGCTGGCTAGCCAGTTGAGATCTGACAGGGAAGCGGAAGGTGGGAGCTGGCTAACCAGTGGAGATCTGACAGGGAAACCGAAGGTGGGAGCTGGCTAACCAGTGGAGATCTGACAGGGAAACCGAAGGTGGGACCTGGCTAACCAGTTGAGATCTGACAGGGAAACGGAAGGTGGGAGACAGAAGATACTCTAGGCTAGTCGCACAGGCCACAAGTCATTATTCCTCAACTTCTAACCCATGTTCATACACACTGAAGAATAGTCCTTCTTACCACACCCATAGAATAGGCTAGCTAGATACAGAAACGGTCTGCTTTACCAGCTTATTGTGGCAGACTCCCTTCATAAAAATATTAAAGTTAAACACTTCCAGACTAGACACTGCATGTTCTGATGAGAGCAGGAAGCCTTGAGCCACAGAGGAGATAAACCACCAGCAGAGTATGATAGAGAGATAGAGCGAGGAGACAGAGAGAGAAATATTGAGAAAGGAGAAAGAGAGAGCGAGAGAACGAGAGAACGAGAGAGGAGAGAGACCGCACAGAAACATCCTCCAGCTTTTTAATTATTCAATTAGAAGAAAGCCAGAAAGAGGGGAGGAGGAACAGAGCGAGTGAGGGATCATCTCCATTCCTCATTGATTGAAAAAGAGAGACAGGATCCTGTTACATTACATTTGGGAGAAGAGAGTGGAGGCAAGAAAAGAGATGGGGAAAGGGAGGCGTGAGAGAGAGCGAGAGCAAGAGAGAGAGGGAGCGAGAGGGAGTGAGAGACAGAGAGAGAGAGACAGAGGGAACGGGAGACAGACAGAGGGAGCGAGAGAGAGACAGAGGGAGCGAGAGAGAGACGGAGCGAGAGAGACAGGGAGGGAGAGAGGGAGGGACCGAGAGATGTCAAATGTATCTCACGTCATCTATCAGCGCAGCCGATATCCCTTTATACACAAGCTAAGGTTAGGGTTATGCATAAGGTTAGCAGTGTGGTTAAGGTTAGGGTTAAGGGTTAGGTTTATATTCAGATTTGAAGAAGATCAATTGTAGAAATAGGTGGGGTTTATGACTTTGTGGCCGTGGTAACTAATGACGACCCTACTTTGCAAACTGCAAGTGTAATTTAGAATTGGTTAGTCTAGTAACTCCCCTAAACATAGGCTCACCACTTTGCACTTTTCTGTTCTATTTTATATCACAGTTCTTTTTTTTTTACTATAAAATAGGTGTGTCTTGACTGTGATAAGGGCTCGGCAAATAACAGCAGTCTGCTAAATGACCAAAACAAGGCTGTGCCTCTGCAGAGCCATAGGCTTCTACAAGCAAACGCCACTGCACAGCCATAGGCTTCTACAAGCAAGCGCCACTGCACAGCCATAGGCTTCTACAAGCAAGCGCCACTGCTGAGGTTACTGCCTTTTAGTAGATTGTGTTCCACAATATAATATAACCAGTTAATATTACGCTTTGAATTAATGACTCTTAAAATGGCACTTGTTTTTTTATTCACCGAATATATATGGGGCAATTTAGCAATTAGGATTCGTTATCTGTAATGGTTATGATAAATTAGGCATTGTTGCACACTGTTGGCATATGGATATAATCAGCACACATTTCTTCCCCAGCGCGGGCCTTGCGTTAAAAAAAATTGCTGAATTTTTGGGGAGTAATTTCATTTATCATAACCATTACATGCAAGTACTCGAACAGTCAAAAAATGTAAAATTCCCATCCCTAACTCATAGCCAACTAAATTCTCTCCTCAAAACATTTTATAGGCTAGATTCCTTAGGGCATATAGGACACGCTAGTCAATATATTTATCCTCAGCCCGCACTAAATGTCTGCAAATGGAAATACTTGAATCCAGTTTTCTAGCTAAACACAGGAGACAACATAAAAACCAGCAGCCTAACTCTAATCCAGAGATAAGGACACTTGTCCCGAGACCTACAAGACAACTGTAAATAATTCACCTTGCCCACTTTCCTTTTTAACGAGGTGAAATCAATGCTTTAATCTGGTCCTACATTTCTCATTAGAAAAGATATCGAGCTATTAAATGTGATTTCTCAAAACAGTTGGGGAGAGAAACCCCAGTGAGATAATGAGTCTTCTACGGAGAGGAGAGAGGGAAGTTTCCCTGGCCTTCTTAATAGCAGGCCAAATTAATGACAATATCAGGCCAACACAATGAGTGCAGCTAGACATAACAACTACTAAAAATATTCACAACCCATTTCTCTCTGGCACAATATAAAGAGGAAGCCAGAAAACTTTCCAGCAGTCTAATGTCTGAAAAATGACTGTCTGAATTGATCCCGCAACATTACAAATATTATTAGCGCCGAAATGAATCTCTCACCTCACTATAATCCCTATTTTCATAACTATTATGGTGATGAGTGAGGATTTAACAAACTGAGCTATTGTTGAACAACTTTAAGTGGAACTAATTAATCAAGAGCATACTCAACCTGAGAGGAGAGAGAATATTTAGAGGAAAGGAAGACAAATGCATTAGGTTAGAGAATAATGAGGATTATGATGCAATGCTGCAAGGCCTAGATAGACTTGGAAACAGAAGTCAATTGCACATCTCAATACATACAGTACATATCCAGGAAAGCTTCTCATGGAACTTCCAAATGTAGAGGATTCTAGCCGGCCACTGTGGCTTAGTTAAAATAAAATAAAATATTATCTGACCCATGTATCAAGCCTCTCATAGTGTAAGACCTGTTGACGGTCCGCGTTCAGTAGTGGAGGAACAGTGACTTCCAGTGGTGGAGGAGAGACACTGTCAGGGATCGTTCAGAAATTACACTGGGAACTGAGTGCATTACTGCCGAGTGCAGAGACAACATGTACAACTGAGGAGGCTCTACAATCAACAGTCCTCAAGTGTTCCAGTCGTTCCCAGTCTCTTTGATAGCCTAGTTTGGGAAAGAAGTGGACTTAAACTTAAAATGTTCAACAAGATTTTGGGGCCAGAGATTCAGGAAGTCAGGATGTCCAAATCCCCTGCAGAACAGGAACACAACCTTGACACTTGCAGAGTAATGGTGTCTAACGAAAGTGACCAAGACTCCACCACAACCAGCTAACACAGGAAGCTAGCTCAGAGATCACAGACAGTGTGTGTGTGTGTGTGTGTGTGTGTGTGTGTGTGTGTGTGTGTGTGTGTGTGTGTGTGTGTGTGTGTGTGTGTGTGTGTGTGTGTGTGTGTGTGTGTGTGTGTGTGTGTGTGTGTGTGTGTGTGTGTGTGTGTGTGTGTGTTAGGAGATGAATGTAAAATCACAACAGTGGATCCGGGGGGTATTCATTATAAAGCCTGCATTGTCAGCTAGCCTGGCACACAACCCCAGGGTGTTGAATATTCATCTTTACTTGTTGTGTTTATGCAGACCCCCCACCCCCTGTCATCACACTGCACTCTAACAGGGACTGTCCCCAAAACACCCTGAAACCACCAGCCCAAACACACAGCAACAATCATACACACATACAGTCGTGGCCAAAAGTTTTGAGAATGAGATTTTTTTTTAGAATTTTCACAAAGTCTGCTGCCTCAGTTTGTATGATGGCAATTTGCATATACTCCAGAATGTTATGAAGAGTGATCAGATGAATTGCAATTAATTGCAAAGTCCCTCTTTGCCATGCAAATGCAAACTGAATCCCCCAAAAACATTTCCACTGCATTTCAGCCCTGACACAAAAGGACCAGCTGACATCATGTCAGTGATTCTCTCGTTAACACAGGTGTGAGTGTTGACGAGGACAAGGCTGGAGATCACTCTGTCATGCTGATTGAGTTCTAATAACAGACTGGAAGCTTCAAAAGGAGGGTGGTGCTTGGAATCATTGTTCTTCCTCTGTCAACCATGGTTACCTGCAAGGAAACACGTGCCGTCATCATTGCATAAAAAGGGCTTCACAGGCAAGGATATTGCTGCCAGTAAGATTGCACCTAAATCAACCATTCATATCGGATCATCAAGAACTTCAAGGAGAGCGGTTCAATTGTTGTGAAGAAGGCTTCAGGGCGCCCAAGAAAGTACAGCAAGCGCCAGGACCGTCTCCTAAAGTTGATTCAGCTGCGGGATCGGGGAACCACCAGTACAGAGCTTGCTCAGGAATGGCAGCAGGCAGGTGTGAGTGCATCTGCACGCACAGTGAGGCGAAGACTTTTGGAGGATGGCCTGGTGTCAAGAAGGGCAGCAAAGTAGCCACTTCTCTCCAGAAAAAACATCAGGGACAGACTGATATTCTGCAAAATGTTCAGGGATTGGACTGCTGAGGACTGGGGTAAAATCATTTTCTCTGATGAATCCACTTTCCGATTGTTTGGGGCATTTGGAAAAAAGCTTGTCCGGAGAAGACAAGGTGAGCGCTACCATCAGTCCTGTGTCATGCCAACAGTAAAAGCATCCTGGGGTTGCTTCTCAGCCAAGAGAGTGGGCTCACTCACAATTTTGCCTAAGAACACAGCCATGAATAAAGAATGGTAGCAACACATCCTCCGAGAGCAACTTCTCCCAACCAACCAGGAACAGTTTGGTGACGAACAACGCCTTTTCCAGCATGATGGAGCACCTTGCCATAACGCAAAAGCATAACTAAGTGGCTCGGGGAACAAAACATCGATATTTTGGGTCCATGACCAGGAAACTCCCAAGACCTTAATCCCATTGAGAACTTGTGGTCAATCCTCAAGAGGCAGGTGGACAAACAAAAACCCACAGATTCTGACAAACTCCAAGCATTGATTATGCAAGAATGGGCCGCGATCAGTCAGGATGTGGCACAGAAGTTAATTGACAGCATGCCAGGGCGGATTGTAGAGGTCTTGAAAAAGAAGGGTCAACAGTGTAAATATTGACTCTTTGCATCAACTTCATGTAATTGTCAATAAAAGCCTTTGACACTTATGAAATGCTTGTAATTATACTTCAGTATTCCATAGTAACATCTGACAAAAATATCTAAAGACACTGAAGCAGCAAACTTTGTGGAAATTAATATTTGTGTCATTCTCAAAACTTTTGGCCACGACTGTACATGTCATCCAAAATGCACACAGTGCTCTCCCTTAGCCTGTGCCTCTTTGCATGTTTTCAACAGATTTAGTTTTGAGTTTGGGATTTGCATTTAATTTGAAACAGATACCAACAGCAAAAATACCCCACCAAGCCACACACAGTAAACACACATCCCAAATGAAGCTGTTACACATTACACGTCACGGAGACACCACTCAACGGTTCTCTAGTAGCCTTTGGGACCTTCCAGAACATTTCCCTGCCCCTTTCATGGGTTAAAATTAAAACGTGAAGGCAACGTTTCCCCTACCATTACAGAGACAGGGCATTGGTCTGCCAAGTTCTGCAGACTAAGTTCTGGGTAGGGAACTCACCATTTTGTTCTCCTGCATGTAGATTCTCTGCAGCTTGGGACATCTCTTGGCCAGAGAAACCATCCCCTCATCAGTTATACTGTAGCACTGGCCCAGGTGGATATCCTTCAGCTCTGAACCGTCCCATCTAGTGCCACGAGAGAGGGAGGGGAGGAGGAAGAGAAAAAGAGGGAAAGTAACACTTGTTAGTAACACTTGTTGCAAAACTTGGTTGATCGATTGAGTGGGGAGCGAGAGAGAGGAAATAAGGGGGAGGAGAAGGGAGGAGAGAGAGAGAGAACCTTTGAGTGCTTCGTCCATCAGTTTGTCCTGGTTGCCCACATGGACCTTGGCCAGCAGAGGGCAGTTTGAGGCCAGGGTGCTGAGAGACAGGTCACTCAGCTGTTTACAGTGTACTTCTGAAGGCCGGAGCAGTGGGTTGCCAAGGAACACACACCGTGGTCCTGCACGCCACAACAGTCTGAGATGGTCAACTCCGTCACATTCTGCCTCCGAGATGCTATCTTCACCAGGAGGTCATCATTTACCTGAGGGTGAGAGAGAGAGAGATATTATAGCTCAAGGTAAGGTTTGATGAGAAAGTGGTCCTTATATTCAAATAATAAACTTTTTATAAAATACATGAACATTACAAAAGAAGAAAAGAGGTTTACAAACATTCTCTTGAAAATTAAATGTTCTCAAATATCCTACTCGTTGTAGGCCACTGAGAACGATTTGCTTCCAGAACTGGAAGTCAAAGCAGAGGTCCCCGCCAGTACTTACAGACCAGTGAGGCACACAGACAGCGCTCCTTCACCAACAGGTGGGAGAACAGCTGAGATGAACAGAACACACAATAACATTTACAGATTGTGCATCCACCCACATCCAACCCATTTCAATTGTGTTGTTAGACTAAAAGGATTTTGAAAGCATCTAAATCAGGCCTCCAAAAAGAAACTGCACCCTAATGGTACCATCCTACTTTGAGCAGCAGGGAGGAGGGGAGGCGGTTGACGCTGGATGTGTCAATCATGTCGCAGCCCCTTCCCTGGTAGTCGTCACAATCATGCGGGCAGAAGGTTGAGGAGTCAGAACTCGGGGGAAGCGAATCGCCATCGAGAGCCATCCCAGAGCAGCCCTCGGTAGTCGAGGAGGAGGAGGGCAGGGGACAGAAGTGGAGTTGGCAGTGGCCAGTCCCAGGGTTAGAGGAGGCATCCCCACCTCATCCTCCGTTCTCCAGCCCTCCCTCAGGGACGGGGAAGGCACATCGCGGCTGCTTACAGAAAGCACATCCGCACCTCCGCACACTTCCTCTTACACACCTAGGAGAGAAAGAAGGATCAGACACAGACCACCGAGAACCACATGAAAAGGGATTAGACAGATGATATTAGAAGCGACACCAGGACGTATTATGGTACTGGAGCAAACTGTTCAGACAGTGCATGGTGATTTTCATCCTTCATCTCTAATCAGGGACTGATTTAAACCTGGGACATAAAGTCAATGGATACTCTGGCCAATCAATTACATAATTAAACAATTAACTAATTCAGCAGTACTATAAATAAACCCTTTGTAGTTTCTCACCATCTCAGCATAGTCACTGTCACTACTAGCTACAGACATGGGCACAGCTACAGCTAGCACTGGAACGCCTGCACTTTGGAACAGCGCTGGTGGTGGGATCAGCTTAGCCGGCACAGCCGACAGCAGACTCCTCCCCTGGCCCTCCCAGATAGCTAGTTCCCGTGGCGACAGCAGGAACTTGGCACAGTCCTCAGGGGAAGTGAGAGCAGCGTATCGCCCGGCGAGCTTCGAGGCGGCTGCCGCTCCAAATCCAACATTTCCGATTCCTCCGCTTACGGTACCACTTGTGTTACTATGACAACGTCCTCCAATTCCGAAGCCACCGTTGACGCCGTTCTCGAACTGGTCGTCGTCGAGGCCCCCGCTGTTGTTGTGGACGATAAAGCAGAGCATGCACAGCCCCTGGAGGAAGCAGTTCCTCCTCTTCTTCTTGTGGTGCAGCTTGCACATACTCTTCTTCAGGCGGTAACCATTTTTCGAGAGAAGATGGCCCATATAGATGAGACTCTGGGTAGGGAAAGAGAGAAGGGCATAAATTTACAGAATTTAACACGACACTTTATATTAAACTGTACAGATGATAGATATGTCTTGTGTGGAAGAGATCTAACACAGCTAAACAGGGGTCGACAAGACTCCATTAGCCTAATTAAACTGGAACAACATATTACCACAAATGTTGTTACTAATTGCTAATTAAGACTGCAGCGCCACACAGGTATAAACACTATAAAGGTGTTACCAAAGACTGTTACGAAGGTTGCTAAACCAAAATGTCTGCCTTCGAAATGTGACCCAGATGAAATTGGGCTATTCAGAGCCGGAACACCATCTACGGGGATAGACAAGTGTGATTCTAGTGAGTCTAACTCGAGACCCAGAAACGGAATGCGCTGAGATGGAGTCAGGCAGCTCCTTTTCTATTTCCTATGAAGCCTAGAGACTGAGTATGGGAGACCAGAATGTATGCGTGTAACACTGCTTGCCCCCAGCCCGTCGAATGTAATAGCCGGTGGCTTGTGAGCATTCTGAATTCATAGACTCGGACGTGATTGCTGAGGACACATAAATCTAGAACGGGGTGTCCAAGTCCTGACCCCTTCTCGGAACCAGGAAATACCGTCTGTACCAGCCGTTCTGGATCCGACATAGACACCACTCGGATTGGCCACGTCTGGAGACAGGAGGATATTCCTTCTCTCAAAATGAGCACTGAGACCTTGTTAACAGTCGACGTGAGGACACAGCAGAAGTGTGGGGGAAGCGCAACAAACTGTAGCCTGTACCCCAAATTCACTGTTCGCATGATCCAAAGAAACAGTGCGCATGTGTGCTATTGGTTGGAGCAGACAGCGAGCCTCCAGTCAAGTGCCATCTGAAGATGTGTGACGCTATGTTATGGACTGGGGGAGATTGGTTCTTTTTCCCATTTCACCACGTGTCTGAATGTGGAGAAGCGACACTTGACACTGTGGAACTTTGTTTTGACACAAGTGTGTTTATGCACCAAGGTTTGCCTAACAAAAAAGACCCAGCACCTTGCAACAATCAATCAAATGTATTTATAAAACCCTTTTAACATTAGCAGATGTCACAAAGTGCTATACAGAAACCCAGCCTAAAACCTCAAACAGCAAGCATTGCAGATGTAGAAGCACGATGGCTAGGAAAAACTCCCTAGAAGCCAGGAACCTAGGAAGAAACCTAGAGGAACCAGGCTCTGAGGGGTGGCCAGTCCTCTTCTGGCTGTGCCGGGTGGAGATTGTAAGAGTACACAGCCATTAAGGCACGATTGTTCTTCAAGATGTTCAAATGTTCAAAGATGACCAGTAGGGTCATATAACAATCACAGTGGTTGTAGAGGGTGCAACAGGTCAGTACCTCAGAAGTAAATGTCAGTTGGCTTTTCATAGCCGAGCATTCAGAGGTCGAGACAGCAGGTGCGATAGAGAGAGAGAGTCCGGGACAAGGTACTACCTCCAGTGAACAGGTCAGAGTTCCATGGCCACAGGCAGAACAGTTGAAACTGGAGCAGCAGCACGACCAGGTGAACAGGGAACAGCCAGGAGTCATCAGGCCAGATAGTCCTGAGGCATGTTCCTAGGGCTCTGGTCCTCTGGGAGGGGATGGAGACGTAGAGAGGGAGAGAGAGACAATTACAGGGAGCATACTTAAATTCACACAGGACACCAGATAAGACAGGAGAATTACACCAGATATACCAGTGACCCTAGCCCCCAGCACATAGACTATTGCAGCATAGATACTGGAGGCTGAGACTGGGGGATGAAGTCAGGGGACACTGTGGCCCCGTCTGACGATACCCCTGGACAGGGCCAACCAGTCAGGATATAACCCCACCCACTTTGCCAAAGCACAGCCCCCACACCACTGGAGGGATATCAACAGACCACTAACTTACTACCCTGAGACAAGGCTGAGTATAGCCCACGAAGATCTCCTCCACCGCACAAGCCCAATGGGGCGCAAAACCGGACAGGAAGATCACGTTTGTGACTCAACACACTCAAGTGACGCACCCCTCCGAGGTACGGCATTGAAGAGCACGAGTAAGCCAGTGACTCAGCCCCCGTAATAGAATCAGAGGCAGGTAATCCCAGTGGAGAGAGGGGAGCCGGCCAGGCAGAGACAGCAAGGGTGGTTTGTTGCTCCAGTGCCTTGCCGTTCACCTTCGCACCCCTGGGCCAGACTACACTCAATCATAGGACCTAGTGAAGAGATGAGTCTCCAGTAATGACTTAAAGGTCGAGACCGAGTCTGCGTCTTTCACATGGATAGGCAGACCATTCCATAGAAATTTAGCTATATAGGACAAAGCCCTGCCTCCAGCTGTTTGCTTACAAATTCTAGGGACAATAAGGAAGCAAGTGTCTTGTGACCGTACCGTACATGCAGGTATTGGAGAGATAGGTAGGAGCAAGCCCATGTAATGCTTTGTAGGTTAGCAGTAAAACCTTGAAATCACCCCTAACCTAACAGGCCAGTGTAGAGAGGCTATTTATTACTGCAGTAATATGATAACATTTTGGGGTTCTAGTCAAGATTTTAGCAGCCGTGTTTAGCACTAACTGAAGTTTATTTAGTGCTTTACCGGGTAGCCGGAGAGTAGAGCATTGCAGTTGTCTAACCTAGAAAGAAAAAAAATGATAAATTTTCTGCATCATTTTTGGAAATTCTTCTGATTTTTTAAATGTTACGAATTTGGAAAAAAGTTGTCCTTGAAATATTATTGATATGTTGGTCAGAAGAGAGATCGGGGTCCAGAGTAATGCCGAAGTCCTTCACAGTTTTATTTGAGACGACCGTACAACCATCAAGATAAATTGTCAGATCCAACAGCAGATCTCTTTGTTTCTTGGGACCTAGAACTAGCATCTCTGTTTTGTCCGAGTTTAAAAGTATAAAATGTGCCGCTATCCACTTCCTTATGTCTGAAACACTTCCAGGGTGAGCAATTTTGGGGCTTCACCATGTTTCAGCGAAATGCACAGCTGTGTGTCATCCGCATAACAGTGAAAGTTGAATTTTTTTTCTGAATGACATCACCAAGAGGTAGAATATATAGTGAAACCAATAGCGGTCCTAAAACAGAACCTTGAGGAACGCCGAAAATTACAATTGATTTGTCAGAGGACAAACCATCAAGAGAGGAACTGATATCTTTCTGACAGATAAGATCTAAACCAGACAAGAACGTGTCCATGTAGACCAATTTCCAATCTCTCCAAAAGAACGTTGTGATCGATGGTGTCAAAAGCAGCACCAAGGTCTAGGAGCACGAGCACAAATTCAGAGCCTTGGTCTGACGCCATTAAAAGGTAATTTACCACCTTCACGAGTGCAGTCTCAGTGCTATGATGGGGTCTAAAACCAGACTGAAGCGGTTTGTATACATTATTTGTCTTCTGCTGTGCAACAGGTTTTTCAAAAATGTTGGAGAGGAATGGGAGATTCGATATAGGCCGATAGTTTTTTTAAACATTTTCCGGGTCATGGTTTAGCTTTTTCAAGAGTAGCTTTATTACTGCCACTTTTAATGAGTTTGGTACACATCTGGTGGATAGGGAGCCATTTATCATGTTAAACTAGGGTTGCACATTTTGGAGAATATTCAGAGGTGGAAACTTTCCATAGGAATTAACGGGAATATATGGGAATTAATGGAAATATATGCAAATTAATTTGTCATACCATTTAAATGTAGATGGTTTTTGTATTGGATATATTTACCATATCATATGGAGACAAAAACATAAACCTTTTACCTTATCATAAGTAGACATAATTGCAAATGAATAGAAGAAAAAATAAATTGGTTACGAATTTAACTTCAATTAAATGAGTTGACTCTTCACATGGGATGATTTCCTTGAACAACAAAAGAAAGATATTGAATGATCCCCAATGATCCATCGCATCTCCCAAAAACCTTTTCAACATACATCTGTAAAATGATAGTCTAGAAACTCAAGCTTTGGTTGTCTTCCTCTCACGCTTCCATGTCTTCTCCCTGGACATCCTCAATGTCCACCTCTTGAACATCAGACTCTGAGGCCCCATCTTCACTGTCACTTTCCAACCTTGTTGAGGATGGCTCGTTGACAGGCTCAAAAAGCCTCAAATATGCACGGATGGCCACCAATGTTTCATCCCCTGTATTGGTCAGCCTGTTGCGTGCTTTGGTGTGTGTTCCCTCAAACAAGGACCAGTTGGCTCTGAGGTGGCTGATGTTGGTGGTGGGATTTGGAGGATGGAGGCAACAGGGGAAAGAGCCTCAGATCCACAAAGTCCCTTCCACCAGGTGGCTGATGAGATATGTTGGTACGACTGCCATATTGCATCTCCATCCCAAAGCCCTTGCTTGGAAGTGTACTTTGCCAGACTGCCTAGAACCTTGCCCTCATCCAGGACAAGGTGGCGAGACACGGTAGTGATGACGCCATAGGCCTTGTTGATCTCTGCACCAGACAAGATGCTCTTGCCAGTATACTTGGGGTCCAACATGTACGCTGCAGCGTGTATGGGCTTCAGGCAGAAGTCTTCACGCTTTTTGAATGTATTTCAGAACTCCAGTTTCCTCTGCTTGGAGCAACAGTGAAGTGGGCAGGGCAGTACAGATTTCTTCTCTTACATCTGCAAGCAGAGTCTGAACATCAGACAGGATGGCATTGTCTCCCTCAATCGGTACAATGTCTACTGCTACAGGTTTCTGGAGTTTCAGGCTGCTTACCACGCTCTCCCAAAATACATAATCCAGGAGGATCCTCTTGATGGGCTGTCCATATCGGCAGACTGTGATGTGGCCATTTCTTGGAAAGACTCCTTCCCCTCCAGGAGACTGTCAAACATGACAACACCACCCCAACGGGTGTTGCTGGGCAGCTTCAATGTGGTGCTCTTATTCGTATCACTTTGCTTGGTGAGGTAGATTGCTGCTATAACTTGATGACCCTTCACATACCTAACCATTTCCTTGGCTCTCTTGTAGAGTGTATCCATTGTTTTCAGTGCCATGATGTCCTTGAGGAGCAGATTCAATGCATGAGCAGCACAGCCAATGGATGTTATGCGAGGGTAGGACTCCTCCACTTTAGACCAAACAGCCTTCATGTTCGCAGCATTGTCTGTCACCAGTGCAAATACCTTCTGTGGTCCAAGATAATTGATGACTGCCTTCAGCTCATCTGCAATGTAGAGACCGGTGTGTCTGTTGTCCCTTGTGTCTGTGCTATTGTAGAATATTGGTTGAGGGATGGAGATGACGTGGTTAATTATTCCTTGCCCACGAACATTTGACCACCCATCAGAGATGATTGCAATACAGTCTGCTTTCTCTATGATTTGCTTGACCTTCACTTGAACTCTGTTGAACTCTGCATCCAGCAAATGAGTAGATAAAGCATGTCTGGTTGGAGGGGTGTATACTGGGCGAAGAACATTCAGAAATCTCTTCCAATACACATTGCCTGTGAGCATCAGAGGTGAACCAGTTGCATACACAGCTCGAGCAATACATTCATCAGCATTTCTCTGACTATGTTCCTCCATTGAGTCAAAACAAATTCTGATTCCAGGAGGACCATGAGCTGTTGCTATCGATAAGGTGTCCGATTCATAATTTTCACCTCAAATTGAAGTAGAGGGACTTTTGTCAGAGGTTGCTTGTTGTGAGCGCTGAGGGAACTTTATGCACTTGGCCAGATGATTCTGCATCTTTGTTCTTTGTTGCATTCTTCACATATGATTTGGCACAGTATTTGCAAATGTACACAGCTTTTCCTTCTACATTTGCTGCAGTGAAATGTCTCCACACATCATATAGTGCCCGTGGCATTTTCCTGTAAAGATTTTTTTTTTTTATAATAATAATAATAATAATACAATTCCATGTACAGATAAATAGTTAAGAAGTTAGAATAAACAACTCCTTTGTAAGATAAATGGTTTCAAATGAAACATGTATGGAAACAGGTGAATTAACACTCCTCAGTTAGCAGGCTCAAGCAAGCTAAAATCCACACAGTAGCAAAAACTAACTAGCAAAAATTGTTAGCAACTAAGAAATGATTTAAACACACTTTGCTGTAGGCTACATTTTACTAGTTAACAAAAAATCATGTATGTCATAAAATATATTCACCCCACCCAGTATTGTAATCAAAACTTACCAGAAAGCATGTAGTCCTTGGCTCAGGCAGTGTACTGTAGTAGTATGGGCTCAATAGCATCTCATTAGTGTGCAAGATCTTGAGAATCAGCTGTACATGTGATGGAAGTGTGGGCTCAATAGCATGTGTGATGGAAAAATGCACTGTGCATGAAGAGGGTTGCAATTCCATTGAATTGGGGATAGTTTAACCAAAATATACCACAAGACCTAGAATTGCCTTATGTATCCCACAAAAAAAGGTTCACAAAGGTTCACTGTTATAAGCTAACTTTTGTCGATGAATTTAAGCGAAATTCCCCAAATTCCCGGGCTTAACTTCCCATGGAAAATTTCCGAAAAAATTACAGAAATTTACCGGAAAGTTTACGACCCTTTGCAAATATAGGAAAGCCATGCACAGGAAGTAGCTCTTTAGGTAGTTTAGTTGGAAATAGGGTCCAGTATGCAGCTTGATGGTTTTGAAGCCATGACTATTTTCATGTGTCAAGAGATACAGGATTTAAAAAACTTGAGTGTCTCAATTGATCCTAGGTCCACAGCTGGAAAAGGGGCAGACAAATGAAAAATGGACCCCTTCTCTGGTGACAGGGGCGATTCGACATTGAATCTAATTCCCAGGAATGAAACCGATCGCCTGTATAACCCATAACCTTTATCACTAAGCACCTCATTGGGATTAGTGAGCTACAGGCAGGAATTCGCAATGAATCCCAGTAATGAGCCACCTATGGGGGAGGAAGGAGTGCCCCCTTGTGGACAAAAAGTGAATCGCCCAATTTATTACTCTCACCCTAAAGAGATTGATATACATTTACATTTACATTTAAGTCATTTAGCAGACGCTCTTAACCAGAGCGACTTACAAATTGGTGCATTCACCTTATGACATCCAGTGGAACAGCCACTTTACAACAGTGCATCTAAATCTTTTAAGGGGGGGGGGGGGGGGTCAGAAGGATTACTTTATCCTATCCTAGGTATTCCTTAAAGAGGTGGGGTTTCAGGTGTCTCCGGAAGGTGGTGATTGACTCCGCTGTCCTGGCGTCGTGAGGGATTTTGTTCCACCATTGGGGGGCCAGAGCAGCGAACAGTTTTGACTGGGCTGAGCGGGAACTGTACTTCCTCAGTGGTAGGGAGGCGAGCAGGCCAGAGGTGGATGAACGCAGTGCCCTTGTTTGGGTGTAGGGCCTGATCAGAGCCTGGAGGTACTGAGGTGCCGTTCCCCTCACAGCTCCGTAGGCAAGCACCATGGTCTTGTAGCGGATGCGAGCTTCAACTGGAAGCCAGTGGAGAGAGCGGAGGAGCGGGGTGACGTGAGAGAACTTGGGAAGGTTGAACACCAGACGGGCTGCGGCGTTCTGGATGAGTTGTAGGGGTTTAATGGCACAGGCAGGGAGCCCAGCCAACAGCGAGTTGCAGTAATCCAGACGGGAGATGACAAGTGCCTGGATTAGGACCTGCGCCGCTTCCTGTGTGAGGCAGGGTCGTACTCTGCGGATGTTGTAGAGCATGAACCTACAGGAACGGGCCACCGCCTTGATGTTAGTTGAGAACGACAGGGTGTTGTCCAGGATCACGCCAAGGTTCTTAGCGCTCTGGGAGGAGGACACAATGGAGTTGTCAACCGTGATGGCGAGATCATGGAACGGGCAGTCCTTCCCCGGGAGGAAGAGCAGCTCCGTCTTGCCGAGGTTCAGCTTGAGGTGGTGATCCGTCATCCACACTGATATGTCTGCCAGACATGCAGAGATGCGATTCGCCACCTGGTCATCAGAAGGGGGAAAGGAGAAGATTAATTGTGTGTCGTCTGCATAGCAATGATAGGAGAGACCATGTGAGGTTATGACAGAGCCAAGTGACTTGGTGTATAGCGAGAATAGGAGAGGGCCTAGAACAGAGCCCTGGGGGACACCAGTGGTGAGAGCACGTGGTGAGGAGACAGATTCTCGCCACGCCACCTGGTAGGAGCGACCTGTCATGTATATACCCCTTGAACACCGTGGAACATGGGGTAACAGAGGGGACATTAATCATGAACAAGCGTCCAGCCTAAATTGTGCCTCCATGAGACTGTATAGTCTGGTCCCTTACGACCCATTATGGACACAGAGGGCTCCGGCAATGACTGACGTAGCACCCCGTTTGGCCGCAACTAAACTTGGAGGCACCAACGTCAGATGAATGTTTTTATGGAGGGGCGCACTGGTCGCTCAGACCCGTGCTAAGGCCCCCTCGCTTCGGGGGTTACCCGGGCCAAATAATCGGAGGCTGCTTCCTCATCGGAGGTGAGGACGCCCCGCTTCCTCCACTCCAAGAATTGGAAATGCAGTGCTTGTTAGCTAGTCTGGTCTCGGGGCTGCAGTGGAGCAGATTGAGCAGATTGAGAGTTCCTCTGTGTCCAAATCACTAAAGACTTAAAATGGTCCAAACACACAAGCACAGTCGTGAAGGCGGCGGACAGCACCTCTTCCCCCTCAGGAGGTTGAAAAAGTTTAGCATGGGCCCTCAAATCCACAAAAAGTTATACAGTTATACAGCATTGAGAGCATCTTGACTGGCTGCATCACTGCCTGGTATGGCTATAGCACCGCCATCATCTGCTCACTCACACATAATATGCACATACATATATACTGACTCTACACACACCCACACACATACAAGCTGCTGCTACTCTGTTTATCTTATATCCTGTTGCCTAGTCTCCTTATCCCTATACATGTCTACTTCCATCACTCCAGTATCCCTGCACATTGTAAATATGGTATTTGCATAATTCATAAGGTTGCCTACATTGGCAGACAGCAAGTGTTGAATACATATCAACTGTTCTTACATTGATGATACTGCCCAATCGACAGTGAGTGAGTTACCTTCTATAGATCATTTCTGCAACTATTGGTTCACTAGCTACATTGTAAATACAACTTTCGCGAGAGCAGATATTACATCGTAGCGCCCTAGATTTGTAAACAAATTCATCAGAATAAGCAGTCCCTTCCCTCAGCCTTGAATCAGTATATATAGCGCAGTTCGACATACCTTACTCAGTTATATCCATTGTGAGTTTTCAAGTATCATTGACATGCTGCAAGCAGGTTTAAGATTTATGCTTTTGTGTAACAATGTATTATTACACTGTGCCTGCCTATCCTGCCTAGCTAATTCCCATGTAAACATAGGTTTTTAAAATAGAAGACTAGCGAGAAAGCTACAGTATCGCTTGAAGAAAATAACTTCTAAAGCTGCAACTATCCAGCAATAGGCTACATGGTAAGATTGACGGATAGTAGACCGAGGTAAAGTCAGTTTCAGGTTGGATATTCGACGGATATTCGCCTGTAGTTTTCCTTACGTCCACTAACAGCAGTTAGGGACCGTCAACATAGTGACAAATCAAAATGTTCTAATTTCAATAGCTCTTTAACAAGTACTCCTAACACTTTCAAAACTGGTTGTAGCTAACCCGATGGCATAGACACACATTGCACACCCATTAGTTTGTCAATTTTCATCTCACATGATTTTACATGAATTTTTCAAAATGTAAAATTTCAAAATCTCCTTGGTCATGTGACCTAGTGACTTCAAACAAGGTTCAGAATGTCCACTCAGTGGCCATACACATTGCACACCCTTTAGTTTGTCTATTTTCATCCCACATGATTTTACATGAATTTTTCTAAATGTAAAATTTCAATAGCTCCTTGTTCTTCTATGAGAATAGAGAATGAATTGTAAGCACCAAAGTGTGTTTGTCAAAATAATATCTGAAAATGTCAGTTGTTGAACATAATACTTTACCAGTTGAGAACAAGGTTTTTAGTTTTTCAACTCTTTGCTTATCCAAGATACAGTGGAAATGGGGTCATGTTGCACTTCATAAAGCTTCCACTAGATGTCAACAGTCTTTAGAACCTTGTTTGGTGCTTCTACTGTGGAGTGGGGGTGAATGAGAGGGGATTGAGTAAGGTCTGCCATGAGCTGACCATGCGCTGACCATGCACGTTCATGTGAGATATAGCTTGAGTTCCATTGCATTTCTGAAGACAAAGGAATTCTCTGGTTGGAACATTATTGAAGATTTATGTTAAAAAGATCATAAAGATTGATTCTATACTTTGTTTGACATGTTTCTACGGACTGTAATATGACTTTTCGTCTGAACTTTTGCCTGGACCTGCCCGCGCGTCGTGAGTTTAGATTGTGTACTGAACGCGCGAACAACAAGGAGGAATTTGGACATAAATGATGGACATTATCGAACAAAACAAACATTTATTGTGGAACTGGGATTCCTGGGAGTGCATTCTGATGAAGATCATCAAAGGTAAGTGAATATTTATAATGCTATTTCTGACTTCTGTTGACTCCAACATGGCGGATATCTCTTTGGGTTGATTTGTCGTCTGAGCGCCGTACTCAGATTATTGCATGGTTTGCTTTTTACGTAAAGTTTTTTTGAAATCTGACACAGCGGTTGCATTAAGAAGTGGATCTAATATTCCATGTATAACACTTGTATTTTCATTAACATTTATGATGACTATTTCTGTAAATTGATGTGGCTCTCTGCAAAATCACCGGATGTTTTGGAACTACTGAACATAACGTGCCAATGTAAACTCAGATGTTTGGATATAAATATGAACTTTACCGAACAAAACATAGATGTATTGTGTAACATGAAGTCCTATGAGTGTCATCTGATGAAGATCATCAAAGGTTAGTGATTAATTTGATCTATATTTCTGCTTTTTGTGACTCCTCTCTTTGGCTGGAAAAATGGCTGTGTTTTTCTGTGACTTGGCTCTGACCTACCATAATCGTTTGGTTTGCTTTCGTCGTAAAGCCTTTTTGAAATCGGACACTGTGGCTGGATTTACAACAAGTGTGTCTTTAAAATGGTGTAAAATACATATATGTTTGAGGAATTTAAATTATGGGATTTCTGTTGTTTCACTGGCTGTTGACGAGGTGAGACACTACCGTCCCACATACCATATAGAGGTTAAAGTTAGTGAGGGAGATATGAGTCTCCAGCTTCAGTGATTTTTGCAATTCGTTCCAGTCATTGGCAGCAGAGAACTGGAAGGAAAGGCGGCCAAAGAGGAATTGGCTTTGGGTGTGACCAGTGAAATATACCTGCTGGAGCGCGTGCTACAGGTGAGTGCTGCTATGGTGACCAGTGAGCTGAGATAAGGCGGGGCTTTACCTAGCAAGGACTTATAGGTGACCTGGAGCCAGTGGGTTTGGCGACGAATATGGAGCGAGGGCCAGCCAACGAGAGCATACAGGTCGCAGTGGTGGGTAGTATATGGGGCTTTGGTGATGAAACGGATGGCCCTCTGATAGACTGCATCCAATTTGCTGAGTAGAGTGTTGGAGGCAATTTTGTAAATGACATCGCCAAAGTCAAGGATCGGTAGGATAGTCAGTTTTACGAGGGTATGTTTGGCAGCATGAGTGAAGGATGCTTTGTTGCGAAATAGGAAGCCGATTCTAGATTTAATTTTGGATTGGAGATGCTTAATATGAGTCTGGAAGGAGAGTTTACATTCTAACCAGACACCTAGGTATTTGTAGTTGTTCACATATTCTAAGTCAGAACCGTCCAGAGTAGTGATGCTAGGTGGGTGGGCCTATGCGGGCAGCGATCGGTTGAAGAGCATGCATTTAGTTTTACTTGCATTTAAGAGCAGTTGGAGGCCACGGAAGGAGAGTTGTATGGCATTGAAGCTCATCTGGGGGTTAGTTAACACAGTGTCCAAAGAAGGGCCAGAAGTATACAGAATGGTGTCATCTGCGTAGAGGTGGATCAGAGAATCACCAGCCGCAAGAGCGACATCATTGATGTATACAGAGAAAAGAGTCGGCCCAAGAATTGAACCCTGTGGCACCCCCATAGAGACTGGCAGAGGTCCGGAAAACAGGCCCTCCCATTTGACACACTGAATTCTATCTGAGAAGTAGTTGGTGAACCAGACGAGGCAGTCATTTGAGAAACCAAGGATGTTGAGTCTGCCGATAAGAATGCGGTGATTGACAGAGTCGAAAGCCTTGGCCAGGTCGATGGATACGGCTGCACAGTATTATCTTTTGTCAATGACGATTATGATATCGTTTAGGACCTTGAGCGTGGCTGAGGTGCACCCATGACCAGCTCGGAAACCAGATTGCATAGCGGAGAAGGTACGGTGGGATTCAAAATGGTCGGTGATCTGTTTGTTAACTTGGCTTTCGAAGACCTTAGAAAGGCAGGGTAGGATAGATATAGGTCTGTAACAGTTTGGGTCTAGAGTGTCTCCCCCTTTGAAGAGGGGGATGACCGCGGCAGCTTTCCAATCTTTGGTGATCCCAGACGATACGAAAGAGCGGTTGAACAGGCTAGTAATAGGGGTTGCAACAATTGCGGCGGATAATTTTAGAAAGAGAGGGTCCAGATTGTCTAGCCCAGCTGATTTGTAGGGGTCCAGGTTTTGCAGCTCTTTCAGAACATCAGCTATCTGGATTTGGGTGAAGGAGAAATGGGGGAGGCTTGGGAAAGTTGCTGTGGGGGGTGCAGAGCTGTTGCCCGGGGTAGGGGTAGCCAGGTGGAAAGCAAGCCAACCGTAGAAAAAGGCTTATTGAAATTCTCTATAATCGTAGATTTATCAGTGGTGACAGTGTTTCCTAGCCTCAGTGCAGTGGGCAGCTGGGAGGAGGTGCTCTTATTCGCCATGGACTTTACAGTGTCCAAAAACTTTTTGGAGTTTGTGCTACACGATGCAAATTTCTTTTTGAAAAAGCTAGCCTTTGCTTTCCTAACTGCCTGTGTATATTGGTTCCTAACTTCCCAGAAAAGTTGCATATCGCGGGGGCTATTCGATGCTAATGCAGTACGCCACAGGATGTTTTTGTGCTGGTCAAGGGCAGTCAGGTCTGGAGTGAACCAAGGGCTATATCTGTTCCTGGTTCTACATTTTTTGAATGGGGCATGCTTATTTAAGATGGTGAGGAAAGCACTTTTAAAGAATAACCAGGCATCCTCTACTGACGGAATAAGGTCAATATCTTTCCAGGATACCCGGGCCAGGTCGATTAGAAAGGCCTGCTCGCTGAAGTGTTTTAGGGAGCGTTTGACTGTGATGAGGGGTGGTTGTTTGACCGCGGACCCATTACGGACGCAGGTAGTAATTGCTGAGATATATGTATTTAGAGGACAGGTTGGTCAGGATGATATCTATGAGGGTGCCAGAGTTTACGGATTTGAGGTTGTACTTGGTAGGTTCCATGATAATTTGGGTGAGATTGATGGCATCTAGCTTAGATTGTAGGACGGTCGGGGTGTTAAGCATATCCCAGTTTAGGTCACCTAACAGTACAAACTCTGAAGATAAATGGGGGGCAATTAATTCACATATGGGGTCCAGGGCACAGCTGGGGGCTGAGGGGGGGTTGGTAACAAGCGACAACAGTGAGAGACTTAGTTCTGGAAAGATGGACTTTTTAAAAGTAGAGGCTCGAAATGTTTGGGCACAGACCTGTATAGTATGACAGAACTCTGCACGCTGTCTCTGCAGTAGATTGCAACTCCACCCCCTTTGGCAGTTCTGTCTTGGCAGAAAATGTATACACATACATAGAGCCATTTTTCGGCTATGATTTTACCACTCAGAATCCAGAATGGATATGACAATGTGGCCAGCACAGGATGTAATACACCCTTACAACAATCTACTTTTTGATCTTCTTGACTTCTTATCTGGTAAACTGCTACTATGTGTCAAGAATAGAGCCCCAATTAGGGGTTAGTGTACTCAAGTAAAAAGGGCTGGTTTAGATTAAAAACTATTGCCCTGTGTCCCCGTTCATAGGAGCATGAGAGACTAGTCAGTGGTAGAATTGAGTTGGCACTTTATTGGCCCAAACACCCATAGACCCACAAGGTTGAGGTTACTCATGGACAGTAAAAAAAAATGCATTGATGCATTGTGTCTTCTAACTGTCCAAGAATAGGATCCAAAGTGTTAGGAAATATTTGTTCCCATAAATACAAAGGAGGATGTCTCTCCCCATACCTCTGGCACTTTAGTCAGACCGCCAGACTGTGCACCACAGAGCCAATCAAGAGAGAATACATACAGGTCAACGGTGCCAATTGAAAGTTAAGAGGTGTGTCTGTGCCTTTTGGATTACTCTCTTTACAGAGAACCCCTGTCGTTCAAGTCTGCTCTGCGCATGTCTGAAAGCGACAGAGCCAGATTCCAAAATAGTTTTTCACAGTATGTCATAAAAAAGTATTACACTACTGAATGTATGTAAAATGCTAATATGTATTAGATCCAGTACAATGGAATAACTAAGACCTGAATTTGAATGCAGTGTGTTCCGATTCCTCCTTCTCTTTCTGTCCAGCAGGGTCAACCAAAAACACTGGGCCTGATGGTTCATGCAGATACTGGGGAAGCAATATAGAAATGTATTGATCCCTTAAATGATTTTACTATTAAATGACCCATATCACAACCCTCATACCTCTTCACACAAATGTACCTAAATCAATTTTGGAAAAAGGATTTTACTCACAAAAGACATAGGAGTTTATTTTCCCAGTTAGAAATAGTAGGCCATAAGTATTTTCATCAGACAAACGAACCCTCAAATGCACTTTTGCATTTTGTAAGTTGTCTGCAGGTGGCTTGTTGTGAATGCACTCAAATATCAAGTCATTATCAGGTTATCTTCTTACGGCTGAGATCCCGGATCGACTTGACAACAGCCTGTGAAAGTGCAGGGCGCCAAATTCAAACAACAGAAATCTCATAATTAAAATTCCTCAAACATACAAGTATTTTACACCATTTTAAAGATACACTTGTTGTTAACCCCACCACAGTGTCCGATTTCAAAAAGGCTTTACGACGAAAGCACACCATCTGATTATGTTAGGTCACAGAAAAACACAGCCATTTTTCCAGCCAAAGAGAGGAGTCACAAAAAGCAGAAATAGAGATAAAATGAATCACTAACATTTGATGATCTTCATCAGATGACACTCATGTTACACAATACATGTATGTTTTGTTCGATAAAGTTCATATTTATATCCAAAAATCTTAGTTTACATTGGCGTGTTATGTTCAGTAATGTTTTGCCTCCAAAACATCTGGTGATTTTGCAGAGAGCCACATCAATTTACAGAAATACTCATAATAAACATTGATAAAAGATACAAGTGTTTTACATGGAACTTTAGATACATTTCTCCTTAATGCAACCGCTGTGTCAGATTTTTTTTAAACTTTACGGAAAAAGCACACCATGCAATAATCTGAGTACGGCGCTCAGACACAAAAACAAGCCATACAGGTACCCGCCATGTTGTGGAGTCAACAGAAGTCAGAAATAGCATTATAAATATTCACTTACCTTTGATGATCTTCATCAGAAGGCATTCCTATGAATCCCAGTTCCACAATAAATGTTTTTTTGTTCGATAAAGTCCATAATTTATGTCCAAATACCTCCTTTTTGTTTGCACGTTTAGTTCAAAAATCCAAATTCATGACGCGCAGGCCAGACGAAAAGTAAAAAAATTCCATTACAGTTTGTAGAAACATGTCAAACGATGTATAGAATCAATCTTTAGGATGTTTTTAACATAAATCTTCAATGATGTTTCAACCGGAGAATTCCTTTGTCTTTAGAAATGAAAAGGAACGCAGCTACCTCTCACGGGGGCGCGCCTGAGTGAGCTCGTGGCACTCTGCCAGACCCCTGACTCAATCAGCTCTCATTCCCTCATCCCTCACAGTAGAAGCATCAAACATTTACATTTACATTTAAGTCATTTAGCAGACGCTCTTATCCAGAGCGAGGTTCTAAAGACTGTTGACATCTAGTGGAAGCTTTAGGAAGTGCAATATGACCCCATAGACACTGTATATTGGATAGGCAAACCTACAAACCTCAGATTTCCCACTTCCTGGTTGGATTTTTTCTCAGGTTTTTGCCTGCTATATGAGTTCTAATAATATGCATATCTTAGCTTCTGGGCCTGAGTAGCAGGCAATTTACTTTGGGCACCTTATTCATCCAAGCTACTCAATACTGCCCCCAGCCATAAGAAGTTCCTTTAAGCACCTCTGTTTGAACACCTCTCCTGTTCTTGATCCATACCACATACAGCCATTTGCGGATCTTTTCAGTGTCCATGTGAAAGATAGTTATTGCGAGGATGGAACATTTGTTGACTTAAAAAAGAAAAATAATAACACCCATGTAAAATGAAGACCTGCAAAGCTTACAGATTTAAGTCTAATAGCATGAGATGAAAGTAGACAAACATCAGAGTGTGCGATATGAAGGTAGTCAGTGGACATTCTGAACCTTGTTTGAAGTCACTAGGTCACATGACCAAGGACATATTTAAATTTTACATTTTGAAAATTTCATTTAAAAACGTGTGAGATGAAAATTGACAAACTAAAGGGTGTGCAATATGTAGGCCCACTCGGTGGACATTCTGAACCTTGTTTGAAGTCAGTAGGCTACATGACCAAGGAGCTATTGAAATTTGAATGTAAAAAAGTTTGTACTTTGTTTACACTCCCTAACTTATTCAACTTGGAATACAAAATGCTGCTCACATTTCCACATGTTTATTAGCTTTGGAAAGCGAATTAATGTCCAAATCGTGAAAATAATACCTGTGCAATGTTGTGCGCAATTTTTCCAACATCATGACACTTCTTTGGAGTCTGTGGCTCAAGTGGTTTGAAAGCTATTGAGGTTTGAAAGCGCGAATATCCGTTGAATATCCAACCTGAAGCTGTCTTTACCTCGGTGGATAGTAATAGCTACAGTGGTAGTAAAACAGTGGCTAGGTCTAGATCAACTGTGCTGAAGATCCCTAGCAACATCTATGCTAGATGAGGGAGGGTGCATTGCTTCCACATTGTATTGTTGCTCACCAGTTCACGCGGTGCTCCCCCCTCCAATTGGCGCTATCATAATCCGCTCGTGCAGACAAGTAGAGCGTTTACGTTTTTAATAATCTGCAATTGGCAATAATTCAGGTAAAATATCCAAATTTAGTTTTTCTCAATAAGAAAACACTTTCGCCGTACTCAGATTTTTTCTATTTGGTAAAATACCAAGTCCATATTATGGCAAGAACAGCTCAAATAAGCAAAGAGAAACGACAGTCCATCATTACTTTAAGACATGAAGGTCAGTCAATACGGAACATTAAGAACTTTTAAAGTTTCTTCAAGTGCAGTCACAAAAACCATCAAGCGCTATGATGAAACTGGCTCTCATGAGGACCGCCACAGGAAAGGAAGACCCATTCCTCCCCGACCATCACCTCATGTTTCAACATGATAATACACGACCCTATGTCGCAAGGATCTGTACACAATTCCTGGAAGCTGAAAATGGCCCAGTTCTACCATGGCCTGCATACCCACCAGACATGTCACCCTTTGAGCATGTTTGGGATGCTCTGGATTGACTTGTACGACAGCGTGTTCCAGCTCCACCAATATACAGCAACTTTGCACAGCCATTGAAGAGGAGTGAGAC
This sequence comes from Salvelinus alpinus, assembly GCF_045679555.1. Lineage (NCBI taxonomy): Eukaryota > Metazoa > Chordata > Actinopteri > Salmoniformes > Salmonidae > Salvelinus > Salvelinus alpinus. Next base: position 15,648,184 of record NC_092104.1, on the reverse strand, counting down.
AATATTCCACAGGCCACAATCAACAGCCTGATCAACTCTATGCAAATGAGATGTCGCTCTGCATGAGGCAAATGGTGGTCCCACCAGATCCTGACTGGTTTTCTGATCCACGCCCGTACCTTTTTTTAAGGTATCTGTGAATAACAGATGCATATCTGTATTCCTAGTCATGTGAAATCCATAGATTAGGTCTTAGTGTTTTATATTTAAATTGACTGATTTCCTTAAAAAAAATGTAACTCAGTAAAATCTTTGAAATTGCTGCATCTTGCATTTATATTTTTGTTCAGTGTACATAATGCCTGTTGTTTAGGGGATAAGAAGTGTAACAAACATGTCAGACAAGTTATTTCCAAATAATTATTCCTAGAACAGTTAATTGAAAAGGAATTATATCTGTCAAATGTTTGATGCATCTGTAAGCAAGAAAATAAGAACAACATATTTGTTCTATACCACTGATGGCCAAAGAGAACCATTTTAAAATTCGACATATTTGTTCATCAAATTAATTTTAAAGATTGAAATTCAATGTAGAGCGTAATGGCTGTACATTTTGTGGTAATGACATTGAAACTACTGAACATATTTTATTTTGTTGCGATCGATCATATCACCTGTTTCTGGGTGGAGTTATTTTCAAAGAATATGAATATTGCCAATTTCACAGACAATGATGTCAAATTTAATTTATTCTAAGATGTAAATTATTTACATTTCATAGTCAATAATGTCATAGTATTAGCCAAATTCTGTATATACAAATGTAGATATTTGAAGACTATCTTATTATTGATAAGAGAGCTTTATATTTTGTGCAATCATTAAGATTTGTTAAAAACAAACATGCCCTGAAACTCAGTGCTGCCTTTGATACATACAAGCTGATATGATATATATAATTGTATGTACAGTATACAGTATAAGACCCCTGTGACATTTGTAATATATATATATATATATATATATATATTTATTTTCTTAAACCTGTGTTCTTGGTTATGTTCTTTGCTAACTTAACCAATGCATTTTGAATGTATAATTAAACTTCCTTATATGTTTGTACAGTTTGACAAGTTTAATACAAATTAATAAAATGTGCCCAAATGTAGTATGTCTGACGCGACCCACTTCGAGAGCTGCTGGTGTGAGCCAGACGAGCCCAAATGAGAATCTCCCCTAGACTTTGCACACATGGTCATAGGATGAAACCCCCATCATAGCAGTTTTCTCTCCTTCTATATGCTAGAAATTACACACACACAGACACAGGTAGGCCTTATCTTCTAGCCTTTGAGGTTGCCCAAATTGGTCCATATGCCTGCTTTGTTAAAAGTGGGCTATAGAATGAACGTGTGTGGTGAAAGTCTAGCCTATTGGCAAATAAGAGACATTCGAGGCAAGACTGCACACGAAAATGGGCGTGAATAGTGTTCAGTAGCCTACTCCTGACCTGAAGCCAGATAACGCTTCGACGGCAAGTCCCAAAATAGCATGGGCAGACGGCCTTGGAAAAATTAAACTACCATGAAATGCTGCGATGGCGACAGATCCACCTATAACGCAACAAATAACGAAGGATCATCGAGAGATCAAGAGACCACCCGTAAATGTTCGTCTTGAGGATGTAGAGGACTGTTTGATTTATGACCGACATGGAGTCTCAACTCTCTTCAAAGAGTTTTACCAAGACAGGAAATCAGTCGTTATTTTTGTTCGGGTAGGAAATATTTGGCTACTTTACGGTATATTCACTTTACAAAACATTTAGACTATCCTACATAGCCTACACTCAGAATAATTTATGGCGTTGGGGCTAGGTTTCTAAACCGTATATATTGATCTAATAGTTGTAAAAGCAACGACATGCTTCTGGCAGCGCTGCGCAGGCAACAAAGTAGCCTAGCTAGCGTGCTGTTCAGCGCAGTCAGACTAGACAGATTATGAGGACACGACATGCACAGATGTTCACTGTTCAAAGAGGGGGAGACTATTAGAACGAATAACAGCAGACACGCTTCAAATTCCTAAAGAAACTCTGTATTTCGACAGAATTTCTTGTGCCACACCTGCAAAGAATATGTGGATGATTTGAGCAGAATACCAGCGGAAGTTCTAAAGGTGAGTGGTGAAGTGTTATTTTTTTCTTTGACGTTTTCTAATAGGGAAACGTTTCCAGTTGCTACTTTCTTCAGTCTATAACTGTCTTTATTGAAAACCATTTGCAGTATTAGATAAAGTATAATTTTCATCTAGATACTTTAATAATGTTTACCCACTATTCCCTACACTGACATTTCACGTTCTGATATTTCTTAATTTCTTTCTTTTTACTTTTTGGATTATGTGCGTATTGTTTTTTTATTGCTAGGTATTAGCCCTATTACTGCACTGTTGGAGCTAGAAAAACAATAATTTCGCTGCACACGCGATAACATCTGTGAACGTAACCAATAAACTTTGATTTTAGTGACAAATGTGTCATAGCCTACAATATAGGCTATAACTTGTTATGTCTAACTTGATGAATGTTTTCATATATTCAATGCAGGAAGCTGGTCTCAGACTGGTTGTTATAGGACAATCATCTCATCATCATATTGAGGTAGTCATATTCAATGTATCATTCTGCAATTATGTCAATGTCAATAATACTTGTATGCTCTTGTTTGTTGTGTTGTTGTGCAGTGTCTGACGTGTGTTTTCTCTGTGTGATGTAGTCGTTCTGCTCACTGACTGGCTACCCTCATGACATATACGTCGACCCAGAGAGATGCATATACAAAAGACTGGGGATGAGGAGAGGAGAGATGTCTGTGGAATCAGGTGAGACATTCATTCTGTCTTTTGTTGTATTCCTGAAATAGCAATAGTCTACTCTACATAAAAGCTGTAATAAAATTAAACATAAAACATTTTCTGTCTGTCTAGCCAAACCTAGCCCTCATGTGAAGTCAGGTATGCTGGTGGGCCATATGAAGAGCATGTGGAGGGCCATGACCAGCCCTATATTTGACTTCCAGGGAGATCCTCGACAGCAGGGTGGAGCCATAATCGTTGGCCCAGGTAACTGCATTGTGCTATTACAGTGTTGTTGATAGTATTAGCTATAGCTTACAAATAGCCTACTGTAGTGCATGTGATTCACATCTTGGGCTATTCTATAGGTTTTATGCACAGTGGTATATCCCTTTTAATTTTTACATTTGTCTAAAATTGAGTTGGGTCAGTATCCAATATGGAATATGTTGTGAATATACTGCTCTGTCTATTAGTGTGCAAATCTGTCATTCTGCCCAGGCTCTGAGGTCCATTTTGCCCATTTTGATATGAACCGGCTGGACCACATGCCCATCAACTGGTTGCTACAGCTGTCCGGAGTACAACACACACTGGACCTCAGTGATAAGCCAAAGATCATTGTTGTGTAGCCCACTTGTGTATCCTGCTTTGTTTTTGTGCCATGATGAAAAACATTAATCTCATGTCAATAGTACATTTTTGGTTTTGAATACAAAAAACAGTCAGCCACCCAGGCTTGACACCGTGTTGGAGATGCATGCTTAATTGTCTGATTATAATCATGTACATAAAAAATACTTTCTTTTTCACTGCTGCATCTTGGTCATAATTGTCATAATTCAATGGCTCACCAATAGGCTTAGGCTACATATCACCCCATCAGACATCAAGTCCTCTACACATTCATTCTACATCATTCTCTAAAACCCCATTAAATAACCTTCTCAAAAAAAGATTGTTATTACATTGTAATAACGTATCAGCCTATTCTATTTAGGCTATGCCAACCTTTATGTGTGTTTTTTTTTTTAATAGTAGCCCAACTTCATAGTGTAGCACTAGTGACTAGTGAGGGGCTGGCAACCTCTTACGTCACAGAAGTGGGGCTTAGAAACTGGCCCGTTCACAGACGTCACCAGAGGAAAAACTGAGGGGAGAACGAACAACTGCGTTTCAGATGACACCGTAGCTAAAGAGCAAAAGAGAGCATCAAATAAAGCACCGAAAACTAGGACAACCCCACTGCAGACAGAAGATCTTATTGCGTGATTTGGAGATGCTGGCAGTGCATGCTTAAAAGCGAGAATGAAGCGCAAAAGCGAAAAGAGGCGACCCGAGTCAAGGAAAAAGCGTTTTGCAGCTCAGAGAGAGGAGGCGGAGCCAAAGTCAGATATTTACATTAGTATAATATCAGGTAAGAGACTGGGGGAATGGATCCCATCGTAGGCTACTTACTCTGTTTAGAGCAAGCTTTGTGCAAATACAATAGGCTACCTGGCCTTGCGGTGTCTGAATGCAGATAATAAGATGTGGCTGACTATTAGACCTACAATTGATTTTCCTGCAGCTGTTTTGACCTAAAATGGCGACACCATCGGTTCCTAATCGCTAACGCATTGAAGTACAGTATTGACTACATATTATCGTTGGGACACTACGTTGTCCGCCTTTTGATGGCATGTCAGACATGACAGCCTGAATGAAAAACAACTAATTTAGAGTTTCTATGATGCAGGTTATATTTTACTGATCCTCTTGTGACTATTCCTGATTTACATTTGGATGCATTTTTATGCTGCTGCGTAAATGCAGTGACCAATGCTGCAGTCAGATCACATATACCCCAATTTAATCATTTTCGTCTAGGCCTATTTCTATATTGACCATAAGCATCAGAGAATGCAGAATCCTTTATGACCCCGAAATGAGCATAGGCTAAAATAAATCCGAATCAAAAGGCTGATAATTAGGCTGTTTTTATAAACCGAGCAGCACTAAATGAAGTTGTCTCACTTGTTATTTTTCATTGAGTTTCTTGCACACAGAAACAATACGTCAATTGTAGGCTATTTGTCGGGCTACCTCCTGCGTGATAAGCTACAGTCCTGTAGAACCAACCAAACATTATTGTTTTGTTATAGCTTGGTAAGAAAAAATGTTGCAATGAATTCAACACATCGCTTGATCTAACGTACCCATCCCTCACAAGTGTTCCGTCAAAGTAGGAAATATATTTATATTGGCCAAGCGAAACTAATCTCCAAGCAACGGCTTGGGCAGCGTTCCAATTAGAATCTCAAGTGAACTTTAAAAATCCTCAAGCTAGAATGTAGGATGATTGGCCTGCCAACCATGCAACTGTGTAGCGTTCACGGTTTCCTTGAACCAATAACGTTACGCGAGAGCGTTACATTGTTGCAGAGGGTGGCGCTTATGAGTTTCCTTCAAAACTCAGTTTGAGCAGAGTACGTAGCACCTCTCCTATGCGGGCAGTTATTTTTCATCGCTAAGCCAGTTCACGTTTTATTTGTCATATCAGTATATCTTGAGAGATTTCGTTAACTGAGACGGACGGCAGACACATTTATAGCCCTTGCCCAGCAAAGCATTATGCTAGGCTATTTTTTTTTTATCTCAAATTTTCTATGGTTTTTGAGTGGTAGTCTATACCACATGCAGTTCGCTTCAGTGGAGCGTTTTAATTTCACGGGATATAGAAAATAGATTTTGTTTAACCTACTGAGTGTGTATGTTATTGTGCTGGTCTGTGCCTATGACAGACGTTTAAGTTATTATTTAGGTGCGTCTATAAAGTAAAGACTGCAAGCAATTGCCGTTAAACTTGATTTGTTAACTTATTGTTGGCTCAAGTCGCTATCAGAATGACCGAGGACAATGTCACAAGTAAAAGTATTGAAATCGTCAAAGGTAAGTGCTGTTCTGAAAGCAAACAAAACCTGCAGATTGTTGACTTTAGTCCGTCGAGGCATTTCCGGGGGAAATTCAAATTCAAACTGACACGTGCGACGTGTAGGATGTGTACCATTTGTTTTGTCCATACATTGTCCCAATTAACAAACATTCAGTTGTAACTACGTTGTATGTTTGTTTGACTGTCCATATGCCAAGCAAAGCTTTTAAAACCACCTTTCTTGTTGTATATATTTTTTCTTCTTCTCAAGATCAACTGTATTTCGCCATACTGCAGCAGAAGATTAAAAGCACAGCTGACAGACATTTCTTCTGCATAGACGAAGAGCTGTCATATGAGAAGTGGGTACTTTATATTACAGGATGTTTGTAGACCATATCCAAAATACTGTGCCATTTGCAATTCACTAGTATATTGTTTTGATATCTGCTCAGTCAGTTTTATAAGCCATTGCAGATGCATTATGTATTAATATTTTGATGTGTGTATTTTCTGTAATTCGGAGGTCATCTATAAAAGAGACCTTGGTCTCAGTATGGCTCCCTGATGAAAAGTTTACATAAAAATAAAATATATTTATTTCTCAATCATGAAAGGGAGTTCATGTTGTCAATTTTAATTGTATCTTATCTTGGTCCCACTAATAGTAGGCATACTGTATTGTTTTTATGAGCTATAATAAAACACTATAAAAAGTTTAGAACACTGATAGCAGGAGTGGTGTATGAATGTTCATCAGCTAAGAGTGAAGTTCACATAGTGAAACAGGCTCTGAAATATGGTTATTGTCACAATAAATGTCTCCACCCATAGGTCTTCATCTGGGGCTTCATTTTGGGTAGTGGATTAATTGATTAAATCTATTGGACAGTTAAAGACTGGCGCAACATTACAGAACACTCACATATGAATATATAATGTAGATAAGTCACAGAGAATAGGTGATCATGCAAAAAAAAAATCTATCTGCAACATTCTCAACGTTGGACTTTTCTGAATAGTCTCTAATGAAACTTGGCTTTAACAGTCAACCTAACCTGCCTGTGCCTTGTGTTCTCTCTCTCTCCCAGCTTCTATGCAGACTTTGGCCCGCTCAACCTGGCCATGTTCTATCGCTTTTGTTGCAAACTCACTAAAAAGCTCAAGGTAAAGAAACTCAACCTCAACAAACACGCTGACAGAGAACTGACAGTTAATAGTCAAGTTTTCTCAGCCTAACCAAATAGAAGTTATGTCACACTAGTCAGAGAAGGGGTAATGTTTGTATATTCTGAAGAGAATGTTGGCAGGGTTTTAGAACAGGGAGTGATTTGTAAGGCATTGATTTCAGATTTCAGAGATGTCCAGGCCAAGTAGTGATGTGTGTAATGATGTGCAGAATTGTAAGCCTGGCTAACAGTGTTATTTTGTTGTCGTTTCACCACATCTGGAGCAGTCATTCACACTAGCAAAGAAGAAGATAGTCTTCTATACCTGTGGAGATAATAAGAAACAAGCCAATGCTGCCTATCTTATTGGTTCATATGCAGTAAGTATTTCTCACTCAGCAGAGAAGTCATACCCATTGATAGCCCTGAGTCATGATGGATTACATGTTGCCGTGCACTAAAAGTGCTTGTGTATCTTCATTTAAAATGTTGCTATCCATTAGTAGTTTCTCCATTTTTGTTTGAAGGTGATGCATTTGCAGAAGACGCCAGAGGAAGCCTACAGTCTACTGGTGTCCAGGAACTCTACCTACCTGTCCTTCAGGTACACACACACACACTGAAGGAGAACTTCAGAGTGAGGAACTTCTCAAGCGCACATGTTAGAAAGTAGTCTATGACAATTGATCAATGTCATTAAGTTTTTATCATGCTGTCTGGAGCTGTAATTTGAATGTATTTATACCTTATAAATAGTGATGCACCGATATTACTTTTTTGGCCGATATCCAATATTTTCCTTGCCAAAAGAAACGATACCGATAACCGATATTTAACATTTTATTGGCCTTTTAAGCATTCTAGTAAAGTTAAACAATTAAAAAACACACATGGACCAGCGGTTTAAGGCACTGCATCTCAGTGCAAGAGGCATCACTACAGTCACTGGGTCGAATCCAGGCGGTATCACATGCGGCCGTGATTGGGAGTCCCATAGGGCGGCGCGCAATTGGCCCAGCGTTGTCCGGGTTTGGCTGGGGTAGGCCGTCATTGTAAATAAGAGTTTGTTCTTAACTGACTTGCCTAGTTAAATAAAGGTTACACACACCACACTGACCAAAAAGTTATTTTGTTGGCATTTACGTATGTCCCCATTACCAGTAAAACATAATCAAAACCAATTTCTTTCACTTACTTGCTGTGCTGTTTCGTTGTTCATTTGTTCAGTCGTTTCATTTTCAACCAGGATTTCTATGTCTTTGACGTGTTTCTACGTCTTTGACGTGTCAAATAAGCTTGTTGACCAATCAGGACCTGACTATAACTGCACGTCACATAATCATTTAACGGGTTCATAAATTTTTTATGTAGTTATTACACATTGATTACACTATCACTCGTATTTCATATGTCACAACGATTCATCGATACATATGCTGGTAAAGTTGTCTCGCACACTTACAGTGCTGGTCATAAAAAAAAAAAGCTAGCTTGCTTATGAATGCAAACAATGTTCTTCCCCAAAAACATAGCAAAACGACAATCTGTTTCAGTAGCTATATAGTTAGCCAGCTAACTATATAGCTAGGTGTCATCTAAAATAACCCTAATTTATAAGATAGTTCTTATTTGAATAATGGTGTTCGGACCCATCTATGTGAAGCTAGCCACAGTAAGGATGAGCCACAATAGTGGCTAATCCAATCCAAAATTACATCGAGAATCGGTTTCCTATTTTGCAACAAAACCTCCTTCACTCACGCCACCAAACATACCTTCGTAAAACTGACTATCCTACCGATCCTCAACTTCGGCAACGTCATTTACAAATTAGCCTCCAACACTCTACTCAGCAAACAAGATGCAGTCTATCACAGTGCCATCTGTTTTGTCACCAAAGCCCCATATACCACCCACCACTGCGACCTGTATGTTCTTGTCTGCTGGCCCTCGCTACATAATCGCCGCCAGACCCACTGGCTCCAGGTCATCTATAAGTCCTTGCTAGGTAAGCTCCGCCTTATCTCAGCTCACTGGTCACGATAACAACACCCACCCATAGCACGCGCTCCAGCAGGTATATCTCACTGGTCATCCCCAAAGCCAACACCTGTTTTGGCCGCCTTTCCTTCCAGTTCTCTGCTGCCAGTGACTGGAACGAATTGCAAAAATTGCTGAAGATGGAGACTTATATTTCCCTCACTAACTTTAAACATCAGCTATCTGAGCAGCTAACCGATCGCTGCAGCTGTACACAGCCCATCTGTAAATAGCCCATCCAATCTACCTACCTCATCCCCATATTGTTTTTATTTACCTTTTTGCTCTTTTGCACACCAGTATTTCTACTTGCACATCTATCACTCCAGTGTAAATTTGCTAAATTGTAATTACTTTGCTACTATGGCCTATTTATTGCCCTATCTCCTCGTGCCATTTGCACAAACTGTATATAGACTTTTTTTCTGTTGTGTTATTGACTATACGTTTGTTTATTCCATATGTAACTCTGTGTTGTTTGTGTTGCACTGCTTTGCTTTATCTTGGCCAGGTTGCAATTGTAAATGAGAACTTGTTCTCAACTGGCATACCTGGTTAAATAAAGGTGAAAAAAATAGAAATTGTGGACTTTGCGGTTAGCCTTCAAAATGAAAGTAGGGCATAATTCTACTATTTGTAATCATTTGCATTACAGACTTTTATTTTGAAGGCAAACCGCAAATTCCACTTGTGCCTAATACTTATTGTGGCTAGCTTCACAACACATAGCCTGGTGCGGTCAAACCTCACTAGCCCGATGAAGCTAGCTGGCTGCTTATAACGTTAGCTTTGGGCAACAGGGTTAAGTAGCTGGCTAGCTATTCATTTTAATGAACTGAAGTTCAATTTCAATAGGTGAACAACAAGTGGCAACCTAGCTAATACTTACTCACAAGGATTCCTAAATCATTGCTAAGAAAAATGAAAATGACTGCAGGTTCTACTGGTCATTGTTTTCAGGTTTGTTGTATTGGTGCGAGCTACCCCAGAGGTTGCGGTCAAACAAATTATACTTTATTACCAAGGCGGTAGGTATTGTAAACACATCGTTCGTGGCCGGTGTTTGCTTGTTTGCAGACTTTTTTGTACAGCTTTGACAGTGCTGCTATATCTTTTTTGACACGCAAAGACCCAAACGGTGTTCCATAGTATGTATGTCGTGAAGCTAATAGCAGTGACGCTATTACTGTGTTAACTCCGGTAGGGCAACATCTGAAAAATAGAGCACTTGGTAGTGTGTACCGGTGCTCGACCAGTCGGTGAAAGCCAACATCACCCACGACAGAGAATGGTTGATTGTCAAGGGCAATGAATTCCATTATCTTGGCTTTAATGGTTTGTCTCGTTGAAATTGTGTTACTCTTTCAAATGACTGCTTGACTGCTCGATCCACGCAGCAGACATTGTGGGCTAGGTTAGGAATGCTGTGTTGCACGTGTAGCGCATAATTTTACGTGGCGTCATTACGTCATGTATGTACATTATTTGACATCGGTTTTGCACATCTGGGCGTTAAACTAGACATTGGCCGATACCGATGTTGGAATTTTTAGCTAATATCGTCCGATTCCGATATGTTCACCGACATATCGTGCATCTCTACTTATACATGTGGTATGAATGCTTTAAAAAGATGGAGTTGATTTGGATTGTTTCTGGTTTGTTTTAAACAGAGATGCCTCTTTTGGAACTTGTATGTACAATCTGAACATTCTAGACTGCCTGCGCGCCATATACAAGGTACACTGCTTCAGTCAGTCTGATGTTAGACTAACAAGTTAATTTGCAGCTGCACATTTATGACATTTAAGAAATATTGCCTTATTTTATTCGGAGCATGGAAATCTAACTTCCATTCATTTTCTCTTCAGGCTCTGCAGTTTGGCTGGCTTGATTTCTCCCAGTTTGATGTGGAGGAATACGAGCATTATGAGGTCCGTTTTCATTATCATACTTCAGAATGCAAGTTGAGCAAACATCAATAAGTGATTCATAATTCTGTCCACATCTCTTTTTTGCAGAGAGCAGAAAATGGAGATTTCAACTGGATTATTCCTGGGAAGTTCTTAGCGTTTAGTGGCCCTCATCCAAAAAGCAAAATAGAGAACGGTATGTGAAACCCTCCACATTAGCTTTCTGCAATCTGAGAAGTAAGGACATGCTGCCAAATTGGGATATTTTCCCTACTGAGAATGACTGGGAAATGACCTCCCTTAAACTGTGTAGTAGCCTATACTTGCAAAGTGGATATCGAATAACATGCAATATTTCAGTCACAGACCGTAATCAAATAATTGTTCATTTTACAAGTATACACTGTGTGTACACTTCAGCTACACATCTGTGCACAAATGTTACTTCAGGTGTACACATTTTTTTGTATGTATTTTTTTTCAATTGCATCTTTCTACAAAACCCTTGTTCTCTCTCCAGGTTACCCTCTCCATGCCCCCGAGGCCTACTTTCCTTATTTCAGGAAACACAACATCACAGCCATCGTCCGTCTCAACAAGAAGATGTACGATGCCAAGCGCTTCACTGACATGGGCTTCGAGCACCACGACCTCTTCTTCGTGGACGGAAGCACGCCAAATGACTCCATCGTCAGGAAGTTCCTCAACATCTGTGAGAACGCAGATGGAGCTATCGCTGTTCACTGCAAAGGTACAAGACCTCATTACGTTATCCTTTTATACCATCTGGAGTGGAGGGCTGGAGGCCATATCCCCAACACAATGTGTAGGCCTCTGTCCCAAACAAATGGGTAAGATTTGCACCAAAAGTCTGATCAATAACTATGTATTTAACCAATGCCGACATTTTTCAGCGGGTCTGGGTCGAACAGGCACTCTGATAGGCTGTTACATGATGAAGCACTACCGTCTGACTGCGTCTGAGGCCATCGCCTGGATGAGGATCTGCCGGCCTGGATCAGTCATCGGACCACAACAAAACTTTGTGGAAGAGTATGTGTCTGATTTTTATCTAGATTCAATCCATTGTTGTGACGGATTTTACTGTATAGATCAGTGGTCACCAGCTCTAGTCCTGGGGAGTCACAGGCATGCTTTTGTTCCAACCCAGCACTAACTCAATTCAACTCAAGTGTTTCAGTTCTGGGAGTTCTTTGATTGAGTTGAGTGTCAATTGTTGATCAGTAACCAATATGTTTGTAGGGAGATGTACATCTTGATTGCTGTTTTTCTCACGATGCTGCAGTAAGCAGATCAGCCTGTGGTCGGAGGGAGATGTTTTCCGGGAGAAGATGAACGAGCAGGAGAACGGCAAGCTGGCCGTCACCAGAATACTGTCGGGGGTTGATGACATCACTATCAACGGCAGCAACAAATGCAGGGGGTCCAAAAAGGAAGAGGCAGAACTGGTGAGAATTTTGGAAATCCTTTCTGGTTTTATTTGATATGCAGAAATGTAATATACCTTCACGTAAAGAAGGGAGGGAATGGTAAGCAAATGTATTCATCTCCTTTTCTTTTTTTACACATTCTTTGAACGTTTGTCTCCGTCTTCTGTCTTCCTCAGTATAGTGACGATGAGGAGAGGAATGGCATCACCCAGGGTGATAAACTGCGAGCCCTGAAGAGCAAGAGGCAGGCAAGAACATCCACAGGTTCCCTATCGTAAGTCTCTGATCTGCCTACAACTCCCACCATGCATCACACTGACTTGTTTCGGGGTGGGGGATAGGAGCAGCCTGTGTAGTCAGCTTATCCAAGTCATTTTGATGTTTAGAGGAAGTTGAGGTTTCATCTGGATTATGACTTGAGATCCTTTGATATTGTTGTAGGGTTTCCTTTTTTCAGGTCATTTCAAGCCCCACCATGCCTTCTTGGGTGACAAGTATTTGATTTTTGCCTCAAGATAGCTTGCCCATTATACCCATCTACTATGGGTTTCTACAGGCTTTGGGTTGAATGGAGTTTAGCTTAGTTTTACAGCTTTAATTACCTTAAAATAACAGTCAGATTGTTCTGTTTGTGCCATGTATTTGGTCTAGTAATCATGGCTTATTTTCCACTGACTGCACTGCCTCAGAACCATACCATATAGCTGCCACTCAGGATCCTAACACGGAATGATTGTTGATTATACTAGCTATGATGAATGACTGAAAGTAGTCATTCAAAGTATGCCGAGTGAAGTATGCCTAGCCCACGTGGGCTAGGCATAGTTTACTATTTTAATGGGTGCCAGATTTGCTATTTTAAAGGGTCCCATGTTGGCAAATCCAATGAGAATCCAAATGAGAATGTTGTTGTTGTGGAACATTTGGTGCCAACATGGACAGTTTGTAGGCAACTGTGTACACCTATGGCTGTGGGTTTTGTTATCCCGTGGCAGGCAGGCGGTAGTACATTGCTGGAGCCTCTTAGGCATCGTGTGGCCAGAGTGCTGTCTGGAGTGTCTGCATTTTAAAATGTAGCAGAGAGACAGAGGGGGGGGAAAAACACAGAGAGAGAGGAAGTGAGGTTTTGTATAATGGAGGTAAGTGCATGTCACTTCCTGTCTGACTAGCTTCATTTTCCTGTCTAAATTGTGCCATGCCAATGGATGTGTGGCTTTTGGGTGACCGCGGTACGATAAGGTAGGCAGTGGATGGATGCATAATGTGATTAATGATTTTGGTCACCTGTTCTGGCACGTGCTGCTTTGATCTGCACAGGCTAGCAAGGGTGAGAATCCACTGTAGGACTTCTTGTACTGTTGATGTGAGACAGAATGTGAGTTTCTCCATCATGGATACACCAATATGCTGTGAATCGCAGGCCAAACCTTAACCTCCTAATAAACTGAATCATAATCTAGCTACCTTTTTTTCTCTCTCTGTGAAAAGGACTAAAATGCACAATGCAACATTGACTGTGTGATCAGTTTTTTTTTTTTTACAAATGCACGACTAAAAGCATGATTTAACCTTTGACATGCATGGCCTCTGTATTGTATGTGTGTAATATGTATTGGGCCGGGTTGAATGTAAAATGCAGCAAATGTATATTTTTCCATTGTGTTTGTGACTGGGTCAGTGCCTGTGTACTGTTCAAGCCTTGCTTCCTCCTGTTTAAAAGTCCTCTATTGAACCAAACCCACATCTATCTTGGAAGAATCCCTCGGACTCTTGTGGTAGTAAAGGTTCAAGCACCAAAGGCTATTTCTTCTGTCCCTTGTACTCTTGTCTTTGGAATTATATTGCTCTTATTGCCAGTAAGTCTCAATTTCTATCCTTAATTGACCACTATCTGCCACAGGGACCTTTACAGACTTATGATAGTAGCCTACACGTGATTGTGACATGCCCTTGGTGTTCTCTGTGGGACAACATTTGGAAGTTTTTAAAATACATTTTTTACTTATTTATTACTTTAATATATATATATATATATATTAGGTGATTTTGTATTCACACACATTGTGAAGCCTTTCCTCAGGTGTGTAGGCCTATATACAGTGGGGAGAACAAGTATTTGATACACTGCCGATTTTGCTGGTTTTCCTACTTACAAAGCATGTAGAGGTCTGTAATTTATATCATAGTTACACTTCAACTGTGAGAGACGGAATCTAAAACAAAAATCCAGAAAATCACATTGTATGATTTTTAAGTAATTAATTTGCATTTTATTGCATGACATAAGTATTTGATCACCTACCAACCAGTAAGAATTCCAGCTCTCACAGACCTGTTAGTTTTTCTTTAAGAAGCCCTCCTGTTCTCCACTCATTACCTGTATTAACTGCACCTGTTTGAACTTGTTACCTGTATAAAAGACACCTGTCCAGACACTCAATCAAACAGACTCCAACCTCTCCACAATGGCCAAGACCAGAGAGCTGTGTAAGGACATCAGGGAAAAGTTGTCGACCTGCACAAGGCTGGGATGGGCTACAGGACAATAGGCAAGCAGCTTGGTGAGAAGGCAACAACTGTTGGTGCAATTATTAGAAAATGGAAGAAGTTCAAGATGACGGTCATTCACCCTCGGTCTGGGGCTCCATGCAAGATCTCACCTCGTGGGGCATCAATGATCATGAGGAAGGTGAGGGATCAGCCCAGAACTACACGGCAGGACCTGGTCAATGATCTGAAGAGAGCTGGGACCACAGTCTCAAAGAAAACCATTAGTAACACACTACGCCGTCATGGATTAAAATCCTGCAGCGCACGCAAGGTCCCCCTGCTCAAGCCAGCGCATGTCCAGGCCCATCTGAAGTTTGCCAATTTTTTTTTTTTTTTTTTTTACCGTTATTTTACCAGGTAAGTTGACTGAGAACACGTTCTCATTTGCAGCAACGACCTGGGGAATAGTTACAGGGAAGAGGAGGGGGATGAATGAGCCAATTGTAAACTGGGGATTATTAGGTGACCGTGATGGTTGAGGGCCAGATTGGGAATTTAGCCAGGACACCGGGGTTAACACCCCTACTCTTACGATAAGTGCCATGGGATCTTTAATGACCTCAGAGAGTCAGGACACCCGTTTAACGTCCATCAATGACCATCTGGATGATCCAGAGGAGGAATGGGAGAAGGTCATGTGGTCTGACGAGACAAAAATAGAGCTTTTTGGTCTAAACTCCACTCGCCGTGTTTGGAGGATGAGTACAACCCCAAGAACACCATCCCAACCGTGAAGCATGGAGGTGGAAACATAATTCTTTGGGGATGCTTTTCTGCAAAGGGGATAGGACAACTGCACCGTATTGAGGGGAGGATGGATGGGGCCATGTATCGCGAGATCTTGGCCAACAACCTCCTTCCCTCAGTAAGAGCATTGAAGATGGGTAATGGCTGGGTCTTCCAGCATGACAACGACCCGAAACACACAGCCAGGGCAACTAAGGAGTGGCTCCGTAAGAAGCATCTCAAGGTCCTGGAGTGGCCTAGCCAGTCTCCAGACCTGAACCCAATAGAAAATCTTTGGAGGGAGCTGAAAGTCCGTATTGCCCAGCGACAGCCCCGAAACCTGAAGGATCTGGAGAAGGTCTGTATGGAGGAGTGGGCCAAAATCCCTGCTGCAGTGTGTGCAAACCTGGTCAAGAACTTCAGGAAACGTATGATCTCTGTAATTGCAAACAAAGGTTTCTGTACCAAATATTAAGTTCTGCTTTTCTGATGTATCATATACTTATGTCATGCAATAAAATGCAAATTAATTACTTAAAAATCATACAATGTGATCTTCTGGATTTTTGTTTTAGATTCCGTCTCTCGCAGTTGAAGTGTACCTATGATAAAAATTACAGACCTCTACATGCTTTGTAAAATTGGCAGTGTATCAAATACTTGTTCTCCCCACTGTATATGTATATATATATATTATGCTGCTTTTCTTCAGTTGACTAGGCCTATATACAGTTGAAGTCGGAAGTTTACATACACTTAGGTTGGAGTCGTTAACTTGTTTTTCAATGACTCCACACATATCTTGATAACAAACTATAGTTTTGGCATGTCGGTTAGGACATCTACTCTGTTTATGGCACAAGTCATTTTTCCAACAAGTGTTTACAGACAGATTATTTCACAATTCACTCTGTCACAATTCCAGTGAGTCAGAAGTTTACATACACTAAGTTGACTGTGCCTTTAAACAGCTTGGAAAATTCCAGAAAATTATGTCAGGGCTTTAAAAGCTTCTGATAGGCTAAATTACATCATTTGAGTCAACTGGAGGTGTGGCTGTATTTCCAGGCCTACCTTCAAACTCAGTGCCTCTTTGCTTGCATCATGGGAAAATCAAGAGAAATCAGCCAAGACCTCAGCATTTTTTTTATAGACCTCCACAAGTCTGGTTCATCCTTGGGAGCAATTTCCAAACACGTGAAGGTACCACATTCGTCTGTACAAACAATAGTACGCAAGTATAAACGCCATGGGACCACGCAGCCGTCATACCGCTCGGGAAGGAGACGCGTTCTGTCTCCTAGAGATGAACGTACTTTGGTGCGAAAAGTGCAAATCAATCCCAGAACAACAGCAAAGGACCTTGTGAAGATGCTGGAGGAAACGGGTACAAAGTATCTATATCCACAGTAAAACGACTCCTATATCGACATAACCTGAAAGGCCACTCAGCAAGGAAGAAGCCACTGCTCCAAAACTGCCATTAAAAAAGCCAGACCACGGTTTGCAACTGCACATGGGGACAAAGATCGTACTTTTTGGAGAAATGTCCTCTGGTTTGATGAAACAAAAATAGAACTGTTTGGCCATAATGACCATCGTTATGTTTGGAGGAAAAAGGGGGATGCTTGCAAGCTGAAGAACACCATCCCAACTGTGAAGCACGGGAGTGGCAGCATCATGTTGTGGGCTGCTTTGTTGCAGGACAGACTGGTGCACTTCACAAAATAGATGGTATCATGAGCAAGGAAAATTATATGGATATATTGAGGCAACATCAGTCAGGAAGTTAAAGCTTGGTCGCAAATGGGTCTTCCAAATGGACAACTTCCAAAGCTGTGGCAAAATGGCTTAAGGAGAACAAATTCAAAATATTGGAGTGGCCATCACAAAACCCTGACCTCAATCCTATAGAAAATGTGTGGGCAGAACTGAAAAAGGAGGCCTACAGACCTGACTCGGTTGCACCAGCTCTGTCAGGAGGAATGGGCCAAAATTCACCCAACTTATTGTGGGAAGCTTGTGGAAGGCTACCCGGAACGTTTGACCCAGGTTAGACAATGTAAAGGCAATGCTACCAAAAACTATTTGAGTGTATGTAAACTTCTGACCCACTGGGAATGTGATGAAAGAAATAAAAGCTGAAATAAATCATTCTCTCTACTATTATTCTGACATTTCACATTCTTAAAACAAGTGGTGATCCTAACTGACCTAAGACAGGGAATTTATACTAGGATTAAATGTCAGAAATTGTGAAAAACTGAGTTTAAATGTATTTGGCTAAGGTGTATGTAAACTTCCGACTTCAACTGTGTGTATGTATGTGTGTGTGTGTGTATATATATATATGAACACACATGAAGATTTTCTTCAGGTGACTAGGCCTATATATGCATCGTGTCTTTGATTGAAGTCAGTCTTACAGAAAACTAGAAGCAAGCATTCGTGTTTCCCCATTTTTAAACCACTCTTAGGCCTATACCTCTGCAAACACAGAAGATGGTAGACTCTGAAAGGTGCTATTATCACTGCATAGGGTCAAAGTCCCAGTCCACCGTTTGGGAAACACTTTTAGCATGCTGTGGAAAAGAAGTTGTCTAAAATCAATGCCAGACCTTAGGTGAGACTTGAGTAGTTAGTGAAATCCTTGCAGGTACCCCTTTCTGCTGTGGTGTAATGTGAAAAGGCTTTACTTGTTAGCCTGGTTCTGCTAGTGAATATGTAGCCTGGGTGCCTAACAGTTTCAGCATGTAATAATACCACTTTCTTACTTTGTCAAGCAAGACAACCAGATGGCTTTAGTAGAAAGGGTCTGTCACCCAGGCTAGTGGATGTGTAGCACTCATGATGGGGCGTTGCTGTTGGCTATGCCTGACCCAGTCCGTGGGGGGGAGAAAAAGTGAGATTCTCTGTCGATCCTTCCTTTCTCTCTGTCATGTTTTTGTTTCTGTTCTGTTTGTTGGATGTTTTCCCCCTCTTAGATGGTTGGTAGCCATGCTGCTCTCGTCCCTGTGTAGCCTTGCCCTGTGGTGGATTGTGTATGGCTTCCCTTCTTCCATCCTGCATTTCTGTATAGACGGGTTAGGATTTCACTGAGCTCTCCTGCCAGTCTGTCCCCCAAACCCTTCCCCCTTCCGGAGTCTAACTGAGAATGCTGTAAGTGTATCCCTTCCTTTATTTACCCCCTCCACACCAGTTTATGTGCCTGGCCCTGTCTCCCGCCCCCCATCCTCACCTCACTTTACACTTCTTCTAAACCGGCTACACGTTTGTCACCCTGGCTGCAAAGGAAGTTTATGTTTTTGAAAATGAGGAGGGCAGGAATCACATTTCGATGGTCTGTTATTTATAACGCTGTGTCCTCCTTGGCTGACAATGATTGTCCTGAGTTTAACTTTAAGTATGGCAAGTAATAACCATAGCCTTTACATTTCACTCCTTGAATCTCTGTTTTGGAATAATGGTTCCCTTCGCTGCAACGCCAATGTAAATCCCTTCCACCCAACACTGAATGTTGCACTTCAATTAATTGATCAAAGGAGATATTTATCAAATTAATAATTAAGTGCTCTAATACATCAACTAGCTTTATATTTGACCTCTCAGACCTCCAGAACCTGAGGAAACAACAATGCTTTTATTGCCTCACATTCCGCTCGCATTTGCGTCAAACTTTTAAAGTTGGGGATAACTAATTTGAATCTCTCAGGGCCTTAGGTTAATGAATGAAGGTTCCATTGCATTACAAGAATAATTAAATGTACATGGATCAATGATCTTAGAATTCTGGAATATTCTGTAGTTGCTGCCTGTTTGCTCTCTCCCTCCCACCTTCAGTCTTTGCATCTCCAAGCTGTGGTCTCAATCTCCTCCTGTCTTTCCCCCTCACTTGCTGTTGGTGTTGAAATATTGTGTTTGTGTTTATTTACAGACAAGAAGAGAACAAGATTCACACCAGGTCCTCATCGCAGTCTTTAAGGTACTTAAACACATCCTGAATGTCTCACACACTCACTTTCTACACACACACACACACACACACCCATTGAGGACGTTGAGCATCACCATTAAAGTGTGAATTGTGTGTCTGCTTCAGGATTCTCCTGCAGTCTAGTGGGCCTGATGCCTCAGACAATAGGAAGAGAACCAGATCCTCGCTGCCTGCCAACAGTGTGGGGGGCAGGTTAGTGGCAATGTCCCCAATGAGCCGTCCTAGAGAATTCAGACTACTACTTTCATTGACAGCAGTGCATGATTTATGTGAAAGTTAATATTGGGTGTGTGTAACTTAAGTTTTGGCTCGGGCACTATTCTATTTACTAGCTGTATATTCATATTAAATGGCTTGTGTTGCAACTCTTTGTTTACTCAGTCATACAGAAAAGAGTTGACACGTGTGTAAGTAAACTGGACAGACCCAGCCATAGCCATTCATGGTTCCAATAACCCGTTCCCTCCTCTCCGCCAGCTCCCTGTGCAGCTCCAGACTAGCCAGGTCTCTAGGCAGCATGCATGTAGTGGCCAGCGACAGAGAGCCAGTGTGCTGTGAGTCCAGTGGCTGCCATAGAGACACAGCCACCAACGCAGGCAGCACAGGCAACCTGCCGAACCTAAACATGCTGCAGGCCCCTCAGAAGGCAAGCCCACCTAGCCTCTCCTCAACCCCTTTCTCTGGGCTCAACCTCACTCTCTCCTACTCTGTTGGTCCTCCACATACCAAGGTCTGCTTAACTGAGCATTTCACATGATCTTCCAAAAACTTTCAAGCTCTCAACGCTCCAGCTCAAACACTTGGAACACTCTGCAGCGCTTCACACTCCCTATGGCTCCTTGCATGTTTTATTAGAATGGCTGATCCAGAAGTATGACTGGCTATAGCTTCTCTGGACTTTACTGCTCACACGGTCTCCTTGCTTTCAGACACCGGCAACCTGTCATTGGCTGTTTGGGATTCTGCTAACATGAATCATTGTTCTACAAGGGGAATCACATGTCCCTTTCCTTTCCCTTGTTTTCTTTTTTGTAATTTCCCTCTTAACAGACACACTGTGTCCAGAGGACGGAAAACTCGATGTTCTTTACAATCAATGCGCTTTACGAGACTATGGTATCTATTTCCTTTTTCTATCCTCGTCTCACTGCTCTGTTCTATGCTATTGTTAGTGTGCAAAATGTCGCCAGTCAACCTCTTCTCCTTTTCATTTAGTCCTTTATTACTATTATAAGGGACAGACTGCATGCATAATAAAATCTGGCAATTTATTTTACCCCTAGGGTCTAATGAATAGAAGCCAATGTAGTGTTATTGAGCATTTTGAGGTGTATGATCTGTATGTCCCATTTCTCTCTTCCTGGGTGTAATTGTGTGCTTTCTGTCCCTTCAGTCACTCCATACCCAAAGCTAGAGCTCCTCTACTGCGCTGAGCCTGAGGATCTGGAATTCTAAGGGAGTACAGTCTACCTGCAGCTCCTGCAAATTGAGATTTTTGTTTTCATTTCTTAAGAGGGACTGGGTTTATTTTACTTGAACCAGTCCAGTCAATTGCTGATTTTAAGGGATGTTGATGAGGAAATGTAATGTCTCAGTGTCCTGGCCATAAGTAGTGGGAATAGTGCCATTTCAAATGTAACTGCCAAATTAAAGGAAACCTTGAGTAACTGAGGGATTCAAAATATATTGAAAGCAAAGGGGCAGCTAGCTTCAGTTTGCTTCACATTCCAGCTCACAGGCTGACTGCGTGCGTGAGCATTGCAAAATAAATTTAGAAATCTATATTATTCAATTATTGCACCCACACTGCTCACGCGTGCCAACGAGCGTCTGCGTTGCCATGGGCTAAAATAGAAGTCAGTTCTATTTGTGACGCAGATCGCGCTGCAAGTCCTGCCTCTCCCATCTCCTCATTGGTTTATAGAAGCAAGTACCCACGTACCATCTCCTCATTGGTTATACCCACGTGGGTGATTGAAAGACGAACGAGGTCAGTGGCGGTAATGCACCTAATTTATGAACGTTGCCAATCGCAATATAAAGTTTTTAAAAAGCCTAGGAGGAGAGATGACTAGAAACTATTTGGTTGACTGTTTTGTGTGGATTAATTGTCGTAGTAGACGACCTTGTGCATTTCAGGTAAAATAACAACTCGATGTTTATATCCCAGGACAAATTAGCTAGCAACAGCAAGCTAGCTAAATAGGACAAATTAGCTAGCAAGTGCAAGCTAGCTAGCTAAATTGACATAAATGTTTAATGCTTTTCGACCTGTCCCCAAATTTTAGGTAATTGGTTCAGAGTTTGTTTTGATATTTTAACCTGTGTGTCGTGATCGCGTTTGGTGTGGAGGACAAAATACATTTATGCACGCGCGCAGCCGGTTTGTGTTCTGTGTTAGCCGTGCAGTAGCGTGCGCGGGTAAATTCACTGAGGAAGCCAAGCCAGGGGAAAAAAGCCATATTACAACCTATGTTGTGATAATTGCGTTGTTTGCTTTTAACCCATTCATTCATACGCCACTGTGATACAGTGCATTCGGAAAGAATTAAGACCCCTTGACTTTATCCACATTTCGTTACAGCCTTTTTCAAAAATGTATTAAATTATTTATTGTTCTCATCAATCTACACACAGTACCGCATAGTGACAAAGCAAAACAGGTTTTTAGACAATTTTTGCAAATAAATAAAACCAATAATTACATAAGTATTCAGACTCTTTGCTGTGAGACTCAATTGAGCTCAGGTGCATCCTGTTTTGCTGCACCAGGACAACCCACAGTTGTGCTAATGCCTTTATAACAAACATTTATCAAGGGAGGCCAAATGCTTGCTTGCATCAAATTATGAAAACACAGATGAAAGAAATTATTTTATATCCTTTTTTTGAGGTCAAATATTTGGGGAAGCCTGGCATTCATGAATACACGCCACTGTAGCTGTGGTATATTTGCAATATACCACAAATCCGAGGTGCCTTATTGCTGTTATAAACTGGTTACCAATGTAATTAGAGCAATAAAAATGAATGTTGTCATACCCATGGTATACGGTCTATTATATACTGGGTGGTTCGAGCCCTGAATGCTGATTTGGCTGACAGCCGTGGTATATCAGACCGTATCACACGGGTATGACAACTTAAAAAAAATGTTACTGCTCTAATTACGTTGGAAACCAGTTTTATAATAGCAATAAGTCACCTCGGGTTTGTGAAATATGGCCAATATACCATGGCTAAGGACCGTGTTCAGGCACTCCGCGTTGCTCATAAGAACAGCCCTTACCCATGGTATACTGGCCATATACCACACCACCTCGGGCCTTATTGCTTAAATATACCCCGGCTTTCAGCCAATCAGGATTCAGGGCTTTAACAACCCAGTTTATAATGTGAAATAGGCTATTAGAAGTGCTGTCTGTCTTGTATTACTTAAAATGCACACAACCTTTTCCCCACTCCTATGGATAAAATAATTGTATAACGTCAAACAAAAGTTACTGTTTGAACTTTCAAATGCATCCTGTCGTTAAATATGTGATAGGTATTTTAATATACATTTGATTAATACAATATTTAAAATCAGTCATCCCTCATATAAAGGTGATTACAATGTTTGCGAGAGAATCTATTTCATTGGTCCTAAACGTGTATTAATGAAGTTAGCCTGTCCCGGAGCAGGTTAGTTCTGAATCATTCATTGCAGCATAATGTACCTGGCTAAAAGATGAGCCACTTCTGCTTATCCTGAGTTGGAAGCTAACTCCTCAAACCAGGTACGTAGTATACGCCTCAGGTTTCTGAGTTAATGAGGCAATTAACATCCCATAATGCTTAGGGTCATGTATGAGGGGTCTCAGCAGAGCATAGCGGGTGTGTCACCAGGTCCACTTTTGTAGAATATCTGCCCAGGCACATTGACGCCGTTTGGGTGGCCCTATAAAACACTTGGCTCCTTTATTTTTGAAGTTACCTGTACATAAGCATTGCCTGCTTGTTTACGTTGAAAGTTGCCACAGCAATCCTGAACTGTCAGACTAATATGTCTTATTTGCTTGTTGACAAAGGTCCTTCAGAGCTAGGCACCGCTCAGATTGAACCTTTAAGGATAATTTCATGCCCAGTTGCTTAGTGTTTTGTAGATAAAGTTGTGAAAAGCCTAGCTCAAGTCATTTTTCTTGTTCAAGAAGGCTGTCTAGTCTAGGGGGTATCTTTCTGAATGTTGCATTTAGAAATGTAACTACAATGCCACACTGAATATCTGGTTTGTCTGCATTTCTATGCCCTTTTACCCAGTGAAGCTTCTCATCTGTATTTTTGTTGCGATGCTGTACTTAACTGTAAATAAGTCACATTTGATATACTGAAAACATTTGATTTGTACTTTGTAAATATTTTTGTACTCGTGAACCATACTATCAGATAAGTATTACAAAAAAATAAGTCCTTAAGGGACACCTCATTCGTGATTATCATGCACATGGAGTATACCAGTTTTAAAATAAAATCACACCACTTGTACACACCATTGTCTTTGTTATTCTACAAACTGAACTCTGTTGGACACCCCTTACTAGTGCATTTCATTGTTTTCCAAGCTTTGTACTTGAGTCTTATACAGTTAATTGTGCTAGCAGAGAACAGGTGTAGATAGTTGCTGATCACAGGGGAGAATTGTTCATGTGTGCTGTGAAGGTTCTGAACATTGTCTGCAGCTGTACATCATAGTCACCACAGAACACCCCTAACTGGTAAGACACAAGTGTGTAAAGTACAAGACAGATCAACAGGAACAGTCAGCCGTTCGCAGTAGATCACACCTGGGTGTTGAACAGTGGCTATTAAATGTATTATCATTGGAAAATTATAAGAAAATGGACTGCCAATATTCTGTCTGGGGCAGGACACCCACTGTGCAAGGCCAACCTTACTGTTGGGCTGCCGTGTCCTTAAGAGGAACAGAGTAAGACAAGACACCAGCCATCAGTGCATTTGTCACAGGTCTTATTGAACATTGCTTCAGTCAGAACACAAGCCAGGAGGAGAAATAACAAATGTACACAAGACCAGTGTTGGCATAGCAACAAACAGTGCTTAGATTAGAGAGCAACCCATTTCACCAGGAGGCAAATGTAAACAGGGAATCCTTTGTAATATAATTAATCTCAAAACATATATATTTTTTTTTTTAAAGGCACACCATGTATAAGTTCCCAAATTGTATTAGGTTAATCACCATATAATTTATCTCCCCACAGCCAATGCAGGGAAGTCATCAGGGTCTTCTGGGTTTGGGGCTAAGACATAAGCCTGGAGAAAAGCACAACAGGACATTAATACAAGTGGGATAGTTTTTTTCTTCTTATGCTTCTGAAATAAGTTCTCACCTAACAAAATGGTCAAATTACATAAAGAAATAATCCATCATTGTATTTAATAAAAATATGTTTTTACCAGGAAATGGTCAAACCGTTGCCAGCAGCATTCACTTCAAAAATAAAAGGAGAGAAGGAAAGAAGACCTACCCTTTCAGTCATCCCCCCTCTTTCCCCCCTGCCTTGTTCCTTCCCCCCTCGGCTGGGGCGCAGCAGGCTGCCAAAGTTGAACTCCAAGTGGGAAGTGATGTCATTGGCAGACCTGCGCAGACTGGAGAAGTGGCAGTCCTCTTCCTCCACAGACTCCGCCTTCAAATTCTAGGAGAGGAAATGCCAAATGTAGACAACAGAAACATGACAACTTTTACACAAATAAATGCCAAATTGCTTATGGGTCCTGCCAAAGGTCAAGCTCCACAGCTCTAATCTGAAGGGGTCACTCACCTCAATGCGTTTGGACTTGTGTATTACTCTGGCCTTGGAGGGCACCTTGCAGTCCAGCTTACGGAGGTTAAACTCTGCCTTGGGGCGACTCCGCTCCTGCAGGGCCTTCCACTCATCCAGAGACATCTCCATGGCAACTTGGACCACCACATCACCCTCCGATAGGCTGTGATGAATGGCAGGGATAAATAAAACTGCTAAAAACAAACCTGTTGCACTGTGCATCTTCCCAGTATCTATTGATTTTGTTATCACCCCCAAAAGTTGAGTTGTGGTGGAGGGCATGCGTTGGATTCACCCCTGTGTGCGGTGACTCACTGATTCTCTCCCGCCATCGCTGCTGGCTGTTGACCGGCCTCAGGTGGGATGCCTCCTGCATCAGGCTTCACAATCACCCCTACATCACTATAGATAAGATCGTAACCATGCTAAACCATCCATCGCTAGGATTTAGAATGTCAAATAATCAAACAGGTAGTAAACTCACCCCATGGAAATAGGGTCTTGAACACAGCCCCTGTTCCAGGGCCCACGTCCTCCTCTCTTCTCCTCAAGGGAGATGCCTCTGAAAGACAAGAAAACTTCACATTTACCATGTGGTAAACAATGACATTACTTTGCAACGTTGATAAACACTCACGTTCCACAGTGGGGTTCATATTCTCTCTTGCCTCTCAGGTTGAAGTTACCGGTAGTATCCATGTTTCTGTAGCCGCCTCCACCTCCTTGAACTTGGCCATAAGCATAATGAGCTGGCCTGAGAGAACATAAGTGGAGAAAGTTAAAGGTCCTAATGATGGCCATATGAGAACATTTTTTTTTTAAATGACAAAGTAATGAAATAACATTTCATTTGAGCATGGCATTTGCAGTGTCAAACATTTTAGGCTTCTTTGGCCAAGCTCATAGGATAGCCACACGCCAGGAAGGCGATGGAACAAGTGACAAATGGAACATTCTCATCTCCACAGAAAGGGGACCTACTTCTGGATGGAGTAATCCAGTGGGTGTTCCTCTTGGTTGGTCCTGCGTTCCCCAAGGACACCTCGCCTTGCGCCACTCTCAGCCTCCACCACCCCTCTGCTCTCATTCTGGACCCTTCCCCCTCGGGCAGACCACTTAGCACCTGAAAACAGAGATTGAAATGGAATTGTCAAATTTGTCATGCATCATCTAGAGATAAGGCAAATTTACTGTAGACGCGTTTCTGAGTGGACAATAACATTGTATGCCAATATATCTAGTCTACTGAAACATCACCCATTTGTTATGCCACTCATTCTGAATGACATTGGAGCATCAGCACAGTGCTGAAAGCACCTAAATCAACTGAAAACTGGATTTACACCATTTAGAAATAGGACTAGGCACGCCTGACTGCCAGAATTACGCAGTGGCATTAATTATTTTCAGGGTAGAATCACAGCGCCCTCTATGCTCGTCAATGCAACCATACGGGTGGGTTTAACTTGTGGAACGGTCCAACAGGAATGTTTAAAAAAAACTTCGTAAATAACCAGGTTGCCAAACGCATACAAAGTTGTAAAGTGGCCGAATAAGATACCGGGTAAGGAGTGTGCCATTTCATAATTTTCACTCACCACGTTTATTCCAAAAAATGTCTGTCCTCACTATGGCCAAACATTAGGAATAAGCTAACTTAGGTGGTGAGTTGATGCCTATTCGGCAGCTAGTTAGCTAGGTGAATTGATCATGCTACTTTGTGTGCGTTTGTCGGCAACCTTGTACTTCACGAAGTTTTTGGAACAGATTCCTGTTGTAACTTTACACATTATAGGGTGCATCTCTAGTCTGCTTCAGTGGCATCCTTTCCCTCTTCACTGACGTGAAAGAACTCCCGAACCAGGCTTTACCAAGTACTTTCTTTGGTGTCTAGCTAGTAGCCATTTCATTAAATGAATCCATGTGCACTACACACAATTTCACTTTGACAGAAAAGACGCAAGCGCATTTATTTGCTAGCCAATTAGGCAGTGCCAGCCATTAGTTAACTTTGCTAGCTAACCTACTAAACTAGCCACCTGCCTGTTTCATTTCTTGGCAGGTTGTCTTCTCTGTCGGCTAAAACGGAGACCCGCCTATCTCCCTGGGACTCCCTCTGTCCAGGTTTTTTAGGCTTCACTGTCATTTGGTTTGCTTTCTTTTTCTTCTCCTTTTGTACCTCGGCCTGTTTTATAAAGTCAAACGGGTCGGCCTCGTCATCCACAAGCTGACAGAAACGATTCGCCACCACACAACCGTAGTCGTCCGGGAGCATTGCTGCATTTTCGGAAACGCCAATCAACTTCAAAGCCATGGAAATGTAGCTTGCTAATTTAGCTACCACACAGTACTCATAAAGTAGCGAATATAGTTAAACTGCTGAAGTCAACCCACACGTTGTTTAAGGTATAACGTGCATTTTACATGAACTTGCTAAACACCTAGTAGACGCATATAGTTTGGTCGTAAGTTTTAAATGGTTTCACGTGGGGGAACTAGAAGAGACCTCGCCCATGTATGTTTAATATTCATGACTCTTAAAGGAGAAGTTTTCTTTTTTACAACCATCTCTATTTATCAAGAAAGCCCAGAGAGGACAACAATCAAATAATTATTATGTCGAGATTACGAATTATTTATCTCATGATCACAACATAACACAAGTTGTTTTATCAAGATGATGAGATAAACTATAAATAGGAGTGGACATATTGATGACAGTAGTGTCATAGTCAATGTGTTGCCCAAAGTCGGTCCTGGGCCCCCAGATGCAACATTTTGTTTTTTACCCAAGGACCACACAGCTAATTCAAATAACCAACTCATCATCAAGCTTTGATTATTTGAAGCAGCTGTGTAGTGCTATGGCAAAAAATGTGCACCCAGGGAGGCCCCAGGACAGAGTTTGGGGAACCCTGGATTAGAGCACATAAACTCAGCCCTTTTTCAGGACTCTGCCTTTCAAAAATAATAAGTACAAATCCAAATAACTTCACAGATCTTCATTGTAAAGGGTTTAAACACTGTTTCCCATGCTTGTTCAATGAACCATAAACAATTAATGAACATGCACCTGTGGAACGGTTGTTAAAACACTAACAGCTTACAGACAGTAGGCAATTAAGGTCACAGTTATGAAAAGTTTGGACAATAAAGAGGCAGTTGCGCTGATCTGTGAAGGGAGTAGTAATCAGCGTTGTATGAGAACTTAAGTTTCTTGGCAATTTCTCTCACGAAATAGCCTTCATTTCTCAGAACAAGAATAGACTGACGAGTTTCAGAAGAAAGATCTTTGTTTCTGGTCATTTTGAGCCTGTAATCGAACACACAAATGCTGATGCTCCAGATACTCAACTAGTCTAAAGAAGGCCAGTGTTATTTCTTCTTTAATCAGAACAACAGTTTTCAGCTTTGCTAACATAATTGCAAAATGGTTTTCTAATGATCAATTTGCCTTTTAAAATGATAAACTTGGATTAGCTAACAGAACGTGCCATTGGAACACAGGAGTGATGGTTATGGATAAAGGGCCTCTGTACGCTTATGTAGATATTCCATTCAAAATCAGCCGTTTCCAGCTACAATAGTCATTTACAACATTAACAATGTCCACACTGTCACGCCCTGACCTTAGCGATCCTTATTTATTCTCTATGTTTGGTTGGGTCAGGGTGTGACTCGGGTGGGAAAATCTATGCTTTCTATTTCTTTGTTGTTTTGCCAGTGTGGTTCCCAATCAGAGGCAGCTGTCTATCGTTGTCTCTGATTGAGGATAATATATAAGTTGTGATTTTCCGTTTGGGTTTTGTGGGATGTTATTTTCTGTTTAGTGTCTCTGCCTGACGGAACTGTTCGCTTTCGTTTTTGGATTTGTTATTTTTGTTTGAGTGTTTCTTGTAAATAAATATCATGAACACTTTCCACGCTGCGCTTTGGTCCACTCTTCCTTCCACCGACGACGAGCGTTACACACACTGTATTTCTGATCAATTTGATGTTATTTTAATGGACAAAAAATTTGCTTTTCTTTCAAAAACAAGGACATTTCTAAGTGACCCCAAACTTTTGAACAGTAGTGTGCATTCACTGTTGGAGTATTTAGAAACCACGACATGTGATTCACTTGACCTGTTTTATTTGGATGTACTACTTGTACAAGGTACAATATGCAGAAATCGCTCTACCATTTCCTAGTTGCTAAAATTCTAATAGTTCGCCTAAGTTCAGTTTATGTTACAAAACAAGCAATATAGTATAGTGTAGGGAATCATTGTTAAATATTTTTTCAATAACCAAAAATATTGTAATTTCAGCTGTTTGAAGCTGGTGTACAAAACCGAAAGTAAAAGATGCAAAAACTCAACTCAAGTATGGTAACATAGAAATAGCGCACATAGAACTTGCTTTTAAGGAGAATGACTTTGTCTCGGGCCTAACAACACCCGTGCCAATATATCCTCCAAAGACTGGTTTTGACAACATTATCACTTAAATGAAAGCCTCTCCAACATAATCCAGGTATAATCAGGAATTCCCCAGGGCAGCTGTCTAGGCCCCTTACTTTTTTCAATCCTTACTAACGACACGCCACTGGCTTTGAGTAAAGCCAGTGTGTCTGTGTATGCGGATGACTCAACACTATACACATCAGCTACTACAGTGACTGAAATGACTACAACACTTAACAGAGCTGCAGTTAGTTTCAGAATGGGTGGCAAGGAATAAGTTAGTCCTAAATATTTAAAAAACTAAAAGCATTGTATTTGGGACAAATCATTCACTAAACCTTAAATCTCAACAAAATCTTGTTTTGAATAATGTGGAAATTGAGCAAGTTGAGGTGACTAAACTGTTTGGAGTAACCCTCGATTGTAAACTGTCATGGTCAAAACATATTGATCCAACACCAGCTAAGATGGGGAGAAGTCTGTCCATAATAAAGCGCTGCTCTGACTTCTTAACAGCACTATCAACAAGGAAGGTCCTACAGGCCCTAGTTTTGTCGCACCTGGACTACTGTTCAGTCGTGTGGTCAGGTGCCACAAAGAGGACTTAGGAAAATTGTTATTGGCTCAGAACAGGGGAGCACAGCTGGCCCTTGGATGTACACAGAGAGCTAACATTAATAATATGTATGTCAATCTCTCCTGGCTCATAGTGGAGGACAGATTGAATTTATAGGTCGACTGATTAATCGGAATGGCCGATTAATTAGGGCCGATTTCAAGTTTTCATAGCAATCGGTAATCGGCATTTTTGTACACCGATTATGGCCGATTACATTGCACTCCACGAGGAGACTGCGTGGCAGGCTGACTACTTGTTATGCGAGTGCAGCAAGGAGCCACGGTAAGGTGCTAGCTAGCAATAAACTTATCTTATAAAAAACAATCAATCTTAACATAATCACTAGTTAACTACACATGGTTGATGATATTACTAGTTTATCTAGCTTGTCCTGCGTTGCATATAATCGATGCGGTGCCTGTTAATTTATCATTGAATCACAGCCTACTTCGCCAAATGGGTGATTTAACAAGCACATTCACGAAAAAAGCACTGTCGTTGCATCAATGTGTACCTAACCATAAAAATCAACGCCTTTCTTAAAATCAATACACAAGTATATAGTTTTAAACCTGCAAATTTAGTTAATATTGCCTGCTAACATGAATTTCTTTCAACTAGGGAAATTGTGTCACTTTTCTTGCGTTCTGTGCAACAGAGTCAGGGTATATGCAGCAGTTTGGAGGGCCTGGCTCGTTGCGAACTGTGTGAAGACCATTTCTTCCTCACAAAGACAGCCAACTTCGCCAAACGGGGGATGATTTAACAAAAGCGCATTTGCGGAAAAAAAACACAATCGTTGCACGAATGTACCTAACCATAAACATCAATGCCTTTCTTAAAATCAATACACAGAAGTATATTTTTTTAAACCTGCATATTTAGTTAAAAGAAATTCATGTTAGCAGGCAATATTAACTAGGGAAATTGTGTCACTTCTCTTGCGTTCATTGCACGCAGAGTCAGGGTATATGCAACAGTTTGGGCTGCCTGGCTCGTTGCGAACTAATTTGCCAGAATTTTACATAATTATGACATAACATTGAAGGTTGTGCAATGTAACAGCAATATTTAGACTTATGGATGCCACCCATTTGATAAAATACGGAACGGTTCCGTATTTCACTGAAAGAATAAACGTTTTGTTTTCGAAATGATAGTTTCCGGATTTGACCATATTAATGACCTAAGGCTCGTATTTCTGTGTGTTATTGTATTATAATTAAGTCTATGATTTGATAGAGCAGTCTGACTGGGCGGTGGTAGGCAGCAACAGGCTCGTAAGCATTCATTCAAATAGCACTTTCCTGCCTTTGCCAGCAGCTCTTCGCAATGCTTCAAGCATTGAGCTGTTTGACTTCAAGCCTATCAACTCCAGAGATTATGCTGGCAATACTAAAGTACCTATTAGAGCATCCAATAGTCAAAGGTATATGAAATACAAATGGTATAGAGAGAAATAGTCATATAATAACTACAACCTAAAACTTCTTACCTGGGAATATTGAAGACTCATGTTAAAAGGAACCACCAGCATTCATATGTTCTCATGTTATGAGCAAGGAACTTAAACGTTAGCTTTTTTACATGGCACATATTGCACTTTTACTTTCTTCTCCAACACTTTGTTTTTGCATTACTTAAACCAAATTGAACATGTTTCATTATTTATTTGAGACTAAATTGATTTTATTGATGTATTATATTAAGTTAAAATAAAAGTGTTCATTGTTCATTCAGTATTGTTGTAATTGTCATTATTACAAATATATATATATATAAAAATCGTCCGGTTAATCGGTATCGGCTTTTTTTGGTCCTCAAATAATCGGTATCGGCGTTGAAAAATCATAATCGGTCGACCTCTAATTGAATTCATCACTACTTGTATTTGTGAGAGGTATTGACATGTTGAATGCACCGAGCTGTCTGTTTGAACTACTGGCACCCATGCATACCCCACAAGACATGCCACCAGAGGTCTCTTCACGGTTCCCCAAGTCCCGAACAGACTATGGGAGGCGCACAGTAATACATAGAGCCATGACTACTTAGAACTCTATTCCATATCAAGTAACTCATGCAAGGAGTAAAATTAGATTTAAAAAACAGATAGAAATACACCTTATGGAACAGCGGGGACTGTGAAGAGACACAAACACAGACACAGACACATGCATACACACACACGATAACATACGCACTATACACATACGTACACATATATTTTGTGTTGTAGATATGTGGTAGTAGAGTAGTGGCCTGAGGGCACACACTTGATGTGTTGTTAAATCTGTTGTGAATGTATTGTAATGTTTTTAAAATTGTATAACTGCCTTAATTTTGTTTGACCGCAGGAAGAGCAGCTGCTGCCATGGTAGCAACTAATGGGGATCCGTAATAAATACAAATACTGGCATGTCAACTGAGCCGGGATCATGGTCAAACGGATTGGGAAGTAGGTCCCAAAGTGCTCTTCCAATCGTTGGAGGTGAGCAGTCTTCACTCACTTACTGATGCTGTTTTCTGTTAGAAACATACACAGCCGAGGGAAGTGCGCATGGTTCGCTTTTGAAAGACTCTCTCCAATAAGAATGATTTCCTCTGAATCCACTGATTCGGTCATTCATCTGTAGAATATTGGTGTATTTTCCCTGCATGCTCGCATTCAGTTCGTTCAGTTACCCAGGGTATGTCTGTTACATAGGCAAGGAGACATTTTTTATTTTATTTGACACAGAAAGTCAACCAAGTCTGTTTTTTTTTTTTTACATCCATTGTGAATGACAGCTCCTCTCTCAATGCAAACAATCTTTCCAACACTCCCCCACGATAACCACCAAGCCTCGGTGTGAAATAGAACATTGTCGTCCTCTGATCCCATATCTCCACACAGTTTTGCGAACAGGCGTGCGAGCAGTGGATGTCGTTTGATGTTGTTTACAAACTAAGTTACCTGCTGCAGTATACAGTATCTCCGAGTTCTGTGCTCAGCTCTTTTGCCCCCAGTTGCTCTCGGTGTATCATACAATACATCCATATGGCAGATCGAGACACATTCATAACTAGAGTACAGAGGCCTGCCCGCGGTCCCACCATAGATTGAGCCCCATCTGTGCAAAAGCCCACCATTCACTCCCATGGAATCTGTTTTTCGTAAATTCTTTAGCCATGCAGAA
Source organism: Salvelinus alpinus (assembly GCF_045679555.1). Taxonomy (NCBI): domain Eukaryota; kingdom Metazoa; phylum Chordata; class Actinopteri; order Salmoniformes; family Salmonidae; genus Salvelinus; species Salvelinus alpinus. The sequence goes on along the minus strand of NC_092104.1, from coordinate 15,614,557 downwards.
CACTGAACATCCCCTGTGCCTTCTGATGCTCTGGAATCGTTAGACAGAACAATATGTCCTCGTGAATAGCATCTCTAAACATGTTTAGCAAACAAAAGTCAATGCATGGTAATCTCGGCCCTCACAGCTATCATCCATTTGGAGAGCATAAGCTGGGGAGTTTCTGATTGGTTCAGTCAGTTTCCTCTTGATTGCTAGTAATAGCATAAATTCTTCGTTCAACAGTGTCATGATGTTGGCCTGATGGGGGAGGTTTATGACCCCCATAAATACCTTTCCCCTTTTTCCTCTCTCTACTCTACCGATGTGACTCTAGTAAAGCCTTTGTTAACATTGAGAGAGAGTCTGGTGACATCAAAAGATGGGAAACGGAACCATATTTCGGTAATCCAAACAGTTGAAAATATGCGTTGGTACTTAATGAATATGATCTCAGATCAGTTGGTGTCTGAGACATGATTACTGATGATAGGACGACAAACTGTATCTTGGAAAATCTACACATTCTAGTTATCAGATTCACATGGAATTGTTGTGCAATTTAAATGTTTAAATATGAAACTGTTTTTGAAAAGATGAAATATAATTTTTAGCTTCTTAATGAGAGAACGGTTTGTCAGAAGAACACCACTCTGCTCACTCAGAGGCCCCGCCCAAGTGAACAGACATTGGTTGTAAACTATGAAACACTCCCTTCTTTCACCACTATATAAACCCGTTGACGAAAATGTAACTTCCTGTTCCAAGGACGTGTGGACTTGAGGTCCCCACGTTGAAAAGACAAAGACCACCTACAGAACTAAGCCAACTTCAGCAAGAACCTAATGAAATTAGCATCGAATTTCAATGTGAAGGTGACGACCTACACGCCGGAAGGATGAATTTCAACTATACCAGCCAGAATATAGCATGAGCTTAAAGTATGGCAACTTGGTATGAACTTTGAACTCTTATTCACTAAAGAAGTGATACCTCCTAACCGTTGTGTTAGCGCAGCAACTGTAGATATGGGCTAGGAGAGGACGGACAGAGTAACTGTTCTACCACACGATGACGGTACTACCAAGTATCCATTCTACCACCAGACATTCTTCAAAGGACAACCCGGCCTCCCATCTACGACCAACTGAACGAAGCGCAGCTCAGAGTAAATATTTATTGCATTTTCCTTTTTCAAATGGGCGGTAATTTAGAATGCAAAAGATACTGTATTTACGATAGCATAACTGCCTACGGCCCTATAGAGACACAAAACCTTTTTGCTCCTCAGTCTTCCCGCTCTTTCACTCAAACCAACCCCCTTTCTTTGTGTAACCAGCTGTCATATCTGTTCCGTCCGCTAGGGACGTTTTCCTTTATGACATAATTTGTACTCAATGTATGATACATTCTGTGTATATGTAATTCTGTGTGATTATTTAGGTATTTTGTAAATAAATAAACCAAATTTTGTATTGCTGATTCAACTTGTTAGCCAGTGTTCATGAAGATAACCAAGAATTTACAACTTTCAGATGAGACTAAATAAGGTGACGATTAAATATTTACTGCTATTTGATGTAAAAGATTACTAGGTCTTTAAGAGTTTATTCGGAAGATAACCGCTCTATAAACATTATTTCGTGGTGCCCCAACTTTCTAGTTAACTATTTACCTGATTAGCTTAATCAGGTAATATTAATTACAGAGAAATTATTTTATAGAATAGCATATCATATCACTTAATCCGGCATAGCCAAAGACACGACAACAGTGTTATCTGACAAAGGTATTGATGTGAGTTTCTGTGTCTCTGCCTCCCCACACATTGTTTTCACCATATCAATTGCGGCCGGTAATATCAAAGTCTTTGCAATAGAGTGTGGTTATTCAAGTGCAATTATTCAAGTGCAACGGTCAAATGCAGCCTTTTCCCATGATCTCTAAGGGCCACATTTGACCGTTGCACTTGAATCATTCCCACAGTGAATGGCTAGGCACAATACGCTATGAAACCACACACTATTGCAAACACTTTGATATTACCGGCCACAATTGATTGTGGTGATATTATTTATCAAAGTGCAGCTGATACTACTATTAAACCTTTGGATGCCATCTACCATTGTCACGCCCTGACCTTAGAGAGCCTTTTAATTACTTGGTTAGGTCAGGGTGTGATTTGGGTGGGCATTCTAGTTTTCTATTTCTTTGTTGGCCGGGTATGGTTCTCAATCAGAGGCAGCTGTCTATCGTTGTCTCTGATTGGGAATCATACTTAGGCAGCCTGTTTTCCACCCTAGTTTGTGGGATCTTGTTTTTGCACAGTTGCTGTCTAGCCCTGCAGAACTTTACGTTCGTTTATATTTTGTTGTTTTGTCAGTGTTTCAGTATTGAATATCATGAACACTTTCCACGCTGCGCTTTGGTCTCATTCATTCAACGACGGACGTAACAACCATAGTGCCTTTTGTTTTGTTACAGGTGACAGTTTTGATACTCACCACTGCATCCTGTATCAAAACGTTGGCTGGACTTCGCTAAAGACCCGTAGATCTCTACATTACTCCCTTTTTGTTTACAAGGCCCTACTTCATAAACTTCTGTCTCATCTAACTTTGCTGTTGAAGTATAGAAACTTGAATTGCCTAACCCGTTCACAGGATTGGTTAACTATTGAGGTTCGTAGGGTTTCCACCGAGCTAGGTAAATCTGCTTTTAGTTTTAATGCACCTTATTGCTGGAACAAAATTCAAAATACATTTCATGTTGATGTTCTGGGGCAGTTTGGGCAATTAAAAGCATTGACTGGGGACTTATTTGTGGAGGAAGATAAATGTTTTCTGATTGATTTGTGATATTTTATTTGTGCTTCCCATGACTGTGTTTTTGTATTTTATTGTATTTTTTGTATTTGTTTCCTACTAAATATTTGCCAACTTTAGCAATGCCATCGCATTTCCATGCCACTATGAGTTAGTGTCATTTAGACGAAACATCATGGGTGAAAGTAGATTTAATTTCTTACCGGTATGGGAATTTAATTAATTTCATATGATCTCTGTGGGTCAAGTAAAAGTTTATCATATCACTTTTAACATGTATTTGTCACGCCCTGATCTGTTCCACCTGTCCTTGTGCTTGTCTCCACCCTCTTCCAGGTGTCGCCCATCTTCCCCATTATGCCCTGGGTACATATATCTGTGTTCTCTGTTTGTCTGTTGCCAGTTCGTCTTGTTTGTCAAGTCAACCAGCGTTTTGTCTCAGCTCCTGGTTTTCCCCAGTCGCTCTTTTTCTCGCTCTCCTGGTTTTGACCTTTGCCTGCCCTGACTCTGAGCCCGCCTGCCTGACCACTCTACCTGCCCCTGACCCTGCCGGCCGTCCTGTGCCTTTACCACTACTCTGGATTATCGACCCTTGACCTGCCGTTTGCCTGCCCCTGTTGCTGTAATAAACATTGTACTTCAACACAGTCTGTATTTGGGTCTTACATGAAAGGTGATAGTATTTGCTTTTACAGTGGCATAAACACAACCAGTCATGATGTTTTAATCTGATTGTCAAACAATCACTTCAAAATGGCGCTGCTGTAGGCTACCTGCCCACGTTTGTCCACTCACAAAATAATTCTAGCATCCAAACTGAGCTGTGCACCCGACATTTGATGAATAGAAATAGACATCTGTTACAAAACACCTAAACATGTATTGTTATTCTGCGATTGTCATTAGCAGGCCTACAATTGTAGTCTGAATTTATGCTTCCCCTGCTGTCTGCATGTCTCGGTCTCATCTCGGCCACTCATCTTCACCTTGGCAAAATGTCAAACCACAACACAATTTGGAGCGTATACCACTCGGTTTCAAGCCAACTCGCTCATTTTTCAATAATGGTGTAGTAGCCTATAGCTTTCTAGGCATTTTGTGTTAATTATTGTGATAGGCGTTTTACCGGTACGGCGTACCCCTCTATTTATTTTGCCAGGAAGCCGTCCCGGACCGCATTAACTTACTTTCACCCGTGCGAAACAGTCACATTCGCCTCTGAGGAGCAAACCATGTCTAGGGCACAAATAAATGCTGGATGCAGCTATGGTGGTAATAGCTAACTCATGACTACAACAGTGTACATACTAGCAGCAACAAACCCAAACCAACCATAGTAAAACATATCACAATTGGTTACCCGGGCTGAATCCAATCTGTAGCCAGTCAGTCTACATCTATGAAGCATAGAATTATCTTCCAAATGAGATTACATTATTTCTCAAGTTATGTTTATAATTGAGGGATGATGACAATCGTTGATCCAATTTTTTTTTAAACAAAGTGCACAGTTGGTTGTCAGACTGATCCCTTGGTCATGAACGGATGCCTGGACCTACCAGAAGGAGCAAAGGTGGGTATCATAACATGTCCACCAATGTGATTAAAAAATGCAGCATTGAAAGTCCCCAAGAACACAGTGGCCTCCATCATTCTTAAATGGAAGAAGTTTGGAACCACCAAGACACTTCCTAGAGCTGGCTGCCCGGCCAAACTGAGCAATCACGGGAGAAGGGCCTTGGTCAAGGAGGTGACCAAGAACCTGATGGTCACTTTGAGAGAGCTCCAGAGTTCCTCTGTGGAGATGGGAGAACCTTCTAGAAGAACAACCATCTCTGCAGCACTCAATCAATCAGGCCTTTATGGTAGTGACCAGAGGGAAGCCACTTCTTTAGTAAAAGGCACATGATAGCCTGCTTGGAGATGCCAAATGGCACCTAAAGACTCTCAGACAATGACAAACAAGATTATCTGGTCTTCTGAAACCAAGATTGAACTCTTTGGCCTAAATACCAAGAGTCACGTCCGGAGGAAACCTGGCCTCATCCCTATGGTGAAGCATGGTGGCAGCATCATGCTGTGGGGATGTTTTCAGTGGCAAGGACTGGGAGACTATTGAGGATTGAGGGAAAGATGAATGGGGCAAAGTACAGAGAGATCCTTGATGAAATCTTGCTCCAGAACGCTCAGGACCTCAGGCTGTGGCGAAGGTTCACCTTCCAACAGGACAACGACCCTAAGCACATAGCCAAGAAAATGCAGGAGTGGCTTCAGAACAAGTCTCTGAATGTCCTTGATTGGCCCAGTCAGAGCCCGGACTTGAACATCTCTGGAGAGACCAAAAAATAGCTGTGCAGCAACACTTCCCATCCAACCTGACAGAGCTTGAGAGGATCTACAGAGAAGAATGGGAGAAGCTCCCAAAATACAGGTGTGTCAAGCTTGTAGCGTCATACCCAAGAAAATCCTGGCTGTAATCGCTGCCAAACGTGTTTCAACAAAGTACTGAGTAAAAGGTCTGAATAGTTATGAAATGTGATATTTCAGAATTTTATTTTCAATAAATTTGCTAAAATATCTAAATGTCACGTTAATCTTCCTCCTCTTCTGAGGAGGAGTAGTTGGAAGGATCGGAGGACCAATATGCAGCATGGTAAGTGTTCATCTTGAATTTATTTAGAAAAGAGAACACTGAACGAACTATACAAAAATAACAAACAAGAAGCTACCGAATAATAGTGCTGACACAAAACACTACACATAGACAATCACCCACAACCCACAATGACAAAACAGGCTACCTAAATATAGCTCCCAATCAGAGACAACGACAAACACCTGCCTCTGATTGAGAACCATATCAGGCCAAACACATAGAAATAGACAAACTAGACATACAACATAGAATGCCCACTCAGATCACACCCTGACCAAACAAAACATAGAAACATACAAAGCAAACTATGGTCAGGGCGTGACACTAAATCTGATTTTTGCTTTGTCATTATGGGGTATTGTGTGTAGATTGATGAGGAGGAAAAAAACGATTTAATCCATTTTAGAATACGGCTATAACGTAACAAAATGTGGTAAAAGTAAGTTCAGCAATTGAATTATTTTAATATTACTCTGTAGGCTACTCTGTGCAAGAAGAGTGCCATCCTTCTGCATCACACATCTGCCTGTAATTATTTACCCATGAGGCAAACTCTGTCATATCCAGGATGTCATACACTCCACACCTCCTGCCACCTGACTATAACCTGTAATATATTATATAGATGGAAGGGACTTCATCACCCACTGGAGACTTGAAGACAGAACCTCACCCAAGAGAGCTGTGCATGTCAGTGTGTTAGACAGCCAAATCCTTAGATTTGGGCAAGTAGAAGATATAAATAGAAATGCCATTCTAGTTCTGATTAAACTTGTTGTATTCTACACACAACTGATTTTGATTTGTTAGGTGAAGTGTAGGCATACAGTTGTTATAAGCACATCAATATGATATTTACAGCAGAAAATGTTTTGTCTTTGTAGGACAAACAAATCCATCGTTCTTTTTGTTGATGTATCTACACTCAAGCTGGGTGTGTCACGTTCCTGACCTGTTTTCTGTTTAGTTTTGTGTGTTAGTTGGTCAGGACGTGAGTTTGGGTGGGCATTCTATGTTATCTGTTTCTATGTTGGTTTAGGGTTGCCTGGTATGGCTCTCAATTGGAGGCAGGTGTTTGGCGTTCCTCTAATTGAGAGTCATATTTAGGTAGGCTGTTCACAGTGTTTGTTTGTGGGTGGTTGTCTCCTGTGTCAGTGTTTGTCGCACCATACGGGACTGTTACGGTTTGTTCATTTCATGTAGGCTATTTTTCCCTGTTCGTGCGTTCTCGTGTTTATGTATGTTCGTCGTTCAGGTCTGTCTACTTTCGTTTTGTTATTTTGTATCATTATCAAGTATAGTTCGTTTTTGTCTTGTCTTTAATAAATATTATGTGTTCACAACCCGCTGCGCCTTGGTTCCCTCACTACTCCTCCTTTTCGGTAGAAGAGGAGGAGGACCGTCGTTACAGAACCACCCACCAATCCAGAGCCAAGCAGCGGTGTAAACGGAGTAAGGGACAGCGAAAGAAGGAGGAATGGACTTGGGACGATGTATTGGATGGTAAAGGTTGCTACACATGGGAGGAGATCCTGGCTGGAAGGGATCGCCTCCCATGGGAACAGGTGGAGGCACTGAGGAGAACAGAGGCAACCGGAGAAGGGAACCGGCGTTATGAGGGGACGCGTCTTGCACGGAAGCCCGAAAAGCCCGTGAGTAACTCCCAAAAATTTCTTGGGGGGGGGCTAAGGGGTTGTGGGCCAAGGGCAGGTAGGAGACCTGCGCCCACTTCCCAGGCTAACCGTGGAGAGCGGGAGTACGGGCAGACACCGTGTTACGCAGTAGAGCGCACGGTGTCTCCTGTACGTGTGCATAGCCCGGTGCGGGTTATTCCACCTCCCCGCACTGGTAGGGCTAGATTGGGCATTGAGCCAGGTGTCATGAGGCCGGCTCAACGCGTCTGGTCTCCAGTGCGTCTCCTCGGGCCGGCATACATGGCACCTGCCTTATGCATGGTTTCCCCGGTTCGCCTACACAGCCCGGTGCGGGTTATTCCACCTCCCCGCACTGGGCAGGCGACCGGGAGCATTCAACCAGGTAAGGTTGGGCAGGCTCAATGCTCAAGAGAGCCAGTACGCCTGCACGGTCCGGTATTTCCGGCGCCACCTCCCCGCCCCAGCCTAGTACCTACAGTGCCTACACTACGCACTAGGCTACCAGTGCGTCTCCTGAGCCCTGTTCCTCCTCTACGCACTCTCCCTGTAGTGCGTGTATCCAGTTCGGTGCCTCCAGTTCCGGCACCACGCACTAAGCCTCCTGTGCGTCTCCAGAGCCCTGTACACACTGTTTCTTCTCCCCCTACTAATCCTGATGTGCTTGCCCTCAGCCCGGTGTCACCAGTGCCGGTACCACGCACCAGGTATAGAGTGGGCTTTGAGAGTCCAGTGTGCCCTGTCCCTGCTCCCCGCACTAGTAGGAAGGTGCTTATCCTTAGCCCGGTGCCTCCAGTTCCGGCACCACGCACCAGGTCTACAGTGCGCCTTATCCGGCCAGAGCCATCCGTCTCCCCAGCGCCATCTGAGCCATCCGTCTCCCCAGCGCCATCTGAGCCATCCGTCTCCCCAGCGCCATCTGAGCCATCCGTCTCCCCAGCGCCATCTGAGCCATCCGTCTCCCCAGCGCCGTCTGAGCCGCCCGTCTGCCATGAGCCTGCAAAGCCGCCCGTCTGCCATGAGCCTGCAAAGCCGCCCGTCTGCCATGAGCCTGCAAAGCCGCCCGTCTGCCATGAGCCTACAGAGCCGTCCGCCAGACAGGAGCCGCTAGAGCCGCCCGCCAGACAGGAGCCGCTAGAGCCGTCCGTCAGACAGGGTCTGCCAGAGCCGCCAACCAGACAGGATCTGCCAGAGCCGCCAACCAGACAGGATCTGCCAGAGCCGCCAGCCAGACAGGATCTGCCAGAGCCGCCAGCCAGACAGGATCTGCCAGAGCCGCCAGCCAGACAGGATCTGCCAGAGCCGTCAGCGAGCCATGAGCAGCCAGAGCCGTCAACCTGCCATGAGCGTCCAGAGCCGTCAACCTGCCATGAGCAGCCAGAGCCGTCAGCGAGCCATGAGCAGCCAGAGCCGTCAGCGAGCCATGAGCAGCCAGAGCCGTCAGCGAGCCATGAGCAGCCAGAGCCGTCAGCGAGCCATGAGCAGCCAGAGCCGTCAGAGAGCCATGAGCAGCCAGAGCCATCAGAGAGCCATGAGCGTCCAGAGCCGTCAGCCAGCCATGAGCGTCCAGAGCCGTCAGCCAGCCATGAGCGTCCAGAGCCGTCAGCCAGCCATGAGCGTCCAGAGCCGTCAGCCTGCCATGAGCGTCCAGAGCCGTCAGCCTGCCATGAGCGTCCAGAGCCGTCAGCCTGCCATGAGCGTCCAGAGCCGTCAGCCTGCCATGAGCGTCCAGAGCCGTCAGTCAGCCATGAGCTGTCCCTCAGCCAGAAGCGGCTAGTAATTCAGAACTGCCCCTCAGTCCAGAGCTGTCTCTCTGTCCGGAGCTGCCCTTCAGTCCGGAGTTGCCCCTCTATCCTGAGCTACCTCTTTATCCTGAGCTACCTCTCTCTCCTAAGCTATCCCTCTGTCCTGAGCTATCCCTATGTCCTGAGCTACCTTGTCCCAGAGCTGTCCTTGATTCTGGTGTTGCCCCTAAATTTAGGTGGGGTTATTTGGAGGGTGGTCATTGTGGGGAGGCTACGGAAGCGGGGATTGAATATGGTGGGGTGGGAACCACGCCCGGAGCCTAAGCCACCACCGTGGTCAGATGCCCACCCAGACCCTCCCCTGGACTTTTTGGTGATGCGTTCGGAGTACGCATCTTGAGGGGGGGGTTATGTCACGTTCCTGACCTGTTTTCTGTTTAGTTTTGTGTGTTAGTTGGTCAGGACGTGAGTTTGGGTGGGCATTCTATGTTATCTGTTTCTATGTTGGTTTAGGGTTGCCTGGTATGGCTCTCAATTGGAGGCAGGTGTTTGGCGTTCCTCTAATTGAGAGTCATATTTAGGTAGGCTGTTCACAGTGTTTGTTTGTGGGTGGTTGTCTCCTGTGTCAGTGTTTGTCGCACCATACGGGACTGTTACGGTTTGTTCATTTCATGTAGGCTATTTTTCCCTGTTCGTGCGTTCTCGTGTTTATGTATGTTCGTCGTTCAGGTCTGTCTACTTTCGTTTTGTTATTTTGTATCATTATCAAGTATAGTTCGTTTTTGTCTTGTCTTTAATAAATATTATGTGTTCACAACCCGCTGCGCCTTGGTTCCCTCACTACTCCTCCTTTTCGGTAGAAGAGGAGGAGGACCGTCGTTACAGGGTGATGTTTGTGCAGGGATATTAGTTCTGGGATTTGTCTCCCAAAAAAGATCTAACAGCGGACATAAGGAGAGACGAGACGAGACAAAACTAGCCAGTTATAGAATATTGTGTTGTTGGAAAGCTGAGCTGACTGAAGACCGTGCACGGGCATTCAACTTGCAGTAATTGATATCGTTTACACAATAAAATGTATTTACATGAGGTGATGGCCATTGAAACTAAGTTGTAGAACGAGTGTCTTATGAAAAACATTCCAGACACTGGCTCTTGCTGTCTTGCCATAACTGATTTGACAGAAATATCAGTTAAATTGATAGACAGCTTCAGCTATCACCAAGCTAGGTTAGCAGGCTGCTGTCAGCTTAGCTAAACACAAGGTCAGCGCAGGCTTTAGCCTACACATAGAACTGAATTAGCTGACCATATTGAGATGACGAGTCAGTCAGGAGGAGAGAAGTCCTCAACATAAAAATGTTGTTCTCTCCATAGCAAAGCTAGCTTACCTTACCTTGCTATACTCACTACTGCACATGTTTGTTGTGATTGAATGACAAGGACACACCCAAGAAACACCCACATCAAACCACACCCTTAAGACAACTCTCGTTTGCCTTCTGTCATGACATTTTTTTTATGAGTATGGTATTTTTTTGTCATGGTATTTTTTTAATGAGCGTTGATATAAAAATAGGCCAAATCGGGAAGTGCAGTTGACCTTTTAAAGTAATCAATTTTCTCATATTGATGCCACATAGGCCGTTTTCAAAGGGATTCGCTGGATTTCAGGGGCAGTCGCTCTTAAACATTTCCCTCCCTGTTCTTGTCTCAGACCCTCATTTCATGTATCAGAATCAGATACTGGATAGGAGAGCGCAGTCCTAATCCTAACTCCTAACCCTAACCTTAATTCTAACCCTACCCCTAAACCTAAAATAGCATTCCTCATGGTGACTGGCAATATGTCCCCACTTGTCCGAATGTCCCTTGTTTTACTATCCTTGTGAGGACTTCTGGTATCCACAAGGATAGTTAAACAAAAAAACACACACACACACACACACACACACACACACACACACACACACACACACACACACACAGAGGTGAGTCCATTACCTATTGAACTAGAATTATTTACTCCTCCCTTACACAAAACATGTCCACAGATAAGGACAAGGCAATGTGCAATATGCACCCAGGGTAAAGGTATTCAGTGGTTTTCTTTATCTTTTTAAAATGTTACAATGCCACTCTTCTTACATAGGACAAACTGTATACTCCTCTGATAAACAAAATATTACTTTAATTATATAGGCCCAGTGTAATAATATAGTAATAACAACTGTACTGTAGTGCTTATGTTAAATGACTGACTGCAACCTTTGTTTCAGTATCGTTTCTCTCTCTGGCGGTTTGATTACGTAACTTTGGCGCCATTGACTCACCCTTTCCCTTTAAATCGTCCCAAAAACGTAATATATTAACATAGGCTGCAGTATGCGCGGGAGAGGCTTTTGATCGACAGTGGTCCAATCCCAGTCTACTGTCAAATGAACCGCCCTTTAGTACCATTGGTTGATTCGTCCAATATACGTAGCGGATTCATTTGCGTTATTAACATTGGTTCAATCTGCTGTCAGTACGTAAAGGCGCGCTCAAGAACGTTTAAAACTCATTGGATAAAAAGTACAAACCAATCAGCGTACTTTGAATGTTCCGATGATGACCATTGGTTACTGTGTTGCGCTCGTTCGGGTTTACCTCATGCTTTGGCTCTTATAATAGGTTATTTCCCATACATGTGGTAAAATGATTTATGAACCGCCCAGGCGCGATTTGCAACGCGGGAAATACTTGCAGAAATAGGAGCACACATTGTATCCACATTTACAGTGTGAACACAATTTTTGTAAATTCATGAATTTTTGTGCTATTTTTTTATAAGGAATTGTGGCACGGTTTTCTACGTCTTTGGAAATGAATCCTATTTTCATTCCTGATTGAATAGCTGAATTTTGTGGGACACTTTCAGTCTTATAGCTGCCTAACCCAACTTTTTGCAAAAGTTAGGTTACTTGATAGCAAAGCTGGGTAAATAACTTTTTTCTTTAGATGGCAAGTGATTCCTGAGCATTGTGATACAATTTGAGATTTGATCAGCTTTTGACACATTCGTCTTTCATCTCAACGATGGCCGAGAACAAGCATCCTCAAGTTATTTTTTGCAACGACTCTCCAAAGAGGGTCCTGGTGTCTGTGATCAAAACCACCCCGATGAAGCCCAGGAAGAACGAATCTCTGATACCGACCAGCCCTGGATTCAGCGAGTTCATGGTGTACCCGTGGAAGTGGGGGGAGAACGCCCATAATGTGAGCCTGAGCCCGGGCTCCGTAAATGGGGCTGCCTCCCCTACCGGGACCAACACCGCCAGCGAGGCGGACATGGGTGCCTCCCCTGACCAGATGAAGGTAGGATAAGTTTGAGGTTGTTTTTCATGTTGTTTAACCTAATAGTATTGTGTTGTGTTGAAGTTGAATAATCCTATCCGGTAGGCTTCTTTAGATCTTGCATGAATTATGTGTCTGATATGACGCCGTAATAACTGAAACATTAGCATTTATTTGCATGTAACTTTCAATTATTTGTTGTGTTAAATATTCTTGCAATGAATAATGTGATTATCGGTTACATTGCTTCAACTTTAGAATCTTAGTGATCATGTTACATTCAGAGGATGGCTAGGTCACTGGCCAGCTAAAAGTTAACTTTACACTGCATCATTGAATGATGCAATCTATTCGCAATCTGAATAGCTGTCCAAGTTTTTTTTAAGAGTCCGTATCTTTGAGTGCTTGTAACAAAAATAACGTATTTTGAGTGAAACGGAAACTCGGAAAAGTGTATTTAAAAAAACGCCCGCGCTCACGGTGTGACATGATGGATTTTAAACCCCAGGCAGCTGTCATACGTGACGTAGCGTCGCCCGCCAAAAATGTTTCCGGATGTGCTTGGAATAAATTAATACATGCACCTTGCGGCACCATTAATTGAACAAAATATAATGTAGCAATTATTTGAAATTGGACTGGACAAGAATTGAACAGTCACATATCACCATGCATTAGTAAGTTTTACTTAACCAATGACCACATTAACTTTAGTTTTGCATAATGATAGGCCATACAATTTATTTAAAGATTGATATGGAATAATGCTGCATTCTAAGCAGTTGTAAGCCTACATGCACTATTCAGAAAATAAATAAAGCTGCATTTATTAATATAACTGTAGGTCACTTTGTTTACACTTGGTTTTCAGGACAGTAAAGAGGACGCTATTCGGCGTGGCCGCCCGCGTGCTGACACTGTCCGTGAGTTGATTAACGAAGGGGAGAGTTCCTCCAGCCGCATCCGCTGTAACATCTGCAACCGTGTGTTTCCTAGAGAGAAATCCCTACAGGCCCACAAGAGAACACACACAGGTGAGAAAAGTCTCTACGGGCCCACAAGAGAACACACAGGTGAAAGCAGAGCACAGATGGCCCCTGACAGACTGACACCCAAACTACCAGGACACTATGCAGTTCCCTGTGTTACAACACCAACACACTTTTATAGGCATCTGCTAGAAAAATAGAACAATTACAAACTAATAACTCTCTCTGTGTTCTTTCCCAGGGGAGAGGCCTTACCCGTGTGACTACCCTGACTGTCGCAAGGCTTTTGTCCAGAGTGGCCAGCTAAAGACCCACCAGCGCCTTCACACCGGAGAGAAGCCCTTTGTCTGCTCTGGGAAAGGTGAGCACACAACTAGACCTTCACTTTTGAGATTGTACTTTAAGGCCCTTTAGATATTTATTGAACCTTTATTTAACTAGACAAGTCAGTTAAGAACAAATTGTTATTTACAATAACGGCCTACTTTACAATGACGGGCTACCAAATATAGGTGGTACCTTTAGACCTTTCTCATAGGAGGGGTGCAGAATCCACCATATAGAAAAGCATTGACACTAACTCTGATATCATTGTTCTCTACCAAGCCTGCGGGAGTCGCTTTACCCATGCTAACCGGCACTGCCCAAAGCACCCATATGCCCGTTTGAAGAGAGAAGACCCCAAGGAGGGACCAGACAAGGCCCAGTCTGTGGACAACAAGGCTGTGGCAGAGTGGCTGGCAAAGTGAGTGGCTCTGGAGGGAGGTGGACAGGCAGATCAGATGGATAGTGAAACAAGTGAAGCAATTGAGGGATCTCACCTTATTCTGCACACCCCAATTCTCACCATATCCCCCTTTGACTCTCTGTGTTGTGGCAGGTACTGGCAGACCCGTGAGCAGCGTGCCCCTGTGCCCACCAAGGGGAAACACCAGGGCAAGGGCGGGGTGGAGGACCAGGAGCAGCAGGACCCCCGGGAGTTTCTCCAATCAGATGAGGAGGAAGAGGAGGAGCCAATGGAGGAAGAGAAGTGCAACGGGGGTGGGGCTGCCAAACGGAGTCTCCAAGAGCAACGGGAGCGTCTCCATGGTGCCCTGGCGCTCATTGAGCTGGCTAATAACCTGTCTGCCTGAAACCCTACCCATATCCCAGTGTTGAAACCCTCCCCAGTCACTCCCCTTCTGCCTCCCTGCTCAATGTGTTCTGGGTAGAAGTTGTCTGTAGGGAAACATCTAGGATAAGCTTACCCTCCCCAAATACTTAACCATTAATGGGGGGACATTCTAAGCGGAACTTAGATCAGTATCTGGGGTTCTTCTTCTCCATGTGCAGTGTGGGGCAGGCACAAGCTAAAAGCACCTTATCCAGCTTCCAATTGTATCCTTATTAGGCTGCTAAGATTGTAGATCACAGGTGACTGGTGGCACCTTAGTTGGGGAGGACGGGCTCATAATAATGGCTGGAATGCCATAAATGGAACATTCCATTCTCTACATTCCAGCCATTATTATGAGCCTCCCCTCACCAGCCTCCTGTGTTGTAGATGTCAATATATGAAGAACGTTTCACTTTCCTCTGCCTTCTAAAGACTGGAGGAGATTACCTTTTAATGTTTAGTTTGTTTTGTTTGCACTTTGGTGGTAACGAGTTATTTGTTATGTCTTTTACTTTTGACGATAAAGTATATTGTGTGAGTATGTTTATATAATGGAAGTCTATGTAGATTTAGCTCAGATGGATGGAGTGATACAGGGTGCGGTCAGTCATAGGACAGTTTAAGTGTATATAAATACTGGAAAGTGGATTCCTCTCCTGATTCTCTGATCTGGACTGTGACACGATAGGTGAAAAAGCAATGTGGTGGAAGCCTGTCAGGGGATTTCGCTTCCACCTGTCTAGTTCTTTCACATCAGTGCAGGTGAAGGAGAGTAGATGAGGGGAGGAAGTCACTGTAGAGACTATTGAGATGCAACCCATTGCAAGCCTAATCTACAGTAGTGGCTAGCCACAAGCTTTCACAAAAATTCAAGCTCCAACCCCTTCACCTATTAAACGTATCACACCCAGAACTGTAGCTATAACCCGGGAGGGACAACTCTGGTCCTGGAGAGCCGCAGAGTGAGCAGACGCAGCCCCATATCAGCTCTTAACAAACCTGATCTAGATGATCATCTTATCATGGGGATTTAGACCACAGTTAGTTGAGTCAGGTGTGTTAGAGCTGGGCTGGAACAAAAGCCTGCCCATGCTATAGCTGTGCAGGCCTGGCGTTGGCCTTCTCCACTCTAACCAAATTACATGGCCAGACATACGGAAGAGGACTATGTAAAGTCATTAGTGTCGCCATCTTTTATATTAAAAGATGCTGGCTGATTGGAGATACGGACTTGTACCACCATTGGTGGTGTACGTACAAGTCTTCTCTATAATCAACATTTCATAGGTATTTATTTCATCATGTTTTTTCGTCCTTTTTGTTAACGATTTGCTATCACAAGCTGTCTCCAAGTACTGACATATAGTTCCATTGAAGAATATATTGATCATCGCCTCCCTAAAATTATTTAGTATCTATCGACGTCAACTTATGGTCATTAGAATTGTACTCCCCTTTGCAGCAGCACGTGTATCTACAGTATCTGCTACTAAGTTTTGCATTTATGGATTAAGCTTGCAATGTAACATGTTTCCAACTATTAGACTAGTCTAGAGAAATGGGACATGTTTCTACATAAAGGAGGGTGTAATGAATGCTTGGCGTTGGCAATGTTTTATTATTTGTTAGCAACACTACATCTCTTAACATTATGTAAATTGCCAATTGTTTTTAAATATATGTTTTTGTTGTTTTCATTAGGTTTGTGCTTCCCGCAACACCCAGATCCTTTGTTGGCCATATGTGATTAAGTGTTGTATCCCACTGGGCACATACTGGTTGAATCAACGTTGTTTCCAAGGCATAAAAAAAACTATGTTATGACGTTGAATCAACGTGCAAAACTGATTAAATTTGGAAAAAGTCATTAATGTAAAGGACATTACTGAATATTTGTCTTTTTCACCCAACTTTTAACCTAAACAACATGGTTCAAATGTTTGTTGATATTATGTTTGTTAACTCAATCAAATGTAAATCTAAACTAAACTCAGCAACAACAAAAAAATGTCCTCTCACTGTCAACTGCGTTTATTTTCAGCAAACTTAACATGTGTAAATATTTCTATGAACATAACAAGATTCAACAACTGAGACATAAACTGAACAAGTTCAACAGACATGTGACTAACAGAAATGGAATAATGTGTCCCTGAACAAAGGGGGTCAAAATCAAAAGTAACAGTCAGTATCTGGTGTGGCCACCAGCTGCATTAAGTATTGCAGTGCATCTCCTCCTCATGGACTGCACCAGATTTGCCTGTTCTTGCTGTGCGATGTTACCCCACTCTTCCACCAAGGCACCTGCAAGTTCGCGGACATTTCTGCGGGGGAATGGCCCTAGCCCTCACCGTCTGATCCCAGACGTGCTCAATGGGATTGAGATCCGGGCTCTTCGCTGGCCATGGCAGAACACTGACATTCCCTTCTTGCAGGAAATCATGCACAGAACGAGCAGTATGGCTGGTGGCGTTGTCATGCTGGAGGGTCATGTCAGGATGAGCCTGCAGGAAGGGTACCACATGAGGGAGGAAGATGTCTTCCCTGTAACGCACAGCATTGAGATTGACTGCAATGACAACGAGCTCAGTCCGATGATGCTGTGACCCTCCAAATCGATCCCGCTCCAGAGTACAGGCCTCGGTGTAACGCTCATTCCTTCGACAATAAACGCAAATCCGACCATCACCCCTGGTGATACAAAACCGCGACTTGTCAGTGAAGAGCACTTTTTGACAGTCCTGTGTGGTCCAGCGACAATGGGTTTGTGCCCATGGGTGACGTTGCCGGTGATGTCTGGTGAGGACCTACCTTACAACAGGCCTACAAGCCCTCAGTCCAGCCTCTCAGCCTATTGCGGACAGTCTGAGCACTGATGGAGGGATTGTGCATTCCTGGTGTAACTCGGGCAGTTGTTGTTGCCATCCTGTACCTGTCCCGCAGGTGTGATGTTCAGATGTACCGATCCTGTGCAGGTGTTGTTACACGTGGTATGCCACTGCGAGGAAGATCATCTGTCTGTCCTGTCTCCCTGTAGCGCTGTCTTAGGCGTCTCACAGTACAGACATTGAAATGTATTGTCCTGGCCACATCAGTAGTCCTCATGCCTCCTTGCAGCATGCCTAAGGCACGTTCACGCAGATGAGCAGGGACCCTGGGCATCTTTCTTTTGGTGTTTTTCAGAGTCAGTAGAAAGGCCTCTTTATTGTCCAAACTTTTCATAACTGTGACCTTAATTGCCTACTGTCTGTAAGCTGTTAGTGTCTTAACAACCGTTCCACAGGTGCATGTTCATTAATTGTTTATGGTTTATTGAACAAGCATGGGAAACAGTGTTTAAACCCTTTACAATGAAGATCTGTGACGTTATTTGAGTTTAGATGTTGAATTGACGTCTGTGTCCAGTGGGATGACATGTCCAATACATTGTTTTGATAGAGCACAGGTTCAACTGGAATTTAGTTAATCAAAACAACCCAAGTGTAGTGTATATATCTTGAACACTTTGTTGATTATTTGGTTAAAAAGTTAAGTTTTGGCAGTTAATATATTCCATAACTTGTTTGTTTGAAAAAGAGAAAACAAATCTCCTGCACACAATCTACAGTACAAGAGTTGATGTTTAAATTATGAAATTCACTCTCCCTCCCACCATGTTAACAGACCATAGCATTGTGCGTTTTAGGCCTTGATATGAAATGTTCTGACTTGCTTTGTAGAGACAACATTGTTGTTGTGAAACAGTTTCTCTTTATAGGCAGTCCACACTGTTGGTACTTGTTGGTCCTAAATAAACACCATCAATGATCCAGGAGACAGTTTCATTCCTTCTAGTTTATTGCTATGTTAATGGTTGGTAAGAGCTTCATCATCACTACACTGCAGTTCAGTTGTCCTTGAACATACAGCATGTCTCTCAGTACACACATTGGTTTAAGAGTTGCTTAGTAACCACTAGTGGCCATTGCTATTTACACATGTACTAGTATGTATGTACAGTGGGGCAAAAAAGTATTTAGTCAGCCACCAATTGTGCAAGTTCTCCCACTTAAAAAGATTAGAGGCCTGTAATTTTCATCATAGGTACACTTCAACTATGACAGACAAAATGAGGGAAAAAAATCCAGAAAATCACATTGTAGGATTTTTTTAAAATTTATTTGCAAAATATGGTGGAAAATAAGTATTTGGTCACCTACAAACAAGCAAGATTTCTGGCTCACAGACCTGTAACTTCTTCTTTAAGAGGCTCCTCTGTCCTCCACTCGTTACCTGTATTAATGGCACCTGTTTGAACTTGTTATCAGTATAAAAGACACCTGTCCACAACCTCAAACAGTCACACTCCAAACTCCACTATGGCCAAGACCAAAGAGCTGTCAAAGGACACCAGAAACAAAATTGTAGACCTGCACCAGGCTGGGAAGACTGAATCTGCAATAGGTAAGCAGCTTGGTTTGAAGAAATCAACTGTGGGAGCAATTATTAGGAAATGGAAGACATACAAGACCACTGATAATCTCCCTCGATCTGGGGCTCCACGCAAGATCTCACCCCGTGGGTCAAAATGATCACAAGAACGGTGAGCAAAAATCCCAGAACCACACAGGGGGACCTAGTGAATGACCTGCAGAGAGCTGGGACCAAAGTAACAAAGCCTACCATCAGCAAGGGCATTGAAGATGAAACGTGGCTGGGTCTTTCAGCATGACAATGATCCCAAACACACCGCCCGGGCAATGAAGGAGTGGCTTCGTAAGAAGCATTTCAAGGTCCTGGAGTGGCCTAGCCAGTCTCCAGATCTCAACCCCATAGAAAATCTTTGGAGGGAGTTGAAAGTCCGTGTTGCCCAGCAACAGCCCCAAAACATCACTGCTCTAGAGGAGATCTGCATGGAGGAATGGGCCAAAATACCAGCAACAGTGTGTGAAAACCTTGTGAAGACTTACAGAAAACGTTTGACCTCTGTCATGGGCCAACAAAGGGTATATAACAAAGTATTGAGATAAACTTTTGTTATTGACCAAATACTTATTTTCCACCATAATTTGCAAATAAATTCATAAAAAATCCTACAATGTGATTTTCTGGATTTTTTTTCTCATTTTGTCTGTCATAGTTGAAGTGTACCTATGATGAAAATTACAGGCCTCTCATCTTTAAGTGGGAGAACTTGCACAATTGGTGGAAGACTAAATACTTTTTTGCCCCACTGTATATATAGTATAACAACACTTGTCTTGACAACACAATTACAATTACAGATTTGAACTTGCAACACAAATAATAAACATTGTCAAAAGTATGATCATCATTTTTCATAAAGATACATTAAAACATCCAAAATGTAAGAACGTCTGCTCCAATATGGATCAGTTACAACGGATAGTGCTGACAGTACAGAAAAATAAACTATGGCATCATGACCAGTTGCATCGCAGGCGTATTCACTTAGAAATTGTGTTCACACAGAGCTCCCTTGAAAAAGAGGCCTTGGTCCCAATGGGACTCCCTGATAAAATAAAAGGTTAAATAAAGATAACTTATTTTACAAGGAGTCGGTCTGTGGAATCTTCCATAATGGGAATCTTCAGCTGATCCTGGTTTTTCTGGATTCTGCTTCCATTGCATTGGGATGGTTTGCTGCTGCTGTGGAACGTCAGGTAGGAATACACAAGTCCCCCTGATATACTGACGAGAAGAGACAACTATAGAGTTGGATATTGGCAAAACCTAAAACAGAATGGCATAGCAACAGGTTTCTTGTGCTAATGTGTAAATAATACATTCATCCATTCTTACCAAATATTCAAGCCCAGGAAGTTTGTCCATGAAAACAGGTAATCTCCACCTAAAAACATACCGATGTAGGCCACCGCAACATTCTGAGGAAAACAATTGATACACTATATAGTTGACTTGACATGATATTCATGGGTATGTGGACTCATGAGAAGGAAATGATCAGAATACGATTCACCACAGGCATTCGCATCAGGGTTGCATTTGAAAACACGTTTTTCCCCTTTTGTGCTCACTGACCCCGAACCAGCTGTGTCAATATAACCCCAAATGTTAGGAACAAACATATTGACCCACATGTTACTGGTCCAGTTGTTCTTCTTACCTTAATTGCTCCCACCACTGTGGTGGTGAGTGCTGAGTTGTAGTGGCTACACAGCACTATTGAATACATCAGCACAAACCTGAAACAGAGAGAAGCACAAGATCTTCTTATTAATAAGGTCATCACCACCCTCTACTGGGGGTCTATTTAATGTTTTGATATGTCCTGAGAATTGTTAGAGGAAGTTGTGTCGGCAACAATGGAGCCCAATGGGACCACGCCAAGGCTAAGGTGGGGCGTGTCTCAGTGTTCTGCTCTGCCTCCGGTTGGTAAGGAAGTATATCCTCATTCAGTCTACACTTCATTGCTCTTACAATGTTGAACATCAACATACTAAACTGCCTAGTTTAGGTGGAACAATGCCCCTTAACAGCCATAGAGAAAGGGATATGCTGCCAGTTTCTCTTCCAGTAATGTGTACACTCACCCCATGATGCAAGACATAAGGAAGCAAGAAACAAAGGGGGTGTTCAACCAGTGTTCATATGTAATGGCCTGTCAACACAAAACCACACACACAGGCAAGGTCAGACAGACAGGGATTAGCTGATCATAGATCTGTGCCTAAAATTAATGTATATCCTGAGAAAAAGGGAAATGCGTTTACCTTGTGTAAATCCCCAGTGAATGCACTCGCCAAAAGAGTTGGAAGGAAAATGATGAATGCATTGTAAAATAAGATCCCATATTTTCCAAGACCCTTTAAAAAAAAAAGAAATTGTACGTGAGTCAGTATTACACAAAACAGTTAGCTATTCAACTTGTCAACTATAAGAGGAGAGTGTTGCTGGAGCTTAAAGGTAAAATGATCCACCATGTTAGGCATACTGCACTGTTTACTTTACCGGTGTGCGTCCTAACAAATGAATCAACGTCACTTAACCTGGCCATAATTAGGTCATTATCATGCAAATTCAGACCCTACACAAACACAATGCAACCAATAGAGCTCAGGTCAGCAATACCTCACCTCCTCACCTTTCCTCACATGGCTGGAATGTAAACATACATGATGCCTGGATTCATCCAACCTGCCTTAGAAATATGTATGCAGTCTCCTGTGTCTGTTTAAGAATATCTTCATCTGAAAACTGGAAGTATCTACCTGTAAAGAGAATCTAGTATCAGGTGCTTGGTATTTTAAAAGTATCCAGGACCATTCTGGGATTTTATTAGAAAAAATAAAATAAAACAAGTTTACGTGCTCAAATCAATGTGTTATCTCTTATTATTACAGTGTGGCAAGAATGTGTCCTACCTCAGTTCCCAGTTTCTTCTTGGTGTACACACCACTGGCAGCAGTGAAGACATCATTAAGCAGAATGAATGTGTAGCCCTCGGCATCAAAGGCCAAGTCAGAGCTATGGGAGAAAATAAAGGGAACATTTTATTCATAATGGTAATGAAGACTTCCTTCAAAGTACCTTTGATGTTTTCAGAAGTAATATCAAGCAGAGAAGAGTAGCTCATTCAACAGGAATTTGTTAACAGTGTGAAAATTTGAGTTGCAACTTACCTTGCAGCCACCAATGCTCCAAAAACGATGGCCAAAACACTGTAGATCAGACGATTAGGGATTTTTTTTCTGGAGAGGATATTGAAATTCACATGTTAATACTATAAAGCTGAACTGTAAAAAAGAAATGAGTAGTTATGATGACAATAAAATATACAGATGTGAAAAAATGGCCACAAACTTCAATATCCTTGCTTCCATGATCATTGTCATCAATATGGTGAACTTCCTTAAGACTGTGAACATGGGTAAACTGTAAAGGATTAAATTGATCAATCACATTTGTCTGCTTTTTATAAATGCATTTGTCAGAGTGCTTGGCAACACTGGTCTAAGTCCCTATGAGTAGAGGTTGGTGTTTAAGTTGTGCATACTGTAATAGAGATGATATCTGAAACTAATGCATTAAGTTTCACTCATGAATTTAGACTACATTGTACCTTAACTTCTTTGTACCCGCCAGTCCTGTTATGTGGTTTCCAACATACAGCAGAGGTAGAGGGAAGATCTGTATTGCAATAATTAATTTAATTAATGAATTCAAGATGTTATATTGATGGCAAACTGCAAAAATACATCTTGGAACATCTTACCTTTTGTTGTATGCATCTGTGACGGACAGGCATCGGATTGAAACAAGAATATAACAAACTTACTGCACTTAATAAAAACACTTACTTTGATGAAAATGCTTCTGTCAAAGTCTTGAAAGTGAACTGTTTGGTTAATTTTAGCAGCATAGAGAATGATGATTGTAGTGGCCATCTGCAAAAAGGGGGAAATCAAGAGAGGGTTCGATATTTATGAGAAGATGGCAATTTTGCGTTACTGACATTGAATCAGATATTTTTTCCATCAACAATTTGGTTTGTTGGTTATGATGATATGAAGGTAATCTGAGGGTATATCTGTTGTGCAACTTCTACCTCAAGATTCCTGAATTGAGGAATATTACCTGTCCAATTCCTAGAAACATGTACGAGGGAAATCTAAGAGAGAGAAAAGAGATGTTATTGGTCAATCAAGAAGACATTTTAATAAACTGTAACAACCCCATAACAACTGGCTGCCTGTTGGAGCTTCAAGTTCAGTGTTGCCTGGGGAAGTAGGTATACTCTAATTTTGCTAAAATATCCCAAATGGCCAACCCGGCGAAGGAACGGCACCCTATGTGAAAAAAATGATATGACAAATTGTGACATACATTCTTAATAACCTAAAAAGATCAGATATCTTTGCTTCCATATTGGTCTTGGTAGGCTAAATGTAGGCATATTATTGAAACAGATCAATGGACACTCAACTGAGACAGAAATTCACAGGTTTCAGATTTCCCCCATTCTTTTCAGGTTATTTTCAATCTGTCACACTTTTTTAATAGAAAAACAACAAAATTGGATGTTCTAAGTCCACAACAATGCTTTATCACATCAGCAGACCACTTTTGAGGTCAAGGAAAAATCTAAGAAATGTAGATTTGAGTGTAGTTACCCTTTAATTCTAGCACTGCTCGTTTGGTTAGTGGTGTTTCTGTAGCACACATGAGATAGAGTTTGCTAAACAAATGGCCACTGGATTGGTGCAAATAATCATATCGTTCTGCCAGGTAGGCATAGGCTACTTTGTAGCTATACTGAACAAAAATATAAAACGCAACATGTAAAGTGTTGGTCTCATGTTTCATGGGGTGGGTATAATTTGTGTAACCCTCCAACAGGAATCTGTTGCAAAAACGTTGTAAAATAACAAGGTTGCCAACAAACAACGCATACAAAGTTGTATAGTGGCATAATAAGACACAGGGTAAGGAGTGGGCTATTTCATTAAGTTTTTCACTCCCATCGTTTATTCCGAAAAATGTCTGTCCTCACTCTGGTAGCCTATGGACAAACATTAAGAATAAGCTACGTGGTGAGTTGATACCTACTTTGTGTACGTTGTTTGTTGGCAACCTTGTACTTTACGAAGTTTTTGGAACAGATTCCTGTTGGAACGTTACACAAATTATACCCACCCTGTTTTATGAGCTGAAATAAAATATCCCGGAAATTTTCCATACGCACATAAAGCTGATTTCTCTCAAATGTTGTCAACAAATTTGTTTACATCCCTGTTAGTGAGCATTTCTCATTTACAAAGATAATCCATCCACCTGACAGGTGTGGCATAACAAGAAGCTGATTAAACAGCATGATCATCACACAGGTGCACCTTGTTCTGGGAACAATAAAAGGACACTAAAATGGGACAATGCCACAGATGTCTCAAGTTTTGAGGGAGTGTGTAATTGGCATGCTGACTGCAGGAATGTCCACCAGAGCTGTTGCCAGAGACTTGAATGTTCTACAACAGCCTCCAACGTCGTTTTAGAGAACTTGGCAGTACGTCCAGCCGGCCTCCAACCGCAGACCACGTGTAACCACACCAGCCCAGGACCTGCATATCCTGCTGGAGACTGAGACCAGCCACCCAGACAGCTGATGAAACAGAGTTTGCACAACCAAAGAATTTCTGCACAAACTATCAAAAACCGTCTCAGGGAAGCTGTATGCTCGTTGTTCTCACCAGGGTATTGCATTGACTGCAGTTCGGCGTCGTAACCAACTTCAGTGGATAAATGCTCACCTTCGATGGCCACTGGCACGCTGGAGAAGTGTGCTCTTCACGGATGAATCCTGGTTTCAACTGTACCGGGCAGATGGTAAACGTAGTGTGGGTGAGCGGTTTGCTGATGTCAACGTTGTGAATACAGTGCCCGATGGTGGCGATAGGGTTATGGTATGGGCAGGCATAAGCTACAGAGAACGGACACAATTACATTTTATAGATGGCAATTTGAATACACAGAGATACTGTGATGAGATCCTGAGGCCCATTGTTGTGCCATTCATCCACCACCATCACCTCATGTTTCAGCATGATAATGCACTGCCTCATGTCGCAAGGATCTGTACACAATTCCTGGATGCTGAAAATGTCCCAGTTCTCGCATGGCCTGCATACTCACCAGACAGGTCACCCATTGAGAACTTTTGGGATGCTCTGGAGCGACGTGTACGACAGTGTGTTCCAGTTCCCGCCAATATCTAGCAACTTCGCACAGCTATTAAATAGGAGTGGGACAACATTCCACAGGCCACATTCAACAGCCTGATCAACTCTATGTGAAGGAGATGTTTAATCAACAGCCTGATCAACTCTATGTGAAGGAGATGTTTAATCAACAGCCTGATCAACTCTATGTGAAGAAGATGTTTAATCAACAGCCTGATCAACTCTATGTGAAGGAGATGTTTAATCAACAGCCTGATCAACTCTATGTGAAGAAGATGTTTAATCAACAGCCTGATCAACTCTATGTGAAGGAGATGTGCAATCAACAGCCTGGTCAATGTCTCGCTGCATGAGGCTAATGGTCAAACCAGAAACTTTCTAGTTTTCTGGTCCACTACACTACCTTTTTTAAAGGTATCTGTGACCAACAGATGCATATCTGTATTCACAGTCATGTCTTACCTTGCTTCAAAGTATTTCCAAAAACCCTACAATAGAAACGTGGAGGCAATTATTTTATAGACTTCCTCATGTGCTCTACTGTTTTATTAGCTTTCTAATTTCTTTCATTGTCTAGCAGGCAAAGGAATTATCTTAGTGATATTACCAACCCATGATAGCTGTTGTTTCTTTAGATCACCCCTCTTTCTAAATTTCTAATGGATATTTCCAACTCTGTCTACGAAAGCGCTGGTTTGTGCGGTACGCTTTTAGAACGGTGTTTTCCAGCCAATTGCATTTTGGAACATTTGCACGAAGGCCTACCGCTGTGTGCACATTGGAACACTTAAAATGTTAAGGAATAATAGTTTATCAACAATTTAAGTTAAACATTCTGATCTGTTCCTTCAGCCTTATCAATTGATACGGTGTATACCTCCACTATCCACTACACTACTTTGATACGCATGGTGAGGATTAAGACGTGGAATATAGGCAATGGCCACAAAAAAAGTGGTTATACGGCGTATACCCAACCACTGCTCCAGTTGCTATGCTCATGCCGCGTTAAAAACCCATGGGAACTCGGGAATATCCGAGTTACCACTACATGCGTTCAAGACCACTGGGAACTAGGGGGGAAAAAGGTCCGAATGCAAAAAAAAGATTTGAACGGTCATCCAACTCGGAATTCCAAGTCGGGAACTCGGGCCTCTTTCTAGAGTTCCGACCTAAAGATCACTTACGTCATGATTTACCCTCGATTGTTTTCGATTTCCCAGTTGTCGTGAAAGCACCACTTGCAAAGGATTTCTAGCGAGTAACCTCTGCACAGTAAGTACTGCAGTGACGAAACGATCTTACCTGTAGTTTGTGAGAATCGTTTTGTTAACAACAATGATCAAGAATGAACTGACGGCGTAAAACGCAGCAGAGAGAAACTTCAACAGTCCGGAATGTTCGGCTTCTGGCAAGTTAGCTGAGGTCGACATTACTTCAAGAATAGTTGTAATCGTCAACATGTGAAATGATCTCCGCTTCTTTCACTTTGGCTTTGTCACGATCGTGTGGAGGAAGTGTTATTAGACTGGGCGGGGATTGTTCAAACAGGCAGCGATTATTTATTTTATTTGTTTTAGTTTTATTGTCACATACACCGGATAGTTGCAGTGAAAAAGTGTTATGAAGGAAATGTGTACAATTACATAATTCTGGAAGATTATAAGCAATGGGCCTATCTTCACTTTTACTTTTTGCATAGAAGGGAGGAGAAATACATCTAGTACCAAATAGACGTAATGTTATTTTGCTGAATCATATGGGCTGCTGCATGATCGTTCACAATTATTTTCCAGTTATGGTCAACTTCTAGGCTATAATATAGACCTAATCTTTTGTTTGTAGAATGACATGGCATTTGAATTGCTCCTGTAAGTCGCTCTGCTAAATTACCAAAATGTAAGTCCATTAGAGGACGCCATTGTGGAATTTGTTTGAAAAAAATTCAGCCAGTGCAAACTTGCACCTTTCTTTTTGATCAAACGTGATCTGGTCCCAGGCTAGATCAAACTGTCTATTCAGCTGCGTATCTGTGTATATGTTTGTTTGTCTGTCTTCAGTCCACACAGGTCACATTCTCCCTGCTGGAAGTCACTGCTCTTGGAGCCAAATGGAAACTTAGTGAATGTAACTGGATAATACAATTAGAACAGTTCCTCATATGTGTACTTGGCTGCTTTTATGACAAAATCTAGAAACGTTTCACTGAGTCCATTTACTCTGCTCAGTGGCTCTTCTCTCCCTCTGTTTCCTCTCTCTCCACTTAATCCTTCTCCGCTTCTTTCTCTGTCTCCGCTTCTTCTTTCTCCGCTTCTTTCTCTTTCTTCGCTTCTTCTTTCTCCGCTTCTTTCTCTTTCTTCGCTTCCTCCCTCTCCGCTTCTTTCTCTGTCTCTGCTTCCTACCTCTCCGCTTCTTTCTCTGTCTCCGCTTCCTTTGTCTCCGCTTCTTCTTTCTCCGCTTCCTCTTTCTTCGCTTCCACCCTCTCCGCTTCTTCTTTCTCCGCTTCTTCTTTCTCCGCTTCCTCTTTCTCCGCTTCCTCCCTCTCTGCTTCTTTCTCTTTCTTCGCTTCCTCCTTCTCCGCTTCCTCCTTCTCCAGCCTCACAGACTTCAGCACATCTCTCTCCTTGGAAGACAGGATGTAATACCAAGTAGGCATCACACAGTCTATATAGTGGCTTCCTCTCCTATCCTTCTAGACTGGTGTGAAACATGTACATTTTAGTCAGTAAGCAAACGCTCTTATCCAAAGCAATGCATTAATTTTAAGATAGATACAAAAGTATGTGGGCACCTGCTCGTCGAATATCTCATTCCAAAATCATGGGCATTATTATGGAGTTGGTCCCCCCTTTGCTGCTATAAGTCTCCATTCTTCTGGGAAGGCTTTCCATAAGATAATGGAACATTGCTGTGGGGATTTGCTTCCATTCACCCACAAGAGTATTAGTGAGGTCGGGTATTGATATTGGGTGATTAGGCATGGCTCGCAGTCAGCATTCCAATTCATCCCAAAGGTGTTCGATGGGGTTGAGGTTAGGTCTCTGTGCAGGCAAGTTCTTCCACACCGATCTCAACAAACCATTTCTGTGTGAACCTCATTTTGTGCACAGGGGTATTTTCATCCTGAAACAGGAAAGGGCCTTCCCATAAACTGTTGCCACAAAGTTGGAAGCACAGAATTGTCTAGAATGTCATTCTATAATGTAGCGTTAAGATTTTCCTTCACTGGGCCCAAACCATGAAAAACAGTCCTAGACTATTATTCCTCCTCCACCAAACTTTACAGTTGGCAATATGCATTTGGGCAGGTAGCGTTCTCCTGGCATCTGCTAAACCCAGATTAGTCCGTCGGACTGCCAGATGGTGAATAGGGATTCATCACTCCAGAGAATGCGTTTCCACTGCTCCAGAGTCCAATGGCGGCGAGCTTTACACCACTTTAGCCGATTCTTGGCATTGCGCATGGGGATCTTAGGATAATTTTTAAAAGTGTAATATAGCCTACACCATCACAATAAATCCTTTATTTATTTTAGACAGGTCGAAAGAAACATGATATGAAAAAAATGTAGTCTATTTCAGAAGAACAGAATAGCATACTCTGCTTTGTCCTTATGTTAGGCCCTGATCTGGCTATTCCACATGGCTGTGGGCTACACTAGTTCATTTAGCAGACAATATTTGCTTAGAATTCCGGCATTATTTTATATTATTTTATAGTATGAAGAATACAATTGAACAAAACTGAATAAAATAGAAAGGATATTTTCTCCAAATGATTTGAGGGAGTGTGCACATGTGGCTATTATGTGTTGAGCGGTTAACAAAGAAACAGGAACTCCTACATGCTTAATTTAGAGTTATTTTTGTAACTTTAGTTGTGATACAAATTTTGGGCTATATGTTTTGATTTTAATACATTCTAAGGCTGCATGATGCGACTCTAATGATGATTTGAAAAAAGTTGCATGAAAAGCATGAGCACTGCTTTGTTTTTTTGCGCAGGCTATACACACTTCATCATTCTCTCTTTCTCACAGGCTACAAGTGAAGACAGACACATCGGGGACTCAGCTGCGTGCGTCCTTGTCCAATTCCAAGGTGTATATTGAAGATGTTGGAAGAACTGTCCACATATACTTTTTGTCAGCCAACAAGATGAGTAGGCCTAACGAACAGCAAAAGCACTAGCATATGTCAATCTACTACCCCCCAAAGTACAAAAGTTGACCTATTCTGTGCGTGAAATAAATATTCCAAACATAGTCCGGGACAGTTGTGGGATGCGATAGATCCCAAATTAATACAACCACTAGCATAAAAAACCTGTTTTATGCAATCAGCCTGTCGCAACAGATGAGAACGTTTAGTTAAAATGTTGATAAACTATTAGGCTATTTCTTAACATTATGAGCTCCGCAATGCGCACACGGGAGTAGGCTATAAGCGCGAATGTTCCATTAGCACCATTTTCAAAAGTGACCACAAATGCAATTATGCATGTAATGGTTTTAATTATAAAAGTGCATTTCTATGGTGAAAATGATCTTCCCCACACTTGAAACTCGGGCGCAGGCCCTACATCCATTGTAAAAGTGGATTAATGTGGTTCCTCTTAAGAAGTTATTTGGCCACTTTAGTTGTGATACAAACCTTATCAAAGCATATAGGCCTATGGGCTAGGCTATATGAGGTGTGCTGCTATGATTAGAAAAAGTTGCAAAAAAAACATGCGCTGTTTGCCTTAAGCTGGGCATCATTCACAAGAGATAATATATAATTCACAAGAGATAGGGTAATATTGTCACCCATCACACTATTCTTGATTTAATCTTGCCTTTACAAGATAATATAATATATTAAATAATATATGTGTGAAATTTGTTTTGATTTAAATTGGACCATTATCATGCGCCTGTCTCGAAAGAGGGGCAGCGGGGGGAAAAATACATGTCATTTATGCACTTAAATAGCGAATGGAGGACACTTTTCCCATGGTCCATTTTCATGCCAGTCAGGTAGGCTATACTCTTGTTTTAAAGAGAAGCAATGTGCTTAATATTAGGAAGGCTGAGAAATAAATATAGTAGGCCTAGCCTATAGTAAGCTGATGGGAGCCTCCTCTTTTTAATAGAGGCCACCATTCTGTTTTCTCACACAATTTCATAGCCTATAGAAATGTTGTGCAACATGAGCTCATTCCAGCACTAACACACTACCTATTCAACTAATCATCAATAACCTCAAGTAGCAGAATCAGTTGTGTTTGTGCAGGGCTGGGGGAAAAAGCCTGTATACCTCTTTGGAATGAGGGTTGGTGACCACAGTGATAGCATTTTAATATCTCGCAGCTTATGAGAATATCAACAACACAAGAATGTTTCATATATCACAGACCAGCCTTGAGTATATTACACAAAATATTTGATGTGTACTTTTTATTACATAGGAAACAATTTCATGAATGACATTGATCAGTTGATGGATTACAAGTAGCTTTAAGCACACATGCCCCACAGGTTTCTGCCTAACACACATACATACTAATGCAATTAAGAAACCCCTCCAGAACACTTCATAATAAACAAGGAAAAAGTATAAAAATACATTAGAGAAAAGTCAAGCTGCCGCACATTAACGAGTTCCCTCCACAGAGCACTAAGGCTTCTTCTGCCTTTTCTGCCCTATCCTCTGGAGCCTCTTCAGCTTCCTCTTTAACTTGGGGTGGGCACAGAGCTTCTTCCCCTTCACATGCAGTCTGTGGACATGGAGGATAAGACCATCATTGTCTCAGGTCACCGTCTGAAGCAGAATGCCTTTAGCATAATTGAATCTTTAACGTAAATCATATCAGACATACTAGTATGTCACAACTACACCTTCCTGTACAGTATGACAGTTTAAATGATTGTAACGATAGTACTCCAGACAGTATTGTGTTGAACTCACATCAGTGCGTTGATCTCACAGACACCATTGCTCAACTGCATCTCTGCTCTCTCTACCTTCCTCAGCAGATTGGTGGGAATGTCCATAGATGTCTTCACGCAGCACTTAGGAATGCCACCTGCAATGTTTACCATCAGTTGTAAGAGTTGCAGTATAATGGCCTTATTGATGGTAGTGGTAATTGCAGTAGAGGAAGTTGTAATAGTGGCTTCAGTAGGCATGGTAATAAAATAGTAGTAGTAGTAATAAAGTAGTAGTAACAGTTGTAGTGGTACAGGTGGTAGTGTTCTTTCAGAGAACAAAGAGTTGGAGAGGTAGCCAGTGCTTGACTTGGGCAGAAGCTCACCGGAGCTGAGTGCCAGCACCTCAAATTTTCTACTGCTTGAGCTCCTGTTCCTTTTATAGAATATTAGCTCAAAAGTATTGTGGAGCTCCTGCACCTAAACATAAACAGTACTGGCACCCAAAATGAGTACCTGGAACCTATTTGAGTCTATGTCAAGCACTGGAGGTAGCTGAAGAAGTACTTCTGAGAATTACACTCATACATGTTCCTTAAAGTCAGGTGATCTGTGTTGTTTTAAACTGTGACTTTAGAATGACAGTAGAATGGCAGCCTAGTTGTTGCTGAATATCAACTGAAAGTCAGCAAGTCACAACACATACAATCCACTAATTATAAGCCTGCATGTGCTACTAAATAAACAACTTTGAACAATACCAGTTAGGGGACATAACTGCCAATTATAGTTACTGCCAATTTTGATCTCTCTTTCTCTCTTTCAATGTCTCTTACGTGCATGCATGCATGTATACACACACACACACACTAGGGTTGAATGGTTGGAACCCGGTTACTGAGATTTACCACCCAAAACCACTCCCTTTTCCCGGGATAAATAATTGTGAGAAACCGGTCAATTATAATAAATTATTTGTATGAAGAGCATGGCGTGAAATTGAACTCTTAAATTATATGCAATGTCTAAATTTGGCTTTCTACGGCCTCTGCATGATGAATCGTCAACTCACAGGGTGGGGACAGACAGCCCATCTCAGATTGAAGCGCAGTTCACAATGTATGTTGATCTATCATCTCATCATGGTAACTTTCTTTCTTGTGACAGGTCGGCCTACTATTTCTGCAGCATAGTCTATAATATAAAGACCGAATGCGCCTCTAATTTACCCATCTCCATCTGTTTTTCGGGGGTCCCATTTATTTTTTAATTGGAAAGATTTGTATTTTTTATTGCAGCTGCAATGTTTTAAAACAGCCTATCACTCAAATATCGTTGTTTTAAATTACTGCACATGCGAGCACTCTCTCGCAGTCTTCTCTCCATCAATTCCATTCAAATTGCATCCAAAATATATAATCCTGTTCTAGATTGATATATAGCCCTATATGTACTGTAGATGTCCTAGCCTACCTCTTTCAGGTAATTCATTCAATGCAGTAATAACCTTATATTTAGCTAATTAATGATGGGTTATGCATAATAAGCTCTAATTTATAGCCTCTGTCTCTTGCGCAATACACACACACCTTAAAAAACGCTCCTTAGCTCTTGGAGTCCCATGCAGTAAAAGCTAGACTAGAATAGCTTGCTGGACATTTTCTGTTGCATTTTTTATAATAGACTATTCGAAGAGGTACGCAAGATCTTGCTTGCTGAATATTAAATACAGCAGCCAATAGAAATCACGGGTAGTTTGGAAGAAGACCGAACACGCGATGGCGGTAGGCTATAGCAGTTATTTATTCAAACCCATAACTATTCAATCTTCGTGAAGAGAAGTGAAAGCCTTCTGCATCTAATTCTAGTCTTATAATATTCAAGGTTGTTAGAATGATGAAGATAAGGATAACAGAACGTGTTTCATTTAGCTGTTGAAAGCTAGGAAGGAATGAAGCAACAATAGAGAGAGAAAGAGGAGGTAGGCTAATAACATTAGGGGACATATTATGAAAGGTATATATGCGCCAGCCTACTAATTATACAAATAGGCCCTATTATATTTCAAAATGAAAATCAAATTCACTAGCCTATACTTGTAACTTTGTAGGACACGTGCTGCATCAGAATCCCATGTTCTCTCGCTGCTTTATTATGGTTGGAACAATGTTTTTTAAAAACATTTTATTTCACCTTTATTTAACCAGGTAGGCCAGTTGAGAACAAATTCTCATTTACGACTGCAACCTGTGCATAATTCCAGTCCATATAATACAGTATAATACAAAACAGTACAGTGATACAGTTCACACTCAAAAAGATTAGCCTACTGGAGCTAGTTTCATATATTTACCCAAGATAGCATATAGCTAACTACATCTTTGGGCTTTTATGTTTTTCTGTCATGCGTAATGTGCAGTAGCCTATTGTATATGTGTTGGATATTGGCACAATCAAGACAGAGAGAGGCAGACAGGCAGAGTAGAGAGATTAATGTGATTTGAAAGAACCTGAACCAACTGTCAACTGGTTTAAACGATGACAGAGACGCAGGTGTGTTAGTTTAATTTGGAATAGGCTTTTATTTGCATAGTTACCATTGTAGCAGTACAACATTGCATTTTAAACAAATAGGAGAATGGCTAAATTAGGGACCCCCCAAAGTTTGCCTTTTGTTGCACACTGCACTGAGAGCTCATGTCTCATTTGCACACTGCACTGAGAGCTCATGTCTCATTTGCACACTGCACTGAGAGCTCATGTCTCATTTGCACACTGCACTGAGAGCTCATGTCTCATTTGCACACTGCACTGAGAGCTCATGTCTCTCTACTCTCTGCTAAGCCCCAAAAGGTTGTGAACATTCATGGCAACTAGCTACTCATTGAGTCCTATGCAAAGGAGTGATGCATTGAATATGTGTGTAATAACTTAATTTTTCTGTTCATGACCAACCAGTAAAAGTCATTGATTACTATGCCACAGTTGTGATTTCTCAACTCTCAATACCTGTTTCTCAAGCAACTGCATAATGTTCTGATGATAGTAAATATCATATTGCATTTTCTATTACAGTGAGGCATTACACTCTCTTCCTTACCTTCAGTGGTCTTGATGGCCAGAGCACACAGAAAGAGAAGCAGCACCGGCACTCTAAGATCCATGGTGACAGTGGAAGTGAGAGATCAAGTGAAACTCATCAGAACTTATACTGCCCCACCCATCTCTCTGTGGGTTGTGGGTATTTGTCTGGCATGTTTTAACAGGTTACATTTTTACTGCATTTAATTTAATACAACAACCTAACAGCAGAGATCTGGAGCAGCCTGGTAACAACCAGGGTAAAAGTGGGGCAGGGCATACCAAACTAAAAGGGACCAGGGTAAAAGTGGGGCCGGGCATACCAAAATAAAAGGGACTATACAGTGAGTATAGTGAATATAAGGTCATTTAACGTTGAACTGTGTTGTCAACAGGCATTGATGTATCTCATATATTTTTCAGTATGCCTTTTGTTGTTCCATCACAAAGATAATGTCAATACCCACTGGTATTGAACTTGCTAATAAATCTATTTGCTGATAAATTGAAGAGTTATATACGCCCACTCTATACTGTTTCCAGAAAGCCTCACATGGTAAAATTCCCCTATGGTGACATACAGTAGTTGATTGGTTTGGCTAAAAAAACATGCTCACTAACAGCAGTTATTAAAAACATAGATGATGTGTATTTAAAACTACAACAGACCTGACAAATCATCACAACACTGGTTTGACAAGCAGCGATCAGGCAATGTGAGTTTCTGTATGAGAGCGTCTCAAACTCAGCCAGGTCACCCGTGATACAAGTCAGTGGGTGCGTTCATAAATTCACTCTGGCCATCTCAAATCAAATTTTATTGGTCACATACACGTGTTAAGCAGATGTTATTGCGAGTGTAGCGAAATGCTTGTGCTTCTAGCTCCGACAGTACAGTAATATCTAACAGTTTCACAACATATACCCAAAATACACGTAAATCTAAGTAAGGAATGGATTAAGAATATATATATACATATGTCAGAGCTGCATTGGACTAAGATACAGTGGTATAGTGTACAGTACATGCATATGAGATGTGTGATGCAATATTTACACATACAATTAAAGTGACTAAGACACCATAGAATAGTATAGAGTACAGTTTACATATGAGATGAGTAATGCAAGATACGGAGACATTATTAAAGTGACTAGTATTTAATTTCCTTGAAGTGGCCAGTGATTCCTAATCTATGTCTATAGGCAGCAGCCTCTGATGTGCTGGAGATGGCTGTTTAACAGTCAGTGGTGTAGTATAGAATACAATACAGTATATACATATGAAATAGGGGATGCAATATGTAAACACAATTTAAAAGTGACTAAGATACTGTAGAACAGTGTGGAGTGCAGTTTATACACATGAGATGAATAATGCTAGATACGGAACGTTATTAAAGTGGCTAGTGATCCATTTCTAAAAGTGGCCAGTGATTCCAAATCTTTGTCTATCGGCAGTGATGGCTGTTTAGCAGTCTGATGGCCTTGAGATAGAAGCTGTTTTTCAGTCTCTCGGGTCCCAGCTTTGATGCACCTGTACTGACCTCGCCTTCTGGATGATAGCGGGGTGAACAGGCAGTGGCTCGGGTGGTTGATGTCCTTAATGATCTTTTTGGCCTTCCTATGGCATCGGGTGCTGTAGGCGTCAAGGAGGGCGGGAAGTTTGCCCCCTGTAATGCGTTGGGCAGCGCGTTGGCCAGCGTGGGCCGCGTCGGTGGCACTGTATTATCCTCAAAGCGAGCGGTGTTCAGCCTGTTCGGAAGCAAGACGTCGGTGTCCGCAATGTGGCTGATTTTCCGTTTATAAACCGTGATTGTCTGTAGACCCTGCCACATGCGTCTCGTGTCTGAACTGTTGAACTGGGACTCAACTTTGTCCCTATACCGACGTTTAGCCTGCTTGATTGCTTTGCGGAGGGAATAACTACACTGTTTGTATTCTTCCATATTCCCAGTCTTCTTGCCCTGGTTAAATGCGGTGGTTTGCGCTTTCAGTTTTGCTTGAATGCTCCCATCTATCCACAGTTTCTGGTTGGGGTATGTTTTAATAGTCACAGTGGATACAACATCTCCTATGCACTTCCTGATAAACTCATTCACTGTATCGGTATATGTGTCGATATTATTTTCTGAAGCTACTCTGAACATATCCCAGTTTGTGTGATCAAAACAACCTGGATTCCGATTGGTCAGACCAGCGTTGAATAGTCCTCACCACGGGTACTTCCTGTTTGAGATTCTGCCTATCGGAGGGGAGGAACAAGATGGAATCGTGGTCCTATTTGCTAAATGGAGGGCGGGGGAGGGCCTTATGCATTCTGAAAGGTAGTATAGCAATGGTCGAGGGTTTTAGCATCGCGAGTATATCAATCACTATGTTGCTAGAATTTTGGGAGCCTTTTCATCAAATTTTCTTTGTTAAAATCCCCAGCTACAATAAATGCAACCTCAGGATATGTGGTTTCCAGTTTGCATAAAGTCCAGTAAAGTTCTTTGAGGGCCGTCGTGGTATCCGCTTGGGGGGGATATAGACTGTCTTCTGTTTCTTCGAGGCGGTCTTCTGTTTCAGTAGGTAGTACGGTCGGCATTTGATTGTGAGATATTCTAGGGTCGGGTGAACAGAAGGACTTGAGTTCCTGTATGTTATCACAGTTACACCATAAGTCGTTAGTCATGAAACATAAAACATATACCTCCACATTTCTGCTGCCCGGAGAGATGTTTGTTCCTGTCGGTGCGATGTACTTAGAACCCAACTGGCTTTACAGAGTCAGACAGTATATCTCGAGAGAGCCATGTTTCTGTGAAGCAGAGTATGTTACAATCCCTGGTGTCTCTCTGAAAAGCAACTCTCGCCTTGAGCTCATCAATTTTATTCTCCAGCGATTGGATATGAGCAAGTAAAATAACCGGTAGCAATGGGTGGTGTGCACGCTTCCTAAGTCGGACCAGAAGACCGCCTCGAGTACCTCTTTTCCGCCAGCGTTGTTTTGGGTCAGCCTCTGAAATAAGTTAATTGCTTTGGGGAGAGCAAACAAAGGATCTGCTCTAGGGAAGTCGTAATCCTGGTCGTAATACTGGAAGTTCTGGTGAGTTACCGCCGCTCTAATATCCAATAGTTCTTCCCGGCTGTATGTAATGACACAAAACAATTCCTGAGCTAATTACGTTAAAAATAGTACATAAACAAACCAAATACTGCAGAGTTGCTTAAGAGCTAGTCACGATGCTGCCATTTCCGTCGTCGCCATCATACCACTTATCTACTCCGATTTCAGAGCACTCTCGTCTGAGTGTGCCAGAGCGCAGAATAACTGATGAATTTACGAACGCTCAACACCTGTTGAAATATGACCAGCGTCAGTAAACGTTGGCAAAAAAATAAATAAAAAATGGTTGCCAGCAGAACAGTTACAGTCACCAGCACTCTAGATAACATGAAAACAGCCTAACCAGCTCTGCTAGGGCGAGTAAAATGGTCAGAGTGAGGTTTTCTCTCATTTGTGTTTGGAAGTAGCTAGCAAGTTACCCAATGTTAGCCAGTTAGCTTGGGTGCTTGACTGCCCTTGTGAGGTCAGAACACTCGGATTTACCCTACACCTCGTCCAGAGTGTCCAGTGTGCGCGCTGAACACTCCTAGAACGAAACTCTCTGAATTTAGGAACTGACAATCTGACAACGCTCTTAATTCACTAATGCCCAGAGCGCTCTGTGGCACTCCAGAGTGAATTTACGAACACACCCAGTATTCCACGTCCACCCATGTCTGAGGATGTCGGGAGATGACTTTGAAACCAGCCACTAGGGGCAACAGTGAGCACTGTTACCTCCAAGTAGGTTTCTGAAAGCATCTGTCTCTGATTCCAAAGGTTGTAGCCTAAGTTTGAATCCAGCGCTGGAAAGTTGTTTTTGAGATTTTTGTTTTAAAACCTATCGCAAACCTTAACCCTACCTTAACCATTCTGAGTTAATGCCTAACCTTAAGTTTTCGGAGTTAATGCCTAAACGTAACCTTAAACACGTCAAAATTTGATATTTGCAACAACTTAAAAAAATTATGTTTGCAACAACTTAAAAATGTGCATGAATGTCTAATTCTGAAGTGAGACTGTGAGAGCTAGTTGCTCGAACTACTATTGACTTGCATATGTTCCACGCCTTCTCACTCTCGCTCACCACAAGGTAACTTGCTATTTTCTTATCGCAATATCACATACTGGTCTTCTCAAACCTCCTCAGACCAGTTATTATTTAACCATCAATACACTGTATAATTAAACATCCAGTTATTGAATGTGATGTCATTATAACACACACACACACACACACACACACACACACACACACACACACACACACACACACACACACACACACACACACACACACACACACACACACACACACATCAGAATGTTAGAGGAGAGGGTGGGGAGGAAATAAAACACCTTTCACCTCAGTTTCTTTCAGTAAAGCAAAGTTATGTGATAGGTGTAATTACTGTTAAAACGTACCAGAACCTGTCTTGGAACTGGGTAGAAAACACAACCGACCAGTTTTGTTGGCAGTGATTGATTCATTTCAACAATAGAGGAACAGGAGTGATTCTCAGTAAATGGTGGTTCATAATATTAATAGCTGTAATATATATATATATATATATAATATATTGCATTGATGTAGTGAATTTAATAAGGACTACCAGTAGCCTACTTAACATGGTATGGGGTAACTCACTCTATCCACCACCAATGATTGTTGAGGAGTAATCTGATCATTCTACAACACTGATTACAGTGCAAGAAATCAATGTATTTCATTTCTGGATTTCGGTGGTGTGTACAGTACCTATAACTATTGAGGCATTATGAAATATAATGTCTTGTAGAATTGAATAATTCAATATGTAGGTCTACTGTATGTATCTGTATATACATTCTTATGTGGAACAACAATGCCTTCTTCACAGTTCATAACTTGTATCCTTTTTCTCCTTTTGTTATTTCTGTCAGTGGTTTAAGCATTTTGCCCAATTCCAAATGACCCCTGGCCATACAGCTAGAGCTAGGTACATTGCATAGATTTAAAACGCTTTGATAGTAGTGGTTGTTATTAACATAACACAGCATGGCTGTTAGAAAAACAACAATTGTAAATTGCATGAGAAAAACAAAATGTATGTTTTTCTTAGTTATGAAATAACAAACAACAAATAAATATTCTCTGAATATCTTCACACTTTGAATGTGTGCACGCGCACCAGGTCATTTTCCAATCGTTCAAGAACAGCTACCTGCCCACTCAGATTCATCTTCCCACTATTCTCGAACCCGTTGTAGCCTAGATTTCCAACACAATGGTCTAAAACCTTTATGGAACAAAAAAGATGTTAGGCTAGCCTAGCTACTCTGTAAAAAATAAAAAATAATAGACATCGCAAACCAGCCTTCCTTTCAAACATTGTGGATTTTGTAAGTCGCTCTGGATAATCAAATCAAATCAAATCAAATGTTATTAGTCACATACACATGGTTAGCAGATGTTAATGCGAGTGTAGCGAAATGCTTGTGCTTCTAGTTCCGACAATGCAGTAATAACCAACAAGTAATCTAACCTAACAATTCCACAACTACTACCTTATACACACACAAGTGTAAAGGGATAAAGAATATGTACATAAAGATATATGAATGAGTGGTGGTACAGAACGGCATAGGCAAGATGCAGTAGATGGTATAGAGTACGGTATATACATATGAGATGGGTAATGTAGGGTATGTAAACATAAAGTGGCATAGTTTAAAGTGGCTAGTGGTACATGTATTACATAAAGATGGCAAGATGCAGTAGATGATATAGAGTACAGTATATACATATGAGATGGGTAATGTAGGGTATGTAAACATTATATTAAGTGGCATTGTTTAAAGTGGCTAGTGGTACATTTTTACATAATTTCCATCAATTCCCATTTTTAAAGTGGCTGGAGTTGAGTCAGTATGTTGGCAGCGGCCGCTAAATGTTAGTGGTGGCTGTTTAACAGTCTGATGGCCTTGAGATAGAAGCTGTTTTTCAGTCTCTCGGTCCCTGCTTTGATGCACCTGTACTGACCTCGCCTTCTGGATGATAGCGGGGTGAACAGGCAGTGGCTTGGGTGGTTGTTGTCCTTGATGATCTTTATGGCCTTCCTGTGACATCGGGTGGTGTAGGTGTCCTGGAGGGCAGGTAGTTTGCCCCCGGTGATGCGTTCTGCAGACCTCACTACCCTCTGGAGAGCCTTACGGTTGTGGGCGGAGCAGTTGCCGTACCAGGCGGTGATACAGCCCGACAGGATGCTCTCGATTGTGCATCTGTAGAAGTTTGTGAGTGCTTTTGGTGACAAGCCGAATTTCTTCAGCCTCCTGAGGTTGAAGAGGCGCTGCTGCGCCTTCTTCACGACGCTGTCTGTGTGGGTGGACCAATTCAGTTTGTCCGTGATGTGTACACCGAGGAACTTAAAACTTTCCACCTTCTCCACTACTGACCCGTCGATGTGGATAGGGGGGTGCTCCCTCTGCTGTTTCCTGAAGTCCACAATCATCTCCTTTGTTTTCTTGACGTTGAGTGTGAGGTTATTTTCCTGACACCACACTCCGAGGGCCCTCACCTCCTCCCTGTAGGCCGTCTCGTCGTTGTTGGTAATCAAGCCTACCACTGTAGTGTCATCCGCAAACTTGATGATTGAGTTGGAGGCGTGCATGGCCACGCAGTCGTGGGTGAACAGGGAGTACAGGAGAGGGCTCAGAACGCACCCTTGTGGGGCCCCAGTGTTGAGGATCAGCGGGGTGGAGATGTTGTTACCTACCCTCACCACCTGGGGGCGGCCCGTCAGGAAGTCCAGGACCCAGTTGCACAGGGCGGGGTCGAGACCCAGGGTCTCGAGCTTGATGACGAGTTTGGAGGGTACTATGGTGTTAAATGCTGAGCTGTAATCGATGAACAGCATTCTCACATGGGTATTCCTCTTGTCCAGATGGGTTAGGGCAGTGTGCAGTGTGGTTGCGATTGCGTCGTCTGTGGACCTATTGGGTCGGTAAGCAAATTGGAGTGGGTCTAGGGTGTCCGGTAGGGTGGAGGTGATATGGTCCTTGACTAGTCTCTCAAAGCACTTCATGATGACGGAAGTGAGTGCTACGGGGCGGTAGTCGTTTAGCTCAGTTACCTTAGCTTTCTTGGGAACAGGAACAATGGTGGCCCTCTTGAAGCATGTGGGAACAGCAGACTGGGATAAGGATTGATTGAATATGTCCGTAAACACACCAGCCAGCTGGTCTGCGCATGCTCTGAGGACGCGGCTGGGAATGCCGTCTGGGCCTGCAGCCTTGCGAGGGTTAACACGTTTAAATGTTTTACTCACCTCGGCTGCAGTGAAGGAGAGCCCGCAGGTTTTGGTAGGGGGCCGTGTCAGTGGCACTGTATTGTCCTCAAAGCGGGCAAAAAAGTTGTTTAGCCTGTCTGGGAGCAAGACATCCTGGTCCGCGACGGGGCTGGTTTTCTTTTTGTAATCCGTGATTGACTGTAGACCCTGCCACATACCTCTTGTGTCTGAGCTGTTGAATTGCGACTCGATTTTGTCTCTGTACTGGGACTTAGCCTGTTTGATTGCCTTGCGGAGAGAATAGCTACACTGTTTGTATTCGGTCATGCTTCCGGTCACCTTGCCCTGGTTAAAAGCAGTGGTTCGCGCTTTCAGTTTCACGCGAATGCTGCCGTCAATCCACGGTTTCTGGTTTGGGAATGTTTTAATCGTTGCTGTGGGTACGACATCGTCAATGCACTTCCTAATGAACTCGCTCACCGAATCAGCATATTCGTCAATATTGTTGTTGGACGCAATGCGGAACATATTCCAATCCGCGTGATCGAAGCAGTCTTGAAGCGTGGAATCAGATTGGTCGGACCAGCGTTGAACAGACCTGAGCGTGGGAGCTTGTTGTTTTAGTTTCTGTTTG
This sequence comes from Salvelinus alpinus, assembly GCF_045679555.1. NCBI lineage: Eukaryota > Metazoa > Chordata > Actinopteri > Salmoniformes > Salmonidae > Salvelinus > Salvelinus alpinus. The sequence goes on along the minus strand of NC_092104.1, from coordinate 15,572,539 downwards.
TAGGCTGGAATCAACAAAATGGAGCCGTGGTCAGCTTTTCCGAAAGGGGGGCGGGGGAGGGCCTTATATGCGTCGCGGAAATTAGTATAACAATGATCTAGGGTTTTTCCAGCCCTGGTAGCACAATCGATATGCTGATAGAATTTAGGGAGTTTTGTTTTTAGATTAGCCTTGTTAAAATCCCCAGCTACGATGAATGCAGCCTCAGGGTGTGTGGTTTCCAGTTTACAAAGAGTCAGATAAAGTTCGTTCAGGGCCATCGATGTGTCTGCTTGGGGGGGAATATATACGGCTGTGATTATGATTGAAGAGAATTCCCTTGGTAGATAATGCGGTCGACATTTTATTGTGAGGAGTTCTAGATCAGGTGAACAGAATGACTTGAGTTCCTGTGTGTTGTTATGATGATCACACCACGTCTCGTTAATCATAAGGCATACCCCCCCGCCCCTCTTCTTACCAGAAAGATGTTTGTTTCTGTCGGCGCGATGCATGAAGAAACCAGCTGGCTGCACCGACTCCGTTAGCGTCTCTTGAGTTAGCCATGTTTCCGTGAAGCAGAGCACGTTGCAATCCCTGATGTCTCTCTGGAATGCTACCCGTGCTCGGATTTCATCAACCTTATTGTCAAGAGACTGGACATTGGCGAGTAGTATGCTAGGGAGTGGAGCGCGATGTGCCCGTCTCCGAAGCCTGGCCAGGAGACCGCCTCGTTTGCCCCTTTTACGGCGTCGCACAGGGTCGCCGGCTGGGATCAGATCCATTGTATTGGGTGGAAGGCAAAACACTGGATCCGTTTCGGGAAAGTCATATTCCTGGTAGGAACGATGATGAGTTGACGTTAATCGTATATTCAGTAGTTCCTCCCGACTGTATGTAATGAAACCTAAGATTACCTGGGGTACCAATGTAAGAAATAACACATAAAAAAACAAAATACTGCATATTTTCCAAGGAACGCGAAGCGAGGCGGCCATCTCGTTTCGGCGCCGGATGTTTTGTGATAAGAGCGTCTGCTAAATGACTTAAATGTAAATGTAAATGTAAATGTGGATATGAAAAGAGGACTCGGAAAATAACGTGTGCTTCCCGTCTCTGGGACATTTCTGAATGTAGCACATGGAGGAGAACTAGAGGAGTCCACGGACAAACGCACAGCTGAAGAATGGAATGTGGCATTGCGATTGGCCAGAAAAGGCGCACCTGTAGTCATGCTGTCTTCTACTTCAGTCTCAACGTCAACAGTGAAGAGGCGACTCCGGGATGCTGGCCTTCTAGGCAGAGTTCCTCTGTCCAGTGTCTGTGTTCTTTTGCCCATCTTAATCTTTTATATTTATTGGCCAGTCTGAGATATGGCTTTTTCTTTGCAACTCTGCCTAGAAGGCCAGCATCCAGAAGCCGCCTCTTCACTGTTGACGTTGAGACTGGTGTTTTGCGGGTACTATTTAATGAAGCTGCCAGTTGAGGACTTGTGAGGCGTCTGTTTCTCAAACTAGACACTCTAATGTACTTGTCCTCTTGCTCAGTTGTGCACCAGGGCCTCCCACTCCTCTTTCTATTCTGGTTAGAGACAGTTTGCGCTGTTCTGTGAAGGGAGTAGTACACAGCGTTGTAGGAGATCTTCAGTTTCTTGGCAATTTCTCACATGGAATAGCCTTCATTTCTCAGAACAAGAATAGACTGACGAGTTTCAGAAGAAAGTTATTTGTTTCTGGCCATTTTGAGCCTGTAATCGAACCCACAAATTCTGATGATTCAGATACTCAACTAGTTTAAAGAAGGCCAGTTTTATTGCTTCTTTAATTAGAACAACAGTTTTCAGCTGTGCTAACATAAATGCAAAAGGGTTTTCTAATGATCAATTAGCCTTTTAAAATGATACATTTGGATTAGCTAACACAACATGCCATTGGAACACAGGAGTGATGGTTGCCATTGGAACACAGGAGTGACGGGGGGGGGGGCTTGCCTGTTTTGCTTGTTATTTTGGCATTAATACATGTCACATATCAGTTTGCAAACAATGTAGAAAAAAAGTCATTGAGTTAATAAAGCTGCTTACAAACATGGTGTCTTTTTTGCTTCTTGAGTAAGGCAGCTCCAAAATGCAGGTGTTTAAGCCTAGCTTAGTGCTTTCTGTGGTGGTGGGTCTAGCCAGCAGAAAATACAGAGCTTTGCGTCTGATTGGCTCAGTTTTCTGTCACTCATGGGACAGTACGTCTACCCAATTCTAAGGTTAGAGCTTGAACTTTTTTGCCCATTGGGTTCTGCCATAGAATTATATTTGAAGTGCCCATCCAAGAAGGCTCAAGGTCATTGGCCACAGATAGAATGACATCAAATCACGTTGTCATGTCAACATCATACTTTCAAAATCTTAGCTAGCAAGCTAGCAGTCGTCAACATGAATCAAGTCGACAATCGAATCCTTATCAATCCTTGTCATATGAAGAGAAGTTAGAGATTAAACGTCTCAGTGCTCACTGGCCATTGGACATAAACATTACAAGTTGTAAATCGTAAATTCAACAATGAGTGGTTTGGGAAGGAATCAGTGGCTAACTGTGAGTACAAGACAACTGGGAACTTGGGAAAATCGAGCTATGACTGGGAAAATATGTTTTGAACAGTCATTCAACTCGGAATTGTAAATCTGGGCATCTTTCTCTTTGATGACAAAATTTGCCCATAAAGGACCGCCGTGCCACTTTCCTGTTCAAACACATCACAACATGAGTCCAAAAATGCCTTATGCTGCTTCATAAATTATATAGGATGCCAGAGAGATATGTATACTGTAGCTAAAGTAATACTACGTGTATGTTGTGTAGTAAGCTGTAAGTAGCACATGTGCCTCACCCTAATAATTTGGTCTATTTTCACCAACTCGGTATTGTAAACACATTGTTCGTGGCCAGTGTGTGCTTGTTTGCCTATAACCTGTTTTAGAGAATTGTAATCATCGAATATTGTAAGAGCTTTCATTGTCTGTTTATATGTAAGAACGGCCCATGTTCTGAATTCTGCCGCTGTAAATTTCAAAAGAGCTGAACAAATAGTTATATTGAGTACGTCCGTTGTCTCTCGCTCATTATTGTCTTAATCGAAATTACGGATTGCCTCGTATCCGCTTGTCGTCCCCTTATGTCATGGTTTGTACATCTCGATTGTCAGTAGAAACCACATTTGATTAAGCAAGTCAGCCATATCAGCTATGTTTTTTTAAAAGGCAGTAAATGAGGCTGAATGAACTGTAGCAGTGGTAAGGTGTTGGGACTGCTGTTGGGACAGCTTTATGTAGGCCCTAACAGTTTGTGGGCACCGTTTGTCACCATTATCGTGCAATTAATGTATTGTTTAGTGTTGTTGCTTTGCTGGCATGCATCCCACATTTTGTTTTTTGCCCCACCAAGATTTACATGCTAAAATCGCCACTGGGTGTAGAGTAGTTCCATTTTGTACTGGCCTCCTGCTGTCAGTTGAGATGGAAGAGAGGAGGAAGAGCGGGAGCAGAGAGATGTTCATGTTGTACAGGCCTCCAGTGGTCAGTTCAGTTCAGCACATGGTTCTGCCGTTTGTTTCCTCACAATAACACATCAGCTGAAGGAGCACTCTGTTCACTCTCCCTCTTTCTACACCTCTCACTCTTTCTTCTCTTGCCTAAAAGTTTGGAAGTGTTTCAGCCTACAGCAAACAACTCCAAGGGTCCCCGTAATGGCATGCGTGAGAGGATGAATAGAGGAGGCAAGGAAGAAGTATATAGCTACATTTATTCACCTATGAATTCCCTGTCGATCACCTACCGTCGCTAGTTAAAGTCTACACACCCACTGCAGTCTTCACATTTTCCTGCCTTAAAATTAAATATAAAAATGGAATTAGATATTTTACCTATCGATCTACACAATGTACTCCACATTTTCAAAGTGATAGAAAAATTATAGAACATTTTGCCAATTACTAAGAAATACAAAATGAGTAGGCATTGACTGCGAATGTCTTCACACCCCTGACTTAATACTTGGTGGAAGTACCTTTTTAAGCCATTATAGCTATGAATGACTGATTCCACCAACCTTGCACAACTCTTACGGCAACATACAGTGCATTCGGAAAGTATTCAGATCCCTTGACTTTTTCCACTGCGTTACATTACAGCCTTATCCTAAAATCGATTAAATATAAACATTTCCTTATCAATCTACACACAATACCCCATAATGACAAAGCAAAAACAGGTTGTTAGAAATTAGATTACATTTTTTTTGTAATAAATTAAGTATTCAGACCCTTTGCTATGAGACTCAAAATTGAGCTCAGGTGCATCCTGTTTCCATTGATCATCCTTGATGTTTCTACAACTTGGAGTCTACCTGTGGTAAATTCAATTGATTGGACATGATTTGGAAAGGCACACAGCGTCTATATAAAGGTCCCACAGTTGACTGACATGTCAGAGCAAAAACCAAGCCATCAGATCGAAGGAATTGTCCATAGAGCTGAGACAGGATTGTGTCGGGGCACAGACCTGGGGAAGGGTACCAAAAAAATGTTTGCAGCATTTAAGGTCCCCAAGAACACAGTGGTCTCCATCATTCTTATATTGAATTAGTTTGCAACCACCAAGACTCCTCCTAGAGCTGGCTGCCCAGCCAAACTGAGCAATTGGGGGAGAAGGGCCTTGGTCAGGGAGCTGACCAAGAACCCGATGGTCACTTCGACAGAGCTCCAGAGTTCCTCTGTGGAGATAGGAGAACCTTCCAGAAGGACAACCATCTCTGCAGCACTCCACCAATCAAGCCTTTATGGTAGTGGCCAGACGGAAGCCACTCTTCAGTAAAAGGCACATGACAGCCCGCTTGGAGTTTGCCAAGACACCTAAAGGACTCTGACCATGAGAAACAAGATTCTCTGGTCTGATGAAACCAAGATTGAACTCTTTGGCCTGAAGGCCAAGCGTCACGTCTGGAGGAAACCTGGGACCATCCCTAGGGTGAAGCATGGTGGTCGCAGCATCATGCTGTGAGGGTTTTTCAACAGCAGGGAGACTAGTCAGGATCGAGGGAAAGAAGACAGAGCAAAGTACAGAGTGATCCTTGATGAAATTTTGCTCCAGAGCGCTCAGGACCTCAGACTGGGGCGAAGGTTCACCTTCCAACAGGACAATAATTCTATGCAAACAGCCAAGATAAGGCAGGAGTGGTTTTGGGACAAGTCAATGTCCTTGAGTGGCCCAGCCAGAGCCCGGACTTGAACCCGATCGAACATCTCTGGAGACCTGAAAATAGCTGTGCAGCGACGCTCCCCATCCTACCTGACAGAGCTTGGGAGGTTCTGCAGAGAAAAATGGGAGAAACTCCCCAAATACAGGTGTGCCAAGCTTGTAGCGTCATACCCAAGACTCGAGGTTGTAATCGTTGCCAAAGGTGCTTCAACAAAGTACTTAGTAAAGCGTTTGAATACTTATGTAAATGTGATATTTCAGTTTAATAAATTTGCTAAAATGTCTAAATCTGATTTTTGCTTTGTCATTATGGGTTATTGTGTGTAGACTGATGAGTGGGAAAAAACTATTTAATGCATTTTAGAATAAGGCTGGAACGTAACAAACTGGAAAAAGTCAAGGGGTCTGAACACTTTCCGAATGCACAGTATATTCATTGTTTGTCAAAATTGTTCAAGCTCAGTAAATTTGGTTGAGAATCGTTGATGGACAGCAATATTCAAACATTATGAGTTTTTTAAGCAGATTTAAAGTCAGCACGGAGACTGGACCATTCAGGATCACTCAACACCACTTGCAAAGCCATTCTGGTGTCTTTAGAATTCAAATGTGGGTAATTGTGCCACAGAAAAATGTAATTCTATACCAGGGTTTTCAGAAGACAGAGGGAAAACCTGCCTCAATCTTTTTACCTGGGCTTTGCTCCTTTCATATTTATTACAATTTTTACAAACTCCCCAGTCCCTGCTGGTGACAAACATACCCATATTCATGGGTGCTGAGGGTGCTCCCAGGATAAAAAGTAAAACAAATCCACTAAATTAGATTACGCCTTCAAGTAGGGATTTATTACTCCTGTATGAGTGGGCAAAAATACTCCTAAACCACATCCACCCCCCTATGGCTATGACCATAAGATGATGCTGCCACCACTCCACATTACTGGCCTGAATAACAAAGATGATGCTGCCACCACTCCACATTACTGGCCTGAATAACAAAGATGATGCTGCCACCACTCCAAATTACTGGCCTGAATAACAAAGTGAAAGGAAAGAAGCCTGTTAAAAAAACTCTAAATTCATCCATTCAGTTCACAAGGACATTGAGTAATACTCAGTGGTGGAAAAAGTATCAAATTGTTATACTTGAGTAAAGATACCTTAATAGAAAATTGATAAGTGCGTGAATTGGACAATTTCTGTCGTGCTAAGCATTTGAAATGCACAAGTACTTTTCGGTGTCAGGGAAAATGTACAAAAAAAAAAAGGACATTTTCTTTAGGTAGTCAAAAATATAAATAGTAAAGTACAGATACCAAACAAAACTACTTAAGTAGTACTTTAAAGTATTTTTACTTAAGTACTTTACACCACAAGACATTACCTGTATGGCCTAAATGAAAAACTACAGGTTTTGGTCATATTTAAGTATTGTGGTAGAAGCATCATGTTATGGGTATGCTTGTCATCGGCAGGGAGTGGGGAGTTTGTCAGGATCAAAAGAAACGTGAAAGGAGCAAAGCCCAGGTAAAAAGTTAAACAAAAAACCCCGCCTCAGTCTTCTGAAAACCTAACCATGGGATAGTTTTATTTTTCAGCAAGACATTTACAAATATTTTTATACCAAAGACACACCAAAATGGCTTTCCATGAGGTGTTGAGTTTGAGTGGTCTAGTCTGTCCTGACTTAAATTGACTTGAAAATCAGAGACAAGGTTTGAATATTGCATCCATCAATGATTCCCAACCAAATTTACCAACCTTGAGCAATTTTGACCAGAACAAATGGACATATTTTGCCCTAAGAGTTGTGAAAAGTTGGAAGAATAATATTCAAAATGATTCACAGCTGTAATGTCTGCCAAAGGTGTTTCCACCAAGTATTAACTCTGGGGTGTGAAGACATATGTAATCAAGACATCTTCGCTTTTTGTATTAATTTATAACAAGTTTTAGTCTTTTCATTTTTAATATGGGGAGTAGGTTGTGTAGCTCTGTAGGAAAGAAACCAAATGTAATCCCTTTTTAGATGTAATTTTAAGGCAGCAAAATGTGAAGACCGTGCAAGGGATATGTCTACTCATGAGGCACTGTATGTATGAAGTCCCTGTCAATCATCAATGGACGTATTTATGTCCATGTTTAAAGACTATTGCTGCAAAATATATTTTCCCTCTGGGACAATTAAGTTGAAACAAGGGAAAACAAGGGGAAAGTAGGAAGAGGGGGAGCAAAGGTATGTTTGTTCTATACTGGCCACTTCTCAATGAGACAGCAGCCTTGGACCTCTGTTCTTTTCTCTCCTAACCATTCTTTGTGACTGAACACACTTTTCTATTCCTCTCTGTACAGATCTACAATGGCAGCTGTGACGCACTGACGCTACACTCTAGCCTTGGTTAGCAAGACGACAAGTTGGAAAAGCAGAAACAAACACTCCCCGACCAAGCAAAGGGAAGGTTGTCAAGTTATGTCAGTTGGATATAAGTAGAACCCACATCACCACAGTGAATAATACAAACTAAAACACACATTTCAGAAGATGTCTGTAAACGTTTTAATGAGTTCTGTTGGGGACAGGGGTAGAGAGGCAGGGAGGGATTTTAAGTCATTGTTCATCAAGGCCCAATGGACAATAAAGAGTCCCATTGTAATCTGTGTTTCCTCCAATGTCCACCACTATTCTGCTGCTCACATGTGCAGTGAAGAGCACAGGCAGCGTGAGTGGGTGACTGCGTATCCATTGGTGGTTAAGAGCACACACATTTTCAGTGAGTTGCAGTAGGGTTGTTCAGTTCGTTTACATTTTAGTCATTTAGCCGACACTCTTATCCAGAGCAACTTAGAGAAGCAATTAGGTTTAAGTGCCTTGCTCAAGGGTACAGACAGATTTTTCACCTAGTCGACTCAGGGATTTGAACCAGCAACCTTTCAGTTACTGGCCCAACACTCTTAACCGCTAGGTTACCTGCCGCCATAGCCCGTTCAGTGGTTAATGCGACACACATTTTTCCGTTCAGTGATGCACGTGTGTGATGTCACTGGAAGCGGCAGGGCTATGGCAGGTGGGACAGAGGATGTGATTGGGCATTGCTGTAGTGACAAGTGGGCGGGACTTCCTGTGTAGGCAGGGGCGGCACAGGAAGTGACCACAGGGCAGGCGATATGCTGATGGAGAGGTCGAGTAGACTGACAGAGAGCAGGAACAGGAACCACACCTGTTCTCACCTGGGAGAGAGAGAAAGGGAAGTGGGGAGAGAAGAGGGGGAAAGAGAGAAATAGGAAAAGCTAGAGGGTGAGAGAGAGGATGAAGGAGAGAAAGAGAATGCATGTTTTGAGCAGTACGTACACCATGAATGAGTCTCTGTTCATAGTTTGTATTTTGTTCTCCCTGACTGACCACTTAATACTCCAACAACAAACACTATTTTAAAAAGGCTCTATCAACAAACTACATTAATTACAGCAATGGGAAGGAAGTTTGTATGGCGAGTCGAGGAGGATGAAGTATAAAGACAGATGTTAACCTATCTCTGCAAACCTGGGGTCACTGTTGGTAATGGCAGACCCTGGCCGTGACCCCACTCTGAGGGTGTCTCAGGGAGAGTGGGCTATGCAAAAAACACATTTCCAATTCACACATGCGTATTAACAAACACTTGTACATGAGTGAAACAGGACAAATAATCACCCACCAAGTTATTATTGTACTGTAGGTGAACATAATAAAGACTAGAAAATACTTGGTACAGTGTAATGAGGCTGAAAGTCCTTGGACTGCCTTTGACAAAGTGTTTTTCTCCCGGATACCTAGGCAACATCGCACTACTTGACCGTCTAACTTGTTCAACCAATGACTAGTCAACTCAAGAAATTCCCCGTCATGCATTCATAATCCAAGGACGGGTACATTTTAGCCAAATTCAAACAGAGCCGCTAGAGGCCGTTCCTACCTGTTGGGGTGTCAGCAGGTGTGTCTGTGTGTTTGTGCTGGAGCTGGGGGGTTTGGGAGGGGTAGGAGGTAAAGGAGGGTCGACCCTGCAGGGCTGAGAGAAGGGCCTGGTCTAGACTGGCAGACAAACGCTGTTCTTGGTCTAGACTGGCAGACAAACGCTGTTCATAGTCTAGACTGGCAGACAAGCGTTGCTCATGGGAGCTACTGCTAGGAACTGTGGCTGGAACAAGAGGAATAACACAAACACTCATAAGTGACACACATTCAAACACTTGATACAGCCAACCCTAAACAAAGTCATTTTAACTAAACGCCAGAATGCAATGTTTTTGTTCTCACGCTTTTGACATTGTCTAATTTACCACTCACCTGAGGAGATAGTGGGGTTTGCATCTGTTCTTGGTCTTTTCAAGTCAGGAAGTAGCTCCTTGGAGTGACCAGCACTAGCAGAGGCTGCTTTGGGCCCGGTGGGCTCACCCTTTCCCTTAGAACGGATCAGAGTGGCCCAAACCTCAAGCTCTCTCTTTCTCCTTGTCCCCAAGTCTGGCCCTCCCTCCTGGGAACTCACTCTATCCACTGCCCCTTCTTTAGGAACAACTTTACCAGCGCACCGATCCTTCCCATTCCCATTCTTCGCCCTGTTGTTAAAAGCCCCAGTCCCCCTGTACTGCGTAAGCTGGCTCCTCTGTGTAATAACACTTTCTGCCCCTTTTTGGGTAGTCTGTGTGCGAGTCCCACTGTTTCGGCTAAGTGCCCCCTGGTGGTTGGCTGACTCTACAGCAGCAGCGGTGACAGCAGAGTCCCTACTCTCTCCAGTCCTCTGTGGAGGTATGAGTCTGGAGGGGTGCGGACTCTCCCCGTGGCCCTGCCTCCCAACCGCTCCCTCCCTGACCTCTAACCCTGTCTGGAGCAAGAAGCGGTCGATGCGGCTCTTCAGGTGGGGGTTGGGGAGGGCCTGTGACTCAGAGACGAAGGGGACACCGGTGAAGGGGTCGTTGGGGACACGACCCCAGGTAGCCTCCCTCCTCTGGTACTCCTCCAAAGTAGAGCTGTCCACAGACACTCCACTGGGCAGCAGCATGGGCAACAACATCACTTCCTGGGTCAGCGGGTCCAGGAACTCCTCAGGGACTTGCAGGAGGCTGGGGGTCAGAGAATAGAAAAGAGGAGAAAAATACATTAATATCCTCCCACAGATGACGGTTTTGCCTTTGGCTTTGTGAAAAAGAGTTGCAATTCATCTGCCTCATATATTGTGTTGAAAACAGTCAGTGTTTTATACACACTGTACCTAGTTGCTGTTGTCGTCTGTGACAGTGCCGGTGGTTGATTGACAGGTGAAGGCTGAGCTGATGCCAAGTGGCTGAGCCGTGGCACTGGTCTCAGGCTAGCGTTCTCATGCGTTATCCTCACCCTCTCCACCTCGTCCGGAGGGCAGCAGCGAGAAGGCAGCCCCCACACTGCCAGTGCCTTAAGCCCCATCGCGGAGGCACCCGCACCGTATGGCACCGTCACACGGAGCTGCTTCACAGAGCCTAGTGAGAGCGGGCCCCTGCTCCACAGCTCCTCTTGTCTACACCCCTCACGGGGTGCCGGGGGCAGGGAGGGGAAGGGAGGGCGCGGGCGGAAACAGGGATGGGAGAAACTGACGTGGGTCTCTTCTGTTAGTTCACAGCGTCCCACCAGGTGGAAAGCCCCCTGGCTGGTGTCTGTGTGGCTGTGCGTTTGGCCACGTTGGGTCCATTGCTGGCTCTTCTCCTGGCCTTGTAGACTATATTGTTGGGCCTGGAGGCTCCATTGGTGGCCTTTGAACTGGGCCTTGGCTTGGTCCCATTGCTGGCCCTTCTCTTGGCCTTGCTGGGCCTGGGTTTGGCCCTGCTCTAAGCTGTGATTGTGGGGGAGTGGGGGGTCAGAGCTGGTGCTGATCTCCAGCCTCTTGCAGGCCTGTCCTCGGTCCATGCCCCAGGGCCACAGCTCCACATCCACCCGACACACTTCCACCTGGAAGCCAAACTGCAGTGTCACCTAGAGTCAGACAAAGGAAGATTAGACAGAGATACCCACCATGACCACTTCTCTAGAAAGAGATGAAGAAGAATAGGACAGTGATGTCATAATACACATCTCTAAATATTCTACAGCGTCAGCTCACCTGTACAGGCGGCCGCAGGAAGTACTCCAGCTTAAAACCCCGCCTCCGGACTGCTGGGTCGGCCGATAGGAGGTTGGTGACGTCGTACCCATCTGCACATAGCTAGATGAGGGAGGGAAAAGAATAGGGGCAGAGTGAAGAACGTGAGAAGGAAGGAATGGAAGAGAGGAGGTTAGGGGAGAGAGGGAGGTAGGGTTGAAGAGAGAAGTATTTGATATTTTAATAGGATCCCCATTAGCTGTTGCGAAAGCCGCAGCTACTCTTCCTGGGTTCCACACAAAACATTAAACATGACATGAATGCAGAACATTAATAGACAAGAATAGCTCAAGAACAGAACTACATACATTTAAAAGCAGTGAAATGATGAGGGGGAGGAGTGAAGGAAGAGGCGACGGAAAGAGCAAAAAGGAGAGGTGGAGAGTGAAAGGAAAGAGGGGAGAGGTAAAGAGGGTGAAAAAGTGGAAGACTCATTCCCAGAAGAAGAATAACACCTAGCGAAGTGAGTATCAGACAACCTATAATATAAAGACCGGTACATAGCAAGGTCATCTGTGATTCAACCTCCCACATAGCACCCTGCTCCTCTCCTTCTCCTCTTCCCATCTGCCAACTCCATCATTCAACCCTTTCCTCCTCTTCTCATTCAAGCACACATCTCTCTCCCTTTCTCCTCCTCCTCTCCATAAAACCCAGAGGACAGAAAATGACCACAGTAGGTGAGAAGGACAGGGGGGTGTGATGAGACAAAGGGAAGATTGGCTTTGTGTTGTACTCCAGAGGAGGAAGAGGTAGAGTATGGAGTAGAGTATGAAGAAGAGGTAGAGTATGGAGTAGAGTATGAAGAAGAGGTAGAGTATGGAGTAGAGGATGAAGAAGAGGTAGAGTGTGGAGTAGAGGAAGAAGAGGTAGAGTGTGGAGTAGAGGAAGAAGGGGTAGAGTGTGGAGTAGAGGAAGAAGGGGTAGAGTGTGGAGTAGAGGAAGAAGAGGTAGAGTATGGAGTAGAGGAAGAAGAGGTAGAGTATGGAGTAGAGGAAGAAGAGGTAGAGTATGGAGTAAAGGAAGAAGAGGTAGAGTATGGAGTAGAGGAAGAAGAGGTAGAGTATGGAGTAGAGGAAGAAGAGGTAGAGTATGGAGTAGAGGAAGAAGCGGTAGAGTATGGAGTAGAGGAAGAAGCGGTAGAGTATGGAGTAGAGGAAGAAGCGGTAGAGTATGGAGTAGAGGAAGAAGCGGTAGAGTATGGAGTAGAGGAAGAAGCGGTAGAGTATGGAGTAGAGAAAGAAGGGGGAGAGTATGGAGTAGAGGAAGAAGCGGTAGAGTATGGAGTAGAGGAAGAAGCGGTAGAGTATGGAGTAGAGGAAGAAGCGGTAGAGTATGGAGTAGAGGAAGAAGCGGTAGAGTATGGAGTAGAGGAAGAAGAGGTAGAGTATGGAGTAGAGGAAGAAGCGGTAGAGTATGGAGTAGAGGAAGAAGCGGTAGAGTATGGAGTAGAGGAAGAAGAGGTAGAGTATGGAGTAGAGGAAGAAGAGGTAGAGTATGGAGTAGAGGAAGAAGAGGTAGAGTATGGAGTAGAGGAAGAAGAGGTAGAGTATGGAGTAGAGGAAGAAGAGGTAGAGTATGGAGTAGAGGAAGAAGAGGTAAAGTATGGAGTAGAGGAAGAAGAGGTAGAGTATGGAGAAGAGGAAGAAGAGGTAGAGTATGGAGTAGAGGAAGAAGAGGTAGAATATTAAGAAGAGGAAGAAGAGGTAGAGTATGGAGTAGAGGAAGAAGAGGTAGAGTATGGAGTAGAGGAAGAAGAGGTAGAGTATGAAGAAGAGGAAGAAGAGGTAGAGTATGGAGTAGAGGAAGAAGAGGTAGAGTATGGAGTAGAGGAAGAAGAGGTAGAGTATGAAGAAGAGGAAGAAGAGGTAGAGTATGAAGAGGAAGAAGAGGTAGAGTATGGAGAAGAGGAAGAAGAGGTAGAGTATGAAGAAGAGCTAGAGTATGGAGTAGGGGAAGAAGAGCTAGAGTATGGAGTAGGGGAAGAAGAGCTAGAGTATGGAGTAGGGGAAGAAGAGCTAGAGTATGGAGTAGGGGAAGAAGAGCTAGAGTATGGAGTAGAGGAAGAAGAGGTAGAGTATGGAGAAGATCAAGAAGAGGTAGAGTATGGAGAAGAGGAAGAAGAGGTAGAGTACGGTAGAGTATGAAGAAGAGGAAGAAGAGGTAGAGTATGGAGTAGAGGAAGAAGAGGTAGAGTATGGAGAAGAGGAAGAAAAGGTAGAGTATGAAGAAGAGGTAGAGTTTGGAGTAGAGGAAGAAGATGTAGAGTACGGTAGAGTATGAAGAAGAGGTAGAGTATGGAGAAGAGGAAGAAGATGTAGAAGAGGTAGAGTATGAAGAAGAGGTAGAGTATGGAGAAGAGGAAGAAGATGTAGAGTATGGAGTACAGGAAGAAGATGTAGAAGAGGTAGAGTATGAAGAAGAGGTAGAGTATGGAGAAGAGGAAGAAGAGGTAGAGTATGGAGTAGAGGAAGAAGATGTAGAGTATGGAGTAGAGGAAGAAGAGGTAGAGTATGGAGAAGAGGAAGAAAAGGTAGAGTATGGAGAAGAGGAAGAAGAGGTAGAGTATGGAGTAGAGGAAGAAGATGTAGAGTACGGTAGAGTATGGAGTAGAGGAAGAAGATGTAGAGTATGGAGAAGAGGAAGAAGATGTAGAGTACGGTAGAGTATGGAGTAGAGGAAGAAGATGTAGAGTATGGAGAAGAGGAAGAAGATGTAGAGTACGGTAGAGTATGGAGTAGAGGAAGAAGATGTAGAGTATGGAGAAGAGGAAGAAGAGGTAGAGGAAAGAGAGTATCTACATTTTTCCAATAAGAATGCTTATTTTAGATGTTCATTTAGAAGCATTTTCTCCCATTTGCTTTTACTGGGAATATAACCATTTGTTCAGATTGTTATACATTGAACCAACGTTAGTCAAGGATCTATGGAGGGACATGGGGGATAATGTCAGCTCTGGTCCTAGCCAAACCTCCACTTGAAGTTCAGTACGTACGCTTTTGGAGCCATATCCCGGGTTTGTCATCGCAGTGCAAGCATTATGGATGATGAGCATTTTGACTTGACAACAAGGTACTGAACTTCAAGTGGCGTTTTGGCTACTCCAGTCCATAAAACTCTAATTGTTTTGTACCTTGTCACACTGGATGGTGGTCTTGAAATGTGGTAGGCAGAGATTCACCACCATGGTCTCACACCTGCTGAAATAAGAAACTAAAATCAATGTTTTCAACTTCTACACATTAGTCTCCTACTCATGCTGTGGAATAGTCAAGTTATTCAGACAGCCAGAGCTTTTTTGGTGTGAACTCTTTGTTAAATTACCCCAGGTTAGTGTAGCATGCAGTCTAAACCAGGCATAGCAAAACAAGTGTCAACCCTACCAATCACGTGTGGATGTATGACAGAGATTATTCATAATCTATTCAATTCAATAGCCTAGATCTTTATTATCTTTATTATCCGCTAAGGACAACACAGCAAATAAACTGACAATGGAATAATAAGATCCGGGTGTTGTGAATCATTCACATGACAAAGTTCTATACAAGCAATCCTATAATTTGTGGAACGTTCCAACATGAATCTGTTCAAAACTTCTTAAACAACAAGGTTGCCAACAAACAACGCATACAAAGTTGTTTAGCAGCAGAATAAGATACCGGATAGGGAGTGGGCTATTTCATTAGGTTTTTCACTCACCACGTTTATTCTGAAAAATGTCTGTCCTCACTCTGGTAGCCTATGGACAAACATTAAGAATAAGCTACGTGGTGAGTTGATACCTATTCGGCAGCTAACTCAGTTAGCTAGGCTAATTTATCATGCTACTTTGTATGCGTTGTTTGTTGGCAACCTTGTACTTTACGAAGTTTTTGGAACAGATTCCTGTTGGAACGTTTCACAAATTATACCCACCCCCTACAGGCTGAACGACATTGCTTCTTTTCAGAATTGCAATAACACTTGACCTCTCTCCACTGTGAGCTGTCAGTTGACCTTGCCTTAGAACGGGTGAATTTGATTTAGTCTCACATCACAATAATAGTTAGCGTCAGGGGCTACTTCGGTAGTCTTTTGAGACATTGGGCAAGGGAGTCAAGAATACAGCCCAACGTCCCAAAAAACTCACGCAATTACTTGACTCAAGACAAGAAAACAATCTCATGGGAAGCAATGTGTGATGGTACCATAATGTTAGTAGACCCCGCCGTACTAACGTTACTATGGATGACTAACGACGGCGTTAACATTACATCCCATCAATCCAAAGAAGGATGACACACTACATTATAATAGAACACAAAGAAACATGCCATGGCTTTCAGTCGAGAAAGCAATATATATATATAATACAATTGCATTCAGTAGCCTAAAGTAGCTATCTGGAGTTCAATCTAGTCATGTTCAGTTAGCCTAGCTATTCCTCCACCACACAGATTAGTTAGCATATAGCTAACTTACGTTACATTGAGCCATAGCTAACGCGTTAGCCTTCGTACACAGTACAGTTACCATGTTTTATTCCACACACAAACTGCTGACTTATGACAGTATTCTGTACCTTATTTTGGCCATCTCATCGCTAAAGCTAGCTAGCTAACGTTAGCTAGTACTTCATTGGTTACTTCCTAGCCGAGACCCGACGACAGGGTAATCTAGTATGGCTAATTGCTTCATTGCTAGCTAACTAACGCTAGCTAGTTTTTGTTTACTGAACCCAGTCTAATTTCTTGCAGAAAGTTGACCAGTAAGCTACCGGAGCTCACCGTGTTTCCTAATGTTCTTGTAGACCAGCTCACACGAACTGTCTGGAAGAAATTCAAACGATGCAATCACTGGAACTTTTCTCTGGTTGGACCACTTTACATTTAGCCAAAACACTGGCTAGCTAATGGAAGGAAAGAGAGAAGGGACATATTACGGCGTCAACTATTTTCGCGATTGCCTGTATGGTGTGACCGAGATCCCCTGCTGCGTTCTCAAAAATCGTCTCTGGCACTATGATGCCAAAAGCATGTAGGTCTACAATGTAAAATCGGTTCCTTCAGCTTTTCTGCAATGAATGAAAGTATTTTCCTACATTGTAAATGGTTAATAGTTTCCATGTGGCAACAGAAGATTAAATCAGAAATGCAGCAGTGGCTTGGCAGATTTATTAAGCAGGGTGCAACTGCAGCCCGCAATTCTGGGCGTTCCTGCATGTGGGCATTCATGCATCTGCAGGAACCTCTCATTATACTTCTATTGGTCCATTTTTAAGCTATGACTCCAGTATGTAGCCAGGAGACAGAGCTGCTCCAGTACAGTAGTATCTGCTGCTCGTGTCAGAAAGACAGTGAGGCAACGGGAACTGGAGTGAGAGTTCAGATCTAGGACTAATGCCACAGGGAGAAAGACAGAGATGGAGTTACGCCAGGATGTCATTGGGCCGCAAGCAAAGTTGGGAGAAGAGGAATATCGGTATTTCTGAGGAGGAATGGAGGGGGAAAATTTGTAAGAAGAGGTTGATTTGAATTTGAGGAAGATGGCAATAAAAATGTAGATGCAGTGTCGAAGAAGATTGGTGTCAAGCGCAAACAGAGTGAGCCGTGCGCCAGCCCGAGTTCTGGAAGTGAAATGGAAGTGAACGAGGACGATTTAAATGAGGTGGAAGGTGTGGTGAAAAGCTCGGAGGCCTGAACATGGCATCGATGGACATGATAAAGAAGATTCTGATCCAGTAGGAGTGACATTTTTGGAGAAAGTGGATCCTAGCCTTTTGGTGGATCCATTTGTGGTTTCAGAGTGGGTGGAAAAGGAGTTGGGTGCAGTTGAATCAGTAAATAGGGAAGCTGCAGTGGACTTGTGATATTTGTTTGTGTTTCTTCTGATCAGAGGAAGCGGGCGCTCCATCTCATGCAACTTGGGTCAAGATCTGTTTCTTGCACCATTGAAAGGAATGATTTCTGTGGTAGCGTTAAGTGTGGAGGTGGAGCAATTGAAGTTGAAGATTCCTGGTGTTTGTGACGCCTGCTGTTTGGTGCGATGCAGACCCAGTGGTGAGCGTGGTGAAACAGAGGAGTCACTGTCAGTCCTTTTGAGTTTTGAGTCAGAGTCTTTACAAGACAAGGTCATGTTAGGATGTAACAATTATCCCGTTAGAGCTTTTATGGCGAACCCACTGAGCTGTTTCAGGTGCAACATTTATCGTCATGTCGCAGCAGTGTGTAGGAGGGAGATTCCAAGATATGTGAAGTGTGCAGGAGATGGGATGGAGGATTGTGTAGTTATATGGATACATTTGTGTGTGTCAACTGTAGGGGTGCACATGTTGTTGGGGATCGGAAGTGTCCAGTGAGAGAGAGGCAGGTTGAGGTGGCTAGAGTCAGAGTAGTGCAGAAGGTAAGGCCTCCCGAGTGGAACAGCGGTTTAAGGCACTGCATTGCAGTGTTGCTACACCCTGGGGTTTGATCCCAGACGTGACCGGGAGTCCCATAGAGCAGCACACAATTGGCCCAGCGTCATCCGGGTTAGGGGGAGGGCTTGGCTGGGGGTGCTTTACTTGGCTCATCGCGCTCTAGAGGCACTTTGTGGCTGGCCTGGAGCCTGCAAGCTGACTCGGTCGTCAGTTGAACGGTGTTTCCTCCGACACATTAGTGCAGCTAGCTCCCGAGTTAAGCGAGCGGGTGTTACGAAGCAGCGCGGCTTGGCGGGTCATGTTTAGGAAGACGCATGACTCGACCTTTGCCTCTACCGAGCATGTTGGGGAACTGCAGCGATGAGACAAGATCGCAATTGGATATCACAAAATTGGGGAGAAAAAAGGGGTAAAGAGAAGAAAAAAAAGAGTTATGCAGAAGGTGTCGTATGCTGAGGCAGTGAAGAAAGTAGAGGAGGATGGGTCAAGGGTGAGGGATTCTGAGAGGATCCGTGTGAATAGTACATCTGTGCTTGCACAGAAGGATAAGCCAATGAGTGATATACAGTGCATTCGGAAAGTATTCAGACCTCTTGACTTTTCCACATTTTGTTACGTTACAGGCTTAAAATGGATTAAATAAAAACAAATCCTCTCAATCTACACACAATACCCCGGAATGACAAAGTGTAACAGGTTTTTAGAGATTTTTGCAAATGTATTAAAAATGTACATAAGTATTCAGACCCTTCGCTATGAGACTCGAAATTGAACTCGGGTGCATCCTGTTTCCATTGATCGTCCTTGAGATGTTTCTACAACTTGATTGCCCCTTACAGTTCAGTGTTGTGATACCTGTGGTAAATTCAATTAATTGGACACGATTTGGAAAGGCACATACCTGTCTATATAAGATCCCACAGTTGACAGTGTATGTCAGAGCAAAAACCATGCCATGAGGTTGAAGGAATTGTCTGTAGAGCGCCGAGACAGGATTCTGTTGAGACACAGATC
Source organism: Salvelinus alpinus (assembly GCF_045679555.1). Taxonomy (NCBI): domain Eukaryota; kingdom Metazoa; phylum Chordata; class Actinopteri; order Salmoniformes; family Salmonidae; genus Salvelinus; species Salvelinus alpinus. The sequence goes on along the minus strand of NC_092104.1, from coordinate 15,553,753 downwards.
CAGGGAAGGTTGAAGGTCCCCAAAAACAGTGGCCTCCATCATTCTAAAATGGAAGAAGTTTGGAACCACCAAGACTCTTCCTAGAGCTGGCTGCCTGGCCAAACTGAGAAATTGGGGGAGAAGGGCCTTGGTCAGGGAGGTGACCAAGAACCCGATGGTCACTCTGACAGAGCTCCAGAGTTCCTCTGTGGAGATGGAAGAACCTTCCAGAAGGACAACCATCTCTGCAGGACTCCACCAATCAGGCCTTTATGGTAGAGTGGCCAGACGGAAGCCACTCCTCAGTAAAAGGCACATGACAGCCCGCTTGGAGTTGGCCAAAAGGCACCTAAAGGACTCTCAGACCATGAGAAACAAGATTCTCCGATCTGATGAAACCAAGATTGAACTCTTTGACCTGAATGCCAAACGTAACATCTGAAGGAAACCTGGCACCATCCCTAGGATGAAGCATGGTGGTTGATGCACCATGCTGTGGGGATATTTTTCAGCGGCAGGGACTGGGAGACTAGTCAGGATCAAGGGAAAGATGAACGGCGCAAAGTACAGAGGAGGAGGAAACCTCAGACTTGGGCAAAGGTTCACCTTCCAACAGGACAACGACTCTAAGCACACAGCCAAGACAACGCAGAAGTGGCTTCAGGACAAGCCTCTGAATGTACTTTTTTTTAACATGTATTTTAGAGGCTAGATCAGCTTTAATATTGCAGATAGATTGTAGCTTCCATCAATGTAATTGTCTGCATCACTTCCAATCCCCCATATATATTTTTGCTAATATATATATAGTACCAGTCAAAAGTTTGTACACACCTAATAATTCAAGTTTTCTTTATTTTTACTATTTTCTACATTGTAGAATAATAGTGAAGACATAAAAACTATGAAATAACACGTATAGAATCATGTAGTAACCAAAAAAGTGTTAAACAATTATTGTTTCCAGTACTTGCCTTATATTATCTCTCATGTATCGTCCATGTAAAAAACCTGTCTGATTAGAATGAATAATGTCCGACAATACCTTTTTAATTCTATGAGCTATACATTTTGCTAGAAGTTTTGCATCACAACACTGAAGTTTAAGGGGCCTCCAATTTTTTTTAAATGGACTGGATCTTTATATTTCACACTTGTATCCTGTTTCAGTAATAATGAAATCAGACCTTCTTGTTGAGTGTCTGATAATCTACCATTTACATTAGAGTTGTTAAAACATGCCAGTAACGGACCTCTGAGTATATCAAAAAAGGTTTTGTATACCTCAACTGATATGCCATCCAGCCCTGGAGTTTTCCTGGACTTAAAGCTTTAATTGCATCAAGAAGTTCCTCCTTTGTAATTTCGCCTTCACATGAGTCTTTCTGCACGGTTGTTAATTTTACATTATTAATAGAAAAAAAATCCATACAATTAGCGTCGGTTAGAGGAGATGGAGGAGACTGAAACAAAAACATGTGCTTAAAGTACTTTGCTTCCTCTTTCAAAATTTGTTCAATCATGGGTAACTGTCATTTGTAACAAGTTTCAGTAAATTATTTTTGGTAGCATTTCTATGTTGAAGATTTAAAAATTATTTGGTGCATTTGTCCCCATATTCTATCCGGTTTGCTTTATTTTTTATAATATATTACACTTTAGTTTCTTAAATAAGTGAGGGAAAAAACTATTTATTCAATTTTAGAATAAGGCTGTAACGTAACAACATGTGGAAAAAGTCAGGGGGTCTGAATACCTTCCGAATGCACTATATGCCCCACTAAGGTTGGCTTCTTAGCGTCAGTGGTGGAAAAAGTACCCAATTGTCATACTAAAGTATAGATACCTTAATTGAAAGTTACTCAAGTAAATGTCACCCAGTAAAATACTACTTGAGTAAAAGTCTAGAATTATTTGGTTCTAAATATACTTCACTATCAAAAGTAAATGTAATTGCTAAAATATACTTAAGTATCAAAAGTAAAAGTATAAATAATTTCAAATTCCTTATATTAAGCAAAGCAGACGGCACCATTTTCTTGTTTCAATTTTTTTACGGATAGCCAGGGGCAGAAGCCAACACTCAGACATCATTTACAAAAGATGCATTTGTGTAATGAGCCTTTCCCGATCAGAGGCAAAAGGATTGTCTTGATAAGTGCGTGAATTGGACAATTTTCCTGTCCTGCTAAGCATTCAAAACGAGTACTTTTGGGTGCCAGGTAAAATGTGTGGCGTATGGATCCCTACTCACAGGGATCCGCTTAGGCTCCCTCACACTTCGCACACCATCCTCTACTTTTCTCACTGCCTCAGCATACTGAGTGTACAAAACATTAGGAACACCTGCTCTTTCCATGACAGACTGACCAGGTGAAAGCTATGATCCTTTATTGATGTCACCTGTTAAATCCACTTCAATCGGTGTAGATGAAGGGGAGAAGACAGGTTGAATCCAACGTTACTGAAGCACATGTTATTCCTATCACTCTATATTGGCCTCAGCCTACTCACAGGGATCCTCTTAGGATCCCTTGCCCTGGACCCATCATCTTCCTCTGCTACTCTCTTCACTGCCTCAGCATACGACACCTTCTGTATCTGTACTACTCTGATCCTGGCAACCTCAACTTGCCTCTCTCTCACCGGACACTTCGGATCTCCCGCACCATGGGTACCCCTACAGTTAACACACCCAACTTTTTCCACTGATACTAAACATTGCTTTGTCTAATGCCCTCCTGCACACCTCTCACATCCAGAAATCTCCATTCTACACACTGCTGCAACATGACCATAAGCTTGGCACCTAAAACACTGTAAAATGTTCGGGACAACTGACACATCCTAATTTGACTGTTGGGTAATGACCTTGCATCAAAACTCAGTAGGACAGACTGTCTTCTCTGTTTCACCACACTCTCCACCGGGTATGCGTCACACCAAACGGCAGGCGACACAGACAACGGGAATCTTCAATTTCAGTTGATCTTCAACACTTAATGCCACCGCAGTTATCACTCCTTTCAATTGCGCCCTGCTCCGTAGAGCAAAGCAAGTCACAGATGTCTCTAGGCGCGGAACGCCCACTTGGTCTGAACGGAAGAAACACAAAAAAAACATCATGAGACAGTCATCCTGAGTATCTCTAGGGCAGAGGAAAGCACCTCCACCACTGCACTCCATCTGAGCATCACCAACACCGGGCAAGGGAACTTCGCTGTTGATGAGACTATCACCAACACTGTGGACGAGATCCAGGCCAACACATCTTTAGAAGCCTCTCCGGTTTTATCATCTCTGTATTCCTGCATTGAGTTCCTCCTGCCAGAGGTTAATCAGAGGATGATGCCAACAGCCAACGATGTGGTAGCCAGTGATGGGGCCCCAGTTGTTCCGAGTCAGAACATTCTGAAGATAACCATGAGGAAGATCATAGTCCAAATTCCCTGTCCACACGTCCTTAACCCTATTTGACCAGGCACTGGCAGGATAACCAAAGGTTACAGTAAGCAGTTTCCTTGAGGATGACACTGTGTCCTGGATGCCATCGTCACCGCTGTGGATATGAACCTGTATGTATGCTGCCCTATCCAGGTCCTTCTGCTGTGGTAGAAAGAAGAAGAGTTACAGAGACACACGCAGTAAACAACAACAACAACAGACAGAACCACTGTGGTTTACATCAGCCACATTTATATTTACAAGCATACATACATTTTTGGGGGGTTCATTCTTCATGTTTAATAAGCTAAACATCTAATCTTCAGTCCTTCCATGTCTCAGAAAGGCACGTTTGAAAGCATTGTAAGAAATACTGGTGTGGAAACATTTTGAGAATTCCAAATGTATTGATTACATCACTTCTTTATTGCTCTGTACAAATAAAACAATACAACTATGAACATGTGTCAAATAAAAACAAACAAAAACGTGTTCACTTAATACTTTCTTACTTCTGTTTCTGAGGAGCATCATGCTGTAACAGTGTCATACATAAAACCCAGTGTTTAGTGGGCTGCAGTCAGAACAGGAAGTAGGAAGAGGTAGACAGGAAGTCAAGCAGGGAATTTAGGGGTGGGGTCAAACGTACGCACGCAAACAGTTATTATTCTGCTAAACAAACTGATTAAAAGGTTAAGAAAATAAAGCTATTTTTACCAGTTAGGGGCTAGACACCATTACAAACATGCTCTTTCTTTTGTCAAAAATAATTCAGAGCTTGACTAACAGATCTGTGCTTCAGATGGGTTCAAACTGGGAAATGTGTGGCGTCATCAGTGAGGCATATCAGCAATATGTCTGCAGCTGTATGACAGTATAACACACGGTGCATCCCAATCAATAAATGGTGTCTGCTGGTGACACCATAGAAATGAGTAGGGATCTTTATGGATGACATATTGTCTTAGCAAATTAATATTGATCATCTCAAATGTACATCCTAAAGTGTAAAAAACAAAAGAAAGCAACAACAAAAAAGATTGAAACGAAACCTTGAACGGGTTCATTGTGAAGGCATTCAGCCGGTCTCTCTCTGCCACAGACAGAGGAAGACAGAGCCATGACATCAGGCTCCAAATAAATACCCTCTAGAAATATGAGTAACTTCCAATCCTCGTCTGTCCGTTACCCTATTATTTCATAGGGTGAAGGGGGTAAGGGGGAGCTTTTCCAGTTTGACAAAAATAAGCGGGCACATCTAAAATAAAACCCTATTCCCCATACAGTGCACTACTTCTGGCCAGAGCCACGGTAGTGTATTTATGGGGAATAGTGTATGATTTGAGATGTCGCCCCGCTCCTGCTTCATACAACAATAGCCGGTTGCGAATCCTCCTCCACCTCCACCTCGCTACCCTCCACCTGGATCGCAGAGTTCACCTGTCCCTCTGCTGACACCTGCAACACCCGGATCTCAACACCCGCTTCCTTCAGTCTCTCTATGTCCTCCTCACACATCTCGGTCACCTCCCCGTCCACCAACATGGCTGTTTCCGACAATGCTGCCACACCTACGGGCTCCACGGTAACATGCTCCACGCTTATCCCGTCCTCTAGTAGAAGGGTCTCCCTCTCGCCTCCCTTCTCCTCACCGGCCACTTCCCCTTGCGTTGCCACGGTGGCGGCAGCAATGACCAGTTCCTGGGTTATCAGCTTGTCGTCTGTGACGCTGTGCAGGTCACGGAGATGTTGGCGGAGGTCGTCGGGCTGGGTGAACCAGAGGTCACACATGGTGCAATGGTTAGGCTTTTCTCCCGTGTGTGTCGTCAGGTGGTCTTTAAACAGCTCCCAGCTGTTGAACACACTGCTGCACACCTGGGGAGGGGGGAGAGGTCATTTTACAATCCAGCATATGCCCTACTCAGGGATGTGATGGGTGATTTTGACTCCTTATAAATCAAGAAAAAACAAGAGCGTTCTCTGCACCTGACATTCGTAGAGTTTCTTGCGTCCCTTCTTGGCCCCCGCGCCGTTCTGACAGGCAGCCATGTGACATTTCAATGTGCTGTTCCTGGCAAAGCGCTCATGGCAGTCTGGACACGCAAACGGTTTCTCACCTACACACACAAGGGATAAACTACTTATTACATCCACTGCATAACTCAGGAGATTCTATTAAGGTGGTCTGATTTACATTCACTTCACAAGAACAGGTCATTCACTCATCAATGCACAATCAAAGAGATCACACTCAGAGAGAAGGTGTTGTTGATGTGCAATGAAGTGCTGTTGTTGCTATGTTTTAGTCTGCCTAGAAACTACAAATGCACAAAACATTAGGAACACCTTCAACAGAAAAGCCTCAAATTCGTCAGGGCATGGACTCTACAAAGGGTCAAAAGTGTTGCACAGGGATGCTGGCCCATGTTGACTCCAATACATCCAACAGTTGTGTCAAGTTGCCTGGACGTCCTTTGGGTGGTGGACCCTTCTTGATACACACGGAAGACTGTTGAATGTGAGAAACCCAGCAGTGTTGCAGTTCTTGACACAAACCGGTGCACCTGGCACCTACTACCATAAGCCGTTCAAAGACACTTAAACATTTTGTCTTGCTCATTCACCCTCTAAAATGGCACACATCCACAATCCATGTTTCAAGGTTTAAACATCCTTCTTTAACCCTTTTACTCCCCTTAAATCCACTTCAATCAGTGTAGATTAACAGATGACATCAATAAGGAATCATAGCTTTCACCTGGATATCTATCTGGTCAGTCTATCATGGAAAGAGCAGGTGTTCCTAATGTTTTGTACACTCAGTGTATAGTTAACTCAGGCACTTCTACAAATATGAACCCCTTAATTAATACCTCTTGGTATGATAACTCTTACCAGTGTGCTTTCGTAAGTGCTCCTTGAAGTGTCCAAAGTGGTCAAATTGCTTGTCACAGTACTCGCACACGTGTGTCTTCTTCTTCTGGGACTGGCTGCGCGACAGCTCCTCCGCCTCGTAATGTAACGTGTTCAAGTGCTGTTTCAGCGCCCCCTCCCGCGTGTACGCCTTCCCGCAGTGGCAACACGCATGAGGCTTGTCCAGCGCGGCCATGTGCGCGCGCATGTGCTGTTTAAGGTGATAGTACAGGCGGAAGCTGCGGTCACATTTGTTGCAGCGGAACATGTTGTCCAGCTGAGAGATCTGGACCTCGACCATCTCCAGACTCTCGAGAGTCTTGGGAGGTGTCACCGTCTCCTCCTGATACACCATCTCCTGGATCACACACACACAAACCATGATGTATGGATGCATTGAGATGAAAGGATGACTTGTTTTGAGAAAGATTGGAAACGTCAACAAAACATATTCTTATATATAATTGTTTTTTTGTTTTGATGGTTTTTACATGTGCCACAGAGAAACAGAGTGCTTTGTTTACCTCCTCCAGTCCTTCCTTCTTCAGGACATGCAGCGTTAGCCCCCCCTGCTGGTACTTGCTGGTAATGTCAGCAAGCAGAGCCAGGGCAGAGTCATCCGAGACTGCCTGGGTGTTCCGAACAGCGTCCACCACCTCCTCCAGCCCCGTCTCCTCCACCTCAATGGTACCCTCCCCGATCTCAATCTCCACCTGCAAGGACAGACTTGGGTCAGCACAGCAATACATATCAGGAGGGAAGGCAGCATACCACCCTGCATACCACTGTTGGCTTGCTTCTGAAGCTAAGCAGGGTTGGTCCTGGTCAGTCCCTGGATGGGAGACCAGATGCTGCTGGAAGTGGTGTTGGAGGGCCAGTAGGAGGCACTCTTTCCTCTGGTCTAAAAAATATCCCAATGCCCCAGGGCAGTGATTGGGGACACTGCCCTGTGTAGGGTGCAGTCTTTCGGATGGGACGTTAAACGGGTGTCCTGACTCTCTGAGGTCATTAAAGATCCCATGGCACTTATCATAAGAGTAGGGGTGTTAACCCCGGTGTCCTGGCTAAATTCCCAATCTGGCCCTCAAACCATCATGGTCACCTAATAATCCCCAGTTTACAATTGGCTCATTCATCCCCCTCCTCTCCCCTGTAACTATTCCCCAGGTCGTTGCTGCAAATGAGAACGTGTTCTCAGTCAACTTACCTGGTAAAATAACGGTAAAAAAAAAATATATATATATATAAGAAAATAAATAAAAAAGGACGGATGATGAGGAGGATGAGTATCATTTGGAACACTTTTTTTGCACTTTATGCCGATTTTATGTCATTACAAACATAATGTGCCATTGTAGATCTCTAACCTGCTCCCCATCCACTGAGGGAAGAGTCTCAGATATCTTCCTCTTCTTGGCCTTGCTATTCCCTGCCGCCAGAGCCTGGGATAGCTGGAAGAGGGTGCCATCACCCATCCTATGGAGAAGAGAGAGAGGGTTATATTCATTCAAAGTGCTTTATGTTCCAACAGATACCATTAAACAAGAATAGAACCCAACACCACACCAAAAGGGGGCAAGCCTTCAGAAAGTGTTCACACCCCTTGACTTTTTCCACATTTTGTTGTGTTAGAGCCTGAATGTAAAATGTTTTATTTTTGTTTATTGAATGTTTAAAACATATAATATACTTGCAGTAAAGCCGCTCAACAACTACATCACATTAGTCATCTAACAGACTCCCATCCAGAATGACACACAGAAGCAACCAGGGTCAACACCCTGGTCAAGGGCACGTCGACAGATCTAACACAAGGTCAAAAAACGGGGACCAGAAACAGCGATCCATCAGCCGACGGCCCAAGCTCCCAACCACCAGCCCTCCAAGATCCCTCCCCACAGTTCCCCAAGAGCTGCCCCTCAACCATCTGAGACCCCCCACCCAGTAAAAAAATTACAAAAAAATAAAAAATAATATCCCATTCCCCACCCCCAAGACCCCCCCCCCATGCACCAACAAAATATATATAAAAAAAGAGAAAGACAAAGCAAAACAGAAAACAACAATGCAAAAAACAACAAAGACATCAAGGACAACAAAATCATGACCGCAAGGCCAACTGAATATGTTTGAGTGCATATATGGCACTATTTACCTGCGTGTGTGTCCGTGTATGTGCACATTTGAATGAGAGTGTGAGTATATGCATGTGTACAAACACCTTCACGGCATCAGCCTTCATGCAAACCCGGCATTAGCTGTAACAACACTGTCCCTCAGTGTCATTCAAACATACTTTTTGTTTTATACTTTTATCTTTGACCATCATTCTATACGCCGCCCAACAACTCCACTCCCACTTGTCTCCAATTCCACATCCCAAACCTCAGCTTCCCTCAGCCCCTCCCACCTAGCTCTGCTGGCCACCCACTTCAGATTTCTACACACCACATATTTTTCAACTATGCTGGGATGTTTAACATAGAAATTCAATCTATCTAATCGAATCCACAGACTGCGAGTTGAAGATAAATACTTTTACTAAGAGTATTAGTATATTATTAATTGACTGACCTGGTCTCTCCAGATCTCCCAACAGTACTAAACTCAGCAACAAAAAAAAGAAACGTCCTCTCACTGTCAACTGCGTTTATTTTCAGAAAACTTAACGTGTAAATATTTGTATGAACATAACAAGATTCAACAACTGAGACATAAACTGAACAAGTTCCACAGATATGTGACAAACAGAAATTGAATAATGGGTCCCTGAACAAGAGGGGGGTCAAAATCAAAAGTAACAGTCAGTATCTGGTGTGGCCACCAGCTGCATTAAGTACTGCAGTGCATCTCATCCTCATGGACTGCACCAGATTTGCCTGTTCTTGCTGTGAGATGTTACCCCACTCTTCCACCAAGGCACCTGCAAGTTCCCGGACATTTCTGGGGGGGAAATGTCCCTAACCCGCACCCTCCGATCCAACAGGTCCCAGACGTGCTCAATGGGATTGAGAGCCGGGCTCTTCGCTGGCCATGGCAGAACACTGGCATTCCTGTCTTGCAGGAAATCACGCACAGAATGAGCAGTATGGCTGGTGGCATCGTCATGCTGGAGGATCATGTCAAGATGAGCCTGCAGGAAGGGTACCACATGGGGGAGGAGGATGTCTTCCCTGTATCTCACAGTGTTGAGATTTCCTGCAATGACAACAAGCTCAGTTTGATGATGCTGTGACACACCACCCCGGACCATGACGGACCCTCCACCTCCAAATCGATCCCGCTCCAGAGTACAAGCCTCGGTGTAACGCTCATTCCTTCGACGATAAACGTGAATCCGACCATCACCCCTGGTGAAACAAAACCGCGACTCGTCAGTGAAGAGCACTTTTTGACAGTCCTGTCTGGTCCAGCAACGATGGGTTTGTGCCCATAGGCGACGTGGTTGCTGGTGATGTCTGGTGAGGACCTGCCTTACACCAGGCCTACAAGCCCTCAGTCCAGCCTCTCTGTCTATTGCGGACAGTCTGAGCACTGATGGAGGGATTGTGCGTTCCTGGTGTAACTATAAGAATCCAAGATGGCGTAGCAGTCGGACGTGTGTTTGTATTGTCCTGTAAATAGTAAATAGTCTTCGTATTTTTCGTATACATTTCGTATATATTTTAATTTCACTTTCCATCTAGGAACTGAATATACATTCCTACATTCCGCCTCACCCAATGTGGTACGGACCTGCTATTTTTTTTATACTTTAGAACCGTAACCCCAAGCAGAAGCTAGCCAGATAACTAGCTACTAGCTAGTAGTCAGTTAGCCACTGCTGCGGTCTTCACCCTCAACTCGGACACAGCCAGCTTCAATACCGGGCCAATACCTGCCAGTCTGCAAGCGCGATATCAACCCAGAGCATATAGGACTGCTTTTTCTCTACCACATCACCGGATTCCTGACGCAAGCTCTGGACAATTACACCGTATCATCACAGCTAGCTAGCTGCAACCGTGTGGCTACTACTGGCTAACACCTCTGTCCCGAAGCAAGCACCAGTTAGCCTTGAGCTAGCCTCGAGCTAGGCCCATCTGCCGGCTAGCTGAAGAGGTCTACCAGCGAATTCTTGGGCTACAATACCAGCTACAAGCTGGTAGGAACTGAATATACATTCCTACATTCCGCCTCACCCAATGTGGTACAGACCCGCTATTTTTTTTATACTTTAGAACCGTAACCCCAAGCAGAAGCTAGCCAGATAACTAGCTACTAGCTAGTAGTCAGTTAGCCACTGCTGCGGTCTTCACCCTCAACTCGGACACAGCCAGCTTCAATACCGGGCCAATACCTGCCAGTCTGCAAGCGCGATATCAACCAGAGCATATAGGACTGCTTTTTCTCTACCACATCACCGGATTCCTGACGCAAGCTCTGGACAATTACACCGTATCATCACAGCTAGCTAGCTGCAACCGAGTGGCTACTACTGGCTAACACCTCTGTCCCGAAGCAAGCACCAGTTAGCCTTGAGCTAGCCTCGAGCTAGGCCCATCTGCCGGCTAGCTGAAGAGGTCTACCAGCGAATTCTTGGGCTACAATACCAGCTACAAGCTGGTAGGAACTGAATATACATTCCTACATCCCGCCTCACCCAATGTGGTACGGACCTGCTATTTTATTTTTTTATTATTTTTTTTTAAATTATTATTATTATTTTTTTATTATTTTTTTATTTATTTTTTTTATTTATTTTTGCCGCTGCTAGTAGCGGAGTGGAGGCCTCCTCTGCTCCATCTACGGCTGCCCCCTGGACACTATGATCACTTGGCTACATAGCTGATGCATGCTTGACTGTCCATTAATTCACGGTACTCCATTCTGTTTATTTGTGTTTTATCTGTCGGCTCTGTGCTTTAACTCAGGATCTGTGTGTAGTTAATCCGACCCTCTCTGCCTAGTCGTCGCCATTTTTTACCTGTTGTTGCTGTGTTAGACTAGCACCCTGTTATTGCTGCTGTTATCTTACCTGTTGTTTTAGCTAGCTCTCCCAATCAAGACCTGCAATCACTTTATGCCTTATTGTATGTCTCTCTCAAATATCAATATGCCTTGCATACTGTTGTTCAGGCTAGTTTTCATTATCATTGTTTTGGTTTGCAATGGACCCTGTAGTTCCACTCTCCGTACCTCTGATACCCCCTTTGTCCCACCCCCCACACATGCGGTGACCTCACCCATTGAGACCAGCATGTCCAGAGATACAACCTCTCTTATCATCACCCAAGGCCTGGGCTTGCCTCCGCTGTACCCGCGCCCCTCCATACCCCTGTCTGCACATTATGCCCAGAATCTATTCTACCACGCCCATAAATCTGCTCCTTTTTTTCTTTGTCCCCAACGCTCTAGGCGACCAGTTTTGATAGCCTTTAGCCGCACCCTCATCCTACTACTCCTCTGTTCCTCAGGTGATGTGGAGGTAAACCCAGGCCCTGCATGTCCCCAGTCACCCTCATTTGTTGACTTCTGCGATCGAAAAAGCCTTGGCCTCATGCATGTCAACATCAGAAGCCTCCTCCCTAAGTTTGCCTTACTCACCGCTTTAGCACACTCTGCCAATCCTGATGTCCTTGCCGTGTCCGAATCCTGGCTTAGGAAGGCCACCAAAAATTCTGAGATTTCCATACCCAACTATAACACTTTCCGTCAAGATAGAACTGCCAAAGGGGGAGGAGTTGCAATCTACTGCAGAGATAGCCTGCAAAGTTCTGTCATACTTTCCAGGTCTATGCCCAAACAGTTCGAACTTCTAATTTTAAAAATTAATCTCTCCAGAAATAAGTCTCTCACTGTTGCCGCCTGCTACCGACCCCCCTCAGCTCCCAGCTGTGCCCTGGACACCATCTGTGAATTGATCGCTCCCCATCTAGCTTCAGAGTTTGTTCTGTTAGGTGACCTAAACTGGGATATGCTTAACACCCCGGCAGTCCTACAATCCAAGCTTGATGCCCTCAATCTCACACAAATCATCAAGGAACCCACCAGGTACAACCCTAAATCCGTAAACATGGGCATCCTAATAGACATTATCCTGACCAACCTGCCCTCCAAATACACCTCTGCTGTCTTCAATCAAGATCTCAGCGATCACTGCCTCATTGCCTGTATCTGCCACGGGTCCGCGGTCAAACGACCACCCCTCATCACTGTCAAACGCTCCCTAAAACACTTCTGCGAGCAGGCCTTTCTAATCGACCTGGCCCGGGTACCCTGGAAGGATATTGACCTCATCCCGTCAGTTGAGGATGCCTGGTCATTCTTTAAATGTTACTTCCTCACCATATTAGACAAGCATGCTCCGTTCAAAAAATGCAGAACCAAGAACAGATATAGCCCTTGGTTCACTCCAGACCTGACTGCCCTCGACCAGCACAAAAACATCCTGTGGCGAACTGCAATAGCATCGAAGAGCCCCCGCGATATGCAACTGTTCAGGGAAGTCAGGAACCAATTCACGCAGTCAGTCAGGAAAGCAAAGGCCAGCTTTTTCAAGCAGAAATTCGCATCCTGTAGCTCTAACTCCAAAAAGTTCTGGGATACTGTAAAGTCCATGGAGAACAAGAGCACCTCCTCCCAGCTGCCCACTGCACTGAGGCTAGGTAACACGGTCACCACCGATAAATCCGTGATAATCGAAGACTTCAACAAGCATTTCTCAATGGCTGGCCATGCCTTCCTCCTGGCGACTCCAACCTTGGCCAACAGCCCCGCCCCCCCCGCTGCTACTCGCCCAAGCCTCCCCAGCTTCTCCTTTACCCAAATCCAGATAGCAGATGTTTTGAAAGAGCTGGAAAACCTGGACCCATACAAATCAGCTGGGCTTGACAATCTGGACCCCCTATTTCTGAAACTGTCCGCCGCCATTGTCGCACCCCCTATTACCAGCCTGTTCAACCTCTCCTTCGTATCATCTGAGATCCCCAAGGATTGGAAAGCTGCCGCGGTCATCCCCCTCTTCAAAGGGGGAGACACCCTGGACCCAAACTGTTACAGACCTATATCCATCCTGCCCTGCCTATCTAAGGTCTTCGAAAGCCAAGTCAACAAACAGATCACTGACCATCTCGAATCCCACCGTACCTTCTCCGCTGTGCAATCCGGTTTCCGAGCCGGTCACGGGTGCACCTCAGCCACGCTCAAGGTACTAAACGACATCATAACCGCCATCGATAAAAGACATTACTGTGCAGCCGTCTTCATCGACCTGGCCAAGGCTTTCGACTCTGTCAATCACCATATTCTTATCGGCAGACTCAGTAGCCTCGGTTTTTCTAATGACTGCCTTGCCTGGTTCACCAACTACTTTGCAGACAGAGTTCAGTGTGTCAAATCGGAGGGCATGTTGTCCGGTCCTCTGGCAGTCTCTATGGGGGTACCACAGGGTTCAATTCTCGGGCCGACTCTTTTCTCTGTATACATCAATGATGTTGCTCTTGCTGCGGGCGATTCCCTGATCCACCTCTACGCAGACGACACCATTCTATATACTTCCGGCCCTTCCTTGGACACTGTGCTATCTAACCTCCAAACGAGCTTCAATGCCATACAACACTCCTTCCGTGGCCTCCAACTGCTCTTAAACGCTAGTAAAACCAAATGCATGCTTTTCAACCGTTCGCTGCCTGCACCCGCACGCCCGACTAGCATCACCACCCTGGACGGTTCCGAACTAGAATATGTGGACATCTATAAGTACCTAGGTGTCTGGCTAGACTGCAAACTCTCCTTCCAGACTCATATCAAACATCTCCAATCCAAAATCAAATCAAGAATCGGCTTTCTATTCCGCAACAAAGCCTCCTTCACTCACGCCGCCAAACTTACCCTAGTAAAACTGACTATCCTACCGATCCTCGACTTCGGCGATGTCATCTACAAAATAGCTTCCAACACTCTACTCAGCAAACTGGATGCAGTTTATCACAGTGCCATTCGTTTTGTTACTAAAGCACCTTATACGACCCACCACTGCGACCTGTATGCCCTAGTCGGCTGGCCCTCGCTACATGTTCGTCGTCAGACCCACTGGCTCCAGGTCATCTACAAGGCTATGCTAGGTAAAGTGCCGCCTTATCTCAGTTCACTGGTCACGATGGCTACACCCACCCGCAGCACGCGCTCCAGCAGGTGTATCTCACTGATCATCCCTAAAGCTAAAACCTCATTTGGACGCCTTTCCTTCCAGTTCTCTGCTGCCTGCGACTGGAACGAATTGCAAAAATCTCTGAAGTTGGAGACTTTTATCTCCCTCAACAACTTTAAAAATCTGCTATCCGAGCAGCTAACCGATCGCTGCAGCTGTACATAGTCCATCTGTAAACTACCCACCCAATTTACCTACCTCACCCCCCATACTGCTTTTATTTATTTACTTTTCTGCTCTTTTGCACACCAGTATCTCTTCTTGCACATGATCATCTGATGATTTATCACTCCAGTGTTAATCTACTAAATTGTAATTATTCGATTTATTGCCTACCTCATGCCTTTTGCACACATTGTATATAGATTCTCCTTTTTTCTACCATGTTATTGACTTGTTTATTGTTTACTCCATGTGTAACTCTGTGTTGTCTGTTCACACTGCTATGCTTTATCTTGGCCAGGTCGCAGTTGCAAATGAGAACTTGTTCTCAACTAGCCTACCTGGTTAAATAAAGGTGAAATAAATAAAATAAAAATAAAAAACTCGGGCAGTTGTTACCATCCTGTACCTGTCCCGCAGGTATGATGTTTGGATGTACCGATCCTGTGCAGGTGTTGTTACACATGGTCTGCCACTGCGAGGACGATCAGCTGTCCGTCCTGTCTCCCTGTAGCTCTGTCTTCGGCGTCTCACAGTACAGACATTGCAATTTATTGTCCTGGCCACATCTGCAGTCCTCATGCCTCCTTGCAGCATGCCTAAGGCACGTTCACGCAGATGAGCAGGGACCCTGGGCATCTTTCTTTGTGTTTTTCAGAGTCAGTAGAAAGGACTCTTTAGGTCCTAAGTTTTCATAATTGTGACCTTAATTGCCTACCATCTGTAAGCTGTTAACGACTGTTCCACAGGTGCATGTTCATGATTTTTTTATGGATTATTGAACAAGCATGGGAAACGGTGTTTAAACCCTTTACAATGAAGATCTGTGAAGTTATTTGGATTTTTACAAATTATCTTTGAAAGACTGGGTCCTGAAAAAATGACGTTTCTTTTTTTACTAAGTTTATTTCTAGGGTCAATTTTAGATCAATGTTCTGCATTTTCAGCCATTCCTGAAAGAGAAAACAGGCTACCTGAGGGCAATACTAAAATAAATGGTCTATTGATTCTGTATCCTCACAACTAAATCTGCAGAGCTTTGATGATTGAATGCAACATCATTTAACATTTTGTTGTTGGCAAGAATTCTATATAATACTTTTAGCTGAAAAGCACAAAGTCTTGAATCTTGCGTCATTATTTTTACATCACCTCATACACCCTGTACCGTGGAATTGGTACATCATAAATCTCTTCCCAAATATTTTGCAATCTGTATGGCACAGCTGTCAACATCCTGGTCCTCAAATGAAACTGGTATATTTTCCTATTTATGCTATTTGTATTCCTCTGTCAGTTGATTCTTTATATTGGGCAGACAGACCAGTTCCCTACCTCCTTCCGCTGCCAACTGCCTCGTCCATTTTTGGGGCAATGCTGTAATCAATTGGTTGTACTCTTGGATTGAGCAGACCTTCCCATAGAATTCTGATCACTCCATGAAAGACATAACTCTACCATAACAATTTACAATATAATTTACAAACAAAATACCCTTTTCAAACATCTTTCCCATAAATACAGGTATTTTATCAACCAGCACATTTGAGTTCAGCCATAATATTTATTCCACTCAAAATTGATTAAAATTGAGATTGTGTAGGCTAGTGACACTATACCCTATAAAGTGGAATATAAAAAAATATAAAAAATTAAAAGCTGAAATGTCTTGAGTCGATAAGTATTGAACCCCTTTGTTAGGGCAAGTCTAAATAAGTTCAGGAGTAAAACATGTGCTTAACAAGTCACTTAATAAATTGCATGGACTACCTCATCTCTGTGCATCACACAATTATCTGTAAAGTCCTTCAGTCGAGCAGTGAATTTCAAACACAGACTGAACCACAAAGACCAGGGAGGATTTCCAATGCTTCGCAAAGAAGGGCACCTATTGGTAGATGGGTAAAAAAATAAAATAAAGGAAACATTGAATATCTGTTTGAGCATGTGTAACAGTATAACTTTAGTACGTCCCCTCGCCCCGACACGGGCGCGAACCAGGGACCCTCTGCACACATCAACAACTGACACCCACGAAGCGTCGTTACCCATCGCTCCACAAAAGCCGCGGCCCTTGCAGAGCAAGGTGCAACCCTACTTAAGTCTCAGAGCAAGTGACGTAACTGATTGAAATGCTAGTAGCGCGTACCTGCTAACTAGCTAGCCATTTCACATCCGTTACACTCACCCCCCTTTCAACCTCCTCCTTTTCCGCAGCAACCAGTGATCCGGGTCAACAGCATCAATGTAACAGTATAACTTTAAACCGTCCCCTCGCCCCGACACGGGCGCGAACCAGGGACCCTCTGCACACGTCAACAACAGTTGCCCACGAAGCGTCGTTACCCATCGCTCCACAAAAGCCGCGGCCCTTGCAGAGCAAGGTGCAACCCTACTTAAGTCTCAGAGCAAGTGACGTAACTGATTGAAATGCTAGTAGCGCGTACCTGCTAACTAGCTAGCCATTTCACATCCGTTACACATGTTGAAGTTATTCATTACACTTTGGATGGTGTATCAATACACCCAGTCACTACAAAGATACAGGCATCCTTCCTAACTCAGTTAGGTGAGAGGCCTAGTTACAGTTTTGACTTAAATCAGCTTGAAGATCTATGGCAAGACTTGAAAATGTCCGTCTAGCAATGACAGACGCTGCTCGGAACACCTAGACAACAAACTTGACAGCTTGAAGAAATAAAAAAATGATGTGAAACTATTGGACAATCCAGGTGTGCAAAGCTCTTAGAGACTTACCCAGAAACACTCACATCTGTAATCACTGCCAAAGGTGATTCTAACATGTACTGACTCAGGGGCGTGAATACTTTCTGTATTTCATTTTCAATACATTTGCTAACATTTTTATAAACATGTTTTCACTTTGTCATTATGGTGTATTTTGTGTGGATGGGTGAAAGAACACAATCTAATCCATTTTGAATTCTCTAACACAGTGGTTCCCAAACGTTTTATAGTCCCGTACCCCTTCAAACATTCAACCTCCAGCTGCGTACCCCCTCTAGCACCAGGGTCAGCACACTCTCAAATGTTGTTTTTGCCATCATTGTAAGCCTGCCACACACACTATAAGATACATTTATTAAACATAAGAATGAGTTTGTCACTTCCCACGAACCGGGTTGTGACAAAGAGCTCTTATAGGACTAGGGAACAAATAATAATCAATAATTTTGCTCTATATTTAACCATCTTACATATAAAACCTTATTTGTTCATCGAAAATTGTGAATAACTCACCACAGGTTAATGAGAAGGTTGTGCTTGAAAGGATGCACATAACTCTGCAATGTTGGGTTGTATTGGAGAGCCTGTCGTTATGGCTGCAGGGGGCGTATTGGAAAAACTGGAAAATATGTGCCAATTTTCAAACGGCCTCTTAATCAATTTTTGCTCTTACAATATGCATATTAATATTAATATTGGATAGAAAACAATCTCTAGTTTCTAAAACCGTTCTAATTTTTTCTCTGAGTGGTACAGAAGTCATTTGGCAGCACTTTCCCTGACCAAGAAGTAGAATGTCAGAAATCTATGCTCGCTTCAACGTTATGCCTATACATGGTCATTATACGTAAGACCCTACGTACACTCCGTACGCCTTGCTCTGGGTGTCAAGAGGGTATGAGAGAAGAAATTTAGTGAATATCTTGTTCAGAGGTTGAATAAGAGCTATTTCTTTGACGTGACCGACCACTTCCGGAAGTCTGAAGCGCGCGACTTGGGAGTGATATTGCGTTCTGTTTTGCTGCTGTTTTGGACGGGAACAATCTCCGGCTGGGTTTTTATTTGATAAATGAGACCATATCTTCGTAATGTATGTTTTTTCAATATAGTTTAATCAGATTATTTGAATTTTTTTCGGGAGTTTTGCCGTGTTCCGTTCTCTGACTTTTTTAACGTTGGACAAATCCGTGCCAGTCGACCAGTGCCAATGCTAAGTGAGAAGGGAAAGTTGCCATCCTGACTCCAAACAACGACTCATCTGGACAAAGGACACCCTGATCAACATTCTGATGAAAGATCAGCCAAAGTAAGACCCAATTTATAATGTTATTTCATATATCTGTCGTGCATGTCAACTGGTCGCGGGCGCCCAAGTGTGTCTGGCTATTGTGGCTATGCTAACATAGCGCTACATTTTGTTTTCGCTGTAAAACATTTAATAAATCGGAAATATTGTCTGGAATCACAAGAATCCTGTCTTTCAATTGCTGCACAGTATGTATTTCTCAGATATGTTTTATGATGAGTAATTAGTTATTTGACGTTGGTGTCTGTAAATGTTATGGCTGCTTTCGGTGCAATTTCTGATTGTAGCTGAAATGTAATTTATGATTTATACCATAAATATGCACATTTTTCAAAAAAAACATATGCTATACAATAAATATGTTATCAGACTGTCATCTTATGAAGTTGTTTCTTGGTTAGTGGCTATATATATCTTTATTTGGTCGAATTAGTGATAGCTAGTGACGGAGTAAAAAACTGATGGAGTTAGAAAAGTGCTCTCTTTTGCTGACGTGGTTAGCTAATAGATTTACATATTTTGTCTTCCCTGTAAAACATTTTAAAAATCGGACATGTTGGCTTGATTCACAAGATGTCTACCTTTCATATGCTGTATTGGACTTGTTAATGTGTGAAAGTTAAATATTTTAACAAACTAGATTTTGAATTTCGCGCCCTGCACTTGAGCTGGATGTTGTCATAAGTGTACCTGTGTCGGGATTGCAGCCCAAACAAGTTAAATAATTTTCCACACACTGTGCCTGTATTTACTTTTCATGCTAGTGAGGGCCGAGAATCCACTCTCACATAGGTACGTGGTTGCAAAGGGCATCAGTGTCTTAACAGCACGATTTGCCAAGGCAGGATACTCTGAGCGCAGCCCAATCCAGAAATCTGACAGTGGCTTCAGAGTAAATGACATTTTCACAGAACCACCTGTTGCAATTTCGATGAGGCTCTCTTGTTCGGATATCGGTAAGTGGACTGGAGGCAGGGCATGAAAAGGATAACGAATCCAGTTGTTTGTGTCATCCTTTTCGGTAAAGTACCTGCGTAATTGCTCACCCAGCTCACTCAGGTGCATCGCTAGATCACATTTGACATTGTCTGTAAGCTTGAGTTAATTTGCACACCAAAAATTATACAATGATGGAAAGACCTGTGTGTTGTTAATGCAGACAGAGAAGAGCTCCAACCTTTTAATCATGGCCTCAATTTTTGTCCCGCACATTGAATATAGTTGCGTAGACTCCCTGTAATCCTAGATTCAGATTATTCAGGCGAGAACAAAAAAAATAAAAATAAAAATTACCCAGATAGGCCAGTCGTGTGAGAAACTCGTCATCATGCAAGCGGTCAGACAAGTGAAAATTATGGTCAGTAAAGAAAACTTTAAGCTCGTCTCTCAATTTAAAAAAACGTGTCAATAGTTTGCCAATTGATAACCATTGCACTTCTGTGTGTTGTAAAAGCGTTACATGGTCGCTGCCCACTATTGCATAGTGGAGAAAATACACAAGAGTTCAGGGGCCTTGCTTTAAAAAGTTAACCATTTTCACTATAGTGTCCAAAACGTATTTCAAGCTGTTAGACATTTCCTTGGCAACAAGAGCCTCTTCGGTGGATGCTGCAGTGTACCCAAGTGGCGTCGGGAGCAACTGCTTGCACTCGCTTTACCACTCCACTATGTCTCCCTGTCATGGCTTTTGCGCCATCAGTACAGATACATACACATCTTGACCACCAAAGTCCATTTGATGTCACAACGTCCCAGTGGGACTCTAGCGTCCCACCTCGCCAACAGCCAGCGAAATTGCAGGGCGCCAAATTCAAACAACAGAAATCTCATCATTAAAATTCCTCAAACATACAAGTATTATACCCCATCTTAAAGATAAACTTCTTGTTAATCCAGCCACAGTGTCTGAATTCAAAAAGGCTTTACAGCGAAAGCACACCATGTGATTATGTTAGGTCAGCGCCTAGCCACAGAAAACCATACAGCCATTTTCCAAAGAAGGAGAGGTGTCACAAAAGACAGAAATAGCATTAAAATTAAACACTAACCTTTGATGATCTTCACCGGATGGCACTACCAGGACTCCATGTTAGACAATAAATGTGTGTTTTGTTCAATAAAGTTAATCTTTATGTCCAAAAACCTCCTTTGAAATTGGCGCGTTATGTTCAGAAATGCATTGTCTCAAACAAACATCCGGTGAAAGTGCAGAGGGCCACATCAAATTACAGAAATACTCATCATAAACATTTATGAAAGATACAAGAGTTATACATACGATTAAAGATAAACGTCTCCTTAATGCAACCGCTGTGTCAGATTTGAAAAAAGCTTTACCACGAAAACACACCATGCGATTATGTTAGGTCAGCGCCTAGCCACAGAAAACCATACAGCCATTTTCCAACCAAGGAGAGTTGTCACAAAAGTCAGAAATAGCGTTAAAATTAATCACTTACCTTTGATGATCTTCATCTGATGGCACTCCCAGGTCTCCATGTTAGACAATAAATGTTTGTTTTATTTGATAAAGTTAATCTTTATGTCCAAATACCTCCTTTTTGTTCGAGTGTTTAGTCCAGTAATCCAAATGCACAAAGCGCACTCACAAAGTCCAGACGAAAAGTCCAAAAAGTTCCATTATAGCTCGTAGAAACATGTCAAACGATGTATATAATCAATCTTTAGGATGTTTTTATCAGCTTTCAGCCTGACCACTGGTTGAAACAGCTCTTATTCGCTCCCCTTTCACAATAGAAGCCTGAAACAACTTTCTAAAGACTGTTGACATCTAGTGGAAGCATTAGGAAGTGCAATCTGACCCCATAGACACAGTATATTGGATAGGCAATCACTTGAAAAACTACAAACGTCAGATTTCCCACTTCCTGGTTGGATTTTTCTCAGGTTTTTGCCTGCCATATGAGTTCTGTTATACTCACAGACATTATTAGTGTTTTCTATCCAAATCTACTAATTATATGCATATTCTATTCTTCTGGGCCTGAGTAGCAGGCAGTTTACTCTGGGCACCTTATTCATCCAAGCTACTCAATACTGCCCCCCGTTCCCAAAGAAGTTAATTATTTGACTAGGCTACCTGTATTTGACATTGTGTTGTTATTTCACTGAACACTAGCTGGTTTAATTTTATTTTTGGCAGTGAAACGAGGCTACTCAGGTGATAAAAAAATCTCACCCAAATGTATAGATAGCCCTGTTAGAAAATATAAATGGACTGTTTGAAAATGTGTGTTGTTTTTTTAAAGTAAATAAATAATATTTATATATTTTTAAATGTAAATCACATTTTTATTTGACGTACCCCCGACGGCATTGCGCGTACCCCTGGAAATTCCAGTTTGGGAATACCTGCTCTAACACAACAAAACGTGGAATAAGTCAAGGGGTATGAATACTTTCTGAAGGCACAGTAAGTAGTAAGGGACTATATTAGTAGTAAGGGGGTCCAGATGTTATAATGGCCGTCCAACCTGTTGTTGAGGGCCTTGATGGCCTCCTGCATCTGGAGGTACTCTGCTGCCTTCCACACGTCGTTGACCTCCTCTGGCCCATTGACAGCCAGCGTAGCCGTGTACGTAAATTCCATCAGCTGGCGGAAAGCTGAGTTACTCACTCCTGCACAACACAGCGGATTGATGGGTACATTGGGTTATTGTGTGATAGTCTTATAGTTATTGTCAGAAGTGGATGTAGGCCTTGTTTTGTTTCTCAGGGTCTATAGCGCTATCTGCTATCGTTTATTTTCTTGATTGATGACAGACATACGTCAGTGGATGCATCAGTGGTTCAGCAGTACATACCTTCAATCTCCACTAGTGGCTCCTGTGTGAAGTCCTGGAAGAACTTGTGGAAGAACTGACTGCACGCTGCTAACACTGCCTTATGGGCCCTGAACTGGTGTCCTACAGACCAGAGGTAAGATGAACACATGAATGGTACAGCACATAATAGAATACTTAATACAATGTGGGCATTTTTCCTTAACACAATGATATTGAAAAACTTTTTTTTGTTCTACTATTAACCTACAAGACTGAAACAAGGCTGTTTTTGTATTAATAAAATATAATTAACTTTTAGTTGACAAGCTAAAGCTGCACCTTCACTTTCTGCAATTCAACAAACATCACTGAGGATGAGCTTACCGTCCACTATGAGAGTGATGTCTGTGAACTGGTCCATCTGTCTCTGTTCATTCAGTTTGTCCAGCATGACTTTATAATGGTCTGGGAACTGACTACCACACTCCTCACCCTCATCTGCCATGGCTCAGCCCCTCACCTGCACACAAGGAAGAAATCCATGCAGAGATGGCACACAGTTCACATCACCAGTAATGACAGACTATATGGTCTGAGTGTACAACTACATCTGGGCAAACAAGTTAAACATGAACAACATGCTCACAGCATATTGATGCACAGACAGTAATGTGATTATAACATAGATTTAAATACAATGTTATCATTGGGCATTCTGCAGCTTTTATGAATATATATAGTACCAGTGAAAATTTTGTACACGTACTCATTCAAGGGTTTTTCCTTTATTTTTTACTCTTTTCTACAATGTAGAATAATACATCAGAACTATGAAATCACATATGGAATCATGTAGTAACCAAAAAAGTGTTAAACAAATCAAAATATATTTGAGATTTTTCAAAGTAGCCACCCTTCGCCTTGATGACAGCTTTGCACACTCTTGGCATTCTCTCAATCAGCTTCATGAGGTAGTCCCCTGGAATACATTTGAATTAATAGGTGTGCTTTGTTAAAAGTTCATTTGTGTAATTTCTTTCCGTCTTAAAGCGTTTGAGCCAATCAGTTGTGTTGTAACAAGGTAGAGGTGGTATACAGAATATAGCCTTACTTGGTAAAATACCAAGTCCATATTAGGGCAAGAACAGCTCAAATAAGCAAAGACAAACAACATTCCATATTTTACTTTGGAAAGTTTCTTCAAGTGCAGTTGCAAAAACAATCAAGCGCTATGATGAAACTGGCTCTCAGGAGGACCGCCACAGGAAAGTAAGACCCAGAGTTACCTCTGCTGCAGACGATAAGTTCATTAGAGTTACCAGCCTCAGATATTGCAGCCCAAATAAATGCTTCAGTTCAAGGTTTCAGGTTTCTTTGCAGCAGTTCAAGTAACAGACACATCTCAACATCAACTGTTTAGAGGAGACTGCGTGAAATCAGGCCTTCATGGTCGAATTGCTGCAAAGAAACCACTACTAAAGGACACCAATAAGAAGAGATGGAAACACGAGCAACGGACATTAGACCGGTGGAAATCTGTCCAAATGCAAGATTTTTGGTTCCAACCGCCATGTCTCTGTGAGATGCAGAGTAGGTGAACGGATGATCTCCGCATTTGTAGTTCCCATCGTGAAGCATGGAGGAGGAGGTGCGATGTTGCTTTGCTGGTGACACTGTCTGATTTATTTAGAATTCAAGGCACACTTAACCAGCATGGCTACCACAGCATTCTGCAGTGATATGCCATCCCATCTGGTTTGCGCTTAGTGGGACTATCATTTGTTTTTCAACAGCACAATGACCCACCACACCTCCAGGCTGTATAAGGGCTATTTTACCAAGAAGGAGAGTGATGGAGTGCTGCATCAGATGACCTGACCTCCACTATCACCCGACCTCAACCCAACTGAGATGGTTTGGGCTGAGTTGGACTGCAGAGTGAAGGAAAAGCAGCCAACAAGTGCTCAGCATATGTGGGAGCTCCTTCAAGACTGTTGGAAAAGCATTCCAGCTGAAGCTGGTTGAGAGAATTTTCTTTAAATATTTGTTTTTTGTTTTAATTTTTAATCCCAGCTCCCGTCCCTGCAGGAGGCCTTTTGCCTTTTGGTAGGCCGTCATTGTAAATAAGAATTTGTTCTTAACTGCCTAGTAAAATAAAAAAATAAAAAAATGCCAAGAGTGTGCAAAGCTGTCATTAAGGCTAAGGGTGGCTACTTTGAATAATCTCAACTGTATTTTGATTTGTTTAACACTTTTTGGGTTACTACATGATTCCATATGTATTATTTCATAGTTTTGATGTCTTCACTATTATTTTACAATGTAGAAAATAGTAAAATAAAAGGAAAACCCTTGAATAAGTAGGTGTGTCCAAACTTTTGACTGGTACTGTATATTTCCATCTTTATCTGCCAATGTGGGCAATATTTGTGGGAAATATCGCTGTTTGTCGTATGTTTGTGTTCTGCACAAATTGGACCGATAGTATTTCGTCATGAAAAATGATAACGTTCGAGGCGGGAAAATCGCGTCAGCCTCATGTGTTATCCAATAGAATATTACCGATGCAAAGAGAAGACGTCGAATTCAGCCAATCATGCGTTTGACAGCAGTGTGATTGGCATCAAGTTGACCAATTGAAAATAGCAGACAATGCTAACGGTAGCTAGCAAGCTTAGCTGCAGCAGAAGGCCTCGCGCTATAATTGAGGCCCGTAAAATCAAACTTAACGATATATATTTAATCAGAATGTGTACCTAATACTAGCAACGCTAACTACATAATGGGTTATAAGAAGCAGCGAACAATCTAGTTAACGTTAGCAAACAAGTTACAGTAGCTAATCCTTTCAAATAGGCCCGTAAAGGCTCTCCCCATTTCGAGTTTGACCATCGCCAGTACGTCATCAAATCGCGCATTAAAATACACTTTTTCCTGAGACATTTCATAATTTAGACATAATTTGCCTGAAATATTTCACCTCATACATCTGAAAACATACCTCAAGTTACGTTCTGCCGCTTTATTAAGTTGTTTTTGCGTATAGCTCTTTCCCGACACTTGCAGCGTTGCTCTTCTCTCGTTCGTCTAAAAAGGGCGGTCGCTCAGTCGGGCCTCAGATTCCCAGCAGTCACTGCAAACTCCAGAAGACGCCGAGGAGCGTTACTGAGCAACAGATGGTCTTCTCCGGTTTGGTTTACCGGAACCCTGGCTCCTTGGTTCGGTTCTCGGGTCCAGTACCATGTCGGTAGTCAGCTCCTTCCCCCTTTTTTCATATTCTACACAAAACAACAATACAGTACACCAAAATATACAGAAACACACCAAAATACAATGGAGAGTATTTTTTGTTTTGTTCGTTTTTTCTACTAATAGGTGTTAGGCTATTTCATGTGCTTTTAATGAACAACAACAATCTTTCCCATATCTTTTGTGAGTCTGTCTGTATTATTTTCTCCAGTCTGTGCTAACATGATTTCATGTGATGTTTTAATCAACATATTCATCCATTCCGTAAAACATTGGATTATTAAAGATTTTCCAATACCTGAGGACCAGTCTTAATTAACACTGACACAATACCAAAGCATAATATTTTATATTCTGTTTGGTTACGTCGCGTTCACATGCTATTCAGAACTAGGAAACTGACATTTTCGACTTGTTAACTGCTTATAAACGTGCTGTGTACAACCAGTTAACAAGTCAGACATTTTCAAGTTTCCTAGTTCCGACTAGCACGTGAACACGGCATAAATCCCTCTCTTTTCCAACCTGTCACTTACCACAGGGTTTCCCAAACTCGGTCCTGGGGCCCCCCCTGGTTGCACGTTTAGTTTTTTCCCTAGCGCTATACAGCTGATTCAAATAATAAAAGCTTGATGATGAGTTGGTTATTTGAGTCAGCTGTGTAGTGCTAGGGCGAAACCCAAAACGTGCACCCAGGGGGGGCCCCAGGACCGAGTTTGGGAAACTTAACAGATAATGGGCTTGTTTGAGTGGTAAGGCTGAAGCAACCGACTGCAGATGAAAGTCGAGGAGTGAAGTTGAGGGAGGTGCATCTGCTACAGCTGAAAGTCAGACACTGATGTGGTTTTCCAGCAGATATGACGAACATATCAAGACTGTTTCAAGGACAGCTTTTTTCCATCTACGTAACATTGCAAAAATCAGAAATTTTCTGTCCAAAAATGATGCAGAAAAATTAATCCATGCATTTGTTACTTCTAGGTTAGACTACTGCAATGCTCTACTTTCCGGCTACCCGGATAAAGCACTAAATAAACTTCAGTTAGTGCTAAATACGGCTGCTAGAATCCTGACTAGAACCAAGAAATTTGATCATATTACTCCAGTGCTAGCTTCCCTACACTGGCTTCCTGTTAAGGCAAGGGCTGATTTCAAGGTTTTACTGTTAACCTATAAAGCGTTACATGGGCTTGCTCCTACCTATCTTTCCGAGTTGGTCCTGCCGTACATACCTATACGTACGCTACGGTCACAAGACGCAGGCCTCCTAATTGTCCCTAGAATTTCTAAGCAAACAGCGGGAGGCAGGGCTTTCTCCTATAGATCTCCATTTTTATGGAACGGTCTGCCTACCCATGTGAGAGACGCAGACTCGGTCTCAACCTTTAAGTCTTTACTGAAGACTTATCTCTTCAGTAGGTCATATGATTGAGTGTAGTCTGGCCCAGGAGTGTGAAGGTGAACGGAAAGGCTCTGGAGCAACGAACCGCCCTTGCTGTCTCTGCCTGGCCGGTTCCCCTCTCTCCACTGGGATTCTCTGCCTCTAACCCTATTACAGGGGCTGAGTCACTGGCTTACTGGTGCTCTTTCATGCCGTCCCTGGTAGGGGTGCGTCACTTGAGTGGGTTGAGTTACTGACGTGATCTTCCTGTCTGGGTTGGCGCCCCCCCCTTGGTTTGTGCTGTGGTGGAGATCTTTGTGGGCTATACTCTGCCTTGTCTCAGGATTGTAAGTTGGTGGTTGAAGATATCCCTCTAGTGGTGTGGGGGCTGTGCTTTGGCAAAGTGGGTGGGGTTATATCCTTCCTGTTTGGCCCTGTCCGGGGGTTTCTTCTGATGGGGCCACAGTGTCTCCTGACCCCTCCTGTCTCAGCCTCCAGTATTTATGCTGCAGTAGTTTATGTGTAGGGGGGCTAGGGTCAGTTGGTTATACCTGGAGTACTTCTCCTATCTTATCCAGTGTCCTGTGTGAATTTAAGTATGCTCTCTAATTCTCTCGTTCTCTCTTTCTTTCTCTCTCTCGGAGAACCTGAGCCCTAGGACCATACGTCACGGCAAACCGGGCATGATGACTCCTTGCTGTCCCCAGTCCGCCTGGCCTTGCTGCTATTCCAGTTTCAGCTGTTCTGCCTGCGGTTATGGAACCCCTACCTGTCCCAGACCTGCTGTTTTCAACTCTTAATGATCGGCTATGAAAAGCCAACTGATATTTATTCCTGATTATTATTTGACCATGCTTGTCATTTATGAACATTTTGAAAATCTTGGCTCTCTCTAATTCTCTCCTTCTCTCTTTCTTTCTCTCTCTCGGAGGACCTGAGCCCTAGGACCATACGTCACGGCAAACCGGGCATGATGACTCCTTGCTGTCCCCAGTCCGCCTGGCCTTGCTGCTATTCCAGTTTCAGCTGTTCTGCCTGCGGTTATGGAACCCCTACCTGTCCCAGACCTGCTGTTTTCAACTCTTAATGATCGGCTATGAAAAGCCAACTGATATTTATTCCTGATTATTATTTGACCATGCTTGTCATTTATGAACATTTTGAAAATCTTGGCTCTCTCTAATTCTCTCTTTCTTTCTCTCTCTCGGAGGACCTGAGCCCTAGGACCATACGTCAGGACTACCAGGCATGATGACTCCTTGCTGTCCCCAGTCCACCTGGCCTTGCTGCTATTCCAGTTTCAACTGTTCTGCCTGCGGTTATGGAACCGCCACCTGTCCCAGACCTGCTATTTTCAACTCTTAATGATCGGCTATGAAAAGCCAACTGAAAATTATTCATGATTATTATTTGACCATGCTTGTCACTTATGAATATTTTGAACATCTTGGCATAGTTCTGTTATAATCTCCACCCGGCACAGTCAGAAGAGGACTGGCCACCCCTCATAGCCTGGTTCCTCTCTAGGTTTCTTCCTAGGTTTTGGCCTTTCTAGGGAGTTTTTCCTAGCCACCGTGCTTCTACACCTGCATTGCTTGCTGTTTGGGGTTTTAGGCTGGGTTTCTGTACAGCACTTTGAGATATCAGCTGATGTACGAAGGGCTATATAAAATAAACTTGATTTGATTTGATTTTTTCAACAACAATAAGGCTCAGTGCAACATGGCAGTGTTGTCATTGTTTGTAAAAGTTTTGCTTTACACACTCCAACCAACCCCCATATCTCACACTCATAAATAAATATATGTGTGTATATTCAGTGTACTACATTGTACTATCAATTGGGGTGAGAAAGCCTCAAATATCACATTTATTTGTGTAATGACCGATGCTGGAGTCGAGAAGCAGGTACGGGAAGTCAACATTTAATTAGGTACAGACACGGAACAAGACAGGAACAGCGCCAGCAGACACGGGTATACAAAGACAGACGACAATCAATGCAGCAGCGGGGAACAGAGATGCGGACTGAAAAATATAGGGGAGGTAATAAACAGGTGATTGAGTCCAGGTGAGTCCAATAATACGCTTGCGCGTGACGGGGGAAGGCAGGTGTGAGTAATGATGGTGACAGGAGTGCGCAATGCTGGGGAGGCTGGTGCCCTCGAGCGCCAGAGGGGAAGAGCGGGAGCAGGCGTGACAGTACCCCCCCTTCCTGACGAATCGGCAGAGGCGTGAGAGCCTGGCGAGCCGGCTGAGGCATAGGAGCCTGACAATCCGGCTGAGGCATGAAGGCCTGTCAATCCTGCTAAGGCGTGGGAGCCCGATGATCTGGCGGAGGCGTAGCAGGAGTGCGTAATGGTGGGGAGCCTGGTGCCCTCGAGCGTCAGAGGGGAAGAGCGGGAGCAGGCATGACAATTTGTACATATCCACTGTATACGTATGAATCGTGGAAAAAGTTGCATCACAGATAGAACCAGTGGTGACCCATCATTCAGGGCAGGTGGGGCAGAGCCTGTTTTGAGCCCCACCTGTTTTGCATGTTATTTCGACATTAATACGTGTCACATATCAGTTTGCAAACAACGTAATAAAATATATATCATTGAGTTAATAAAGCCGCATACAAACATGGTCTCTTTCTTTCTTTCTTTCTTGAGTAAGGAAGCTCCAACATGCAGGTGTTTCAGCCTAGCTCAGTGCTTTCTGTGGTGGTGGGGCAGCCAGGGGAGTTGGTAATGCTCTCAAGTTGTGCCGTGATTGGCTCAGTGTTCTGTCACTCATGGGGACACTACGTCACTGCAAAATCTACAGGGAGAGCTCGAAAATTCAAGCCCCCTGGGTGCTGCCATAGAGATACATTAGAAGTGCCCTTCCAAAAAGGCTCAAGGTCATTGGCCACAGATAAAATGACGTCAAATCACGTTATATCTACCATAGCTTTGATTGGACTGATCATGTCAACATCATACTTTCACAATCTTAGCTAGCAAGCAAGACAAGCAGTCATTATCATGACTCATGTTGACAATCTACTGGTGTCGTGGAAAATCGGTTCAAAATATAACGCTTACAAGAACTTGTAAATTCAATACAGGCTTTTAATACAACGTATCACAAGCCGGGATGGTCCGCGGATCACACACCGTTTCCCAGAGCCCTGGCTCTTGTATTTATACACATACAGCATATGAGTCCATCCCACATGCAAATGAAGATACTTCCCCTAAGTCATCTGCCACTATTATCTTTTTAGTTCAGGCTTCCTGCTTGTTCACGCCCAATAACGCCCATATCTGCTTTCAGTTAGATTATAATGATGGCAGGACCCTCGCTCGTCCTAAAAATAATATATGTCCATCTATCCTATAGGCCTATGTCTTGGCCTTGTATTTAGCTCAGTGTATTCTTTGGTATGTTTGCCCTTATTAGGATCAGCAGACTATGTGTCTCTTCTATCATTAGTGTGTCCAGTTGTCCTAGGCGCCTATGTGTCGCCTTCTCTTCCTGTAGTCTGTTTTAGTGTTCAGCTGTCCTATACGTCTATGTGTCGCCTTCTCCTCCTGTGGTCTGAGGTACACTTCTATGTCTGTCCCTAAATGTATCATTCACTCCCACACTGGCAAATCCTTTTCATTCCTTGTCGTATGAAGATAAATGATGGATAAAATGTATCGTGCTCATCGGCCATTGGACATAAACATTACACAACAAGTTAGAAAATGCAAATTCAACAATGAGTGGTTTGGAAGAAATCAGTGGCTAACTGCAAGCGTTGCAAAAACAATCACTAGCCTGCAATTCCGTGGAAAGGGTGTGTGGTCCAAGTCTGGGTTTAACGGTCTCTTTTCCAAGCTTAAAAGTATAAACATTCAACACCATGTGCCAGAAAAGTTTGAATCCATTGGCCATGCTGTCAATCCATCATGACTTCTGCCCAGTTCAAAACAACTGGAAACTCGGAACTGCTCTGACTGGGAAAATAAGTTTTGAACGATCATCCAACTCGGAATTCCAAGTCGGAAACTCGGGCCTCTTTCTAGAGCTCCGACCTGAAGATCACTGACGTCGTGATTCAACCTTTTTTTTTCCAGGTTCCCAGTTGTCTCGAAAGCACTATAAATCCAGAGAATGCCTGACTTTGATGACAAAGTTTGATGACAAGATTTTCCCAAAAGGACTGCCTCGCCACCTTCCTGTTCAAGTGAGCATAGCACAACAAGGTGAGTCCAAAAAAGTATTGTATGCTGCTGCATAAATTATGTAATATTATTATTTTTATGTCACCTTTATTTAACCAGGTAGGCTAGTTGAGAACAAGTTTTAATTTGCAACTCACTGGCCAAGATAAAGCAAAGCAGTTCGACACAACAACACAGAGTTACACATGGAATAAACAAACATACAATCAATAATACAGTAGGAAAATCTATATACAGCATGTGCAAATGAGGTAGGATAAGAGAGGTAAGGCAATAAATAGGCCATGGTGGCAAAGTAATTACAATATAGCAATTAAACACTGGAATGGTTGGATGTGCAGAGGATGAATGTGCAAGTTGAGATACTGAGGTGCAAAGGAGCAAGATAAATACATAAATACAGTATGGGGATGAGGTAGATTGGATGGGCTATTTACAGATGAGCTATGTACAGGTGCAGTGATCTGTGAGCTGCTCTGACAGCTGGTGCTTAAAGCTAGTGAGGGAGGTAAGAGTCTCCAGCTTCAGAGAGTTTTGCAGTTCGTTCCAGTCATTGGCAGCAGAGAACTGGAAGGAGAGGCGGCCAAAGGAAGAATTGGCTTTGGGGGTGACCAATGAGATATACCTGCTGGAGCGTGTGCTACGGTTGGGTGTTGCTATGGTGACCAGTGAGCTGAGACAAGGAGGGGCTTTACCTAGCAGAGACTTGTAGATGACCTGGAGCCAGTGGGTTTGGCGACGAGTATGAAGCGAGGGCCAGCCAACAAGAGCATACAGGTCGCAGTGGTGGGTAGTATATGGGGCTTTGGTGACAAAACGGATGGCACTGTGATAGACTGCATCCAATTTGTTGAGTAGAGTGTTGGAGGCTATTTTGTGAATGACATCGCCGAAGTCGAGAATCGGTAGGATGGTCAGTTTTACGAGGGTATGTTTGGCAGCATGAGTGAAGGATGCTTTGTTACGAAATAGGAAGTTGATTCTAGATTTAATTTTGGATTGGAGATGTTTAATGTGAGTCTGGAAGGAGAGTTTACAGTCTAACCAGACACCTAGGTATTTGTAGTTGTCCACATATTCTAAGTCAGAACCGTCCAGAGTAGTGATGCTGGACGGGCGGGCAGGTGCGGGCAGCGATCGGTTGAAGAGCATGCATTTAGTTTTACTTGCAATAATATGCAATAATATGCCAGGGAGATGTGTATACTGTAGCTTAAAATGTATACTAAGTGTATGTTGTGTAGTAAGCTGTTAGTAGTCCATGTGCCTCACCCTAATAATGTGGTCCCTTTCCCCCTCATAATTTAGCCTACTGTTCTGACTTGGTCATGCACATGTAGCCTATAGCCTGTTTTAGAGAAATGTAAACATGGAATATTGTAAGAGCTTTCATTGTCTGCTTCTATGCCCCCTTTATTTATCCTACGGTTCTGACTTGGTGTACAGAGAGAATACTGTAAGAACGGCCCATGTTCTGAATTCTGTCACTGTACATTTCAAAAGTGCTGAACCAATTGACTACGTCCGTCGCAGCTCGCTCATTAATGTCTTAATTGAAAATCTGTGCGTCGTCCCCTTATGCCTTAGTTTGTACATCTCATTTGTCAGTAGAAACCACATTTGTTTAAGCAAGTCAGCCATAGCAGCTATTTCTTTTTAAAGGCAGTAAATGAGGCTGAATGAACTGTTTCGCTGCCAGACAATAGCCAGGTGTAGCAGTGGTAAGGATTCACTTCATGGTGCTGGGGCACCGTTTGTCAACATTATAGTGCAATTAATGTATTTTTTTGTGTTGTGTTGTGTTGTGTCGTGGCTTTGCTGGCATGCATATGAAATGTATTATTCTTTTTTTGCCCCACTAACATTTAAAATCGCCACTGGATAAAACAATACGCAAAATATTTCACCGGATGTATAAGTGTGAAGCATCCAATTGGCATTTCCACTCACTACCAAATATGGGGATGAGAGGAAGCCCAGTGGCCGGCAGCAGGAGAAGATGGATTTTGACCGATATTATGCACATTTTCACATCAAGGAAACATTTGATCTCAACACAGTTTTCTGTTCTCAAAACTAGAATCTGTTACGAACAGAGTGGACTAAGTTTTGTAGATTTTACCCTTTGCTAAATTAAATAAAAAATTGCATTTAAAATGTTTTGTTCATGAGCATGGCCTTATTTCTATTACAACATATTGGATGATTGTCATTCATATTCCATTCACCCAGCTCAATGTAAAAGCAATAAAAAAAAGTTTGTTACTAATACAGGGGCAGAACAACAGGTCAAGGGCAGGCAGAGGTCAGTAATCCAGATTCAGAACGGCAGGCAGTCTCAGGGTCAGAGCAGGCAGGGGTCAAAACCGGGAAAAACTAGAAAACAGTAACTAGAACAGACAGGAGCAAGGGGAAAACCGCTGGTAGGTAACACAAAACAAAATGAACTGGCAACAGACAAACAGAGAACACAGGTATAAATACACTGGGGGATAAGGTATTGGGGGATAAATGTATTGGGTGTTTGAGTAGGCTAAACTTGCTAGCTGCATAATGCTTCAGTAAATGTATATTATCCCAGGGGTGCTGGAAGATACAATGTAAGAAACCTCATTTATGTCCCTCTTACTACCCTGAATGCCTCTGCTGATCCTACAGCTATTGTATGCTATGAACCAGAGTTATACTGTTAGCACTGAGGCTGTAATAGGTCTGGGTGTAGCTGGTGCAGAGGAGTCAGGTGCAGGACAACAGAGATGAGTAATACACGTAAATTTACTCAAGACTTGTGGTAGTGTCACGTTCCTGACCTGTTTTCCTTGTTTTTGTATGTGTTTAGTTGGTCAGGGCGTGAGTTGGGGTGGGCATTCTATGTTATGTGTTTCTATGTTGGGTTAAATGTGTTGCCTGATATGGTTCTCAATTAGAGGCAGGTGTTTGACGTTTCCTCTGATTGAGAACCATATTAAGGTAGGCTGTTCTCACTGTTTGTTTGTGGGTGATTGTTGCTGTGTCTGTGTTTGTTGCACCACACGGTACTGTCTCGTCTCGTACGTTCGTTCGTTCGTTCGTTCGTTCGTTCGTTCTTTCCTGTTTGTGCGTTCATTGTTTTTTATGTTCACAAGTTCAGGTCTGTTTAACGTCGTTTGTTGTTTTGTAGTTTATTCAAGTGTTCTTCGTGTTTTGTCTTCATTTAATAAATCATTATGTCTACATACCTCGCTGCGTGTTGGTCCGATCCATGCTCCTCCTCGTCTGAGGAGGAGAACGAATATGACAGCCGTTACAGGTAGATTCATTTCTGTATTACCAAAGAGAGAGAGAGAGAGAGACAAACTTCACACACCAGTCAGAGTTATACTTAATCTACACCTTTAATAATAATTAAGCGTTGCAATAGCATTTGACTTTCAACAATTCACTATCTCTAATGAATAGTTGAGAGTGTCAACATAATGGCAACTGAGATCTTTTATAGCAAAGATCCACCCCCCTAGTTGACATGACAAACCACAGATAATAGGAACTGCACACAGTGAACTTACTTCTAGGGCACACCGCCTCTGTCACGACTTCCGCCGAAGTCGGTCCCTCTCCTTGTTCGGGCGGCATTCGGCGGTCGACGTCACCGGCCTTCTAGCCATCGCCGATCCACTTTTCATTTTCCATTTGTTTTGTCTTTGTTTTGCACACCTGGTTTCAATTCCCCAATTACATGTTCATTATTTAACCCTCTGTTTTCCCCATGTTTTTTGTGCGTGTTTGTTTGTTGTATTTACGGTCCGTATTGTGGGCTCGGTATTATCGACTTGTATTTTTAAGTCTGTGGCGGATTAATCAGAATTAGTTGGGTAACATAGATAAGATGTTTTATTTGCATAATATGCTTATGTGAGATACTTGTCATTAGAATGTTTCCCTTTGGACTATAGGGTTGGCAGTTGCACTTATCCCTTCTCAGCTAGGGCTCAGTCACTTGGGCCCAGAGAGGGGAGAGGTCAGGCTTGTCTTCATATGTGAATGTATCTGTTAAACCATCTGGTGCTATGCAGAATATCAGAAGGGGAGGAGGACAGAATGGAACATTGTCTTCTTATGTGAATGTGTCTTTACCTATTCTTAAACCATGTGAAGGGATGGCGTGATTAATGGGGAACCAATTAAGTGTCTCCACAATGTCTGTACGCCAGTCACTCCCTCCTTTTCCCATTGGGGGGATGAGTATGGCAGTGTCTGGAACCATTGTATGTCCCCTCTGATGTTGCACTTATCTTGAAAGCTCCTGTAGGAACATTAAAATGTCCCCCAGAGAACTCTGAAAAGGAACAATTTATTTTGGCACCATAGCCAGGGTCAAAGCCTTGGCCGAGGGTGCCAAACCCACCCATGCGCCTGGGACAACAGATCCCTGCGCAGTGGGACTTGCCATGTGTCCCCGGCCAACAGGCAAATGATCCTCGCAAACCAAGGTTGCTTGGGCCAAAGGGGAGCCACACGAATGGACAACAAGCCCTCCAGGCGCCCCCTTTACAATGTGGGCTGAATCAGCTCCACAGGGAAAAATCCGTAGAGGAGGGTTCGAGGCCACTGGGGTGCCAGAGCATCCGTCGAGTCCCTTATAGAGAAAAACAGACGACATTGAGAGTTTTTTCTTGCAAAGCATCAAATGCTTACGTCTGCCCTGCCGAGCATTTCCCATATCTGGTAGACCACCCAGGGGTGTAGCCTCCACTCCTGAGAAAGAGGGTCCCACCTGGATAAAAGAGTTGAGGCAACCAGGGACATGCGTCGCCCGTAGCAATACCATGTGCACACTGATGCTCTGCAATAGGGAGCGAGGCAAGGTTAGGAGGGAGAGAGACAGGGGGCTTGTTTGTCATTGCAGCCGACAGTGCAGGCAACAGCCGACTGACTGATCGACAAAGAACATTGCATCATAAATAATTACTCATTATTATTTGTCGTCAGTCAGTCACAATTTACCCATAATACATTATGGTTTTAATCCTCTTGAACACAACCAGTTTCTCCCTGTCTGTTGATGCACGCCACTGACATATTGTCGCTCCGGGGGATGCTTCTGTCGCTTGCGGGATACAACTGACAATAGCAGAGGGTCCCACCACTGGGCCAGGGCCGGTCGGCATGACGGGGACACCCGAAGCGACTGGCTTAGCTGCAAGATGCGTCCAGGTGAGGGGCTAGCACAGGGGAATGACTTCCATCACAGAAGCCATCAACCACAGTAGGTGTAAGCACTGGCGAAAACACACTGTGTGACCCAGCCAAAATATGGGCTAAGCAGAGCCGGAACCCGGACACCCTCCGCGGGTATACAAAAGCGCGATATGCGTGTGAGTCTAGCTCAAGACCCAGAAACGGAATGTGCTGAGACGGAGTCAGACAGCTCTTTTTCTGGTTTCTTATGAAGCCTAGAGACCAGACATGGGACAGTACCATGGATGTGTGTAACACTGTTTGCTCCCTCAACTCTGCTGCCACCAGCCAATAGGCTGTCATTCTGAGGCGCTTGTTGTTGTTGTTGTTGTTGTTTTTCTTCTTCTTCTATGATATAATGGCGGTCTGTAAACCAACGTTAAAGGTGCATGCCGCCACCTACTGTGCTGGAGTGTGTGGTCAATCACGGTTAGCAACATTTCTATATCCTCCTACCTAACTCAGTACTTTTGAGAAAATAAAAAAGAGCCCTACTAACTTCTAATAGACCCTCCCCCATCCCCAAATTCCCTAACAACCCCCCCCCCCCCCCCCCCCGATCCTTACACTCTATGAGATGCTTGTTGAGGGCATGTAGGTCTAAAATGGGACACAAAGCCCCGTTCCTTTTTGAAACCAGGAAACACTGGATCTTCTACAAAGGAACCACTCGGATTGCCTGCTTCTGGAGACCGGAGGATATTTCCTTCCTCAAAACAGGCACTGAGGGGACTCACAACAAATTGTAGCCTGTAACCTGACCTCACTGTTAGTATCATCCATGGCGACTCTGCACATGCGCGCCATTGGTCGGAGCAGACAGCGAGCCTCCCATGAAGTGCCATCTGAAGGGGCCGGATGCTATCTTGTGGACTGGGAGAGATCGGTTATTTTTCCATTTCTACCATTCTTGACAACGGTGTGTCTGAACGTGGAGAATGGACACTTTTCATTAAACTTAAATGCGGGAAGCACAACACTTTGGACACCCGTGAACACGGTGGAACTTGCAATTGAAAAAAACAGTGCCCGTCCCACGCTGGGTTCCCGGCCCCCTCTGGGTACAAGGGCTCCGGCATTCAGTGACATCCCCTGATTGGCAGTGCCACCTGGGGGTACTGTTGTCACAACAAGCCTCACTCGGTTTAGGTGGTAAGATGCGTTCCGGTAACCATCTGGAACCCAGCAGTGGACCGCACACATAAAAAATAAACCCAGGGAAAATACGTTTATCATGGAGGCTATCCTACTGACCAGTCATATGTGCTGGCGACAAAGTGCCTTGTGACCTAACTGAGAACGGGACAGAATTTAATTCCTAGGAATGAAAAGCTTTGAGCTGTAGAAAGACAGCTCATTCCGGGGTTCATATGAACCACAAGGAGTGTGTGGGATAATAGCATGGTCGTGTTCAACCCTTCTTGTTCCCTCGACTCTGCTACCAACAAACAATTGCCACAGAGCCCATAACCTGTATCGCTAGACAGCTCATAGGGACTAGTGAGCTAGAGGCAAGAATAAGCAATCAATCCCAGTAATGCTCCACCTAAGGGGAGGGGTGCCTCCTTGTGGACAGAGAGTGATTCGTCCAATTTATTAATCTCATCTCATCGATATACCCCTTGAACCCCGTGAACACCATGGTACATAATGTTGCAGCTACTGTCTCTTATGACCGAAAATAACTTCTGGACATCCGAACAGCGACTACTCACCTCGAATTGGACAAATATTTTTTCTTTAATGAGTCCGACGCGAAGGATATACTGCTTTCTCGGGAACGGGCCCAAATCCACGTCATTTGTAGGCGAGTGAGTAAACTTCCACTACCATCCCTTCTATTGGCCAACGTGCAATCATTGGAAAACAAAATGGATGATACACGATCAAGACTATCCTACCAACGGGACATTAAGCACTGTAATATCCAATGTTTCACAGAGTCGTGGCTGAACGACGACACAGATAATATAGAGCTGGCGGGATTTTCTATGCATCGGCAGGATAGAGAAGCTACGTTTGGTAAGACAAGGTTTGTGCGCGATGTCTAATAGTCTTGGTTGTATCATAAGGTAGAGTACCTTTTGATAAGCTGTAGACCACACTATCTACCAAGAGAGTTCTCATTTATATTATTCGTAGCCATCTATTTTCGGGATAAGTGTCTCATCCATGGGACAGTTGAGCTAACGTAGGCTAATGTGATTAGCATGAGGTTATATGTAACAAGAAAATTTCCCAGGACATAGACATATCTGATATTGTCAGAAAGCTTAAATTCTTGTTAATCTAACCGCACTGTCCAATTTACAGTAGCTGTTACAACGGAAGAATACCATGCTATTGTTTGAGGAGAGTGCACAGTTTTGAACTTGAAAAGTTATCAATAAACAAATTAGTCAAATTTGGGCAGTCTTGATACAACATTTTGGCAGAAATGCAATGGTTCATTGGATCAGGCTAAAACTTTGCACATACACTGCTGCAATCTAGTGGCCAAAATCTGAATTGCACCTGGCCTGGAATAATACTGGAATAATAAATTATGGCCTTTCTCTTGCATTTCAAAGATGATGGTACAAAGAAATACAAAAAAAACGTTTTTTTCTTTGTATTATCTTTTACCAGATCTAATGTGTCATATTCTCCTACATTCCTTTCACATTTCCACAAACTTCAAAGTGTTTCCTTTCAAATGGTATCAAGCAAATGCATATCCTTGCTTCAGGGCCTGAGCTACAGGCAGTTACATTTGGGTATGTCATTTCAGGCGAAAAATGAAAAAAAAGGCGGATCCTTAAGAGGATCTTAAATCTGTTTTACCTCATTTCTACCAGCATGTCACATGTGCAACCACAGAGGAAAAAAACTCTACAGCACTTTTACTCCACATACAGAGATGCATACAAAGCTCTTCCTTACCCTCCATTTGGAAAATCTGACCATAATTATATTATCCTGATTCCTGCTTACAAGTAAAACCTAAAGCAGGAGGTACCAGTGACTCGCTCAATACGGAAGTGGCAAGTGTCTTCACTGACATTTTCAACCTCTCCCTGACCGAGTCTGTAATACCTACATGTTTCAAGCAGACCACCATTGTCCCTGTGCCCAAGAAAGCGACGGTAACCTG
Organism: Salvelinus alpinus; assembly: GCF_045679555.1. Taxonomy (NCBI): domain Eukaryota; kingdom Metazoa; phylum Chordata; class Actinopteri; order Salmoniformes; family Salmonidae; genus Salvelinus; species Salvelinus alpinus. The sequence continues at coordinate 15,514,043 of NC_092104.1, read as the reverse complement.
CCTAAGTGATTACCGCCCCATAGCACTCACGTTGATAGCCATGAAGCGCTTTGAAAGGCTGGTCATGGCTCACATCAACAGCATCATCATGGATACCCTAGACCCACTCCAATTCGCATACTGCCCCAACAGATCCACAGATGATGCAATCGCACTCCATATTGCCCTTTCCCACCTGGACAAAAGGAACACCCATATGAGAATACTATTCATTGACTAGAGCTCAGCCGTCAACACCATAGTGCCCACAAAGCTCATCAATAAGCTAAGGACCCTGGGACTAAACACCACCCTCTGCAACTGCATCCCGGACTTCCTGACGGGCCACCCCCAGGTGGTAAGGGTAGGCAACAACACATCTGCCATGTTGATCCTCAACACTGGGGCCCCTCAGGGGTACGTGCTTAGTCCCCTCCTGTGTTCCCTGTTCACCCACGACTGCGTGGCCAAACACGACTCCAACACCATCATTAAGTTTGCTGACGACACAGCAGTGGTAGGCCTGAATACCGACAACGATGAGACAGCCTATAGGGAGGAGGTCAGAGACCTGGCAGTGTGGTGCCAGGACAACAACCTCTGCCTCATTGTGAGCAAGACAAAGGAGCTGATTGTGGACAACAGGAAAAGGCTGGCCGAACAGGCCCCCATTAGCATCGACGGGGCTGTAGTGGAGCGGGTCGAGAGTTTCAAGTTCCTTGGTGTGTACATCACCAACAAACTACCATGGTCCAAACACACCAAGACAGTTGTGAAGAGGGCACGACAACACCTTTCCCCCCTGAGGGGGAAAAAAGTTCCACAGCTACACCATCTAGAATATTCTGACCGGCTGCATCACTGCCTGGTATGGCAACTGCTTGGCATCTGACCATAAGGCGCTATAGAGGGTAATGCATTCGGCCCAGTACATCACTGGGACCAAGCTTCCTACCATCCAGGACCTGTATACTAGGCAGTGTCAGAGGAAAGCCCAAAATATTGTCAAATACTCCAGCCACCCAAGTCATAGACTATTCTCTCTGCTACCGTACGGTAAGCAGTACCGGAGCGCCAAGTCAAGGGAAAAAAAGGCTACTTAACAGCTTCTACCCCCAAGCCACAAGACTGCTGAACAATGAATGAAATGGCCAATCGGACTATTTACATTGACACCCCCCCCCCATTTGTTTTTACACTACTGCTACTCGCTGTTAATTATCTGTGCATAGTCACGTTACCCATATCTACATGAACAAATTACCTCGACAAACCTGTAACCCCGCACATTGACTCGGTACCGGTACCGCCTGTATGTGGCCTCGTTATTGTTATTTCATTGTGTTACTTTTTATGATTTTTGACTTTAGTTTATTTGGTAAACTCTTTCTGGTAAACTTTGATTTGATTTGGTAAACACAGGCTAGGGAGATCTTATACGTTTTGTTCTATGAGATAATATTCATCAGCTAACGTCACATTTTGTGAATTTTGAAGGATAAATGTAATCACAAAAAGCACATAAAGCACATAAAGGCTTCATCATTCATTAAGGTCATGTTAACTGACTGATATTATCTCATAGAACAAAACGTATAAGATCTCCTATGCATGTGTTAACCTCAGACCTTATTTTCAGCGTTTATCCTGAAACCGTTTTCTTTCCCCATTCATTTTACCCATAGGAATGGCTGAACAAACCAGAGGTAAATCATTTCCAGTTTTTAGGACTATACGCTGGTGAGATCTTTAGAAATGACTAGAATCAACTAATCTCTCATGGGCAAATTCTGATAAGGAAGCTGACCAAATTTAGCAAGAAGGTACTTCTGGATAAACAAATCTAGTCTAGAAGAGAATAAAATAGAACTATTATCAATTTTGTGTGGTCTGCCTTTCTGCCTATTTCACATAGAATATATTAATTGTCTGCAATGGAATAACTTGTCTCAAAGGTTTTCAAATTAGCCTACACAGCATTTGTAATCTGCCGTTGTCAACATACACCTTTTGAATTTGCAGACAAGACAATTTTCTAAGTTAATCGTTTACGCTTAAGATAGTATCATTGAGTTCAGTTCAAGTTCAAGTTTTTTTGTCACATGCACAATTACAGTGAAATGCTTAACTTGCAAGCTCTACCCAAAAGTGCAGTGATCAATATCAAAATAGTAATTAATTAATACTGTATATATATATATCTACAGTACCAGTCAAAAGTTTGGACACACCTACTCATTCAAGGGTTTTTCTTTATTTTTACTATTTTCTACATTGTACAATAATAGTGAAGACATCAAAACTATGAAATAACACATATGGAATCATGTAGTTACCAAAAAGGTTTGAAACAAATCTAAATATATTTTATTTTTTACGTTCTTCAAAGTAGCTATCCTTTGCATTGATGACAGCTTTGCACACTCTTGGCATTCTCTCAACCAGCTTCACTTGGAATGCTTTTCCAACGGTCTTGAAGCAGATCCCACATATGCTGAGCACTTGTTGGCTGTTTATCCTTGACTCTGTGGTCCAACTCATCCCTAACCATCTCAATTGGGTTGAGGTCGGGTGATTGTGGAGGCCAGGTCATCTGATGTAGCACTCCATCACTCTCCTTCTTGGTCAAATAGCCCTTACACAGCCTGGAGGTGTGTTTTGGGTCATTGTCCTGTTGAAAAATAAATGATAGTCCCACTAAGCGCAAACCAGATGGGATGGTCTATCGCTGCAGAATGCTGTGGTAGCCATGCTGGTTAAGTGTGACTTGAATTCTAAATAAATCACAGACAGTGTCACCAGCAAAGCACTCCCACACCATCACACCTCCTCCTCCATGTTTCATGGTGGGAACCACACGTGCAGAGATCATCCATTCACCTACTCTGCGTCTCATAAAGACACAGCGGTTGGAATAAAACATCTCAAATTTGGACTCATCAGACCAAAGGACAGACTTCCACCGGTGTAATGTCCATTGCTCATATTTCTTGGCCCAAGCAAGTCTCTTCTTCTTCTTGGGTTCCTTTAGTAATGGTTTCTTTGCAGCAATTCGACCATAAAGGCCTCATTCACGCATTCTCTTCTGAACAGTTGATTTTGAGATGTGTCTGTCACTTGAACTCTGTGAAGCATTTATTTGGGCTGCAATTTCTGAGGCTGGTAACTCTAATGACCGTATCCTCTGCAGCAGAGGTAACTTTGGGGTTCCCTTTCCTGTGGCAGTCCTCATGAGAGCCAGTTTCTTTATAGCGCTTGGAGGTTTTTGCGACTGCACTTAGCCAATTAACTTGCCTAAATATTTTGAAATAACTTACATTTGTTTTGAAAAGATAAGCTTGAATAGGCATGGACTGATTGATCCAACAACCAAAAACACATATCTTAGTTAAGCTTTCCTAATGAACCAGAAAATCTGTAGTTATTTCTGTTTGTTTATCAAAGTTTGCTGACTAACCCATTGATCCTACTTTGTAGTAGGCCTATTTCCTATTTGTATTTGTTTTGGATCTCCATTAGTTGCTGCCAAGGCAGCAGATACTCTCCTAGGGTCCAGCAAAAAATAAGGCAGTAATTTATTTTATAATAACACTTTTAAACATTAAAATACATTTTACAACAGATTTCACAATACATTAAGTGTACCCCTCAGTTTTAAATGAAATCATTCAAATCACATTTTAATTGTCACAGTGTAAACTAATAGTGAAAATTACTGACTGAGCATTTTGTTGGATTAAGGTTAAAAGACAAAATGCTCTTACGTTGAGGAGGTTTTGCAAATCCAATTCATTTTCCACATTGATTTAACTTCAACACATTGATTTTTTGGGGTCGAAATGACGTGGAAAAATATTGATTCAACAATTTTTTGCCCAGTGGGCTGTTCTACAGATCTATGTGTGGACCAATTCAAATAAATACCATCATTGTGTAATCTAAATGGGCCAAAGATTGTTTTTTTGATACAATCTTGATTGTCTTTCAACTTATACCCAATTACACCTGTACTGTAATCTTACCTGTGGATAAACCTTGTCCTATGGTACCTACTGCCATAATAGGGAGAAGAGTTCAACCAAGTCTTATGTCATTGACTTGCTCTGGTCCTATCTTCTAGCTAGCTGACTTCTGCCCCTTAGTGATCACTGTTTCATAAGCTGACCTAGATTCATACGGAATGAGAAACACTTTGCTGCTTAAGGACTTAAGTTCTGTGTTTCCCAAGAGTTCATTGCATCCTTGTATTTTTTTATGATGTCTTTGGAACTTTGACTTTTATGTCTCTGCGCCCTTGAAATGGAACACCAGAGATAAGCCATTGGCAGTTAAATCCTCTTTGTAGAAGATTGGAATGTTCATACCATGCTCCAAGACAGTACATGGAACAACCGTGAGATGTTTTTGTGCATTTTTCTGTTCAACTTTACAACACAGTATAGCCTTCATGGGTTGCAGGTCCATACATGCACGCTCTCTCTCCTTTTTGTTAGATTTATCTGTTTTGTGTCAAATTGTTCAGTTAGGCGATCAGGTGATATACTGTACTTGTGCTGACTTGCATAACATGCTGGACACTGGCCAACCCCCACTTCCTCTCCTTCCCCTCACCCCGTTTCTTCACTACTCCTTTTTCTCTTCTCCCCTTCAGAGAAAAACAGGCTGTCAAAATGTTCTGTTCTTTAACCATTCTGTGGCAGGCTTCACTTTTTCAGGCAAAGGAATGAGACAGAGGTAGTCATATGATCTGCATGCAAATCAAGTGAGATATAGGGACATTTTGATTTACAAGCCTAGTGCGCACAGACATGACAAACAATTACAAAGCAAAAATGATGGTTAAAAGTTCACTGTTACTTTCCATGCTATTCTCAAGATATGTGTACTCCCCTTCTCTCTCTCTCTCTATCACACACACATGCAAGATGTGCAGTAGTGCATCTGCACAGAACCCCATCATGAACTTTGTCTTCCTTTCGGGTATACAGGAAAATAACAGTGCGAGTATAAAAGGGGGGAGCAGAGGGAGTTGTTGTTGTTCCAAAAGCTACTGCTAGACAGAGCTGAGCTGACTAAGGAGGGACATTTTAACAGAGGGTAAGTGACTGCAGAATTATTTTGTAACTTGTTGTGCATTCTGATAATACAGAGAACAGCCTACATCTCTCTCTCTTTTCTGTATATAACCTGTGATGCACGATATGAACAAATTGAGATAGTGTTTTGCAATTTTTAAAAAAAACTTTGTTTTTTGATGCTCCGTGCGGCATATATTTAATCATTTCCAGTTGGTTCACAATTAAGTGTTTCTATAGCATTAATATGCAGAGAAAGAGAGAGAACCTTCTGCATTTACCCACCCGTCTCCGAATCTTCATTTTTCTGTTGTTCATCAGTTTGCCTTTGGTTGTGCAATAGAATAAAAATAAAATAAATGAAACAACAAAATGATATCCCTATAATAAAAGGCAAGAAGTGTAAAACATCAGAAATAATTACCTTATATTCTAATCACTAATTTATTTCATATCAGCAGATAAATATATATTTTTTCAAAGTCAGTCAAAACTGGAGAAATGTAACCACTCTCAAATTCATAGACAGAGCTATGGATGCAAGAACTGACCCTCCATAATATGAAAATAATAGTTTTAACCATGTTTTGTGGCTATACAGCGTTTGTTTACATTTACTTTATTTACAAACATTGGTGTAAACATTTGGGTTCTGATGGGCTACGACAGTTGAACTAAGCTCACAAGGCATTTGGGTTCTGATGGGCTACGACAGTTGAACTAAGCTCACAAGGCATTTGGGTTCTGATGGGCTACGACAGTTGAACTAAGCTCACAAGGCATTTGGGTTCTGATGGGCTACGACAGTTGAACTAAGCTCACAAGGCATTTGGGTTCTGATGGGCTACGACAGTTGAACTAAGCTCACAAGGCATTTGGGTTCTGATGGGCTACGACAGTTGAACTAAGCTCACAAGGCATTTGGGTTCTGATGGGCTACGACAGTTGAACTAAGCTCACAAGGCATTTGGGTTCTGATGGGCTACGACAGTTGAACTAAGCTCACAAGGCATTTGGGTTCTGATGGGCTACGACAGTTGAACTAAGCTCACAAGGCATTTGGGTTCTGATGGGCTACGACAGTTGAACTAAGCTCACAAGGCATTTGGGTTCTGATGGGCTACGACAGTTGAACTAAGCTCACAAGGCATTTGGGTTCTGATGGGCTACGACAGTTGAACTAAGCTCACAAGGCATTTGGGTTCTGATGGGCTACGACAGTTGAACTAAGCTCACAAGGCATTTGTAAGGACCAGTACCAAATTATTGTGCACTCACAAATGTAAGTTGCTCTGGGTAAGAGCATCTGCTAAATTACAACAACAAAATATATATATATATATTCTTCAAGAATCAATGGGTACATATAATTAATTTATGAGTCCAAAAATGGATGCAGCAACTGCAGATTGCTCCTTTACCTACCATTGAAAAGACCTAATAAATCAGTTCCTTTCAGAGAAAGAGAAGTAATTTAGGAACATTTGGACACACCCAACGTTTGTACATAGGGAACATCCCCCTCATTCTCTGAGATTGTCAGCTTGAGCTTTCTCTTTAGTGTTGACACAGGAAAGGGACACTGTTCAAATCTTCATTGCCTGAGTTGACTCTAACCTTTGTCTTACTTCTTTCTCTCTCTCTGTCTCTCTCTTCTACTCACACACCCTCAGCAGATCGAGCCTGCTGCAAGGCACCGTGATGAAGGCGGGGCTCAGCCTGCTCCTGGCTCTCTGCCTGCTCCCTGGGGGCGGAGCAGAGGGGGAGGGGACCCACTGTAAGCCACCACCTGGTTGGAGCATTGGGGAGGTGGAGCCAATGAAGGGGGTTATGGGCCAGGTCACGGTGGTGGCCCTCCTCCAGGCCAGTTGATTGTTCTGCTTGGTGCAGGCATCCTTGTAAGTGGACCAGATAGGGCTCTGTTCCATTCCCTTAGCCACTTTCCTACCCCTAGTGGAGTGTGTGTTTTTTTTAAAGAATCTTTAAAATTGACACTTTTCCGGTTGTCAACAGCACATCTCTTTATAGAACGCCCGTTCTTTATTTTGTTATAACATTATTTATTTTGGCCATCTCTCCATATCCTCATTTTTCACTTCCTTGTTGTGTTCCTTTGAGCAGATTGGATGAGCTGCGCCTGAAGCTGGAGGGCCAGGGTCTGGACAATGTGACCTATATGGTGGTGAACCACCAGGCGGACCAGGCCCAGCACCTCCACACGTTGCTGAGCCAGAAACTGTCTGAGAACATCATATTGTACAAACAGGTGCCCAAACAGGATGACGTGTGGCAGGCCCTGGCTGGAAAGAAGGATGACTTCCTCATCTATGACAGGTCAGCTCCTTACTGCGGGCGGGCGGGCGGGCGGGTGGGCGGGCGGGCTCTGTCGGTCGGTCGGTCGGTCGGTCGGTCGGTCGGTCGGTCTGTCTCGTGTGTCTCGTGTGTCTCGTGTGTCTCGTGTGTCTCGTGTGTCGTCTGTCTCGTCTGTCTGTCTGTCTGTCTGTCTGTCTGTCTGTCTGTCTGTCTGTCTGTGTGTCGTCTGTCTCGTCTGTCTGTCTCATCTGTCTCGTCTGTCTGTCTCTTGCCTGCCTGCGCTTGGTCTGCTCAGAAATACAAAACAGTGCTCAGCATTCTGTCTGTTCCTCTCTCTCTTTCACACACAGTATCTTGTCTTATACAGTATCATATACATACCTCTTTTTCCTACAGCATGCTGCTGTGTAATCATTAAAGTATCCCTCTCTCTCACTCTCAATTAAATTCAAAGGGATTTATATGCATGGGAAACTGTATGTTTACATTGCCAAAGCAAGTGAAATACAGTGCCTTCAGAAAATGTTCATACCCCTTGACTTATTCCACATGTTGTTGTGCTACAGCCTGAATTCTAAATGTATTAAATTAATTGTTTTCTCTCACCCATCTACACGCAAAAGCCCATAACTACAAAGTGAAAACATGTTTTTAGAAATGTTTGCAAATTTATTGAATATGAAATATAAAATTCTCACCCTTGAGTCAATACTTTGTAGAAGCACCTTTGGCAGCGATTACAGCTGTGTCTTTCTGGGAAAGCCTCCAAGAGCTTTCCACACCTGGATTGTGCAACATTTGCCCATTATTCTTTTCAAATTGCTTCAAGCTTTGTCAAATTGGTTGTTGATTGTTGCTAGACAACCATTTTTAAGTCTTGCCATAGATTTTCAAGAAGATTTAAGTCAAACCGATTACTCGGCCACTCAGGAACATTCACTGTCTACTTGGTAAACAACTCCAGTCTAGATTTGGCCTTCTGTTTTAGGTTATTGTCCTGCTGAAAGGTAAATGTATCTCCTAGTGTTCTTTGGAAAGCAGACTAAACCAGGGTTTCCTCTAGGATTTTGCCTGTGCTTAGCTCCATTCCATTTATTTTTCATCCTGAAAAACTCCCCAGTCCTTAACAATTACAATAATACCCATAACATGATGCAGCACCCACTGTAATTGAAAATATGGAGAGTGGTACTCAGTTATGTATTAGATTAGTATTGTGGAGTAACTACAATGTTGTTGATCCATCCATCCATACTCTGTTACTATTTTAAAGTCACCATTGGCTTCATGGTGAAATTCCTTAGTGGTTTCCTTCCTCTCCGGCAACTGAGTTTTTGTAGTGACTGGGTGTATTGATACATCATCCAAAGTGTAATTAATAACTTCACCATGCTCAAAGGGATATTCAATGTCTTATTTTGTTTTGCATTTACCAATAGGCGCCCTTCTTTGCAAGGCATTGGAAAATCTCGCTGCTCTTTGTGGTTGAATCTGTGTTTGATATTCACTGCTCGACTGAGGGACCTTACAATTGTATATGTGGGGTACAGAGATTAGGTAGTCATTAAAAAATAATGTTAAACACTATTATTGCACACAGAGCCAGTCAATGCAATTTATTATGTGACTTGTTAACCACATTTATACTCCTGAACTTATTTAGGCTTGCCATAACAAATGGGCTGAATACTTTAACAATTTCTAAAAACATAATTCCACTTTGACATTATAGGGTAATGTGTGTAGGCCAGTGACACATTTAAATTTCATCTATTTTAAATTCAGTCTGAAACACAACAAACTGTGGAAAAAGTCAAGGGGTTTTACAAAAGTGAAATAAACAATCAGAAATGAACAGTAAACATTACACTCACAAAAGATTCAAAAGTATAGAGGCATTTCAGATGTTATATTATGGCCATATACAGTGTTGTAACACTGAAAATAGTTGACGTAAAAAGGGGAAAATACATAAACATAAATATGGGTTGTATTAACAGTAGTTTGCCCTTTTCTTGTGGCAACAGGTCACACAACTTGCTGATGTGATAGCACTCTATGGTATTTCACTTAATTTGTTTTCTAATTCTTTGTGGATCTGTGTAATCTGAGGGAAATATGTGTCTCTAATATGGCCATACATTTGGCAGGAGGTTAGGAAGTGCAGCTCAGTTTCCATCTCATTTTGTGGGCAGTGCCTGTCTTCTCTCGAGAGCCAGGTCTTCCTACGGTGGCATCTCTCAACAGCAAGGCTATGCTCACTGAGTCTGTACATAGTCAAAGCTTTCGTTAATTTTGGGTCAGTCACTCAGTTATTTTCCAACTGTGTACTCTCTGATTAGGGCCAAATAGCATTCCAGTTTGCTCAGTTTTTTAGTAAATTCTTTCCAATGTGTCAAATAATGATCTTTTAATTTTCAAATGATTTGGTTGGGTCTAATTGTGTTGCTGTCCTGGGGCTCTGTGGGGTCTGTTTGTGTTTGTGAACAGAGCCCCAGGACCAGCTTTCCTAGGGGACTCTTCTCCAGGTTCATCTCTCTGTAGGTGATGGCTTTGTTATGGAAGGTTTGGGAATTGCTTCCGTTAAGGTGGTTGTAGAATTAACAGCTAATTCCTGGATTTTGATAATTAGCGGGTATCCTCCTAATTCTGCTCTCCATGTGTTATTGGTGTTTTACATTGTACACGGAGGAGGTTTTTGTAGAATTATGCATGAAGTCTCAATTTGGTATTTGTCCAATTTTGTGAATTCTTGGTTGGTGAGCGGACACCAGAACTCACAACCATAAAGGACAATGGGTTCTATAACTGATTCAAGTATTTTTAGCCAGATTCTAACTGGAGTTTTATGATCCTTTTGATGTCATAGAATGCCCTTCTTGCCTTGTCTCTCAAATCGTTCACAGCTTTGTGGAAGTTACCTGTGGTGCTGATGTTTAGGCCAAGGTATGTATAGTTTTTTGTGTGCTCTAGGGCAACGGTGTCTAGATGGAATTTGTTTTTGTGGTCCTAGCATCTGGACCTTTTTTGGAACACCAATATTTTTGTCCTACTGAGATTCACTGTCAGGGCGCAGGTCTGTTAATGATAATCCAGAGGATTTTCCCAAGGTTGCTGTTGATGCATATGCCACGGTAGTTATTGGGGTCAAATTTGTCTCCACTTTTGTGGATTGGGGTGATCATTAGTTGGTTCCAAATATTAGGGAAGATGCCAGAGCTGAGGATCATGTTAAAGAGTTTAAGTATAGCCACTTAGAATTTGTGGTCTGCATATTTTATCATTTTATTTAGGATACCATAAACACCATAGACCTTTTTGGATTGGAGGTTTTGTATTTTGTCCTGTAGTTCATTCAATGTAATTGAAGAATCCAGTGTGTTCTGCTAGGCTGATTCTAAGATGTGTAATTGATCATGTATATGCTTTTGTCTCTCTCTCTCTCTCTCTCTCTCTCTCTCTCTCTCTCTCAGGTGTGGTCGTCTGACTCACCATATCTTCCTCCCCTTTTCCATCCTGGGTACTCCCTACGTAGAGAACGCCATTAAGGAGACCTACTGCCAACGCATCTGTGGGGACTGCACGTATGAGGTACACACTCTCACACACAATCGGTATGTCTGTGTTTGTATGTGGGAATTAGTTCTATGACAAACCATCCAACACCCATCCTCCTCTCTCACACACAGAGCACAGAGATCCCAGCAGAGTGCAACAGGATGGTAGAGGTAAAGCCTGAGGGAGAAGAGAAGCCAGTCACTGGAGGGGATACACCTCACGGTGGACGCGGCCATCATCACCATGGCAATGGGCACGGTCACCATGGCAAAAGCCATGGTCACGGTCACCATGGCGAGAGTGAGGTGGGGCGCGATCACGGTCGTGGCCATGGGGTGGAGCAGCAGCAACACCAACATGGTGCTGAGGGGCTCCACCATGGCCAGGCCCATGGCCAATTGCACGTTGGTCAGGAGCATATGGGTCAGCAGCCCAAGGAGGCGCAGGAAGGGCATACTATGCAGAGGCCCTGAGTGAAGGGGAGGGCCAGGTGAAAGGCGGAGCTCAGTTGACATTTGAAGGAGGGGTCTGATATAAGTCCCTCCTCCAAGGTCAGCTGATGCTGACACTGACGGGGGCTGTTTGGCAATGGGGTGAGCAACGAGCCAATTGGGCTCTGACACTGTGATGAGGCGCTGCCCGCCTCCTGACAGTGACAGGGACTGATGGGCGACTCCACCAATCACATCAGGGAGACCTGACAGTGACGCTCGCCCCCCGCTGACTGACAGCAGCCTCCGCCAGTGATGTCAGCCTGATCCCCGGGTGTTGAAACCTGAGGCTGAGAGCAGCTGTAAGCAGGGCCATGGCTCTGTGAAAGTTACCTTGCTTATAGGCCTCATATTAACATCTGTGAGACCAACACCGGGGCAAAGCGCTCATACCATCTTACCAACTAGTATTGCTCCGGTACTGTAAAGCCACACTTGATAGAGAGGGATGGAGGAATACATTGGGTCTGGTAGAAGAATGCTAAGCCAAAACCTATTACGATATGGGGAACAGGATGGTATTTGAGATGTACCCAAAGAGATAGTATGACATCAAGGAAGGTAGCCTCCACCCTCTCTCTCTCTATCAGTGCGTTGGTGTCACCCTCCCGGTAGTGTATGGGGTGACTATGTTGACGTTTCTCCCCCTCCGTTTTGCTCCCTCCATCCAAAATGAAGGCAGGCACAGAAACTACGCTTTAGTGGTGTCTGTCTGATGTCCGGCTGGGGAGAGGGGAGGGAGAGGGCCATACAATATGACCACCCCCTAAAGTTCAAAGTTCACAATATCGAGAGCTTTGGAAGGAGTATGAAGGAGTAGCGGCCAATGTTGAAATAAACTGACATCATGGCCAGAAATGAAAGATTTGAACCAAAGTTAGACATTGTTCTATTCAGCGTTAGTTAGACATTGTTATATTCAGCGTTAGCAAAACCAATTTGGTTAAAATACATTATTGATAGAGTAAGATTTTTCTATTATGACCCCATCAACCTTTTCAACTTTTTCTTCAACTAAAACTCTAATGTCACTCCTTTCAAGCAACCACATTTATTTTTACCTTTGAATTAACGCTGTTTATTAAAGCAGTAGTATGTTTTGTAGACAAAATTCAATATTCACAGTTGTAATAATGTGTGTTTAGTTTTCCATTTTTCTGTCACTGTTATTGCTGTTGGCAATATTACACACATATCTATAATGCACTGTTTGTGAACTAACAAAACAAAGTGACCACTTTTCAACTAACAAAACCAGCTGGAATGAAGGTGGGTAGAGAGAAATATTGAATATGCTGTACTTAATGAAGGTCTCTGGGGAAGACTACGGTCACCTAGAACACCCTATGCTTTGTACAGAGCAAATTCTTTCTGACTGTGGAGTGTAGGTGGTGGAACATGTAAGAAAATATCAATAAAGAATGGTTGATGCACTCATATTGCACTATGTGGTTTCTCTCTCTCTCTCTATATATATATATATATATATATATATATATATATATATATCTTCACTCTGTCTATTTCTCTCTCTCTCTATATATATATATATATATATATACATATATCTTCTCTCTCTCTACTCTCTATCTATTTTTCTCTCTCTATATATACATTTTTCTTTCTTTCATCACATTCCCAGTGGGTCAGAAGTTTACATACACTCAATTAGTATTTGGTAGCATTGCCTTTAAATTGTTTAACTTGGGTTAAACATTTCGGGTAGCCTTCCACAAGCTTCCCAAAATAAGTTGGGTGAATTTTGGCCCATTCCTCCTGACAGAGCTGGTGTAATTGAGTCAGGTTTGTAGGCCTCCTTGTTCGCACACGCTTTTTCAGTTCTGCCCACACATTTTCTATAGGATTGAGGTCAGGGCTTTCAAATCAAAGTTTATTTGTCACGTGCGCTGAATACAACAGGCTCTAACCAATAGTGCAAAAAAAGGTATTAGGTGAACAATAGGTAGGTAAAGAAATAAAACAACAGTAAAAAGACAGGCTATATTCAGTAGTGAGGCTATAGAAGTAGCGAGGCTACGTACAGACACCGGTTAGTCAGGCTGATTGAGGTAGTATGTACATGTAGATATGGTTAAAGTGACTATGCATATATGATGAACAGAGAGTAGCAGTAGCGTAAAAGAGGGGTTGGCGGATGGTGGGTGGTGGGACACAATGTAGATAGACCCGTTAGCCAATGTGCGGGAGCACTGGTTGGTAGGCCCAATTGAGGTAGTATGTACATGAATGTATAGTTAAAGTGACTATGCATATATGATAAACAGAGAGTACCAGCAGCGTAAAAAGAGGGGTTTCGGGGGTGGGGGGGGGGGGGGGGGGGGGGCACACAATGCAAATAGTCCAGGTAGCCATTTGATTACCTGTTCAGGAGTCTTATGGCTTGGGGGTAAAAACTGTTGAGAAGCATTTTTGTCCTAGACTTGGCACTTGCCATGCGGTAGTAGAGAGAACAGTCTATGACTGGGGTGGCTGGGGTCTTAGACAATTTTTAGGGCCTTCCTCTGATACCGCATGGTGTAGAGGTCCTGGATGGCAGGCATCTTAGCCCCAGTGATGTACTGAAAACCTGCTCCAGAGTGCTCAAGACCTCAGACTGGGGCGAAGGTTCACCTTCCAACAGGACAACGACCCTAAGCACACAGTCAAGACAAGGCAGGAGTGGCTTTGGGACAAGTCTCTGAATGTCCTTGAGTGGCCCAGCCAGAGCCTGGACTTGAACCCGATCAGAATCTCTGGAGAGACTTGATATTAGCTCTGCAGTGACGCTCCCCATCCAACCTGACAGAGCTTGAGAGGATCTGCAGAGAAGAATGGGAGTAACTCCTCAAATACAGGTGTGCCAAGTAGAAAGAGGAGGAAGGGAAGCGCTACTAAGGTACACTATAGTATATTTTGGTAGATAGAAGGTGCTCTTTGGTAAAAGGTGTAAATTGGTCATCAAAAAGAAAGGAGGACCAAGGCACTCTTCATATAATTAATTAAAATGCCTTTATTAGTATGGCATGTTCAATAGAAACAAAGTTGTTTAAAAACCGACGCGTTTCGGCTGCATGGCCTTCGTCAGGGAGTACAGAAAAAGGAGAATACAATGTCCTCTTTTGAAAGGCTTTTCCAATTAGCCCTAATTAGAAGAGGGAGTGTTTACCAAATTGGACACACCTAGTAAGCAATAATATACACATGAAAAGGTGAAATACTGTAGCTATGTTATCATGAGCATACAACTCCAAGCTAGAAGCATCAGAACACCCAGAGAGGCAGTTCCAACCCTAGCCATGACTGGGAGAAGTGTCCAGAACAAGAAAGCAATATATTCCACAGTACACCAGACCACAGCAAAACATGAACAACATTCCAAACATAGCTGAGGGCAATTGAGCAAAATGTCCACTAGATGACAGCAAATGGACCCATCACGACCCTACAGGAAGGGTGAGAAATCCATATCTTCATTTAAACCAGGGTACTTAGTGGCCTGTAGTTTGTAAATCCAAAAACTTTCCCTTTGGTTTAACTGTTTAAGACAGTCCCCTTTTCTAATAGAGGCCGGAACATGATCAATACCCATAGCTTGTAGGGAGGCAGGGTTACCATGGTGTAAGGACTTGTAGTGCCTTGCCATGGGGCCACAGGTGTGCCAAGCTTGCAGCATCATACCCAAGAAGACTCAATGCTGTGATCGCTGGTAAAGGTGCTTCAACAAAGTACGGAGTAAAGGGTCTGAATACTTATGTAAAAAATTGTATTTGTATAATTTTGCAAACAATTCTAAAAACCTGTTTTTGCTTGTCATTATGGGGTATTGTGTGTAGCTTGATGAGGGAAAAAAACGATTGAATCCATTTTAGAATAAGGCTGTAACGTAATGAAATGTGGAAAGAGTGAAGGGGTCTGAATACTTACCGAATCTTTAAAACTTGATTGCTGATAAACAAAACATTTAGGGACTATATCAACTATGGACTACTGAAATAAAATACAAGATAACATTTTCCTTTAAGTGTGTTAAGGGGTGTTGGCCGCGCCCAATAATTGGCAACACCTACTAATTGGCCACATCGATCTTAATGAGTGCTTGTTTCCTTTGAAACGGAGTCTGTTAAAATAGACTAAAATGAACAGTTTTGTATGAGTAAAAACATGGCATGCTAGCTCCATCCTGGTGACAGATAATGGACTAATTACATGGATAAAGATCAGAAGATTATAGGTCATGCTCTCACTGATGCTGTGTCACAAAAAAAAGAAATGTGTTTGTATGATAAATGCCTAAGGAAATTAATTTCCATGTGTCCTAACTGTGCTTGGAGTTTAAAAAAGTTAACCCAAAATAAGATAGCATTGTTATTAAAAGTTTTATTAAAACATTCAGTGAAAGTTAAAGTTTTAAGTAAGTTATTTAAAAACCTCTCAATAACCTTTAACTTCCATTCTTAAAGCGTTAATAAAACCTCCCATGGAAACGTTCAAGAGTAAAACATTCTCAGAACCTCCCTACAACCTAAAAATCAACATGCCCAGAAAAGGTGAAATTTTCACTTCTGTTCTCAGAACGTTTAAAAAACATTTTGTTTTACCGGTCAGGAAACGTATGGCTTCGCTCCCACAACCAATGTGAAACCAAAAACATACAGTACCAGTCAAACGTTTGGACACACCTACTCATTCAAGGGTTTTTCTTTATTTCTACATTGTGAAGCTGGTTGAGAGAATGCCAAGAGTGTACAAAGCTGTCGTCAAAGTAAAGGGTGGCTAATTTGAAGAATCTCAAATATAAAATCTATTTAGATTTGTTTAACACTTTTTTGGTTGCTACATGATTCCATGTGTGTTATTTCATAGTTTGATGTCTTCAATATTATTCTACTTCTAATAAACCAAATGTGCTAGCTGGGAAGTAATTTGAGAAGCCCTTCAGAGTGTTTTGACTGTCAAAGGAATTTGGCACGTCACCTACTGTACAAGTGTCTAGTTCTTTAACACCTGACTCACATGTTAGTCAAGTAGTGGAAGTCATATTACTACAAACATGTATCACGGTAATAATCATGTACAACTTTTTACAACTATTCAAACAAAACAGTAAACAGTAAAGCACTCCCAGAAACATTTTTTTTGTTGCCTGCAATTCAGAACCATTAACACCAGATGGCAAAGGAGATACGTTAAAGGTCCCAGAGCTCTCCCTTGCACAGGCCATCCTGCTCATTGCCAGAGCGTGTCTCTTTGTGTAAGCAGCCTGTAGACTAGTTATACCAGAAAACTGGGCAGTGTTCCTTTTCCTTTGCACAGACGACTGGGTTCACAAATTACATTCCTGGGAGGAACATTGCTTTCAAAGTGAGTCAACTCCGTCTGTCTCTACATAGTACAGGCCTAGCCATAATACTGCTGCAGTAGGCTAATAATCATTTAATTAATAAAAGTGATGTTCCTACTCTAATTATTTGTATAAAGAAACCCACTTTTCAAATATTTTTGCTGAGCTGAGCTTTCCTCATGTAAGACATTGGCCCTTCAATGTCATCCTCACTGAATTCTCATAGTTAACAAACCACACATCAATCAAAGCAGACTTTTCAACTGTGACCAGGAGGTTACCTTTGTGTGACCAGTGTGACCAGGAGGTTACCTTTGTGTGACCAGTGTGACCAGGAGGTTACCTTCGTGTGATCAGTGTGACCAACTGCAAACAGTGTTCTTTCTCTTTCTTTCCTCAAGTTAACACGGCAGCATGTATTACAATGCCTTACCTCTGAGGCCTAAACTGGGATTCTACACAGCACATAGTGTATAAAACATCCGGAACACCTTCCTAATATTGACCTGCATCCCCTTTTGCAATCAGAACAGCCTCAGTTCATCTGAGCATTGACTCTACAAGGTGTTGACTCCAAAGCTTCTGACAGTTCTGTCAAGTTGGCTGGTAGTGGATCTCTACTCTGAATAGCTTGTTCCATCTCATCCCACAGATGCTCAATTGGATTGAGATCTGGTGACTGGGCAGGCCACTGCAGTAAGCTGAATTCAATATCATGTTTGTGGAACCATTCCTGGACAATCCTAGCCTTGTGGCATGGGACATTATTCTGCTGAAAAAATGTGGAGATGGATACACTGCTGTCATGGAGGGATGCACCTGATTGGCGATGATGTTCAGACATCATGTGGCATTCAAACGTTGCTCCACTTTTATCAAGGGGCCCAATGTGTGCCATGAAAACACACCCCACACCATCACCCTGCAATGTTGACACCCGGCATGATGGCTGCATGTCCTCATATGGTTCTCCATACCCTAGTCCTCCCATCAGCGTGAAACAGCAAGAACCGGGATTCATCAGACCAGGCAATGTTTTTCCAATTGTCCAGTGTTTTCGTTCCTTAGCCCACTGCAACCCCAGTGTCTTGTTTTTTGTCAGAAAGAAGTGGAACTCCGTAAAGTCGTCGGCTATCAAACCCCATTCGTGTCAAAGTACGACGAGTTGTTTATCCTTGTTTGCGTCTTTGGGCACCAATGTTGTCCTGGACTGTCAGTTGACTAACTGTAGCCCGTCTGTTGCTCTGCACAATTCGTGTCAGCCTCCTTTGTCCTCTTTCGTCAATGACACATTTTCGACCACTGGCATGCCATTGGCAGGATGACCTTTGGGTGGTGGACCATTCTTGATACACATGGGAAACTGTTGAGCGTGAAAAAACGAGCAGTGTTGCAGTTCCTGACACACTCAAAACGGTGTGCCTGGCACCGACTACCATACCCCGTTCAAAGGCACTTAAATCTTGTCTTGCCCATTTACCATCTGAATGGCACACACATGCAATCAATGTTTCAATTGTCTCAAGGCTTAAAAATCCTTCTTAAACCTGTCTACTCCCCTTCATCTACACTGATTGAAGTGGGTTTAACAGGTGACATCAATAAGGGATCATAGATTTCACCTGGTCAGTCTGTCATTGAAAGAGCAGGTGTTCCTAATGTTTGTACACTCAGTGTACTTAGGAGTTTATGTAATGGGGTCAAGGCATCCTCTTCCACCTTTAAAAAGCATATTCCAGAAGCGTCTCTGCACAGCAACTCCTCACTGTAATGGAGCTGAATAACCATTGAGACTGCTCCTCTAAGAAGGTCAACAAGCAAGCAGAGGCAATAAACGAGTGCTGTGTGGGCAGATAGCGTGGGCGTAATAGGCCTGAAGATGCAATACAGGGGGAGCAGTGACTTATGGGTAATTACCTGCAATGTCCTGGGACGCAGACCTGTGAGTGGCTGGCTCTCTGATCCAATCAGCCCCACACTGAGCAGCTGGGTACACAGGCTCTGTCTAATTGGCCAATCTGTTGTCCTCTCGACACAGGGCTGCTTCCAGGATGCTTCCTGATCCACTTAGCGCCGGAGAGACCCACACAGATGCATGGACAAACGCGCGAGCACGCACACACTCTTTATTCCTTGCTGTGTAGAGCATTTACTGAATCAACACCCTCCACTGTCACAGCACATTGTGAACTCATCCTGAGTGACCTAAAATGTGGAATATCACGCTCCTATTTCATCTGCATCAGAAGGTTTAATGGCCCATGCATTCTGGCCTTTAAATCAGAGTATCTACACTCAGGCATGACCTTCTTAAGTAGTGTGAGAAATCAACAACAATGTACAAATACCTAACCGACAAAGATATGTATTTATTGTGCATCTTTTTGAAAGATTTTGAACAGAAAACAGGAAAGAAAACAATGCAGCAGAACTTCAGAAACCCGTGGAACGTCGAGGCCCTCGAACCAGACCCTGTCACATTTTGTCAAGCAGGGTGTATAGCCAATCAACTCCAAAATAAATCCCAGAACTCAACACTTTCAGCCTAAAAATAACAAACAAACAAACATAACCTGAGCCTGTAGCGTCGATGCTCTGGTCTGCTGATGCAAACGTTTCATGTCGATTTAAAAACCACTATAACTCATAGTAGTACCCTCCTGCTCATCTCACTCTTAATTGTCAACATATGAAACACTTACGATAACCCTTTGACACAGATGACATGGGATTGTACAAAAACAATATAGAGTTTAGTTACAGTACGATCAGACTAAGATATTGGCTTATATCTTGAAATAATACTTGTGCTACCATATCTATACTGTATCACCATATACAAAATACTCTGTAGGAAAGCTTCTTATTGGCTGATGGATCAAAACACACATTATCTTAGCTTTGTAGTGAATATGAAGGCAATATTTTAAACAATGTCATTGAAGCTTATTGATAGGTGTCTCCATCTTCAATTCTTATACAATTTTAAAACAGACTTTGCTATGCATTCATGATAGATAATTCACAGACTTGACTTAGTCTGAAATACAAAATATAACAGCCTAATTCATACAGTGTCTAATATTCCAAAGCACAAATAATTGAGCTAATATTGACACATTAGTATTCAATTTAACATAAGGTACATTGGCAAAATTACTGACACAAATGTTAAACAAATATCTGGTAACCTTGAATGGTAACACTTTACTTGACACCCAGAGTCATAACATGTTATGAGAGTCATAACCATGTCATAATGTCATAACCTGTTATATGGTCATAACGCTGTCATGACACATATATTTAGACCCATTGTGACATATATTGCGTTATTTTATGGCTGGTTATGACACCTACATAAGAATGTCAAAACCCACAAGGCAAAACATTCCATTTCACCATAGCCTACGAGTCCACAGTATTACCTACCCCCAATGCAGGAGGCGAACAAGACACTCAAGTACGAGGCTTATATGATGATGATGGTGATAATGCTTCTTGACAGTGTCATAAAGTGTACTTTCTTAGACCAAGTAAAGTGACACAGGATGGTCATAATGCTTCATGACAGTGTCAAAAAGTGTATTTTCTACAAGTTAATTAAAATATGATGAAAAAAACATTACTGTAAAAAATTCATTGCAACAACAAAAAAGGATTTAAGAAACAAACTTTCAAAGAAAGGAAACTATTTGGCAGGAAAAAACTCATTTGAATAAATGTGGGTTTTGACACTTATGTAGGAGTCATAACCAGCCACAAAATAATGCAATATGTCACAACAGGTGTAAATATATGGGTCATGACAGTGATATGACCATATTATGACAGGTTATGACAGACTCTGGGTGTAAGGTAAAGTGTTATACCTTGGGTATAGCAACCTTGGATGCTACAAACCACGTGCATGTCGCATAGTACATTCCACTATACAAACATTTACCAATGTCCAACAGACTAAACCTTAGCAGTACTTATCTAAATAATCTGATAGAGCTTTCCTTATAGTGTACATACACATAGGCACCTCTGGCTTATTCAGTTAATTGCAAAGTTTTAGAATGTTGCATATAGAAATGCAATGAATAGAGCTGACTCCAATGCTTTCATATTCTACTACACAACATAGAACCATGTCTGTTCCAAGATAATGCATTTCTATTTCAACCTTCTATGAAGTTACATCCGCCTGTGGCAAGGCTGAATGCAGACAGGAAACGTACCAAGCAGCAATATTTCTGACTAGTAACAAGACAAAATACAACATACATAATACAGTAGTTGTTACAGCACTAGTAGATATATTAAGACATTTATTTTTCAATGTTTACATGCTGGTAGCAGAAAGAGAGAAAGCGAGAGAAAGAGAGAGAGCGAGAGAAAGAGAGAGAGAGAAAGAGCGAGAGAAAGAGAGAATAAGCATGACAGAGAATGGCACATTTGCACAGGTTGTGAACGATATCATGTGTCTAAAAACAGTTATCATTCATTAATTGTTAAATAGATTAATCCACAAGTGAACATTCTTGCTGTGCCGGCATAATATATGTTATCATATTTACCTCAGAAACCTGGTCTTAAGGTTTGATTGGCAAGGGCTGTGTATCACAGCCTCGATCTAAAATAGCTTATTCTATGCTGTTGTATTTCTGAAAAAGCCATGCAAATCGTCAAGTCCAAGAGTTCCTGTAGTGAACAACACAAAATAATCACAGATTTCCTGCACTTATAGAGAGGCTTTTAGTCCGTATGATGCAGTTTGTACAGGCTGAATGGATCCCAGATATACACAGAAACTTTGCAAATCCAATCAGTTTTCCACATTGACTCAACGTAATCACATTGAATTTGTTTGTTGAAATGACGTGGAAACAATGTTGATGCAACCAGTTTTGGTTCAGTGGGACAGCTCCTCACATATCCTCTGGAGCTGATGGTTCTCTTGTGGATGAAGATAATCTTTCTGATGATGATAATAATTCATTTGTAGTGTGCATTTTCCACGCTCAATGCGCATAAGGTAGAAAACAAAAACAAAAAACGTTTAAAACAGCATGAGGTATAAACAACGATCACAATATATGGAAACATGACATACTAATGCAAAATACAGACTTTAAGCAAATGAAGTGATGATACATCTACACTGAGTTTACCAAACATTAGGAACACCTTCATAATATTGAGTTGCATCCCCCCTCTCCTTTTACCCTCAGAACAGCCTCAATTTGTCGGGGCATGGACTCTACAGGGTGTCAAAAGCATTCCAGCATGGGATGCTGGCCCATGTTGACTCCAATGCTTCCCACAGTTGTGTCAAGTTGGCTGGATGTCCTTTGGGTGGTGGACCATTGTTGATACACACGGGAAACTGTTGAGGGTGAAAAACCCAGCAGCGTTGCAGCTCTTGACACAAACCGGTGCGCCAGGCACCTACTACCATACCCCGTTCAAAGGCACCTAAATCTTTTGTCTTGCCCATTCACCCTCTGAATGGCACACATACACAATCCATGTCTGAATTGTCTCAAGGCTTACGAATCCTTCTTTAACCTGTTAACTCCCTTTCATCTACACTGATTGAAGTGGATGTAACAAGTGACATCATTAAGGGATCATAGCGTTCACCTGGAATTACTAATGCAGATTAATCAAATATGATAATGTGTTCTTTGTTTTAATGTTACATTTCCCGTTCACTGCCAGTTGTTGCCCTTTACGACAGTGTGTGTGTGTATGTCAGCTCAAAACAAGAGTGGATACTATCCTTTCCCCTTCTGTGTGTGTGCGTGCCTGGGTATGTTTGTAAGGTTGTGGGCGTATAGAAAGCTCTGAGCTTCTAAGTACATATTTCACTACATCAAAAGGAGCTAATTTTACTATCATTACAAAGTGCAAGCGAGAGCACATTAACATTGGCATTACATTTAGAAACAATAGAAACAGAGAAACAGAAAAATATTATAACTACCCCTTTTCACATTCCAGTCATAGAGTAGTACCACAGTATGAGTCATAATACCCATAACACCTAGTGGTCAAACAGGGAAATGATTCCAATCGTTTTCCCACCATAAATCTTTCCCTTAGGGGATTTTAGAAATAGGTCAACTAAGGGCTGTGTTTGATACGGTTTGATAACTGTGTAAATCTCTCACGGACAAGGTGTCTTATCAATATATTTGCCTGTATTTACCCGCACAAAAATGAAATGCTAATTCATGCTAATGTCACTATCATAAAGAACTACAAATGCCATGATGATCTGGACTAGACTGCCAAATCGAGGCAAAGGTGAGAATCTCTGGATGAACTATTGTTAGCTAAATGTAGTAATGAATAAATTGGCAACATTTATTTAAACAGAGAATTCTATGAACTGTCTTGTGCAAATTTTTAATTGACACAATATCTGTTATTAAGGTGTCAGCTAGAGATGACGTGCAGGAGCTTGCAGGGATTTTTAGTTTTGCATGTCTACTTTGACACTAATTTAAAAATGTAGATTCTGAGCGTAAATAGATCTGAATATATTGATAAAGTCACCTTGTCCGTGAGAGATTTACATGGTTATCAAAACGTCACGCCAGGGAAAGCCTACATGAAACACAACCCTTATTTTAAGTCTTTCTAAAATCCCCTATGGTGGAAAATGAATGATTGGAACCATTTCCCTGTTTGTCCGCTAGGTTTTATGGTTATTATGACACCTCCACTGTGGAGCTCTATTGTCCCTGCAATTACAATTAATGCAAAGTAAGAAAGTAGAACATATAAAAGCAGTCTTTCCTATATTGTGAGAATTAAGTCTATGCTGTAAGTGAAATCTGCTTGGTGTTACAGGTTTTCTTGTTCTCTGTTTATTATAGTGACCGGTGTCTGAGTTGTCACAGTGAGTGCAGACAGGTTGTCTAATGGCCGTGTTAAAAACTTACCTCAGTCTGGTAATAATTAGACGACTCTGCCGCAAAAAGGATGAAAGAGAAATATAGGCATAAAAATAGGCCATTAAGCAAAATAATGAGAGCGCGAAATGAACGACAGTAGTTACTAATAGTCACTGCTCGCTATAGCGCTAAGTTTGATAAACAGCACACTCAAGTGTTCTGTCAATTAATGAGGCCATAACGATGATGTTAAAGTTGGTGTGTTTGTATAAATGGCAAGTAGATGTGCTTGTTATTCTCCCAGACATTTTGTTATTGGATCCATCTACAGTCAAATTAAGACTTAAACCAACAAGCTAGAGTATTAAATATGTATATGTTAAACGTACATATATATATATACATTAAGGTGGGACTATGTGTGTCTGCAAGGCAAATGTTTACATTGCACCTCATCAGTCAAACAACAGATACATTGAAGTATCAGGTAACATAGAACTAGAACCATGTCTGAGCTTGTCTGTCTGCGTATGCATGGTGCATAAGTGTATCTGTGTGTATGTTAGAGAACCGTGCATTTCAAGGTTTCAGACTGTGGGTTTTTCGGTGTCTCAGTCTCAGTCAGAAAGAACACAGTAAGATTTGTTCACGTATTACTTTAAGCTCTATCAAACCAGAAAGGCCAATTTTACAGAAGCTCTTTCCTCAAGTTCCAGTCACTCATAAAAGCCAAACACAACAACTAAACATTTCTCTTTCTCAGCTTCCCTTCAAGCAAACTCTCAAACAAACGACCATGCTTGTTGTCGAGTCTGTCCTGTGACATATTTGGCTTCCAGCATTGATCAAGTAGAACAAGGCTGTCTGTAATGATTATTGACTTCATGACAAGTGGCCTCCAACCTCTACGCCCCAAGGCCTCCTGGGCGGTGTAGTTTTTCTTAAGGCGAGAGGTTGCCCAACAGGTCCGGGGTGAGGTACCCTATGGGCATGACGGGCAGGGGCTTGGAGGGGGGTTGTGGGGAACAGGTAGGGGACCTCTGGGGGGACGGGGGGTTGAGGAGAAGGCTGTGCTGGAAATCAACATCCTGAACCACAGTGTAGTCCGAAACAGGGGGGAGGAACTGAGCAGGGGGGGAGTCAGGAAGGATGTAAGGGGACTGGTAGTCCCCTAGGGGGGTGGTAGCAGGAAGATAGGCCTCCTGGTGGGGCTTGCTCTCGGCGGAAGGTGGGGGGAAGGTGTGGTAGACCTCCCCAGGTGAGGAGGGGTCAGGGGTGCTCATCTGCCGGCCACTGCTCTCTGTCGTGTAGCCCCCTGTCTCAGGAACAACCACCAGCAGCTGAAACTTCAGCTTGTTCGTTCTCCTCTCCTCCTCTTCCTCACTCTCCTCCTCTCCTCCCTCAATTTTTCCCTTCTTATCCTTCTCTGTTGTTGGAGTGTTCTCCGGGGCTCTGACCTGCTGGCCTGGCGAGAGCACCACCCCTCCGGTGGGCGTCACATCGCTGACCTGGGCATAGAAGTCCATGTTTACCCAGCTCTGAGGGCCTCCCAGCTGGGTCTGGACCAGGTGCCTCTCCCCTCCCCCTGGAGGTAAGCCTGGAGCCTGGAGCCGGGGGCATGGGACCTCCAGCACTTCTAGGGACGGGGTGCTTGAGTGGCTCCAGTTCCCCAAGCATGGCTCAACTTTGTCGGGTTGGCAGGACAGGAGGGCAGCCATTAACATCAGGGTCTCCTGGTCAGGCAGCTCTGGATCATAGGAGCTGGCCCGGCCAGAGTCATCATCAGGGATACTGAGAGAGGGAGGGAGAGAGAAAGAGAGAGGGGGACAGAGGGAGGGAAAGAGAGAGGGACAGAGGGAGGGGGAGAGAGATAGAGGAGGGAGGGAGGGAGGGGGAAAGAGAGAGAGAGGAGGAAAGAGATAGAGAGAGGAAGGGGTGGAAGGGGAGAGAGAGTTACCTGGAGGTACCATTCCAGATCCCGAAGCTAGCTACTTTAACGCTGCTTCATGCATCCAAAAAAGGCTCCTGTAGACTGACACTTTCCTAGTATAATTTCAGAAATGTTTCACTGAACAAAGCCTGCTCCATCCTATACCCGAGGCCATGAGAGCAGCCATGGTTTGCGTGGTGGTTGTTGTGACCGAGCAGTCTCTGTGAGTCTGAGCTCTGGTTGTCCTTCTCCCCAGGCTCGTCTGCGTCCAGCTCGATGAACTCCACCCAGGGCACGTCCTGGTACAGGTCCGGGGGGTAGGAGTGGAGAGCCCCCATACCAGCTCCACTCAGGATGAAGTTCAGCTCGTCCAGCTTTCCCTTCTGGATGGGGTGTGACAGAGAGAGAGACATGACATTTGAAATGTCGTTATTCTTTTGGAACTTCTGTGAGTGTAATGTTTACTGTACATTTTTATTATCTACTTGTCTTGCTATGGCAGTTAACATATGTTTCCCATGCCAATAAAGCCCTTGAATGGGAGAGAGCGAGAGAGAGAGCGAGAGAGAGAGCGAGAGAGAGAGCGAGAGAGAGAGCGAGAGAGAGAGCGAGAGAGCGAGAGAGAGAGAGCGAGAGAGAGAGAGCGAGAGAGAGAGAGCGAGAGAGAGAGAGAGAGAGAGAGAGAATGGGTTTGAGACAGAAGAAAGGGAAAGTGAGTGTGGGTGAGAGAATGAGTGTGAGAGACAGAGAAAGAGGGACAGTGAGTGTATGTATGTGTTAGAGGGAGTGAGGTAGGGAGAATGAAGCAGTGAGTGAGTGAGAGAGAGAGAGATGAAGTCAGAAGTTTAAATACACCAAAGTCAAGGAGTATGTAAACAATTCACAATTCCTGACATTTAATCCTAGTAAAAATTCCCTGCCTTAGGTCAGTTAGGATCACCACTTCATTTTAAGAATGTGAAATGTCAGAATAATAGTAGAGAGAATGATTATTTCAGCTTTTATTTCTTTCATCACATTCCCAGTGGGTCAGAAGTTTACATACACTCAATTAGTATTTGGTAGCATTGCCTTCAAATTGTTTAACTTGGGTCAAACGTTCTGGGTAGCCTTCCACAAGCTTCCCACAATAAGTTGGGTGAAATTTGGCCCATTCCTCCTGACAGAGCTGGTGTAACTGAGTCAGGTTTGTAGGCCTCCTTGCTCACACACGCTTTTTCAGCTCTGCTCACACATTTTCTATGAGATTGAGGTCAGGGCTTTGTGATGGCCACTCCAATACCTTGACTTCTTTGTCCTTAAGCCATTTTGCCACAACTTTGGAAGTATGCTTGGGGTTGTTGTCCATTTGGAAGAACCATTTGCGACCAAGCTTTAACTTCCTGACTGATGTCTTGAGATGTTGCTTCAATATATCCACGTAATTTTCCTTCCTCTTGATGCCAACTATTTAGTGACGTGCACCAGTCCCTCCTGCAGCGAAGCACCCTCACAACATGATGCTGCCACCCCCGTGCTTCACGGTTGGGATGGTGTTCTTCAGCTTGCAAGCCCCCCCTTTTTCCTCCAAACATAACGATGGTCATTATGGCCAAACAGTTCTATTTTTGTTTCATCAGACCAGAGGACATTTCTCCAAAAAGTACGATCTTGTGCCCATGTGCAGTTGCAAACCGTAGTCTGACTTTTCTTTATGGCAGTTTTGGAGCAGTGGCTTCTTCCTTGCTGAGCAGCCTTTCAGGTTATGTCGATATAGGACTCGTTGTACTGTGGATATAGATACTTTTGTGCCTGTTTCCTCCAGCATCTTCACAAGGTCCTTTGCTGTTGTTCTGGGATTGATTTGCACTTTTTGCACCAAAGTACATTCATCTCTAGGAGACATAACGCGTCTCCTTCCTGAGCGTTATGACGGCTGCGTGGTCCCATGGTGTTTATACTTGCGTACTATTGTTTGTACAGATGAACGTGGTACCTTCAGGCATTTGGAAATTGCTCCCAAGGAGGAACCAGACTTGTGAAGGTCTACAATTTTTTTTCCTGAGATCTTGGCTGATTTCTTTTGATTTTCCCATGATGTCAAGCAAAGAGGCACTGAGTTTGAAGGTAGGCCTTGAAATACATCCACAGATACACTTCCAATTGACTCAAATTATGTCAATTAGCCTATCAGAAGCTTCTAAAGCCATGACATCATTTTCAAAAATTTTCCCAGCAGTTTAAAGGCACAGTCAACTTAGTGTATGTAAACTTCTGACCCACTGGAATTGTGGTACAGTGAATTATAAGTGTAAATAATCTGTCTGTAAACAATTGTTGGAAAAATTACTTGTGTCATGCACTAACCGACTTGCCAAAACTATAGTTTCTTAACAATACATTTGTGGAGTGGTTGAAAAACGAATTTTAATGACTCTAACCTAAGTGTATGTAAACTTCCGACTTCAACAGTTTTTTTGTGTTGAAGCAGGTAGAAAAAAAAGAGAAGAGAATACGTATTTTAAGTAATGTTTCAATTGCAATTCTGGCTCTAGGTAAAACAAGTAAAATAAATACATAATGACGTATGTGAATGTACAGTGGGGAGAACAAGTATTTGATACACTGACGATTTTGCAGGTTTTCCTACTTACAAAGCATGTAGAGGTCTGTAATTTTTATCATAGGTACACTTCAACTGTGAGAGAAGGAATCTAAAACAAAAATCCAGAAAATCACATTGTATGATTTTTAAGTAATTTATTTGCATTTTATTGCATGACATAAGTATTTGATACATCAGAAAAGCAGAACTTAATATTTGGTACAGAAACCTTAGTTTGCAATTACAGAGATCATACGTTTCCTGTAGTTCTTGACCAGGTTTGCACACACTGCAGCAGGGATTTTGGCCCACTCCTCCATACAGACCTTCTCCAGATCCTTCAGGTTTCGGGGCTGTCGCTGGGCAATACGGACTTTCGGCTCCCTCCAAAGATTTTCTATTGGGTTCAGGTCTGGAGACTGGCAAGGCCACTCCAGGACCTTGAGATGCTTCTTACGGAGCCACTCCTTAGTTGCCCTGGCTGTGTGTTTCGGGTCGTTGTCATGCTGGAAGACCCAGCCACGACCCATCTTCAATGCTCTTACTGAGGGAAGGAGGTTGTTGGTCAAGATCTCGCGATACATGGCCCCATCCATCCTCCCCTCAATACGGTGCAGTCGTCCTGTCCCCTTTGCAGAAAAGCATCCCCAAAGAATGTTTCCACCTCCATGCTTCACGGTTGGGATGGTGTTCATGGGGTTGTACTCATCCTTCTTCTTCCTCCAAACACAGCGAGTGGAGTTTAGACCAAAAAGCTCTATTTTTGTCTCATCAGACCACATGACCTTCTCCCATTCCTCCTCTGGATCATCCAGATGGTCATTGGCAAACTTCAGACGGGCCTGGACATGCGCTGGCTTGAGCAGGGGGACCTTGCGTGCGCTGCAGGATTTTAATCCATGACGGCGTAGTGTGTTACTAATGGTTTTCTTTGAGACTGTGGTCCCAGCTCTCTTCAGGTCATTGACCAGGTCCTGCCGTGTAGTTCTGGGATGATCCCTCACATTCCTCATGATCATTGATGCCCCACGAGGTGAGATCTTGCATGGAGCCCCAGACCGAGGGTGATTGACCGTCATCTTGAACTTCTTCCATTTTCTAATAATTGTGCCAACAGTTGTTGCCTTCTCACCAAGCTGCTTGCCTATTGTCCTGTAGCCCATCCCAGCCTTGTACAGGTCTACAATTTATCCCTGATGTCCTTACACAGCTCTCTGGTCTTGGCCATTGTGGAGAGGTTGGAGTCTGTTTGATTGAGTGTGTGGACAGGTGTCTTTTATACAGGTAACGAGTTCAAACAGGTGCAGTTAATACAGGTAATGAGTGGAGAACAGGAGGGCTTCTTAAAGAAAAACTAACAGGTCTGTGAGAGCCGGAATTCTTACTGGTTGGTAGGTGATCAAATACTTATGTCATGCAATAAAATGCAAATTAATTACTTAAAAATCATACAATGTGATTTTCTGGATTTTTGTTTTAGATTCCGTCTCTCACAGTTGAAGTGTACCTATGATAAAAATGACAGACCTCTACATGCTTTGTAAGTAGGAAAACCTGCAAAATCGGCAGTGTATCAAATACTTGTTCTCCCCACTGTATGTGGCTATGAGAAGTGTAAAATCCTCCTATGCTGTCATTATCACTCTCCATTAGGGTTGCAAAGGGTCAGAAACTTTTCAGGAAATTTTCCATGGGAAGATAAGCCTGGGAATTTTGGGAATTTTGCTTAAATTCATCAAAAAAGTTATCTTATAACAGTGAACCTTTTTTAGTGGGATACACAAGTCAAATTTAGGTCTTGTGGCATATTTTGGTTAAACTATCCCCAATTCAATGGAATTGCAACCCTCTGCATGCACAGTGCATTCTTCCATCACATGTACAGCTGATTCTCAAGATCTTGCACACTAATGAGATGCTATTGAGCCGACACTACTACACTGTCTGAGCCAAGGACGACATGCTTTCTGGTAAGTTTTGATTACAATACTGGGTGTGGTGAAAATATTTTATATGACATACATTATTATTTGTTAACTAGTAAATAGTAGCCTACAGCAGTGTGTTTAAATAATTTCTAACTTGTTAACAATTTCTGCTAGTTAGTTTTTGCTACCATATGGGATTTAGCTTGCTTGAGCCTGCTAACTGAGGAGTGTAATTCACCTGTTTCCATACATGTTTCATTTTAAAACACATATCTTACAAAGCAGTTGTTTTTTCTAACTGCTTAACTATTTATCTGTACATGGAATTGTATTGGGTTTAAAAAAATAAAAAATAAACAAATCTTTACAGGAAAATGCCACGGGTACTATCTGATGTGTGGAGACATTAAACTGCAGCAAATGTAGAAGGAAAAGCTGTGTACATTTGCAAATACTGTGCCAAATCATATATGAAGAATGCAACACATCTGGCCAAGTGCATAAAGTTCCCTCAGCGCTCACAACAAGCAACCTCTGACAAAAGTCCCTTCTATTCGAGGTGAAAATGATGAATCAGACACCTTATCGATAGCAACAGCTCATGGTCCTCCTGGAATCAAATTTTTTTTTTGACTCAATGGAGGACCGTAGTCAGATAAATGCTGATGAATGTCTTGCTCGAGTTGTGTATGCAACTGGTTTACCTCTGATGCTCACAGACAATGTGTATTGGGAGAGATTTCTGAATGTTCTTCGCCTAGCACGCACCCCTCCAACCAGACATGCTTTATCTACTAATTTGCTGGATGCAGAGTTCAACAGAGTTTAAGTGAAGGTCAAGCAAATTATAGAGAAAGCAGACTGTATTGCAATCATCTCTGATGGGTAGTCAAATGTTCGTGGGCAAGGAATAATTAACTACATCATCTCCACCCCTCAACCAGTATTCTACAAGAGCAAGGGACCACAGACATAACGGTCTCTACATTGCAAATGAGCTGAAGCCAGTCATCAATGACCTTGGACCACAGGAGGTATTTGCACTGGTGACAGACAATGCTGCAAACATGAAGGCTGCTTGGTCTACCCTCACATCACACCCATTGGCTGTGCTGCTCATGCATTGAATCTGCTCCTCAAGGACATCATGGCACTGAAAACAATGGATACACTCTACAAGAGAACCAAGGAAATGGTTAGGTATGTGAAGGGTCATCAAGTTATAGCAGCAACCTACCTCATGAGGTAAAGTGAGAAGAATAAGAGCACCACATTGAAGCTGCCCAGCAACACCCGTTGGGGTGGTGTTGTCATGTTTGACAGTCTCCTGGTGAGGAAGGAGTCTCTCCAAGACATGGCCATATCACAGTCTGCCGATATGGACAGCCCATCAAGAGGATCCTCCTGGATTATGTATTTTGGGAGAGAGTGGTAAGCAGCCTGAAACTCCTGAAACCTGTAGCAGTAGTCATTGCACAGATTGTTGGAGACAATGCCATCCTGTCTGATGTTCAGACTCTGCTTGCAGATGTAAGAGAAGAAATATGTAATGCCCTGCCCATTTCACTGTTGCTCCAAGCAGAGGAAACTGCAGTTCTGAAATACATCAAAAAGCGTGAAGAGTTCTGCCTGAAGCCCATACACGCTGCAGCATACATGTTGGACCCCAAGTATGCTGGCAAGAGCAACCTGTCTTGTGCAGAGATCAACAAGGCCTATGGTGTCATCACTACCGTGTCTCACCACCTTGTCCTGGATGAGGGAAAGGTTCTTGGAGGTCTCACAAAATACACTTCCAAGCAAGGGCTTTGGGATGGAGATGCAATATGGCAGTCGTGCCAACATATCTCATCAGCCACCTGGTCGGGACTTTGTGGATCTGAGGCTCTTTCCCCTGTTGTCTCTATCATCCTCCAAATTCCACTAACATCAGCCATCTCAGAGCGCAACTGGTCCTTGTTTGGGAACACACACACCAAAGCATGCAACAGGCTGACCAATACAAGGGTTGAAAATTTGGTGGCAGTCCGGGCAAATTTTTGGCTTTTTGAGCCTGACAACGAGCCATCCTCAACAAGGTTGGATAGTGAGAGTGAAGATGAGGCCTTAGAGTCTGACGTTCAAGAGGTGGACATTGAGGAGGTCCAGGGAGAAGACATGGAAGCTTGAGAGGAAGACAACCGAAGCCTATGTTTCTAGACTATCATTTTAAAGATATATGTTGAAAACATTTTTGGGAGATGCGATGGATCATTGGGGATCATTCAATATTCCATTTCTTTTGTTGTTCAGTGAAATCATCCCATGTTTAGACGGGCGGGCGGGTACGGGCAACGAATGGTTGAAGAGCATGCACTTAGTTTTACTTGCATTTAAGAGCAGTTGGAGGCCACGGAAGGAGTGTTGTATGGCATTGAAGCTCGTCTGGAGGTTTGTTAACACAGTGTCCAAAGAAGGGCCAGAAGTATACAGAATGGTGTCGTCTGCGTAGAGGTGGATCAGACAATCACCAGCAGCAAGAGCGACATCATTGATGTATACAGAGAAGAGATTCGGCCCGAGAATAGAACCTTGTGGCACACCCATAGAGACTGCCAGAGGTCCGGACATCAGGTCCTCCGATTTGACAACCTGTACTCTATCTGAGAAGTAGTTGGTGAACCAGGCGAGGAAAAACCAAGGCTGTTGAGTCTGCCGATAAGAATACAGTGATTGACAGAGTCGAAAGCCTTGGCCAGGTCGATGAATACGGCTGCACAGTATTGTCTATTATTGATGGCGGTTATGATATCGTTTAGGACCTTGAGCGTGGCTGAGGTGCACCCGTGACCAGCTCGGAAACCAGATTGCATAGCGGAGAAGGTACGGTCAGATTCAAAATGGTCGGTGGTCTGTTTGTTAACTTGACTTTCAAAGACTTTAGAAAGGAAGGGTAGGATAGATATAGGTGTATAACAGTTTGGGTCTAGAGTGTCTCCCCCTTTGAAGACGGGGATGACCGCTGCAGCTTTCCAATCTTTAGGGATCTCAGACGATACGAAAGAGAGGTTGAACAGGCTAGTAATAGGGGTTGCAACAATTGCGACGGATAATTTTAGAAAGCGAGGGTCCAGATTGTCTAGCCCAGCTGATTTGTAGGGGTCCAGATTTTGCAGCTATTTCAGAACATCAGCTATCTGGATCTGGGTGAAGGAGAAATGGGGGAGGCTTGGGAAAGTTGCTGTGGGGGGTGCAGAGCTGTTGACCAGGGTAGGGGTTCATAGGGACACTGAGTGGTTTCCTGTTCATAGGGACACTGAGTGGTTTCCTGTTCATAGGGACACTGAGTGGTTTCCTGTTCATAGGGACACTGAGTGGTTTCCTGTTCATAGGGACACTGAGTGGTTTCCTGTTCATAGGGACACTGAGTGGTTTCCTGTTCATAGGGACACTGAGTGGTTTCCTGTTCATAGGGACACTGAGTGGTTTCCTGTTCATAGGGACACTGAGTGGTTTCCTGTTCATAGGGACACTGAGTGGTTTCCTGTTCATAGGGACACTGAGTGGTTTCCTGTTCATAGGGACACTGAGTGGTTTCCTGTTCATAGGGACACTGAGTGGTTTCCTGTTCATAGGGACACTGAGTGGTTTCCTGTTCATAGGGACACTGAGTGGTTTCCTGTTCATAGGGACACTGAGTGGTTTCCTGTTCATAGGGACACTGAGTGGTTTCCTGTTCATAGGGACACTGAGTGGTTTCCTGTTCATAGGGACACTGAGTGGTTTCCTGTTCATAGGGACACTGAGTGGTTTCCTGTTCATAGGGACACTGAGTGGTTTCCTGTTCATAGGGACACTGAGTGGTTTCCTGTTCATAGGGACACTGAGTGGTTTCCTGTTCATAGGGACACTGAGTGGTTTCCTGTTCATAGGGACACTGAGTGGTTTCCTGTTCATAGGGACACTGAGTGGTTTCCTGTTCATAGGGACACTGAGTGGTTTCCTGTTCATAGGGACACTGAGTGGTTTCCTGTTCATAGGGACACTGAGTGGTTTCCTGTTCATAGGGACACTGAGTGGTTTCCTGTTCATAGGGACACTGAGTGGTTTCCTGTTCATAGGGACACTGAGTGGTTTCCTGTTCATAGGGACACTGAGTGGTTTCCTGTTCATAGGGACACTGAGTGGTTTCCTGTTCATAGGGACACTGAGTGGTTTCCTGTTCATAGGGACACTGAGTGGTTTCCTGTTCATAGGGACACTGAGTGGTTTCCTGTTCATAGGGACACTGAGTGGTTTCCTGTTCATAGGGACACTGAGTGGTTTCCTGTTCATAGGGACACTGAGTGGTTTCCTGTTCATAGGGACACTGAGTGGTTTCCTGTTCATAGGGACACTGAGTGGTTTCCTGTTCATAGGGACACTGAGTGGTTTCCTGTTCATAGGGACACTGAGTGGTTTCCTGTTCATAGGGACACTGAGTGGTTTCCTGTTCATAGGGACACTGAGTGGTTTCCTGTTCATAGGGACACTGAGTGGTTTCCTGTTCATAGGGACACTGAGTGGTTTCCTGTTCATAGGGACACTGAGTGGTTTCCTGTTCATAGGGACACTGAGTGGTTTCCTGTTCATAGGGACACTGAGTGGTTTCCTGTTCATAGGGACACTGAGTGGTTTCCTGTTCATAGGGACACTGAGTGGTTTCCTGTTCATAGGGACACTGAGTGGTTTCCTGTTCATAGGGACACTGAGTGGTTTCCTGTTCATAGGGACACTGAGTGGTTTCCTGTTCATAGGGACACTGAGTGGTTTCCTGTTCATAGGGACACTGAGTGGTTTCCTGTTCATAGGGACACTGAGTGGTTTCCTGTTCATAGGGACACTGAGTGGTTTCCTGTTCATAGGGACACTGAGTGGTTTCCTGTTCATAGGGACACTGAGTGGTTTCCTGTTCATAGGGACACTGAGTGGTTTCCTGTTCATAGGGACACTGAGTGGTTTCCTGTTCATAGGGACACTGAGTGGTTTCCTGTTCATAGGGACACTGAGTGGTTTCCTGTTCATAGGGACACTGAGTGGTTTCCTGTTCATAGGGACACTGAGTGGTTTCCTGTTCATAGGGACACTGAGTGGTTTCCTGTTCATAGGGACACTGAGTGGTTTCCTGTTCATAGGGACACTGAGTGGTTTCCTGTTCATAGGGACACTGAGTGGTTTCCTGTTCATAGGGACACTGAGTGGTTTCCTGTTCATAGGGACACTGAGTGGTTTCCTGTTCATAGGGACACTGAGTGGTTTCCTGTTCATAGGGACACAGTGGTATACTTGAGCTACTGTACAAGTGGTGGGGTTGTTTGAAAAGTACATGTTCCTCATCAACAGCAGCCCACATCCCATTTCAACAGCACACCAACACAATGACACCTGGTCACACCTGGTCACAACCACACATCCTCCTCCCGTTAGCTAGTATCTCTAGAGCATATAAAATCAAATCTTCTTGGTCACATGCTTCGTAAAGAACAGGTGTAGACTAACAGTGAAATGCTTACTTCCCAATAATTGAGAGAGAGAGAAAATAGAGAACTAATATAAAAGTAATAATAAAAACACAACAAGTAATCTCTTATAGTATGTTATTGTTCAACTTTCTACTCAAACCATGTTTTTAATTAACATCAATGTGGATTATGTGTTTTCATCATATGTACTTGAACAGAAAAACTAGACTTGGATCATATAACACAAGTGTCTCCCTAGCCTACCTGTAGGAGATACACTACATGACCAAAATTATGTGGACACCTGCTCTTCGAAAATCTCATTCCAAAATCATGGGCAATAATATGGAGTTGGTCCCCCCTTTCCTGCTATAGCCCCCACTCTTCTGGGAAGGCTTTCCACTAAATGTTGAAACATTGCTGCGGGGACTTGCTTGCTTTTAGCCACAAGATCATTAGTGAGGTCGGGCACTTATGTTGGGCAATTAGGCCTGGCTCATTGTCGGCATTCCAATTCATCTTTAAGGTGTTTGATGGGGTTGTGGTCAGGGCTCTGTGCAAGCCAGTCAAGTTCTTCCACACCGATCGACAAACCATTTCTGTATGGATTTTGCTTTGCACGGGGGCATTGTCATGCTGAAACAGGAAATGGCCTTCCCCAATCTGTTGCCACAAAGTTGGAAGCACAGAATCGTCTAGAATGTCATTGTATGCTGTAGAGTAAATGTTTCCCTTCACTGGAACTAAAGGACCTAGCCTGAATCATTAAAAACAGCCTCCTCCACCAAACTTCACAGTTGGCACTATGCATTCGGGCAGGTCGTATTCTCCTGGCATCCGCCAAACCAAGATTTGTCCGTCGGACTGCCAGACGGTGAAGCGTGATTCATCACTCCAAAGAATGCGTTTCCACTGCTCCAGACTCCAATGGCGGCAAGCTTTACACCACTTCAGCCGACGCTTGGCATT
This sequence comes from Salvelinus alpinus, assembly GCF_045679555.1. NCBI lineage: Eukaryota > Metazoa > Chordata > Actinopteri > Salmoniformes > Salmonidae > Salvelinus > Salvelinus alpinus. The sequence goes on along the minus strand of NC_092104.1, from coordinate 15,477,505 downwards.
GCGCATGGTGATCTTAGACTTGTGTGCAGCTGCTCGGCCATGGAAACCCATTTCATGAAGTTCCCGAAGAAACAGTTATTGTGCTGACTTAGCTTCCATAGGTTGTTTGGAACTCAGTAGTGAGTGTTGCAACCGAGGACAGACAATCTTTACGCGCTACGTGCTTCAGAATTCGGCGGTCCTGTTCTGTGAGCTTGTGTGGTCTATCACTTCGCGGCTGAGACGTTGTTGCTCCTAGATGTTTCCACTTCACAATAACAGCACTTACAGTTGACCCGGGCAGCTCTAGTAGGGCAAAAATTTGACAAACTGACTTGTTGGAAAGGTGGCATCCTATGAAAGTGCCACGTTGAAAGTCACTGAGCTCTTCAGTAAGGCCATTCTACTGCCAATGTTTGTCTATGGAGATTGCATGGCTGTGTGCTTGATTTTATACACCTGTCAGTAACGAGTGTGGCTGAAATAGCCAAATCCACTCATTTGAAGGGGTGTCCACATACTTTTGTATATATAGTGTACTTTCCATAATCAGTCAAGCCTGAGATCTTAATTAATAATATACTGAAGAAAAATATCAACGCAACATGTAAAGTGTTGGTCCCATCTTTCATAAACTGAAATAAAAGATATTCCATACAAATATTCCATACGTACCAAAAGCTTATTTCTTTCAAATGTTGTGCACAAATTTAATTACATCCCTGTCAGTGAGCATTTCTCCTTTGCCAAGATAATCCATCCACCTGACAGATGGGGCATATCAAGAAGTTGATCAAACGGCATGATCATTACACAGGTGCACACAGGTGCTGAGGACAATAAAAGGCCACTCTAAAATGTGCAGTTTTGTAACACAACACAATGCGACAGATGTCTCAAGTTTAAAGGGAACGTGCAATTGGCATTATGACTGCAGGAATGTCCACCAGAGCTGTTGCCAGATAATGTAATGTTCATTGCTCTACCATAAGCAATGTCGTTTTAGAGATTTTTGCAGTACGTCCAATTGGCCTTACAACCGCAGTCCACATGTAATCACGCCAGACCAGGACCACCACATCCGGCTGCGGGATAGTGGTGGGGTTATGGTATGGGTAGGCATAAACTACGGACAACAAACACAATTGCACTTAATTTGAATCCAGAGAGATACCGTGACAAGATCCTGAGGCCCATTGTCGTGCCAATCAACCGCCGCTATCACCTCATGTTTCAGCATGATAATACACGGCTCCATGTCGCAAGGATCTGAACACAATTCTTGGAAGCTGAAAATGTCCCAGTTCTTCCATGGCCTGCATACTCACCAGACATGTCATTCATTGAGAACGTTTGGGATGCTCTGGATTGACGTGTATGACAGTATGTTCCAGTTCCCGCCAACATCAGCAACTTCGCACAGCCATTGAAGAGGAGTGGGACAACATTCTACAGGTCACAATCAACAGCCTGATCAACTCTATGTGAAGGAGATGTGTCGCGCTGCATGAGGCAAATGGTGGTCACACCAGGTACTGAGTGGTTTTCTAATCCACGCCCCTACTTTTTTTTTTATAGGTATCTGTGACCAACAGATGCATATCTGTATTCCCAGTCATGTGAAATCCATAGATTAGGGCCTAATAAATGCATTTAAATTGACTGATTTCCTTATATGAACTCTAACTCGGTAAAATCTTTGAAATTGTTGCATGTATTTATAGTTTTGTTGAGTATAATAATCTGTAATGCACTCTGAGCCATAACAATTCACACTTGTTTTTACATCCTAAATACTTGATCACACCTACTCAAAAGACAAACTCACGCACACACGCAGTGTTTGTCGTCTTACCTTAAGCAGTGCTGGATCTATCCCTTTGATTTTGGGTGCAGGGACAGGAGGCAGCAGAATCACCATCAGTCTGAGAGGAAGAGGAAGAGATGAGATGAAGATGACTCTGTGTGTGTGTGTGTGTGTGTGTGTGTGTGTGTGTGTGTGTGTGTCCTCACCTCTGCTGCTGAGAGAAGATGATGAGCATGAGGAGAATGGCCACGCCCACAGCCCCGAAGATCAGGACCAGAGTCACAGGGAACGTTGACTCTAGAACAGGATCATCATCATCAACTTAATCATCATCATCGTCTTCATCACGGCCATCATCATCATCATGGACCATCATCATCATCATCATCATCACCACCAACATATATGTATCTTATAATGAAGAACACTTATTTAACCATTGTCATTATGCAGTGATACTATCTTATCCTTGCACAAGATGGCTGCCATGTTTGTTCCCAGGGACGGCAGTTGAGAAATTTGCCATCTGGCCTAAATGGGCACTTTTACAGTAATGTTGATTAATGTGCACTGTCTCTGTAAAACTACATTTAATAGTGTAAACAACACCGCCCCTCCTCTTCCCTCTGCCTCAACATGAGCCACCCTGTCTGACTCCACCCAGACCCCGCTCTACCGCGCCCTGCCTGACCCCAACCTGCCCTGCCCGACCCCGCCTGACCCCAACCGGACTCTGACCTCTCACCTTTATTGGGAATCTCTGGCACGTGGACAAAGATGACATCACTGAACTCCCCAAAGTTATTGAAGGCCCTCATTGCACAGTGCACACGCACCTCGTACGCCTCTCCTGTCTGAAGGCCGTAGATAGACTGCTGGGTGCCAAACTCATGCTCCAACTGAGAGAGAGACGGGGGAAGAGGGAGACACGGGAAAAAACATTTGTAAGAGAGGATGTAAAGCTATGAAATGTCCAAATAAAAAGTGATTATGTCTCAGAGTAAATTTGCTTCTATATACAGTCTTCTGTGCCACAAACAAACTTGGTACTGTCGCTGATTGAGGCAGTCGACAACAGAATCTCTCTACTTGTTTGTGTCTATGAGAGGTTGATCTGTCAGTGACCTTCCCTGGCCTTGCCCTCTACCTCCTCTGACCCCTGCCCCTCATCAAGACCCTGTTTTCCCAAAAGGCCCATCTCTGGCTTCCGCTACGGCCCCATCAAAGCTGCAGAGGCAGCTGGGTAATAGGCTGAAAGCGCCGTCAGGGTGTGTGTGTCCCTGTGACTCACCACTTTCCAGTGTGAGCTGTTCCTCCTCCTGTACTGGACTTCATACACCAGTGTCAACCATCCAACGGATACGTCAGCCGAGGGCGGGGGTTCCCAGCTCGCCATGATGTCATAGTTCAGGCCCGACCGGCTGATGTTCAGCAGCGTCCAATTCAGAGCCACTGGCGGGTCAGGGTGCACTGGCAGGGACGAAAGGGCATAGGTCAGTATATGAATGACTGGCCAATAAATGACCAATAGTGTAAAGTGGTTTCCTTCTCCATATGTATTATGCACTGATGAGACAAGTCAACCAATTTAGAATTGTCTTCAACATAGACCTCAATTGGTTTAATCATGTGTTTTAGAGCTGGACTGGGACAAAGCCTGTACCCCTTGGGGGTCCCAGGACCAGCATCTCACGTCCCCCTGCTAGTCTATAGACCAGGGGTCCCCAACTACATTTAGCCGCCGGCAGATTGTTTCTTGAGCGGAGGGTCGAGGTGCCAGAACATAATTATAAATAACTTGTACACTGCAAACTGACCGCAAGAAGCCCAAACAGATACAGTATTTGACAAAACATAATCATTTCAAACCTTGATTACATTGGGATACGTTCACATGTGTCTCTATGGGAAGACTTGGGAACAGATTTCTGGTGATTTCTGGTGATTTTTTTCCTGGTGTCTTTTATGTCCAACAATAAAATGTTTTAAATAAATTATTTATTTAAGAGTTAATTTATTTACTTTTACATGGGGTGCCAACAAGTGTACCTAGCCCCAGTTGGGGAACCCTGCTATAGAAAATGTCTATCACACTGTCCACCTCACATTAGAAGAGCATGTCTGAAACATGTCCCCGCAAGTGTACATGTATCCACTAGTCTAGTCGGTGTGAAACCCCCCTGAATAATAACAACAGCTGCTGCTATGATCAGTCATTATCATCAGTTCTATTCTGACTGAGGATTGTCCACCCCTCCTCCGTCTGTTCATCCCTGCTGTCATCTTTCCATTCACCTCTGAACACAGGGTTTCTGGTAGAAACGGCCTCCATCCCTCGGCTATCGTTAGTCTCACATGCTGATAGTCCTTCTCTGCTTTTGGAGGCGTGGGATGGAGAAGTTGCTTTACAATATTTCATTATTTTTCCTACGGTGTCCGTCTAATATGGATACTTGTCATTTCCACACATGTTCCCACTGTTAGGTAAAGGACCCACAGGTCCAAATTAGATATAGTATATTCAAACTGTGAGAGCATGGTCTGACATTGACCAACATGCAACAGGACAATGCTGTTGTCCTGGTATTTCTGATAACGTGTTGGCCCTCTAGGCCTTACTGCTCCTGGTCCTCCTGGGAACCCAGTGTGCTTATAGGTTTTCATTTCAACCTAATTACTTCTGTCAACATGATTTAACGAAACAGTAATCAACCCCTCGTCCCACTACACGTTTGGATGGCCCCTCAACCAATCATGTAGATGGACGCAACAAAGTGTTAAAGTCAACTGCCACTGATGATGTCAAGACTGAGACTTGATGACAATTATGTATTTCAAACAGTCAATTTCTGGATTTTTAAAAGACATCAGTGGCTTCCAGAAAATGAACAGGGATTTCATTGAGGACCCCACCCAGTAGGTAAGCCAGTCAGGCCCATTCAGATTCCTCACTTCTGCATCTGGGCATAAAGAAGTGTCTAGGGGCTATCAACTAAGTGTTGTTAACTACAACAGTCCATATTAGCATGTCTCTGTTGTGCCCTCACCAATGTCCTGCAATTCGAAGCACAAGGTATCGTAGGTTTTGTTCTGGCTTTCAGAGTGGAGCCGCACACAGTATTTGATCCAGATAACCGTGTTGTTCTTATTAAAGAAACATTCGTTCTTCACAGAGGAGGAGTAGTCAGGGCACTCCTTCCATTCCTTTGTCAAGTCATTCCTAAGGGAGAGAGAGAGGTATTTTAGAGGTCTATTATGCAAATATACATTTTAGAGGTATATGCAGGTATACTCTCAAGTAGGGGTGTGCCGAGTACCCGGACAAAACGAGTATCGAAACGGATATGGAGAATTTTCAGAATACTATTATGACACAATTACTATTTATTATTATCCGTGATCAGAAAAAAAAACACGTCCAAGTAAGTAAATCGCATTTAAATCACACTTCCTGGTTTTTCGATCACGAGTAAATCCGATTACGAGTATCAAGTGTAATAAAATGGATACGATTATGAGTATAACGAGATCGGCACACCTCTACTCTCAAGTCCGCATAGGTCATTGATAAAGAGAGAATAAAACTTAAATAAACAGCTCTCTCGCTCTGCTCACTTCTTCCAGTACTGGATTTGCAGTGCTCCGGGTTCCGTGAGATTCTGGAAGCTTCCGGGACTCCACCAACACCTAAACGTCTCCTGTTCACTGGACTTACACCCAGTCAAATGAGGAGCCTGGACGGAGGGATCTGAGAGAGAGATTTTTATATTGAAAAAATACCTTTATTTGCCCAGTAGTTTGATTTCAGCACAATCTTTAATTCTGAGAGAGAGAGAGAGACTTCAATGATCACAGAGAAGCAAACTAACAAATTGACATGGGCTACTGCATAAGACAAGACACAGTATGTGACTCCATCTGTGGTGTGGATCAAATCTTTCATTAGGAGAAATATGCAGGCCTCTGAGGTGTGGACTTGGAACAAACTTTGATATGGGGTGGAACTGAGTGTAATTGAGTTTGTGCTTTCCTCTGGGTTGAGACAGGGAGAAGCAAAGCATTTCATACAACAGTTAATCAATGGCTGTTCATACATACACATTCCAAACCCCTGCTAGCTGTGCGCTGTGCATTTCACTCAGGCAGAGCATTACTACTGTAGAAAACAGTGACATTTTGAGTCATCAAAACTTGGTTTGAGTGTAACCTAAAGTGTAACCTAAATATACAGTTTCCTACTCTGTTTTTCCATTGCCACTCCATTAATATGGAGTTGGTCCTCCCTTTGCTACCTCCACTCTTCTGGGAAGGCTTTCCATTAGATGTTGGAACATTGCTGCAGGGAATTTCTTCCATTCAGCCACAAGAGCATTAGTAAGGTTGGGCACTGATGTTGGGCGATTATGCCTGGCTCGCAGTTGGTGTTCCAATTCATCCCAAAGGTGTTCGATGGGGTTGAGTTCAGGGCTCCATGCAGGCCAGTCAAGTTCTTCCACACCGATCTCGACAAACCATTTTTGCATGGACCTCACTTTGTGCACGGGGGCATTGTCATACTGAAACAGGAAAGGGCCTTTCCCAAACTTTTGCCACAAAGTTGGAATCACAGGATCATCTAGAACGCCATCGTATGCTGTAGTGTTAAGATTTCCCTTCACTGGCACTAAGGGGCCTAGTCCGAACCATTAAAACAGCCCCAGACCATTATTCCTCCTCTACCAAACTTTACAGTTGTCAGATATGTATTCGGGCAGGTAGCGTTCTCCTGGCATCCGCCAAACCCAGATTTGTCCATCGGGACTGCCAGATGGTGAAGCGTGACTCATCACTCCAGATTAGTCAGCACTCGGCAGTCCCGTTCTGTGAGCTTGTGCGGCCTACCACTTCGCGGCTGAGCCGTTGTTGCTCCTAGACGTTTCCACTTCACAATACCAGCACTTACATTTGACCTGGGCAGCTCTAGAGGGCAGAAATTTGACGAACTAGACCTGTTGAAATGTGGTATCCTATGACGGTGCAACATCGAAAGTCACTGAGCTCTCCAGTAAGGCCATTCTACTGCCAATGTTTGTCTATGGAGATTGCATGGCTGTGTGCTCGATTTTATACACCTGTCAGCAACGGGCGTGGCTGAAATAGCCAAATCCACTAATTTGAAATGGTGTATTTGGATACTTGTGTGTATATAGTGTATTTCTCAGTTTCTTTGGGATGTTAAATACATGTACATACTGCATTCAGGTTCTATGTGAATATAGGCCTACAGCTCCTATTTCAGTGCATTCCTCTCTCTCGCCGTCTCTTCCTCTCTTTTTCTCTCTCTCACACCAAGGTCGATCTGTTGCTCCCTGCACTCTGTTATTTCAACCCTCCCTAACTCCCACCCCTCGAATTCCAGCTGCCACAATCAGAGTTACCGCAGACCTGGAAAGCCATGAGGCCACAACCTACAGCAAGGAGAATGGCCTACAAGTCAAGTCAAAGTTTATTTGTCATACCGTATTCACATGGCACAACACAGTAAAATAAAATGCTTACTTGCAGGTTCACTCTCACTCTCCACAGGGTGCATAACAAGAAAGAATAGTTATAATAAAATAAATATAAATACAGTGAGGCACTTAAACAATGTTTGTGTTTGTGTGTTCGTATGTTTGGGCATATGTGCTAAGGTCTGAGAGTCATATCTATATAAATTTGGTTTGGTCGGCCAAAAAGTTACATATTGAAGCTTTAAGATACTCGGAGTTCAATTTTAATTAAGAAAAATCGAACCCCTGCCAACTGAAAGATTTGATTAATGGTAGAGATTCATCGAAGAAAACACGTACAGATGTAGGATCTTAATTTGAGACAGTTTTCTATAGCAAGAATATAATCCTGCCGCAACAGGAAATGTGAATTATTATGTGGATTAAAAATGTATGGACATTTTTGTAGGGGTTGATACATTTTTCATTAGGGCAAATCAAGTCTGACATTTCTAAGTGGAAATTACAAACTTTAGAAGCCTTTTTATAAATTAAAAAACATGTTTGTATTTCCTGCTTTGCAGGATAATTCTCAGCAACAAAAGAGTGATCAAATTAAGATCCTCCATCTGTAGCTTAAAACAACTTGCCAAGGCAATTACTGTAAAGCTAAACTAATAGGCTAAGCATGAATGGAAATATTGCATTAAAGAACCTTTCCAAATAGATTTGATAAAACATACTACTGGTAGACTTCTGAACAGTAAATTGTTTACGAATGTCAAATCATGACTTTTTCTCTATACGTTTTAAAATGTTAGCAAAATGTATCAAAATAGACTAAGATCAAATAAATCTGAGTCATGGATACAATAATAATAATAATAATAGTAATAATAAGTGTACTCCATCGTAGCTTGTGTACTAGGCTAAGTAAGTGAAAGGATTGTGATGAATTAATGCTGAAGTTGTAAAGTTGTAGGTGGTTTTATATAAAAGAGTCTGCTAAATTACCATATATTCTCCACTAACCTATCACCAACGGGACACATCTATCCAGCCTCCCAGCCTAAAGTGTGTCAGATGTGAAAGGTCCGAGGTGAAACGGTCTCCTGCATGCTCATTCAAACCTTTGATCTGTACATTTTTGACAACTAAAGGTCCAGAGACCTTTGTCAGTAGCTTTTTGTGAAGTCATCTACAGTCAGGTACAAAATTATTGGCACACTTGATAAAGATAAGCAAAAAAGGACAAATAAATAATTATCTCTCTCTCTCAAATAGTGTTTGCCTGCATTTCTTCCTCCATACAGCGTAGCTAGGAAACGAGAGCCAGACTCACTGCCCAGATGTCAGCTTTGGTCATCGTGCATCATACAGACCCTCACCAGTCAAAATAAATCACTTTATGGGAGTACCAAAGCTGCCTGGTGACTAATGATAAATCCTGGTTTGAAAAGAGCAAAAGGCATGATAGGGATGAATCAGTGGGTATATTGCTAAACGGTAAGTTAATTACCCTGAAGAGGCTGACCCTGACTCATTTCCAACTCATTTGATAAATGCCCAGCTAATAAAAATGTTCCCTTAAAAGGGAAATGTTAACATGTTTCAACTCATATTCATCATCTCCAGCACCACCCCAACATCAACACACATGTATGTGAAAATGGAACATTTCTATGTTTAGCAGTAAAATAGATATGGCACCATCAACAAATGAGTTGATGTTGATGAGACGGGTTGGTTGTTTTAGCAACAAAAATTGTGTGTGCGCAACCATGGGGCAAAACAGATGATGTTGGCTTAGATTGTTGACAACTTGTAAGCTATATTTTTTTTGGGGGGTGGGCATATTATGGGGTGGCAGGTAGCCTAGTGGTTAGAGCGTTGGGCCAGTAACTGAAAAGTTGCTAGATCAAAACCCCGAGCTGACAAGACAAAAATCTGTCGTTCTGCACCTGAACAAGGCAGTTAACCCTGTAACGCTCGTCGTGGGTGGAAGAAGAGGAGGACCAAAGCGCAGCGTGTTAAGTGTCCACATTGTTTTAATACGAATAAATGAACACTTAACAAAAACAATAAACCGACAAACGAACACTCCTGTACGGTGAGATAAAAACCAGCACAGAAAATAATCACCCACCACACACAATGACAAACAGGCTACCTAAATATGGCTCCCAATCAGAGACAACGACTGACACCTGCCTCTGATTGAGAACCATACTAGGCCCAACACATAGAAATCTAACAACAGAACAAAACATAGAAAAACAACATAGAATGCCCACCCCAACTCACGCCCTGACCAGACTAAAATAAAGACATAACAAAGGAACTAAGGTCAGAACGTGACAAACTGAGCTCTGTTCCTAGGCCATCATTGTAAATAAGAATTTGTTCTTAACTGACTTGCCTAGTTAAATTTAAAAAATATTAGCCTTGACAGGAAATCAGTCAAGACATGGTATCAATAACAAGATGAAATGAGCCACTTACAATTCCCCACATAGCAGTTTCTTGTCATTCTTGCTAGCAATCTGGCCATCCAGAATTACAACGGGCTGACTTCTGCCACATGGAAGCACGTACATCGTTTTTGTGACGTTGTAAGCCAACCCATCCATTAGTAGGCAGTGCCTGCTCATAATTGGTTAAAATGACATGATGCACACCGATGATGCCATTGGAAACACATATCTTCCTCTATCTTTTTTTACTACAAAACATAGAAACACACCATTTTCACATATGTTGATGTTGTGGTGGTGCTGGAGAGGATGAATATGTCGTTGAAACATTTAGAAGAAATTTCCCTTTAAGAGTCTCATTAGGTCAATACCTAACATTTTCATAGGAATGTTCCACTAATGTGCAAGGACTGTTACCAAGAGACCATTTCTTTAATGTCAAACAGATCTTATCCAGAATGTGGTTACCATGTTCTCAGCATTTTCAATATTAATGTTCTAGACACTTTTCATTGGAACGTTCCAGTGTCCAGTTTTCTGAGGGATAGGAGAATATTCCATCAACGTCACACCTTCAACGTACACAGAACATGGCTACCATGTTCTCCGAAAATAAGATAATGTTCTAGGCATGTTTCATGGGAACGTTGCAAGAACATTCCGGTGTCCATAGAAGTTTAACCTAAGGCCAATGTCCGTGCCCCCCTACGGAAATACAATTAGCATAATACAAAAGTTCCCATAAAAATCTGTCAGTTAAAACTAGAGATATGTTTTTTGAATGCGTCTCAATCCACCACATCCGCCTATGTCGCACTACTGCATCTGCGGTGAAAGGTGACAAAGCTCGAGCGGTGTTTGTCAGAACATGCGACATCCCGAAAATCTTCTCTTCTCACAAATCGTCTGCAGCATCCGAACGATTTGGCCTACAACTATTATGACCCCTCAATGGAAAGATGACTCTCACGAACACAATGGTTTTGACCTCCACAAGTGTCAGGAGACTTTTCTGAAGTTGGTACAGCAGATCTGCCAACTTCTGTCTGTAGCATCCGGACAGTTTGGGCTACTCTGTGCAAAGGTGAGACTCTCATGAACACGTACATGTCGGTTGTCTTGCTCTAGGATGCCCACAGGCCTCACAAGACTTGTCTGAAGGTCCCTTGGTACCAGTTGAAAAAATGAATGGAAGTATATATGGAGACTGTTTAATGCCCAAAATATGGGGTTGAATATATAACAAAAAAATATGTATTCCTGGTATTTGTTATACATCTCTCAGATATAGGACAGACACTTCAGAGCAAACTTCCTTTTGACATTTTTGGGGGACTATCTTTTGTTCCATGTAGTGAATCTGTTATTCACTGCATTAGTATGGGCTAAGGCTAAATTCAAAATCAAATAGATAAATTATCCTTGATAGGACCTTCTTAAAACAATTCCATGTAGCTTAGTAGAACCCCCCCACACGGTTTAGACAAGACTTAAACTCTGATGGGTTAAATCGTTCTGTCATGGCCCCCTAGAGGCTTGTGTCTAGTTCCCAGCTTCTGGGAACAAAATACAATTTTAGGACGTCTCCTAATGGTCCCTGTAGGGGTGTTCGATGTTGGTCCTGGAGGTTCGAAACACTTCTGGTTTTCATCTTCTCTTTCTAATAAGGGACGAATTCAGACCTGGGACACCAGGTGAGTGCAATTAACTACCAAGTAGAAACAAAAAACAGAAGTGTTTCGGCCCTCCAGGACTGGATTTGAACAGCCCTGCTTTAAAGAAATGACCTTTCTGTCTCAGGTACTGCTTGTTATCTTGGCCATGAACTCGGTTTTATTTATCTGATAAACCACTGAGGCACAGTGTGTGTGTCAAAACAAATTGTATTGGTCACATACACATATTTAGCAGATGTTATCGAGGGTGTAGTGAAATTCTTGTGTTTCTAGCTCCAACAGTGCAGTAGTAGTTAAGGGATCCTGAGTGGCGCAGAGGTCTAAGGCACTGCATCACAGGGCTAGACGCATCACTACAGACCCGGGTTCGATCCCGGGCTGTATCACAACCGGCTGGAATTGGGAGTCCCATAGGGCGGCGCGCAAAGTGTCGTCTGGGTTAGGGGAGGGTTTGGCTGGGGTAGGCCGTCATTTTAAATAAGAATTGGTTCTTAACTGACTTGCCTAGTTAAACAAAAAAAGTAACTCACAACAATACACAAATCTAAAAGTAAAATAAAGCGTGTGTGCTGTCCGAGTTAGCGTGCATTTCTACATGCATGAAAAGGATGTTCACAATAATTAAAAACAGCCTTTTATTGTCATTCCATTCACAGGCTCATCAGAATGCCATGTTGGCCTTTACAGTTTCTTCTTCATCTAGACACACCAGCCAGCTGCAGTCTGATCCTTGCCTTAAATGTTTCCCATCATTAGATCCTTGCCTTAAATGTTTCCCATCATTAGATCCTTGCCTTAAATGTTTCCCATCATTAGATCCTTGCCTTAAATGTTTCCCATCATTAGATCCTTGCCTTAAATGTTTCCCATCATTAGATCCTTGCCTTAAATGTTTCCCATCATTAGATCCTTGCCTTAAATATTTCCCATCAATAGATCCATTGCTCCCTTGTAACTAATGTGCTTAAACCTGTAGCTCTGAATACAGATGTGATTAGCTAGTAAGTGCCCTATATCCGTGCCCTATATCCATCCCCATAGGCCCCATGTAATATCCCTCTGCTGTACAGGACATTCTGTCATTTTAAAAGCATGTCCTTTCACCAACCATGTTGCTCTCTCCACTTAAGTGTCCAAATCAGTGGGATTGAATGTGATTTCCGTGCAATTTGAGTTAGGCTACATCCATTCAGAGCATGACATTAGAAAGGCTACAGCTTTTTACACACACATTAACATGCACACAAACGCACACGCACGAACACACACAAAAACACTGAACACAGACTGAACACACAGAACAGAGGAAGCGGTTGTTTCTTACTAGTCTCTGAGGTACGCTGGCAATCTTTCTATCACCGGCACAATGCAAATTAAATGCTACTCAAGGCCATCTTACTGTGTATACACGTCTGCAGGACTGATCCATTAAAGCCAAACAGATGAGCAAGACAGACAGAGTGAGTGTTATAAAAACTGTGTTTACTGAACACTGGTTCTATTAAGTAGGATGATAATAGCTAATATTAAGTGCTACAGTAAATGTGTGTTGACGGGGAAGGTCTCCTCTGACTAGGGTGTTCATGCAGCGTTATTACATTAGTAACCATAGAAATAGGATTATAATCCCAATAGGATCTCTATGACATTAACCATATCCATCATTCACTCATCTGACTAATTAGCAAATGATGGAACACAGCATAGTTTGTCACCACACTGATAAGAGAGACGTGAGAACAAAACCCAACCCACAAGGCCTGGGTGTGTCTTACAATATGGGATAGATTGAGACATACACACCAACATAACCACAAACACACACACACACACAGAGCAGGTGGGACCTTTTGTCCTTGAGCGAAAAGAAAACGAGATACTGGCTAATGTTCTATCCTCATTTCAAAGTTATCCAATAGGTGAGGGCAATATGTGACCCATTTCAGGAAAATATGCGTATGTCGCGGGTCACTACTTCACAGGAGAGTCGTTTGAACGTAAAGTGCTAATTTTTTTATCAAAATGCATTTTTTGGCAGAAATGCCTTCTCGAACATGTGAACTTTTATGTGCCATAATAACAAAATTGTATGCCATCTGTAAATAAGAATAAAATTGATATATTACGAACCTAGTTGGTTTAGCAAAAGAAGACATCAACCTTCCCGCTAGCCATGATTGGCTGAGATAATGAGTGGGCTGGACATGCCGAGAGATGAGTTTGTATTGGTCTGCCATATAGCTCGCTTCTGTCTATTTGAGCTGGTCAGTATGTCTAGGTAATCATGTCTAACGTGGCTTTAAAAAAATGCAGCATGTATTACAACTGCATAAGTGTTGTTCTCCACTTTCTGGAGAACTGAGTTTTGAAATCAGTGGAATTTGAGTATGATAGCTAAGGAGATGGAGAAAACACCTGTCTCCAGATTACATCTTCAAACTAAGGGCAACCATGGCATCTGACAGGAGACGCGTCTAACCATGAATGATGTATACGGGTAAGATAGTCTAGCTAGCTACATTTTCAGATATTACACATTTCTAATTGACATAAAGAGCCATTTGCTTGGCTAGCTATAGCCTAATGTTAGCTAGCTAACGTTCAACCTGGTTGGTTAGCTACCTAATGTTAGCTAACATTAGATTACCAACCAGGTTCACTTGTAGATTCATGCAGGGTAGTAACATCATTATGTGATTATGGTTCATTAGGGTTCATTGTTTACCTAACTAGCTAGCTAACTACATGGCTTAACAAAAGACTCTACTATGCAAGTAACCATTTCGAGTGCGTTCGTAAATTCAGTCTGGCCATCTACACCAATTTCAGAGCACTCTCGTCTGAGTGTGCGAGACAGCGCAGAATAACTGCTGAATTTACGAATGCTCAACACCCGTTGAATATGGCCGGTGTCAGTAAACTAATCAGCCAGAGCGTCTGCTGTGCGCTCTGAACGCGAAGCACTCTGAATTTACGAACGGGCAATCTGAAAGCACAGTTGCAGTCACCAACGCTCTGGATAACAATGCTCTGCTAGGGCAAGTAACGCTGTTGTTGCTGTTCTCGCTCACTTAGATGTCTGGAAGTAGCTAGCAACTTAGCTTGGGTGCTTGACTGCTGTTAGTACATTCGGATCACCCCTTAAAGAGATGGGTGGGGCTAAAGCTTAAGAGGTTGTGAACTATGCTGTCACGTTCGTCATACGAATGAGACCAAGGCGCAGCGTTGTACGCATACATTCTATATTTATTTAAAAAATGAACACTGAACAAACGAACAAAACGAACCGTGAAGCTAATATGAATAGTGCAGACAGGCAACTAAACATAGAACAAGAACCCACGAACACAAAAGGGAAAATGGCTACCTAAATATGATTCCCAATGATAAACAGCTGCCTCTGATTGGGAACCATATCAGGTCACCATAGACATACAAATACCTAGACCTACAAAACCCCTAGAACTACAAAAACTAGCATACCCACCCTCGTCACACCCTGACCTAACCAAAATATAAAGAAAACATAGATAACTAAGGTCAGAGCGTGCCAGATGCTGAATGGGTGTAGACAAAGAAGAGCTCTCCAATAGTAGTACCAAAACATTCAAAGGACATTTTCTCAAAAGTGAGTTTACTTTCAAAGCAAAATTACTTTCCCACTGTTCCTCAACTGAAGTGTATGATATACCATTTTGTAGCTCTGAGTCTCTACTTTTATCCAATGTAAAAAACACAATTAAATATTTTGCTACATAAGACCGATTTGAGCCGGACGGTCACATACATTTTTTCTATTAGATAAATTTCAAGAAAGGAATAAAGGAAGGGACTATTCACACCAAGGCTGGTTGTTGAAATCGTCTTCTCCATCATGATCACTGATACGTTAACAGAATCTCGTGACCGATGGCGATGTTCCGGTGCCTTGGATTAGCATGACTTATTATCCTGAATTTGCAGAGCTGGTGCTTGAATTGGCGACCTGGATTTTAACCCAAAAGTTCTCTAGTAATCACTGCTTACCTGCAAAATTGTCGCATCAGATACCTCCATGTTGTCATTCAGCGCAGCCTGGATGGTAAACATAAGTGTACTTTTCAAAAGGGGAGGGCTTTGGTTGGAGGGGGGCTGAGTACAGATTTGAAAACCTTCCCCTGGAAACCAAATGGAGTGGCAGGACATTAAGATGCTAATTCTTAAGCAGAGTTTTGGCAAACTATGTATATCTACGGTTCTGCTGTGTCACCATGACCTGCTGGCCCATATATCTTCCTGGCACCAACCTGACACACACACAGCAGAACAGTCTCCATGACAGTCTCCATGATTTCAAATCATCGATGTAGGAAGTGCTCCAATAAAACGTTCCTCAAATCTAAACATATGTTTTTCAGAATATGAAAAATAAGTCTGAATGACAAATAAATGTTAATAAAGTACACAACCTTTTCAAAAGTTTGGGGTCACTTAGAAATGGCCTTCTTTTTGAAAGAAGTTTTTTTTTAAAATAACATCAAATTGATCATAAATACAGTGTAGACATTGTTAATATTGTAAATGACTATTGTAGCTGGAAACGGCAGATTTTTTAAATGGAATATCTACATAGGCGTACAGAGGCCCATTATCAGCAACCATCACTTATCAGCAACCATCACTAATACAACGTGCCACTGTGTTCCAGTGGCACGTTGTATTAGCTAATCCAAATTTATCATTTTAAAAGGCTAATTGATCATTAGAAAACCCTTTTGCAATTATGTTAGCACAGTTGCAAACTGTTGTTCTGATTAAAGAAGCAATACAACTGTCCTTCTTTAGACTAGTTGAGTATCTGGAGCATCAGCATTTGTGGGTTCGATTACAGGCTCAAAATGGCCAGAAACAAAGAACTTTCCTCTGAAACTCGTCAGGCTATTCTTGTTCTGAGAAATGAAGGCTTTTCCATGCGAGAAATTGCCAAGAAACTGAAGATCTCATACAACGCTGTCTACTATTCCCTTCACAGAACAGAGCAAACTGGCTCTAACCAGAATAGAAAGAGGAGTGGGAAACCCCGGTGCACAACTTAGCAAGAGGACAAGTACATTAGAGTGTCTAGTTTGAGAAACAGACTCCTCACAAATCCTCAACTGGCAGCTACATTAAATAGTACCAGCAAATCACCAGTCTCAATGTCAACAGTGAAGAGGCCACTCCAGGATGCTGGCCTTCTAGGCAGAGTTGTAAAGAAAAAGCCATATCTCAGACTGGTCAATCAAAAGAAAAGATGGGCAAAAGAACACAGACACTGGACAAAGGAAGATTGGAAAAAAGTGATATGTACAGACAAATCTAAGTTTGAGGTGTTCGGATCACAAGGAAAAACATTTGTGAGAAGCAGAAAAAATAAAAAGACGCTGGAGGAGTGCCTTGAAGAAGGGACCTTGAAAGGGACCTTGAAGAAGGAAGGCTATCACTCCATTTTGTAACGCCATGCCATACCCTGCGGACGGCGCTTAATTGGAGCCAATTTCCTCCTACAACAGGACAATGACCCAAATCAGAGCTCCAAACTATGCAATAACTATTTAGGGAAGAAGCAGTCAGCTGGTATTCTGTCTATAATGGAGTGGCCAGCACAGTCACCGGATCTCAACCCTATTGAGCTGTTGTGGGAGCAGCTTGACAATATGGTACATTAGAAGTGCCCATCAAGCCAATCCAACTTGTGGGAGGTGCTTCAGGAAGCATGTGGTGAAATCTCTTCAGGTGACCTCAACAAATTGACAATTAGAATGCCAAAGGACTGCAAGGCTGTAATTGCTACAAATGGAGGATTCTTTGATGAAAGCAAAGTTTGAAGGACACTATTATTTCAATTAAAAATCATTATTCATAACCTTGTCAACGTCTTGACTATATTTCCTATTCATTTTTTCAACTCATTTCATGTATGTTTTCATTGAAAACAAGTACATTTCTAAGTGACCACAAACATTTGAACGGTAGTGTATATTGGGTCACATCTTAAGCTGTAGGCCTGAATAACCTAATTTCCACAAGACTACAAACGTTGAGCTCAGCTGTAGGGTAAAAAACATATTTACACCATAAGCGGTTAAAAAGACACTTTAAAGCACATGTCAAACTCATTCCACTGAGTGTCTGCGGGTTTCCGCTCCTCCCTTGTACTTGATTGTTGAATTAAGGTCACTGATTAGTAAGGAACTCCCCTCACCTGGTTGACTAGGTCTTAATTGAAAGTAAAAAACTAAAACCTGCAGACACTCGGCCCTCCGTGGAATGAGTTTGACAACCCTGCTTTAAATAGTCTTTTTAACAGTTTTTAAGGGGGAAATATGCTTTTTACCATACAACTGAGCTTCACCGTTTGGAGTCTTGTAGAGTTTGACACCCCTGCTTTAGAGGTTCATGCTGAGGCATCATCCTGGTTTTGAAGTGAACAGATGAGGATGAGGTATTGGTTGTGTATGTAACATTTACATGTTTATAAAGGAAGCTTCAGTGAATTATGCCCCTATACTGTATATCATCAAGTTAAAGGTCAACTAACCATAAGGTGGACAGGCTGAGGGGCAGTGTTAGACTACACCCTGTTTTCATGGACAGAAACAAAGCACAGAGAGAGACACAGACGGACGGGACAGACACACTGAACACCAGATACACACAAGGGAATGTAAACAGGTTTTAAAAATAACTGCCAACACGCGCACTCACCTATGTCTTACTATACTTGTGAGGACTTTTTGGGGATCAACAATTGATTATTATTCAAAATCCTATTTTCCCTAACCGGTAAGCCATAACCTTAACCCCCTAATCCTAAAATAGGGTTAGGGTTAGGGTTATGTCCTCACTAACCTTAACCCCTGAGCCTAAAATAGCCTTTTTACAAGTGAGGACCGTCAATGTCCTCACTAACCTTAACCCCTGAGCCTAAAATAGCCTTTTTACAAGTGAGGACCGTCAAAATGTCCTCACTAACCTTAACCCCTGAGCTTAAAATAGCCTTTTTACAAGTGAGGACCGTCAAAATGTCCTCACTAACCTTAACCCCTGAGCCTAAAATAGCCTTTTTACAAGTGAGGACCGGCAAAATGTCCTCACTTCTCTGAATTGGTTTAGTATTCTAGTGAGGACTTCTGGTACTCTCAAGTACAGTAAAACGTACACACACACACACACACACACACACACACACACACACACACACACACACACACACACACACACACACACACACACACACACACACACACACACAGTCTGGGTTCGCGGCCAGGCTCTGTCGCAGCCGGCCGCGACCGGGAGGTCCGTGGGGCGACGCACAATTGGCCTAGCGTCGTCCGGGTTAGGGAGGGTTTGGCCGGTAGGGATATCCTTGTCTCATCGCGCTCCAGCGACTCCTGTGGCGGGCCGGGCACAGTGCGCGCTAACCAAGGGGGCCAGGTGCACGGTGTTTCCTCTGACACATTGGTGCGGCTGGCTTCCGGGTTGGAGGCGCGCTGTGTTAAGAAGCAGTGCGGCTTGGTTGGGTTGTGCTTCGGAGGACGCATGGCTTTAGACCTTCGTCTCTCCCGAGCCCGTATGGGAGTTGTAGCGATGAGACAAGATACCACGAAAATTGGGCAGAAAAGGGGGTAAAATTAAAATCAAATTTAAAAAAAGAAACAAAGAGAATCCCCTATAAAAGTTAACTGGAGCTCTATCTAAGGTTGAAAATCTATCCAACTTGTCAATGTTTACACCGTGCTAGTCCATATTCACAAACTACTGTCCGCACACCAAAACTTCTTATTCTGAAAACAAACCGGAAGCAAACCTGTGAAATGAAAGTAGCAGGAGTTGTTCGTTTTTGAAGTACATCAAACCATTTAGTGAATGTATATGGCCATAGGAAAAATAACTACTCAGTTAATAGCTTCCAATTGACTCATTCATCCCCCTCCTCTTCCCTGTAACTATCCCCCAGGTCATTGCTGTAAATGAGAATGTGTTGTCAGTCAATTTACCTTGTAAAATAAGAGTTAAAGAATATACCAACAATACTTCTATGTGGGTTGGATTGAGTTGATCGTTAAGACCATCATCCCATTCTACTTTGAAGTGTGATAACCAGTCTGCCGGGGTCCACTCACAGTCCCAGACAGATCAGCCAGGATCCAGTCATTTATTAGCCCAAGATAATGTTCATCTCCTGTAATAACCTCACAACCACAGCATTAGCTTCGTTATGTCATATTAAGAATGGCTGAGAGTAAATATAGATGAGTCGGTCGGGTTACAGCTACCCTTCTCAACAGACACGCACGCGCACACGCACACTGCTTTGGCATTGGATTGCTTTGTACAGATTAGTCGCTGGTCTCTCACACAGACTGACTGAGGTGGTTCTAGCCTAGTTTTCCCTGGGTGGTTTTAGTTGTCATGAGCCAACATAAAATATTCTCACATAATTTTGTTCTGTTACTGGCCTCCTTATAGATGTGTGTTTCTACCTGGAACATGGAATAAGGCCTGAGCATTGTATGGTTTCTCTAGGCTAATATCTGCCAGATGTTTGAATGTTGTGCCAGGAACACTACCAGAACTGAACAAAGCTGGGATCTCCTGGCAAGATGCCAAAGCCCTCATACAGAAGAGAGTGAGGTGGAGAGCCATGGTGGACGCCCAATGCTCCCAAGGGGACAGGATTAAGTCAAGTATGTCAATGTTGTGCCAGTGGCACCCTGAACTAGTAGCACAAATTGGAAATGTATCATCCTAACATCCCTCATACCCTCCATCCCTCACCCCTTGACATATCTTCCCTGGTTCTCCGTCCATTCTTTCCCATAAATGCTTGGCTGTATCGTTGGGCCCTGTCTCTCCTTAACGTGTCTGTATCGTTGGGCTCTGTCTCTCCTTAACTTGGCTGTATCGTTGGGCTCTGTCTCTCCTTAACTTGGCTGTATCGTTGGGCCCTGTCTCTCCTTAACTTGGCCAAGCCCTGCTACAAACCGTAAACACAACCCAGTACTGCTCTTTGTAGGGCTCAGACTGAGGGCTCTGAAATTGTAGTGTGTGTGTGTGTGTGTGTGTGTGTGTGTGTGTGTGTGTGTGTGTGTGTGTGTGTGTGTGTGTGAGGCGTACCAAACCCTGTGCGGTCACCGCTTGTTTCTGCCTGCATGGCTAAAGAGCAAGAGCCTCAAAATCAGCACAACAGGATCAATAGGTACACAGGGTCCAGACAGTCAGACGCACGCACATAGGCACACACTCACACACTAATCACCCTGGTCTGGCCCTAAACACAGGGAGCGTCTCCAAAAGCATATTTTCTGCTTGTTATGCGGTCTGCCCACTGGTGAAAAATTTAACAGGAAAAAAATTGTAGCTAAAGATTTCTAGGAAGACCCAACAGAGCTTGAATCTCAGAGGCACGTCTGGTAAATATATGTAAAGGGTAGAAAATACTAAAACAGGTTGGGGTAGAAACTATGACGGAACTAGAGACACACACGCTGTGTGACTTCAGGAGCGTTTAGATAGAAGCGTGGTAGAGGAAATAGTGTAGTGACTAAGAGAGGAGAGAGAATGAGAGAGGTGGAGAAAGGAGGGAGATGTTTCACCGTTGTTGAGGAAGACTGGGCCAGTTCCAAATCAAATCAAATGTTATTGGTTACATACACATGGTTAGCAGATGTTCATGTGAGTGTAGTGAAATGCTTGTGCTTCTAGTTCCGACAGTGGAGTAATATCTAAAAGTAATCTAACAATTCCCCAACAACTATCTAATACACACAAATCTAAAGGGGTGAATGAGAATATGTGCATATAAATATATGGATGAGTGATGGCCAAGCGGCATAGGCAAGGTGCAATAGATGGTATAAAATACAGTATGTACATATGATATGAGTAATGTAAGATATGTAAACATTATTAAAGTGGCATTATTTAAAGTGACTAGTGATCCATTTATTAAAGTGGCCAGTGATGTGGTATCAATGCAGGCAGCAGCCTCTCTGAGGTAGTGGTGGCTGTTTAGCAGTCTGATGGCCTTGAGGTAGAAGCTGTTTTTCAGTTTCTCCGTCCCAGCTTTGATGCACCTGTACTGACCTCGCCTCCTGGATGATAGCGGTATGAACAGACAGTGGCTCGGGTGGTTGTTGTCCTTGATGATCTTTTTGGTCTTCCTGTGACGTCGGGTGCTGTAGGTGTCCTGGAGGGCAGGTAGTTTGCCCCCGGTGATGCGTTGTGCAAACCGCACCACCCTCTGGAGAGCCTTGCGGTTGAGGGCGGTGCAGTTGCCGTACTAGGCTGTGATACAGCCCGACAGGATGCTCTCGATTGTGCATCTGTAAAAGTTTGTCAGGGTTTTGGGTGACAAGCCAAATTTCTTCAGCCTCCTGAGGTTGAAGAGGCGCTGTTGCACCTTCTTCACCACACTGTCTGTGTGGGTGGACCATTTCAGTTTGTCTGTGAGGTGTACGCCGAGGAACTTAAAACTTTCCACCTTCTCCACTGCTGTCCCTTCGATGTGGATGGGGGGGTGCTCCCTCTGCTGTTTCCTGAAGTCCACGATCATCTCCTTAGCACTGCCTTCATTGACAACCAATCAAATGAACACGGAACTCGGTGGTTCCCGGAGACTGCTCAGCATCTGACTACATCCCAAATGACACCCTATTCCCCATAGGGCTCTGTTCATAAGTAGTGCACTTCATAGGGAATACGATGGAATTTGGGACACATTATGATGGCCAGTCGTTATCTAAATAGTTATCAGAAGTTTATGTAAACTGGAAGCTATAAGTGTTTGCAGCAGGTTTTGGGAACAGCCTATTGCCAGGTGAACTAAAGACCCCCGGGGAAAGACAGACACTAGAATCAAACCATTTGTGTATCATTTTAGCTACCCACAGTTCAGTAACACATATCACAAACTCAAAACCAGAGAAAGCTCACTAATAAAAACGACTTTAGTAGGTATTATCTTTGTCATTGCTTTTTTATTTAGCCAACTTTTGAAATTGTTCAAATGACATGTTCTACATGCTTTTGTCACCTGTATGAACCTTATCCATACCCACTCTGACCTTCTAGAAGTACAGGAACAAAGTGAGGCTTAGTTTCAGAGAGGAGAGGCCACACCACCCAGA
Source organism: Salvelinus alpinus (assembly GCF_045679555.1). Lineage (NCBI taxonomy): Eukaryota > Metazoa > Chordata > Actinopteri > Salmoniformes > Salmonidae > Salvelinus > Salvelinus alpinus. The sequence goes on along the minus strand of NC_092104.1, from coordinate 15,454,945 downwards.
TGTTAATGTGAGAGTGGAGCGAGGCCACACCACCCATGTATTCATGTGAGAGAGGAGAGAGGCCACACCACCCAGGTATTCATGTGAGAGAGGAGAGAGGCCACACCACCCAGGTATTCATGTGAGAGAGGGGAGAGGCCACACCACCCATGTATTCATGTGAGAGAGGGGAGAGGCCACACCACCCATGTATTCATGTGAGAGAGGGGAGAGGCCACACCACCCATGTGAGAAAGGGGAGAGGACACACCACCCATGTATTCATGTGAGAAAGGGGAGAGGACACACCACCCAGGTATTCATGTGAGAGAGCGGATAGGCCACACCACCCAGGTATTCATGTGAGAGAGGAGAGAGGCCACACCACCCAGGTATTCATGTGAGAGAGGAGAGAGGCCACACCACCCAGGTATTCATGTGAGAGAGGGGAGGCCACACCACCCAGGTATTCATGTGAGAGAGGGGAGGCCACACCACCCAGGTATTCATGTGAGAGAGGGGATAGGCCACACCACCCAGGTATTCAGGTGAGAGAGGAGAGAGGCCACACCACCCAGGTATTCATGTGAGAGAGGGGAGGCCATACCACCCAGGTATTCATGTGAGAGAGGGGAGAGGCCACACCACCCAGGTATTCATGTGAGAGGATCGAGGCCACACCACCCAGGTATTCAAGTGAGGAGAGAGGCCACACCACCCAGGTATTCATGTGAGAGAGGAGAGAGGCCACACCACCCAGATAATCATGTGAGAGGCCACACCACCCAGGTATTCATGTGAGAGAGGAGAGAGGCCACACCACCCAGGTATTCATGTGAGTGGATCGAGGCCACACCACCCAGGTATTCATGTGAGAGGATCGAGGCCACACCACCCAGGTATTCATGTGAGAGGATCGAGTCCACACCACCCATGTATTCATGTGAGAGGATCGAGGCCACACCACCCAGGTATTCATGTGAGAGGATCGAGGCCACACCACCCATGTATTCATGTGAGAGAGGGGAGAGAGATCCCTGTGTGATGAGTCAGGGGAGAGTTCTGAACTCCTGCCAAAGACGTGTTCCAACATTAAATCTTCACCAGCAGGCCAACAGCGACCCATTACTTTTACAGTTTAATCCATAAGGGAGTGCTCCAGGTTTATGCCCTTATAATCTATGGACCACTGAGCTCTGGGTAGAGGAGGAGGCGAGGAAGAGAGGATGAGGAGAGGATTGAGGACTCCCTATGGAGAGTGCTGTTAGACAGGGTCACAGAGAGATACATAATGTACTGGAGCCCTCTAGACCAAATTCAAAAACATTCTAGATTAGTGGAGACAGGCTCATGGTAAGTGACAAAACATTCTAGATCACTCCATACAGATTGACCAAACATCATGTGAGGGAACAGTTTCTACAATAGAGGTTGGCCCAGAGCTGTTCACTTTAACCCACTTACAATGGACAGAGTCCATTTGAGCAGCAGCCAGTGCATTGCAAGGACATCGCTCAACTCCGGGTCCAGCTATCTCTCTCTATAACGCCATGTTCTGAACTCAAAGACTCGGAGCATAGTTTCACAAATGATGTTGCAACAGAATATGGCCATGAATATGACATTCCTGAATTTTGGTCCCTTAGATTGCACCATTCAGGAGAGACACCATTTACATGGTTACTAGAGCAAAACAATTAGGGCTCCCTTCCCCATTTTGTTACTCATGATATCTATAGTTTATTACGTTTTACATATTATTTGTCCTTTGTAGTAGTGGTTAATAAACATACAGTATATAAAATGCATGTCTTCCTTGGCTGTATGGAGGGAGCTGTGTTAGGTCAACATGTAACCCATCCTGTCTGCCTGTCCCTGGACTTTGTCACAGCCCAGTCCAATCTATTTACCTTCACTATTGATCTGGTGCAGTCTGACTGGCTGAAAAAGGAAAGGCTGCCGTTTGCTCAACCAACAGCCTTTTCCCATGTGTGCAAATACAGGACTCTGCAACTGTTGTCTGATATAAGATTTGATAAGTGTAAATGCCCTGTACTGTGCAATATTAGATCAAACAAGAAAGGACATCGATTCACATGCTAAAGATTTGAAACTAAAAAGAGCAATAGATTCGATTTAGAAAAAAAGGAGTATTGTGTTATAAGATTGATGATTGTTGTCAGAGATAAATGCCAGTTACCGTAGGTGGAATCAGATACAGTACGAGTGTCATACAGTTCAACACATCACACTCTCTCTACAGCGCTGATAATCACATGACGAGACCAACAAGTGTGTGAAAAGGTACGGGGTGTAGCAGTCTACCTGATGACGTCATAGAGCCAGGGCCCATCAGCGAGGCTGATCTCACAGCAGACAGCAAACCCAGGGGGAAGAGGAGAAGGAAGGATGGAGCAGCCATGACAGGGGGAGCTTTCCTTTGCTGGAGAGAGAGAAACAGATAATTGTCAGCGATGTTACCCAATGACATCCCTGTGTGAAATACTGAGCCAATATCTTCTTTAACCTGCACTCTTCCTTTCCCTACCACCCCCCTCCTCTCTCAACCCTTATCTGCCCTGCTAGCACAAACTGTGGCTGACATTTATTTTCAGCTGGCCTATGTGAAACCTAACCCCGGACAGCACATAATTAACATCCAAGCAGCTACAGAGACGCTCCGCACTACTGTGCACAAGATACTGTATGTTGGCCAGAATGTTTGTAGTGTGTGTGCGTGCGTGTCCATAATATAAGAGGCACAGTATAACTTGTGTGCATATGAAATAGTTCCCTCAAAGGCTTTATGCATTGATTGTACGGCTGTCAGCCAGGTCATTGAGACATCAACAGAAATCTACAGAGGTGACAGTCTGGTGACTGGAACATTATGCTCCATTCTCTTACCCTGCCAGCTTGGGATATTTCATTTTATTTCTGCTGTAGCGACAAGCAAAAATGTAAATGCAATACATTTTGTATTTCAAACGCACACCAATGTATAATTAAGCTGACCTTCAATGGCATAGTAGACACTTAGGCCTATCCTTAGTGACTTAGCAAATGTCCATTCAATATGACAACAGTAGTTGCTGACTGTAACCTTTACAGTTACAGGTGGTCCCGTGCGGTGCCATCCTCCTAAAACTAAAATAGCGGCAGTGACACAGCAACACTGACAAACTGTTGTGGTTCACCAAGGGGAACAGATTCTACATGTGGCAAGTCCAGACCCTATATATAGGCCAACCTCTGTCTCTCTCCCTTTGTCTCCGTCTGTCTCCCCCTCTCCCCCCTCTCTTTCTGTCTCCCTGTCTCTATCGCTCTCTCTCTCTTTCAAACATCTATTTAGAGCACTGCTTCCCAAATCTGACTGGATTGGGGTCAACTAGAAGTCTTCAGAACCTTCTGGTAACCCCTATGTGGATATAACAGGGGTTTCTTGCCACAACCTTGTCCTCAGCGACCACCCAGAAGGGACTGACTGACTGACTGGTCAAGAAGCCTTAGGGGAGACACTAGAGACTAATATTCCTACCGATACTAAAATCGCAATTTATACAAGTGGGGTATTCATGACAGTATTCAATAACGACCTGGAGAAGACCTGGCTATGTTAGAAAAACGACCTGGCCAAGACGTGTTTTATGACAAAGCCACCTATGACAACAATGCAGAGGCCGGCAGAACAGGAAGGACTAGAAATTCGAGCCTATTGGACTGAAATAGACACTGTTGTGAAGACCTGAAGTACCAGCTTCAAGGCAGAGTAGGTTGAGAATGGGTTACATATATGCTACATTTTGTTTTGAAATGTTTTTATGTATTGTATGGCATTTGTGATAAGTATCAAATGTTATCCTACATATGATCTGTCCATTGAGAAGCATAGGAGCTCAATCATATATACACTGAGTGTACAAAACATTAGGAACAGTGTGTTCCTAATATTGAGTTGCACCCCCTTTTGCCCTCAGGACAGTCTCAATTCGTCGGGGCATGGAAGCTCACTCATATCTGTAATATAAACAAACCACTTCCTGAGAGTCAAAGCCCATCTGTTGCGTGTGTGTTTACAGGCCAGGAGGCCAAGATATACAAGGCAGGGATTCAAAAGTAAGGAATCTGGCAAGAGGGATGCTTGTTTGGCCATAGAAAATGGTTCAGTCCAAAATCTGTTGAATCTGCAGACGTGTTGCTGTGCGTTTTGTTGCTGTGCGTTTTGCTGCCAACTTTACTTTGCTAGCTGACAACTTTACGTTTTTTTGTTTTGTTTTTGTTTTTAATTACCGTTTATATTTTTAGTTTTTTTCCATCGCAACTTTTTTCCCTCATTCAACTTTTTCACTCCGGACGCTTTATCTGGACATGGTTCGTCAACACCTTCAACAGCCGAAGCTAAGTAGTAACATTAACATGATGTCTTCTAATTGCAGTCGCTGTACTCATAATATACAGGAGAACGATCGCCTTACGGCGAGAATAGCTGTGCTACAAGCCCAGCTTCAGACGCAATCGTTAGGCAAGGGTAATTTCAGTGTAGGAAAGGAAGAAACAGCGTCTGTGCCACCAGTAAGTACAGTATAGTATAAATCCCCCCACACAGTCCCCGCAGCCGGACAACTTTCTCATGGCTTCTGGAGGGAAATGCTGTTGGAATGCTCAACCGGTGTCGCTCATTCAGCCGACAGAAACTTTCAACCGGTTCTCCCCATTATGTAGCGAGTCGGAGTCTGAGTCTGAGTCTTCTCTTGTCTCTACTCCTCCCGTTACGGGGTCTGAGACGCCGAAGGCTCCCACCATTAGCTCTGACAAATTGAAAACCCTAGTCATTGGCGACTCCATTACCCGCAGTATTAGACTTAAAGCGAATCACCCAGCGATCATACACTGTTTACCAGGGGGCAGGGCTACCGACGTTAAGGCTAATCTAAAGATGGTGCTGGCTAAAGCTAAATCTGGCGAGTGTAGAGAGTATAGAGATATTGTTATCCACGTCGGCACCAACGATGTTAGGATGAAACAGTCAGAGGTCACCAAGTGCAACATAGCTTCAGCGTGTAAATCAGCTAGAAAGATGTGTCGGCATCGAGTAATTGTCTCTGGCCCCCTCCCAGTTAGGGGGAGTGACGAGCTCTACAGCAGAGTCTCAGCACTCAATCGCTGGTTGAAAACTGTTTTCTGCCCCTCCCAAAAGATAGAATTTGTAGATAATTGGCCCTCTTTCTGGGACTCACCCACAAACAGGACCAAGCCTGACCTGCTGAGGAGTGACGGACTCCATCCTAGCTGGAGGGGTGCTCTCATCTTATCTACCAACATAGACAGGGCTCTAACTCCTCTAGCCCCACAATGAAATAGGGTGCAGGCCAGGCAGCAGGCTGTTAGCCAACCTGCCAGCTTAGTGGAGTCTGCCAATAGCACAGTCAGTGTAGTCAGCTCAGCCATACCCATTGAGACTGTGTCTGTGCCTCGACCTAGGTTGGGCAAAACTAAACATGGCGGTGTTCGCCTTAGCAATCTTATTAGGATAAAGACCTCCTCCATTCCTGCCATCATTGAAAGAGATCGTGATACCTCACATCTCAAAATAGGGTTACTTAATGTTAGATCCCTCACTTCAAAGGCAGTCATAGTCAATGAACTAATCACTGATCATAATCTTGATGTGATTGGCCTGACTGAAACATGGCTTAAGCCTGATGAATTTACTGTGTTAAATGAGGCCTCACCTCCTGGTTACACTAGTGACCATATCCCCCGTGCATCCCGCAAAGGCGGAGGTGTTGCTAACATTTACGATAGCAAATTTCAATTTACAAAAAAAAAAATGGCGTTTTCGTCTTTTGAGCTTCTAGTCATGAAATCTATGCAGCCTACTCAATCACTTTTTATAGCTACTGTTTACAGGCCTCCTGGGCCATATACAGCGTTCCTCTCTGAGTTTCCTGAATTCCTATCAGACCTTGTAGTCATAGCAGATCATATTCTAATTTTTGGTGATTTTAATATTCACATGGAGAAGTCCACAGACCCACTCCAAAAGTCTTTCGGAGCCATTATCGACTCAGTGGGTTTTGTCCAACATGTCTCTGGACCTACTCACTGCCACAGTCATACTCTGGACCTAGTTTTGTCCCATGGAATAAATGTTGTAGATCTTAATGTTTTTCCACATAATCCTGGACTATCGGACCACCATTTTATTACGTTTGCAATCGCAACAAATAATCTGCTCAGACCCCAACCAAGGAGCATCAAAAGTCGTGCTATAAATTCTCAGACAACACAAAAATTCCTTGATGCCCTTCCAGACTCCTTCTGCCTACCCAAGGACGTCAGAGGACAAAAATCAGTTAACCACCTAACTGAGGAACTCAATTTAACCTTGCGCAATACCCTAGATGCAGTTGCACCCCTAAAAACGAAAAACATTTGTCATAAGAAACTAGCTCCCTGGTATACAGAAAATACCCGAGCTTTGAAGCAAGCTTCCAGGAAATTGGAACGGAAATGGCGCCACACCAAACTGGAAGTCTTCCGACTAGCTTGGAAAGACAGTACCGTGCAGTACCGAAGAGCCCTCACTGCTGCTCGCTCATCCTACTTTTCCAACTTAATCGAGGAAAATAAGAACAATCCAAAATTTCTTTTTGATACTGTTGCGAAACTAACTAAAAAGCAGCATTCCCCAAGAGAGGATGGCTTTCACTTCAGCAGTAATAAATTCATGAACTTCTTTGAGGAAAAGATCATGACCATTAGAAAGCAAATTACGGACTCCTCTTTGAATCTGCGTATTCCTCCAGGGCTTAGCTGTCCTGGATCTGCACAGCTCTGCGAGGGCCTGGGATCGGGAGAGACACTTAAGTGTTTTAGTACTATATCTCTTGACACAATGATGAAAATAATCATGGCCTCTAAACCTTCAAGCTGCATACTGGATCCTATTCCTACTAAACTGCTGAAGGAGCTGCTTCCTGTGCTTGGCCCTCCTATGTTGAACATAATAAACAGCTCTCTATCCACCGGATGTGTACCAAACTCACTAAAAGTGGCAGTGATAAAGCCTCTCTTGAAAAAGCCAAACCTTGACCCGGAAAATATAAAAAACTATCGGCCTATATCGAATCTTCCATTCCTCTCAAAGATTTTAGAAAAAGCTGTTGCGCAGCAACTCACTGCCTTTCTGAAGACAAATAATGTATACGAAATGCTTCAGTCTGGTTTTAGACCCCATCATAGCACTGAGACTGCACTTGTGAAGGTGGTAAATGACCTTTTAATGGCGTCAGACCGAGGCTCTGCATCTGTCCTCGTGCTACTAGACCTTAGTGCTGCCTTTGACACCATCGATCACCACATTCTTTTGGAGAGACTGGAAACCCAAATTGGTCTACACGGACAAGTTCTGGCCTGGTTTAGATCTTACCTGTCGGAAAGATATCAGTTTGTCTCTGTGAATGGTCTGTCCTCTGACAAATCAACTGTACATTTCGGTGTTCCTCAAGGTTCCGTTTTAGGACCACTATTGTTTTCACTATATATTTTACCTCTTGGGGATGTTATTCGAAAACATAATGTTAACTTTCACTGCTATGCGGATGACACACAGCTGTACATTTCAATGAAACATGGTGAAGCCCCAAAATTGCCCTCGCTAGAAGCCTGTGTTTCAGACATAAGGAAGTGGATGGCTGAAAACTTTCTACTTTTAAACTCGGACAAAACAGAGATGCTTGTTCTAGGTCCCAAGAAACAAAGAGATCTTCTGTTAAATCTGACAATTCATCTTGATGGTTGTAAAGTCGTCTCAAATAAAACTGTGAAGGACCTCGGCGTTACTCTTGACCCTGATCTCTCTTTTGACGAACATATCAAGACTGTTTCAAGGACAGCTTTTTTCCATCTACGTAACATTGCAAAAATCAGAAATTTTCTGTCCAAAAATTATGCAGAAAAATTAATCCATGCATTTGTTACTTCTAGGTTAGACTACTGCAATGCTCTACTTTCCGGCTACCCGGATAAAGCACTAAATAAACTTCAGTTAGTGCTAAATACGGCTGCTAGAATCCTGACTAGAACCAAGAAATTTGATCATATTACTCCAGTGCTAGCTTCCCTACACTGGCTTCCTGTTAAGGCAAGGGCTGATTTCAAGGTTTTACTGTTAACCTATAAAGCGTTACATGGGCTTGCTCCTACCTATCTTTCCGAGTTGGTCCTGCCGTACATACCAATACGTACGCTACGGTCACAAGACGCAGGCCTCCTAATTGTCCCTAGAATTTCTAAGCAAACAGCGGGAGGCAGGGCTTTCTCCTATAGATCTCCATTTTTATGGAACAGTCTGCCTACCCATGTGAGAGACGCAGACTCGGTCTCAACCTTTAAGTCTTTACTGAAGACTTATCTCTTCAGTAGGTCATATGATTGAGTGTAGCCTGGCCCAGGAGTGTGAAGGTGAACGGAAAGGCTCTGGAGCAACGAACCGCCCTTGCTGTCTCTGCCAGGCCGGTTCCCCTCTCTCCACTGGGATTCTCTGCCTCTAACCCTGTTACAGGGGCTGAGTCACTGGCTTGCTGGTGCTCTTTCATGCCGTCCCTAGGAGGGGTGCGTCACTTGAGTGGGTTGAGTTACTGACGTGATCTTCCTGTCTGGGTTGGCGCCCCCCCTTGGTTTGTGCTGTGGTGGAGACCTTTGTGGGCTATACTCGGCCTTGTCTCAGGATTGTAAGTTGGTGGTTGAGGATTTCCCTCTAGTGGTGCGGGGGCTGTGCTTTGGCAAAGTGGGTGGGGTTATATCCTTCCTATTTGGCCCTGTCCGGGGGTTTCTTCTGATGGGGCCACAGTGTCTCCTGACCGCTCCTGTCTCAGCCTCCAGTATTTATGCTGCAGTAGTTTGTGTCGGGGGGCTAGGGTCAGTTGGTTACCTGGAGTACTTCTCCTGTCTTATCCAGTGTCCTGTGTGAATTTAAGTATGCTCTCTCTAATTCTCTCGTTCTCTCTTTCTCTCTGAGAACCTGAGCCCTAGGACCATACGTCAGGACTACCGGGCATGATGACACCTTGCTGTCCCCAGTCCGCCTGGCCTTGCTGCTATTCCAGTTTCAACTGTTCTGCCTGTGGTTACGGAACCCCTACCTGTCCCAGACCTGCTGTTTTCAACTCTTAATGATCGGCTATGAAAAGCCAACTGAGATTTATTCCTGATTATTATTTGACCATGCTTGTCATTTATGAACATTTTGAAAATCTTGGCTCTCTCTAATTTTCTCCTTCTCTCTTTCTTTCTCTCGGAGGACCTGAGCCCTAGGACCATACGTCGGGACTACCGGCCGTGGTGACTCCTTGCTGTCCCCAGTCCGCCTGGCCTTGCTGCTATTCCAGTTTCAACTGTTCTGCCTGCGGTTATGGAACCCCTACCTGTCCCAGACCTGCTGTTTTCAACTCTTAATGATCGGCTATGAAAAGCCAACTGAGATTTATTCCTGATTATTATTTGACCATGCTTGTCATTTATGGAAATTTTGAAAATCTTGGCTCTCTCTAATTTTCTCCTTCTCTCTTTCTTTCTCTCGGAGGACCTGGGCCCTAGGACCATGCGTCGGGACTGCCGCCCGTGGTGACTCCTTGCTGTCCCCAGTCCGCCTGGCCTTGCTGCTATTCCAGTTTCAGCTGTTCTGCCTGCGGTTATGGAACCGCCACCTGTCCCAGACCTGTTGTTTTTCAACTCTTGATGATCGGCTATGAAAAGCCAACTGAAAATTATTCATGATTATTATTTGACCATGCTTGTCACTTATGAACATTTTTTAACATCTTGGCATAGTTCTGTTATAATCTCCACCCGGCACAGCCAGAAGAGGACTGGCCACCCCTCATAGCCTGGTTCCTCTCTAGGTTTCTTCCTAGGTTTTGGCCTTTCTAGGGAGTTTTTCCTAGCCACCGTGCTTCTACACCTGCATTACTAGCTGTTTGGGGTTTTAGGCTGGGTGTCTGTACAGCACTTCGAGATATTAGCTGATGTACGAAGGGCTATATAAAATAAAATTGATTGATTGATTGATTGAATTACTTCTTTCTTTCCACTTAGTTGTGCTCCCTCTTTCTCACAGTCTACATTTATCACCCTCTATTCCTTCTTCTCGCACCTCACACTCCTCGGGGAACGCACTCCTCGCAGTCTCTGAAAAAGTGTTCTACTGAAAAAGTTTGGCTACTAGCTAGCTACCTTCTGAGTTTGGATCCCGCGACGGGGCTGGCCACAGTTGCTGGGACCTCTGCCATCTGTCCAGGGATCCTGCCGATCAAGGGTATGATGTGCTGCTTGGTGTAGCAGCTAGCCTAGCTACCACTGTTAGCTGCCTATCAAGCTAGCTGGGTTTTCTTGAGGGTTTGAAAGTAGCCTGCGACGTGGTTAGCTCTTGTGGCTGGGAACCCAGATTGTCCCGGGCTTATGACTGTCTAGATCCCTGTTGTTTGTTGCCGTTTCAGGACTATCCTGAAGCTGTGCGCCAGAAGAGAAAATAACTTATCCCGGCCATGAAAGCAGCCAGAGCGCGTGGGGACATTGCTTACATTTGCTATGACAGGCTCATTGTCCACCCTCCCTCTCAAAATCCTGGAAGGGATTAGACAGCCAAGCCTATGGGTTCATAGTTTCAACCCCCCTGCACACACATCAACTGATTAATGATTTTTCTCTTGATTTGTTTGTTCTTTTCCATATTATGTCTATCTCTGAGAAGCTACCCAGGAAAGGGATGAAAATAGTCCATTTTAATATATGTATTCTTACATGCTGACCACACCCCTCGAGTGTGAGAGTGTTGCGAAATAAATGTACACATACATGTTATTTTATCATTGCACCCACACTGCACACGCGCGTCTGCGTGGCCAGGCGCTGAAATAGAACTGGATTCTATTTGTGACGCTCAACACGCTGCAAGTACGGCCTCTCCCATCTCCTCATTGGTTTTTAGGAGCATATACCCATGTGCCATCTCCTCATTGGTTTTTAGGAGCATATACCCATGTGCCATCTCCTCATTGGTTTTTAGGAGCATATACCCATGTGCCATCTCCTCATTGGTTTTTAGGAGCATATACCCATGTGCCATCTCCTCATTGGTTTTTAGGAGCATATACCCATGTGCCATCTCCTCATTGGTTTTTAGGAGCATATACCCATGTGCCATCTCCTCATTGGTTTTTAGGAGCATATACCCATGTGCCATATCCTCGAAGAATAAATACACAACGCAGAGGACTAAAGGTCAAGAGGGAATTAACCATCAATAGAAAGTGTTTTCTCTGTAATATGGAATTATGATCAACGGAAATAGTTGTTTTTAAGGATTAATGGGTCAGAGACATGGGACGAATTTCAGTCCACGACTCATAGCTACATGTGGCAAGATTTCATTGGTCTGAAAAGTCTATACATTGAGCCTGACTCATGATACTTGTTATTTGGCCATTGGCCCAATTTTATTGCCAGAAATTCTAATTGGTCAACCACAGGCTCGGGTTGGGGGTGATAAATTACATCCTGTCTTTTGTTCTGTGGAGAATCATTTAGGACAGTGAAGAATGAACATCTACTTCTCAGCATAACAACTATGATTTGTTCTCTTTGAATAAACCTATTTTTCTCCCCCTGATTTGCTTTGGGGTCGGTGTTATTGAAGAATAACAACAACTGCTAACAGTTTTTAGGAGCATATACCCAGGTGGGTGATTGAAAGATTAACTGAGGTCCACACTCCAGTCGGTGGTGGTAATCCACCTAAAGTTAGTTGCCAACCGCCATATAAAGTCCAAAATAAGAAGAAACCTGAAGGAAGGAGGAGAGATGACTAGAAACTAATTCAGATTACCATTTTATCTGTGGATTAATTGTCTGAGTAGAGGACCTTGTGCATTTCAGGTAAAATAACAACCCAATGTTTATATCCCAGGACAAATTAGCTACCAACAGCAAGCGAGCTAGCTAAATTGCCATAAATGCTTAATGCTTTTCGACCTGTCGCCAAATTAATATAATTGGTTCAGGGTTTGTTTTGATATTTCAACCTGCGTGTCCAGATAGCGTCTGGTGTGGGTGAACAAAATCAACGCACACAAGCGTGCGGCTTGGTCAGCATGTTAGATATAAGGTTCATGAAATCAATAACTTGCTATCAGATAACATTCACATATTAGCCCTTTCTGAGAGTCACTTAGATAATTCCTTTGATGATACAGCAGTAGCAATACAAGGACATAACATCTATAGAAGAGACATGAACACTTATGGGAGAGGTATGGATATATATATATAATATATAGATATATATACACACAGTATATACACAGTATATATATATACACACAGATATATACACACAGATATATACACACACATACATACATACATACATACTGTATATAAAGTCGGAAGTTTACATACACTAGGTTGGAGTCATTAAAACTCGTTCTTCAACCACTCCACAAATTTCTTGTTAACAAACTATAGTTTTGGCAAGTCAGTACTTTGTGCATGATACAAGTCATTTTTCCAACAATTGTTTACAGACAGTAGTACGCAAGTATAAACACCATGGGACCACACAGCCTTCATACCGCTCAGGAAGGAGACACGTTCTGTCTCCTAGAGATGAACGTACTTTGGTGCGAAAAGTGCAAATCAATCCCAGAACAACAGCAAAGGACCTTGTGGAGATGCTGGAGGAAACAGGTACAAAAGTATCTATATCCACAGTAAAACGAGTCCTATATCGACATAACCTGAAAGGCCGCTCAGCAAGGAAGAAGCCACTGCTCCAAAACTGCCATAAACTGCACATGGGGACAAAGATCATACTTTTTGGAGAAATGTCCTCTGGTCTGATGAAACAAAAACAGAATTGTTTGGCCGTAATGACCATCGTTATGTTTGGAGGAAAAAAGGGTGAGGCTTGCAAGCCGAAGAATACCATCCCAACCGTGAAGCACGGGGGTGGCAGCATCATGTTGTGGGGGTGCTTTGCTGCAGGAGGGACTGGTGTACTTCACAAAATAGTTGGCATCATGAGGATGAAAATTATGTGGATATATTGAAGCAACATCTCAAGACATCAGTCAGGAAGTTAAAGCTTGGTTGCAAATGGGTCTTCCAAATGGACAATGACCACAAGCATACTTCCAAAGTTGTGGCAAAATGGCTTAAGGACAACAAAGTCAAGGTATTGGAGTGGCCATCACAAAGCCCTGACCTCAATCCTTTAGAAAATGTGTGGGCAGAACTGAAAAAGCGTGTGCGAGCAAGAAGGCCTACAAACCTGACTCAGTACCTGACTCTGACTCTGCCCACACATTTTCTATTACACCAGCTCTGTCAGGAGTAAATGGGCCAAAAGGCTACCCGAAATATATGAACCACGTTAGACAATTTAAAGGCAATGCTACCAAATACTAATTGAGTGTATGTAAACTTTTGACCCACTGGGAATGTGATGAAAGAAATAAAAGCTGAAATAAATAATTCTCTCTACTATTATTCTGACATTTCACATTCTTAAAATAAACTGATGATCCTAACTGACCCAAGACAGGGAACTTTTACTCTGATTAAATGTCAGGAATTGTGAAAAACTGAGTTTAAATGTATTTGGCTAAGGTGTATGTAAACTTCCGACTTCAACTGTATATTCAGAGGTCGAGAGCTGTGCGTCCTCCGAAACACAACCCAACCAAGCCGCACTGCTTCTTGACACAATGCCCGCTTAAACCGGAAGTCAGCCAGACCAATGTGTCGGAGGAAACACTGTAGAAGCCACAGAAGTCGCTAGAGCAAGATTGGACAAGGACATCCCTGCCGGCCAAACCCTCCCCTAACCCAGACGACGCTTGGCCAATTGTGCACCTCCCCATGGGTCTCCCGGTCATGGCCGGCTGCGACAGAGCCTGGACTCGAACCAGGATCACTAGGACCACTGCACCACTCGGAAGGCCTGATTCAGGGAACTAAATCAACCTATCAGGGAATTTACAAATACTAGAGGAAAAAGATCATCCAAACGTATTGATAAAATTTGTACTCATATTGTAGCTTTGTCCTAAAGCTGTATCCATACCCAGTGGATGCAGTGATCAAAATAGTGGAGTTCCAAAAGCTGGGCCTAAAATAGTGTATAAGAGATTCTTATTTGGATAATGTTAAAAATATTTGTTGGTCTGAGGTGATAAATAAGGAGCATACAAACGCTGCACTTTATGAATGTATGCATTTGCTTCTTCCAATTATTAATAAACATGCACGTGTTAAGAAACTGACTGTTAGAACTGTTAAGGCTCCATGGATTGATGAGGAATTGAAAAACTGTATGGTTGAAAGAGATGGGGCAAAAGGAGTGGCTAATAAGTCTGGCTGCACATCTGACTGGCTTACTTACTGCAAATTGAGAAATGATGTGACGAAACTCAACAAAAAGGAAGAATAAACTGTATTATGAAGCCAAGATCAACGATATAAAGAATGATGGAAGTACTTTAAATTAAATTATGGAAAGAAAGACAAATTCAACTCCATCTTCATTCAAATCAGATGGCTTATTCATCACAAAACCATGATGTTGCCAATTCTTTTTATGATTACTTTTGGCATAGTTGGCATAGTGGACAAGCTTAGGCAGGAAAAGCCAACAATGAACAATCATATTCATGCATAAAAAAAACGAATAATGAAAGAACAGCATTGTAAGTTTGAATTTTAACTGTGGGAGAGGTGAAGTTAATGTCATCAATTACTAATGACAAACCTCCTGGCATTGACAAGTTAGATGGAAAGCTACTGAGGATGATAGCTGATTATGTCATGCATTTAATCTGAGTCTAGATGAAGGTGTTTGTCCTCAGGCCTGGAGGGAAGCCAACGTCATTCCGCTACCCAAGAGTGGTGAAGCAGCCTTTACTGGTTCTAACAGCAGAACTATCAGCTTGTTGCCATCTCTTAGCAAACTGTTGGGAAGGGCACTCAACATGTACTGCACTGACACAAATGACTGATGATTGGTTGAAAGAAAGTGATAATAAGAAGACTGTGGGAGCTGTACTGTCAGATTTAGTGCAGCCTTTGATATTATTGACCATGACCTGTTGTTGAGAAAATGCAACACTTCCGTTCAAAAGTTTGGGGTCACTTAGAAATGTCCTTGTTTTCCATGAAAACATACATGAAATGAGTTTAAAAATGAATAGGAAATATAGTCAAGACGTTGACAAGGTTATAAATAATGATTTTTAATTGAAATAATAGTGTCCTTCAAACTTTGCTTTTGTCAAAGAATCCTCCATTTGTAGCAATTACAGCCTTGCAGACCTTTGGCATTCTAGTTGTCAATTTGTTGAGGTCACCTGAAGAGATTTCACCACATGCTTCCTGAAGCACCTCCCACAAGTTGGATTGGCTTGATGGGCACTTCTAATGTACCATATGGTCAAGCTGCTCCCACAACAGCTCAATAGGGTTGAGATCCGGTGACTGTGCTGGCAACTCCATTATAGACAGAATACCAGCTGACTGTTTCTTCCCTAAATAGTTAATGCATAGTTTGGAGCTGTGATTTGGGTCATTGTCCTGTTGGAGGAAAAAAATCTGCCGTTCCCAGCAACAAAAGTAATTTACAACATTAACAACGTTTACACTGTATTTCTGATCAATTTGATGTTATTTTAACAATGGACAAAAAAAAAATGCTTTTCTTTCAAAAACAAGGACATTACTAAGTGACCCCAAACTTTTGAAAGGCTTTTCAACCTATCTAATATAACTCAGAGGGTTTCTTTAATGGAAGCCTCTCTAATGTCAAACAAATAGGGTGTGGTGTACCGCAGGGCAGCTCTCTAGACCCTCTACTCTTTTCTATTTTTACTAATGATCTGCCACTGGCATTAAATAAAGCCTGTGTGTCCATGTATGTTGATGATTCAACCATATAAACTGTCCTCTCACAGTCAACTGTGTTTATTTTCAGCAAACTTAACATGTGTAAATATTTGTTTGAACATAACAAGATTCAACAACAGACATAAACTGAACAAGTTTCACAGACATGTGACTAACATAAATGAAATAATGTTTCCCTGAACAAAGGGGGGGTCAAAAGTAACAGTATCTGGTGTGGCCACCAGCTGTATTAAGTACTGCTGTGCATCTCCTCCTCATGGACTACACAGATTTGCCAGTTCTTTCTGTGAGATGTTACCCCACTCTTCCACCAAGGCACCTGCAAATAACCGGACATTTCTGGGGGGAATGGCCCTAGCCCTCACCTTCCGATCCAACAGGTCCCAGACGTGCTCAATGGGTTTGAGAACTGGGCTCTTCGCTGGCCATGGCAGAACACTGACATTCCTGTCTTGCAGGAAATCACACACAGAACGAGCATTATGGCTGGTGGCATTGTCAAGCTGGACCATCACCCCTGGTAGGACAAAACTGCGACTCGTCAGAGAAGAGCACTTTTTGCCAGTCCTGTCTGGTCCAGCGCCGGTGGGTTTGTGCCCATAGGCAACATTGTTGCCAGTGATGTCTGGTGAGGACCTGCCTTACAACAGGCCTACAAGCCCCCAGTCCAGCCTCTCTCAGCCTATTGCGGACAGTCTGAGCACTGATGGAGGGATTGTGCATTCCTGGTGTAGCTCGGGCAGTTCTTGTTGCCATCCTGTACCTGTCCCGCAAGTGTAATGTTCAGATGTCCCGCAAGTGTAATGTCCCTGTAGTGCTGTCTTAGGCGTCTCACAGTACGGACATTGCAATTTATTGCCCTGGCCACATCTGTAGTCCTCATGCCTCCTTGCAGCATGCCTAAGGCACGTTCACGCAGATGAGCAGGGACCCTGGGAATCTTTTTCTTTTCAGAGTCAGTAGAAAGGCCTCTTTATTGTCCAACCTTTTCATAACTGTGACCTTAATTGCCTACCGTCTGTAAGCTGTTAGTGTCTTAACTACCGTTCCACAGGTGCATGTTCATTAATTGTTTATGGTTCAATGAACAAGCATGGGAAACAGTGTTTAAACTAGAGGTCGACCTATTATGATTTTTCAACACCGATACCGATTATTGGAGGACCAAAAAAAGCCGATTGTCACATATTGTTACGGGAGCGACGCAGGAGATGAGAAGCAGGTACGGGGAGTGAAGGTTTATTAGCTGATGGACATGAAACGGAACAGGAACAGCGTCTGGACAGGAACACATAACAAACACAATAGAAAACAATGTGGACACAGGGAACACAACCAAGGAACAGAGATAGATATACAACAAAGTGAAGGAGTCCAGGTGAGTCCAATGAGCGCAGCTGCGCGTAATGTTGGTAACAGGAGTGTATGATGACCGGTAGGTAGTCTGGCGCCCTCGAGCGCCAGGGAGGAGGAGCGGGAGCAGACATGACACTGATACCGATTAATTGAAATCGGCCCCAATTAATCGGCCATGTCGATTAATCGGTCGACCTCTAGTTTAAACCGTTTACAATGAAGATCTGTGAAGTTATTTGGATATTTAGGAATTATCTTTAAAAGACAGGATATCTTTTTGCTGAGTTAATGTGTCAGCAACCAAAGCTAATGAAGTCACTGAAACCCTTAACAAGGAGTTGCAGTCTGTTTTGGAATAAGTGGCCAGTAATAAACTGGTCCTGAACATCTCTAAAACTAAGAACATTGTATTTGGTACAAATCATTCCCTAAACTCTAGACCTAAGCTGAATGTGGAAATTAATAGTGTGGCTGTTGAACAAGTTGATGAGACTAAATTATTTTGTGTTACCTTAGACTGTAAACTTTCATGGTCAAAACATATAGATGAAATGGTTGTAAAGATGGGGAGAGGTCTGTCCATAACAAAGAGATGCTCTGATTTTTTGACACCACACTCCATAAAGCAAGTCCTACAGGCTCTAGTTTAGTCTTATGTTGATTATTGTACAGTCATGTGATCAAGCACTGCAAAGAAAGAAATACAGCTGAAGTCAGAAGTTTACATACACCTTAGCCAAATACATTTTAACTCAGTTTTTCACAATTCCTGATATTTAATACTAATAAAAATTAGTATTAAAAATCTGTCTTAGGTCAGTTAGGATCACCACTTTAATTTTAAGAATATGAAATGTCAGAATAATAGTATAGATAATTATTTATTTCAGCTTTTATTTATTTCTTCACATTCCCAATGAGTCAATTAGCATTTGGTAGCATTGCCTTTAAATTGTTTAACTTGGGTCAAACGTTCCGGGTAGCCTTCCACAAGCTTCCCACAATAAGTTGGATGAATTTTGGCCCATTACTCCTGACAGAGCTGGTGTAACTGAGTCAGGTTTGTAGGCCTCCTTGCTCGCACACGCTTTTTCAGTTCAGCCCACACATTTTCTATAGGATTGAGGTCAGGGTTTGTGATGGCCACTCCAATACCTTGACTTTGTTGTACTTAAGCCATTTTGCCACAACTTTGGAAGTATGCTTGGGGTCATTGTCCATTTGGAAGACCCATTTGCGACCAAGCTTTAACTTCCTGACTGATGTCTTGAGATGTTGCTTCAATATATCCACATAATTTTCACCCCCAATGATGCTGCCACTCCCGTGCTTTACGGTTGGGATGGTGTTCTTTGGCTTGCAAGCCTCCCTCTTTTTCCTCCAAACATAATGATGGTCATTATGGCCAAACAATTCTATTTTTGCTTCGTCAGACCAGAGGACATTTCTCCAAAAAGTATGATCTTTGTCCCCATGTGCAGTTGCAAACCGTAGTCTGGCTTTTTTATGGCGGTTTTGGAGCAGTGGCTTCTTCCTTGCTGAGCGGCCTTTCAGGTTATGTCGATATAGGACTCGTTTTACTGTGGATATAGATACTTTTGTACCTGTTTCCTCCAGCATCTTCACAAGGTCCTTTGCTGTTGTTCTGGGATTGCACTTTTTGCACCAAAGTACGTTCAACTCTAGGAGACAGAACGTGTCTCCTTCCTGAGCGCTATGACGGCTGCGTGGTCCCATGGTGTTTATACTTGCGTACTATTGTTTGTACAGATGAACATGGTACCTTCAGGCATTTGGAAATTGTTCCCAAGGATGAACCAGACTTGTGGAGGTCTACAATTTTTTGGCTGATTGCTTTAGATTTTCCAATGATGTCAAGCAAAGAGGCACTGAGTTTGAAGGTAGGCCTTGAAATACATCCACAGGTACACCTCCATTTGACTCAAATTATGTCAATTAGCCTATCAGAAGCTTCTAAAGCCATGACATCATTTTCTGGAATTTTCCAAGCTATTTAAAGGCACAGTCAACTTAGTGTATGTAAACTTCTGACCCACTGGAATTCTGGTACAGTGAATTATAAGTGAAATAATCTGTCTGTAAACAATTGTTGGGAAAATTTCTTGAGTCATGCACAAAGTAGATGTCCTAACCGACTTGCCAAAACTATAGTTTGTCAACATGAAATTTGTGGAGTGGTTGAAAAACAAGTTTTAATGTCTCCAACCTAAGTGTATGTAAACTTCCGACATCAACTGTAGTTAAGCTGCAGCTGGCCTTGGACAGAGCGGCACGTCTTGCTCTTCATTGTAATCAGAGGGATAATATAAATACTATGCATGCCAGTCTCTTGGCTAAGAGTTGAGGAGAGACTGACTGCATCACTGCTTCTTTTTATAGGAAACATTAATGTGCTGAAAATTCTCTCCCCCCCTCTCGCCCCAACCCCCCTATTCCAGCATGTGGCCCCATTCTAATTGACCATCAATCTTCACTTCTTTCCCTTTCCTCTAGATTCTGCTGTTTAACCTCTCGCTCAATTCTCTACCAAACAAGACCAGACAGCTTACTCTACTACATAATCTTTGAGTTTCTGCTCCACACTTTTAGAAAAAAGTCTGTCCCCATAGGAGAACCCTTTTTGTTCTCCTACAGGACTGCAGTCACACTCTGAACCCATCTAAAACACACTGCTACTGTTCTGAGGATCAACCCCTAACGCCCACTAAGAACCAACCAAACTCCTGCCAGAGATACATGACTACACCTTCCTGACTAAATATATGCTTTGGGTAGCCTAGGTATTGTACTGCGCAGCAATCATTCACCAATGTTACTGATAGTCACCTAGGAGGCAATGATGTCATAATGTACAACCTATTAGAATCTAAATCTATAACTTTATTAACACCATAATTGAATCAACCAAACAGCATCATACTTTGTTGTCCATAACATAGGCAAAGGGGTATGGATGGTTAGCCAACATCAAATCAGGCCGAAAGGTAGAATTGCGTAAAGGCCCTACCTGAACTGAAATCCCAATGGAAGTTTTTTTCCATTTATTGATTGGGGCTTTCATCCAGTCAGTTAGTCTAAGTGGAGAACTGTTTTCATGTTTTGCCTTTGTTGCAATGTCTTTAGTGTTGTGAGCAGAACGTGTAGAATTAGAGGGTTGTAAGTCTATGGATCTGAGGCCTCTCTAATCTCCTGTCTATCTTTGTTCTGTCCTGCTCAGGTTCTTGTTCTATGGAGACCATCAGTGAAGTGTTGTTATTCTTACCTGGGGTAACAGGGTTCGGCAGCTAGCACTCATCAGACTAGCCTCGAGCTAATTCCTCTCTCCCTTCCCCCCCCCCCTCTCTCTCGTTCTCTTCCCCCCCCCCCCTCTCTCTCGTTCTCACTCACCCCCACCTCTCTCTCTCTCTCCTTCTCCCTCAACCCCCTCTCTCTAGTTCTCTCCTCCAAAACGCTCTCGTCCCCACCTCTCTCCCCCTCCCTCTCTCTCTCGTTCTCTCTTCGCCACCTCTCGTTCTTCTTCCCCCCTCTTGTTCTCTCCACGCCACCTCTCTCGTTCTCTCCTCCCCACCTCTCGTCCCCCTCTCTCTTGTTCTCTCCCACCCCCCCCTCTCTCATTCTCTTCCACCCCCCTCTCTCATATTCTCTTCCACCCCCCTCTCTCTCATTCTCTTCCACCCCCCTCTCTCTCATTCTCTTCCACCCCCCTCTCTCTCGCTTGTTCTCTCCCACCCCCCTCTCTCGTTCTCTCCCACCCCCCTCTCTCTCATTCTCTCCCACCCCCCTCTCTCTCATTCTCTTCCACCCCCCTCTCTCTCATTCTCTTCCACCCCCCTCTCTCTCTCTCGTTCTCTCCCACCCCCTCTCTCTTGCTTGTTCTCTCCCACCCTCTCTCTTGTTCTCTCCCACCCCCCTCTCTCGTTCTCTCCCACCCCCCTCTCTCGTTCTCTCCCACCCCCCTCTCTCGTTCTCTCCCACCCCCCTCTCTCGTTCTCTCCCACCCCCCTCTCTCGTTCTCTCCCACCCCCCACTCTCGTTCTACTCGCCACCTATCTCCTCGCCAACTCTCTCGTTCTCCCTCAGCCCCCTCTCGTTCTCCCTCAGCCCCCTCTCGTTCTCCCTCAGCCCCCTCTCGTTCTCCCTCAGCCCCCTCTCGTTCTCCCTCAGCCCCCTCTCGTTCTCCCTCAGCCCCCTCTCGTTCTCCCTCAGCCCCCTCTCGTTTCCCCTCAGCCCCCTCTCGTTTCCCCTCAGCCCCCTCTCGTTTCCCCTCAACCCCCTCTCTCGTTCTCCCCCATCCCCCATCTCTCTCGTTCTCTCACCCCCCCTCTCGTTCTCTCACCCCCCCTCTCGTTCTCTCCACCTCCCTCTCTCCACCTCCCCTCTCTCTCGTTCTCCCTCACCCCTCCTCCCCCTCTCTCATTCTCTCGCATTCTCTCACCCCCCCTCGTTCTCTCACCCTCCCTCTCTCGTTCTCATTCTCTCTCCCTCTCGTTCTCTCACCCTCTCTCTCGTTCTCTCTTCGCCGCCCACTCTCGTTCTCTCTTCGCCGCCCAATCTCGTTCTCTCTTCGCCCCACCTCTCTCGTTCTCCCCTCCTCTCGCACCCCCTCTCTCATTCTCTCACCCCCCCTTTCTCGTTCTCTCTCGCCTCCCCCCTCTCTCGCCCCCCCTCTCTCGCCCCCCCTCTCTCGCTCGTTCTCTCCTCCCCTCATCTCTCATTCGCTCTCTCCTCCCCCCTCGTGTTCTCTCCTCCCCTTCTCGTTCTCTCCTCCCCCTTCTCGTTCTCTCCTCCCCCTTCTCGTTCTCCCCTCACCCCTCTCGTTCTCCCCACTCTCGTTTTCGCCTCTACCCCCTCACTCTCGTTCTCACCCACCCCATCTCGTTCTCTCCCACCCCCCACTCTCTCGTTCTTTCCTCTCCCCCATTGCTCTCGTTCTCTCCCCCCTCACTCTCGTTCTCTCCCCCCCTCGCTCTTCTCCCCCCTCGCTCTCGTCCTCTCCCCCCTCGCTCTCATTTGCTCCCCCCTCGCTCTCATTTGCTCCCCCCCTCTCGTTCACGCCCCCCCTCTCGTTCACGCCTCTCATTCTCCCCTCACCCCTTCACTCTCGTTTTCGCTTCTACCCCCTCACTCTTGTTTTCTCCTCGCCCCATCTCGTTCTCTCCCACCCCCCACTCTCTCGTTCTTTCCTCTCCCCCCTCGCTCTCGTCCTCTCCTCCCTCGCTCTCGTTTGCTCCCCCCTCTCCACCCCCCTCGCTCTCACCGCCCCCTCCCTATCATTCTCTCCTCTCCCCCCTCGCTCTCATTCTCTCCTCCCTCGCTCTCATTCTCTCCTCTCCCCCTCGCTCTCGTTCTCTCATCCCCCTCTCTCTCGTTCTCTCCTCCCGCTCGTTCTTCTTCCCCCTCCCGCTCGTTCTTCTTCCCCCTCCCGCTCGTTCTTCTTCCCCCTCCCTCTCGTTCTTCTTCCCCCTCCCTCTCGTTCTTCTTCCCCGTCCCTCTCGTTCTCTCCTCCCCACTTCTCCTTGCCAAATCTCTCGTCCTCTCTTCGCCCCCTCTCGTTCTCTCCTCGCCACCTCTCTCGTTCTCTCGTCCTCTCCACCTCGTTCTCTCCCACCCCTCCTCTCGTTCTCTCCCACCCCCTCTCTCATTCTTTCCCTCCCCCCACCTCTCGTTCTCCTCGCCACCTCTTCTCGCTCTCCACCCTCTTCTCGCGCCCTTCCCCTCTCCTCGCACCCTCCCCCTCTCCTCTTGCTCCCCCATCTCCTCCTCCCTCACCCCCCTTCCTCCTCTCACCCTCTTCCTGCTCTCTCGTTCCCCCTACCCACCTCTCCACCTCTCTCGTTCTCTCCCTCCCCCCACCTCTCCTCGCGCCCTCCCCCCTCCTTTCTCGTGTGCTCCCACCTCTTGTCGCGTCCTCCCCCTTCTCTCGCGCCCTTCCCCCTTCTCGAGCTCCCCTCTTCTCCTTGCACTCCCCCCTCTCCTCCTCTCCTTGCGCTCCCCCTCTCCTCCTCCCTCACCCCCCCTCCTCTCTCACCCCCTCCCCCTCTCTCCTCCTCATTCCTCCCTCCCCCTCTTCCTCCTCTCTCATTCATCCCTCCCTCACCCCCCCTTCCTCCTCTCGTTCCCCTCTTGCTTCCCCCCTCTCTCCTCTTCTCGTTCCTCCCTCACCCCCCTCTTCCTCCCTCTCACCCCTCTCTTCCTCCTCTCTCGTTCCTCCCTACTCCTCTCTCACCCCCCTCTTCCTCCTCTCTCGTTCCTCCCTCCTCCTCTCTCACCCCCCTCTTCCTCTTCTCTCGTTCCTCCTCCTCTCTCACCTCCCTCTTCCTCTTCTCTCGTTCCTCCTCCTCTCTCACCTCCCTCTTCCTCTTCTCTCCTCCTCTCTCACCTCCTCTCTCGTTCCTCCCTCCTCGTTCCTCTCTCACCTCCTCTCTCGTTCCTCCCTCCTCGTTCCTCTCTCACCTCCTCTCTCGTTCCTCCCTCCTCTCTCACCCCCTCTCTCCTCTCACCCCCCTCTTCCTCCCTCTCACCCCCCTCTCTCACCCCCCCCCCCTTCTCTCGGCCCCCGTCTCTCCTATCTTAGTGTAGTGTGTGTGTGCCCGCGCGTGTGTGGCCTGCTGGTTCTTCCTCTGTAGAATGATGTTGACACCTCACCAAGGGTCAAGAGTCCACTCAATCATCACAACATAGAGACATCCCTCCAAGAGTGTGTGAGGGTGATCTCATTCTCACCTAAATTTGTGTGCTACCTATAATCTGCATCCAACCGGCATAAATTCTCACCCCCAATTTCAAGACAAAGAGAGAGCTTTTGAAATTAAAGTAATACAGCATTTTTTTCCTTCACGTTGCCAAATGAAGCCCTCGGTTCTAGATTGAAGCGGTGCTATAACTTTGCCCCGAGTCAAAAGCTTAGTAACCCAGAACCTGTATATTCACATTGTCCACTTTAATCCTGAACAGCTCTCCGGCAAGCCTGTCTGTAAGCTCCTTCATAAATAGCAGATGAAACCCAGCTCACCACCAACATGTTTCTTTCCTCTGGAAGAAACTCTCGAGACCCA
Organism: Salvelinus alpinus; assembly: GCF_045679555.1. NCBI lineage: Eukaryota > Metazoa > Chordata > Actinopteri > Salmoniformes > Salmonidae > Salvelinus > Salvelinus alpinus. Next base: position 15,430,577 of record NC_092104.1, on the reverse strand, counting down.
GTCACGTTTTATAGATTCCTACATTTCAAAATGTTCGTAACTTGCCTCAAGATACAGTTCCAAGTTCAGTTTTGTGTTACACCGACAAGCCTAATTGATAAGGTTAGAGGATAATAAACTGATCCTAGATATGTGACTACAAGCAATTTCAACCCACCTCTCAACCCACCAAACAAAAGTTTGGGGTCACTTAGAAATGTCCCTGTTTTTGAAAGAAAATTTAAAAAAATCCCCATTAATATCAAATTGATCAGAAATACAGTGTTGACATTGTTAATCCTGTAAATGACTATCGTAGCTGGATTTTTAATGGAATATCTACATAGGCGTACAGAGGCCCATTATCAGCAACCATCACTCCTGTGTTCCAATGGCACGTTGTGTTAGATAATCCAAGTTTATAATTTTTAAAAGGCTAATTGATCATTAGAAAACCATTTTACAATTTTGTTAGCTCAGCTGCAAACTGTTGTGCTGATTAAAGAAGCAATAAAACGTGCCTTCTTTAGACTAGTTGAGTATCTGGAGCATCAGCATTTGTGGGTTCGATTACAGGCTCAAAATGGAAACTCTTCAGTCTATTCTTCTTCTGAGAAATGAAGGCTATTCATGCGAGAAATTGTCAAGAAACTGAAGATCTCGTACAATGCTGTGTACTACTCCCTTCACAGAACAGCACAAACTGGCTCTAACCAGAATAGAAAGAGTGAGAGGCCCTGGTGCACAACTGAGCAAGAGGACTACATTAGTGTGTTTTTTGAACGGTAGTATATATATATATATATAACACACATACTGTTTCCTGTGTGTGTGTGTGTGTGTATACCTATATATATTATATACACACACACACAGGAAACACTGTGTGTGTATGTATGCATGCATGTACGTACGCACAGTACCAGTCAAAAGTTGACACACCTACTCATTCAAGGCTTTTCTTCATTTGTATTATTTTCTACATTGTAGAATAATAGTGAAGACATCAAAACTATGAAATAATACATATGGAACCATGTAGAAACCAAAAAAGGTTTGGCCAATAGGCTACCTGCCGACTAGACTTGGAGCCTCTTTGGATTGTGATGCGGCTAAAATTCTATGACAGTCAATCTAGAAGCTATTGAACCAAGATGCAAAGTTTAAGGTTCGCCATTGCCCCCACCAATTGCAAAAGTTTGCAAATAGCTTTTTTTCATCAGTAAGTTAAAAACTTGCGCAAACACCACACTGCCTACAACATGAGTGTGCATGTCCTACAGATGTGGCAATGGATAGAACACATTGGTGTGTGTGTGTGTGTGTGTGTGTGTGTGAGAACCACATAGGCAGGAATGTTCTCTTCAGTCTAGGGGTGTGAACGTTTAAACAAAGTTGGGATCCTTAACATTTTCTAGACGATAGGCTATAAAAGCCTGGGGAAAGTTGTGCCATTTAAATAAAACCAGAGAGGAAGAGGCATGCAAAACAAGACATTGCAAGATGCATATTACCAAGACATTGGCGCAAGGTCCTGCCCGCATGGTCCTGCCTGCCCGGTCCTCTCTCTCCCTCCCTCAGACTGTCCTGCCTGCCCCTCCTCTCCCTCCCTCCCTTCCTTCCTTGCGCTGGCCGGCCTGACCCTCCTCTCAAATCAATTTAAGGGGCTTTTATTGGCATGGGAAACACATTTTAACATTGCCAAGGCAAGTGAAGTAGACAATAAACAATAAAAATGAACAGTAAACATTACACACACAGAAGTTCCAAAATAATAAAGACATTTCAAATGTCTCTCTCTGTAAGGGCTGTCGCTCTCCTCATCCTCGGACGAGGAGAGGAGAGAAGGATCATCAGACCAATATGCAGCATTTGGGAAATAAGCCATCTTTTTATATGTAACGACGATGATGGCAACACGGAAAAACAAAACACTTTCAAAAATACAAAACAAGAAAACGAAGTAGACGAAACCTGAACATAAACTTACATAATAAAATGTAACACTTATGGACAGGAACAGACTACATCGAAACGACACGAACAACCGAACAGTCCCGTATGGTGCAAGACATAACACAGATACGGAAGACAATCACCCACAAACAAACAGTGAGAACACCCTACCTAAATATGACTCTTAATTAGAGGAGAACGCAAAACACCTGCCTCTAATTAAGAGCCATACCAGGCAACCACAACCAACATAGAAACAGATAACATAGACTGCCCACCCAAAACACATGCCCTGACCTAAACACATACAAAAACAACATAAAACAGGTCAGGACCGTTACAGAACCCCCCCCTCAAGGTGCGAACGCCGGGCGCACCAGCACAAAGTCCAGGGGAGGGTCCGGGTGGGCAGTTGACCACGGTGGTGGCTCCGGCTCTGGACGCTGTCCCCACACCACCATAGTCACTCCCCGCTTCTGTCTTCCCCTCCCAATGACCACCCTAAAACTAACATCCCCTAAATGAACGGCCAGCACCGGGAGAAGGGGCAGCACCGGGACAAGGGGCAGCACCGGGACAAGGGGCAGCACCGGGACAAGGGGCAGCACCGGGACAAGGGGCAGCACCGGGACAAGGGGCAGCACCGGGACAAGGGGCAGCACCGGGACAAGGGGCAGCACCGGGACAAGGGGCAGCACCGGGACAAGGGGCAGCACCGGGACAAGGGGCAGCACCGGGACAAGGGGCAGCACCGGGACAAGGGGCAGGTCCCGGCTGAGGGACTCTGGCAGATCCCGGCTGAGGGACTCTGGCAGATCCCGGCTGAGGGACTCTGGCAGATCCCGGCTGAGGGACTCTGGCAGATCCCGGCTGAGGGACTCTGGCAGATCCCGGCTGAGGGACTCTGGCAGGTCCCGGCTGAGGGACTCTGGCAGGTCCCGGCTGAGGGACTCTGGCAGGTCCCGGCTGAGGGACTCTGGCAGGTCCCGGCTGGACGGACTCTGGCAGGTCCCGGCTGGACGGCTCTGGCAGGTCCCGGCTGGACGGCTCTGGCAGGTCATAGCAGGACGGCTCTGGCAGGTCATGGCAGGACGGCTCTGGCAGGTCATGGCAGGACGGCTCTGGCTGGTCATGGCAGGACGGCTCTGGCTGATCATGGCAGGACGGCTCTGGCTGGTCATGGCAGGACGGCTCTGTAGGGAGGAGAAGGAGAGACAGCCTGGTGCGTGGTCTAGGCACTGGCTGCGCTGGAGAGGAGGAAACAGCTGGAGAGAGAACCCGGAGAGACAGCCTGGTACAGGGGGCTGCCACCGGAGGACTGGTACATGGAGGTGGCACCGGGTATACCGGACCGTGAAGGAGGACACGTGCTCTTGAGCACCGAGCCTCCCCAACCTTACCAGGTTGAATGGTCCCCGTAGCCCTGCCAGTGCGGCGAGGTGGAATAGCCCGCACTGGGCTATGCAGGCGAACCGGGGACACCACCTGCAAGGCTGGTGCCATGTACGCCGGCCCGAGGAGACGTACTGGAGACCAGATACGTTGGGCCGGCTTCATGGCACTCGGCTCGATGCCCAACTTAGCCCTCCCAGTGCGGCAAGGTGGAATAGCCCGCACTGGGCTAAGCACGCGTACTGGGGACACCGTGCGCTTTACCGCATAACACGGTGTCTTACCAGTACGACGCCTTCTACCTCCACGGTAAGCACGGGGAGTTGGCTCGGGTATCCTACCCGGCTTTGCCACACTCCTCGTGTGCCCCCCCCCAAGAAATTTTTGGGTCTGACTCACGGGCTCCCAACCGCGTCGACGCGCTGCCTCCTCATACCAGCGCCTCTCAGCCTTCGCTGCTTCCAACTCCTCCTTGGGACGGCGATATTCCCCTGGCTGAGCCCAAGGTCCTCTACCATCCAGGATCTCCTCCCAAGTCCAGGAGTCCTTGTTGCTCTGTTGAGCATTCCCTTGCCGCTTGGTCTTAGCGTGGTGGGTGATTCTGTAAGGGCTGTCGCTCTCCTCATCCTCGGACGAGGAGAGGAGAGAAGGATCATCAGACCAATATGCAGCATTTGGGAAATAAGCCATCTTTTTATATGTAACGACGATGATGGCAACACGGAAAAACAAAACACTTTCAAAAATACAAAACAAGAAAACGAAGTAGACGAAACCTGAACATAAACTTACATAATAAAACGTAACACTTATGGACAGGAACAGACTACATCGAAACGACACGAACAACCGAACAGTCCCGTATGGTGCAAGACATAACACAGATACGGAAGACAATCACCCACAAACAAACAGTGAGAACACCCTACCTAAATATGACTCTTAATTAGAGGAGAACGCAAAACACCTGCCTCTAATTAAGAGCCATACCAGGCAACCACAACCAACATAGAAACAGATAACATAGACTGCCCACCCAAAACACATGCCCTGACCTAAACACATACAAAAACAACATAAAACAGGTCAGGACCGTTACACTCTCACCAATGTGTCTTTATTGGCATGGGAAAATACTGCCAAAGCAAGTGAAAATCAAAAGTGAAATAAGCAATCAGAAATGAACAGTAAACACACACAAAGGTTTCAAAAGGATAAAGACATCTCAAGTGTTATATTATTAGCTATGTACAGTGTTGTAACAGTGTGCAAATAGTTGTAGTATGAATGGCAAGGGGAAATAAATAAACAGATAAATATGGGTTGTATTTACAATGTTGTTTGCGCTCCACTGGTTGCTTTTTCCTAGTGGCAACAGGTCACTGCAGCATTCTTGATTTTCCCCCTTCACCTGGTTTCTTTCTCCCTCCATCCATCCGTTCTCTCCCTCTCTCTACCTCCCTTCCATGCTCCTACTTCTCTCTCCCTCGCTCTGGCCTGCCTGCTCTTTGCTAATGATGCAAGTGTGTGTTCAGTCTGTTTGTAGAATATCCTAGCCTATTCATGGCACTGATGTTGCTGGGATACAGAGGTATCTTCGGGCCAGTCTTGCAAACACAGGGTACTTACTCTTTATTGCTGAGTGAGTGTTTTTCTGTTTTTGTATCAATATTCAAATTACAGTAGGCTACCTGTAGCTTGTATCGATTACCTTTTTCAGACAATGAAATGTGGCCCCTTGAAAGTATCTCGGCTACGACATGTTTGCTTGTCTGTTAGGTAGGTTACACTACGTATTTTTTAAATGCCAACACGAAACCTTCTCTGGAGACGAAACATTTTACTTGTCTGTAAAGGAATGCCGCTCCTGAAGTTCCATCACTAGGCGACCAGAACTGTCAATCAAATAAATCTTGAGCTGCTCCGTGCAGCCTGCCTACCTGTGCACAGACCAACCTCCTAAAAAAGTACTTTAAAGTTTGTTAAATACTGGGACTTACCAAGACATTTACACTGAACAAAAATATAAAACGCAACATGTAAAGTGTTGGACCCATGTTTCATGAGCTGAAATAAAAGATCACAGAAATGAACCACATGCACAAAAAGCTTATTTCTGTCAAATCTGTTTACATCCCAGTTGGTGAGCATTTTAGCCTGTCAAGATAATCCATCCACCTAACAGGTGTGGCATATCAAGAAGCTGATTAAACAGCATGATCATTACACAGGTGCACCTTGTGCTGGCGACAATAAAAGGCCACTCTAAAATGTGCAGTTTTGTAAAAAAAAAAACACAATGCCACAGATGTCTCAAGTTGAGGGAGCGTGCAATTGACATGCTGACTGCAGGAATGTCCACCAGAGCTGTTGCCAGAGAATTCAATGTTCATTTCTCTACCATAAACCACCTCCAACGTCATTTGAGAGAATTTGTCAGTACATCCAACCAGCCTCACAACCGTAGACCACGTGTAGCCACGCCAGCTCAGGATTCCACATCCGGCTTTTTGACCTGCGGGATCGTCTGAGGGGAGGGCGGGCGAGGCGCTGAGGAGTATTTCTGTCTGTAATAAAGCCCTTTTGTGGGGAAAAACTAATTCTGATTGGCTGGGCCTGGCTCCCAAGTGGGTAGGCCTATGCCGTCCCAGGCCCACTCATGGCTGGCCCCTGCCCAGTCATTTAAAATCCATAGATTAGGGCCTAATGAATTTATTTATATTGACGGATTTCCTTATATGAACTGTAACTCAGCAAAATCTTTGAAATTCTTGCATGTTGCGTTTATATTTTTGTTCAGTATAGTAGAAAGAAAACACATCTAGCTACCATACCATAAACTGCAGAAACAAATACAGCAGCACATCTATCAGAAATGTTTATTGTTGTCAGGGAAACAATCCAAGGCTTGCAGTTAACGTACGACACCTCCTGGGGGCCATGTTGGAAGACCACCGCATTAATTATTCCGTTAACAGCCGACAGGCTAACCCAAACTGCAGTGCCTAAAACTAGTTGATTCATCACCACGGTCATTTTCTGTGGATTATTTGGCTGCTCTAACAATGCAGGAAAGACAACAGGAAAAAAATGTATACAGATTCCCCGCACTCATGAAACACCGTTGGTGATACCAATGAGCTTAGACTCAAGAACTATCAAAAAAGTGAATAAACCTTTTTGCACGTTAAAACCTGAACCCAAGTTTAATTTAGATGTTATACTAACAAGGTGTTAACAACAACACTACAGTAAGTTAGCCAAAAATAGCTAGCTAGATAGCTTGCAGTCTTAGCATGTGTCACATGAGTTTCACAGTTTGGGGAAGCAATTTTTTCACCGTGATTGTTCAATAAAAACGACCTTGTCTTGAATGTAACCATGTAGCCTAGGCCAAAAACGGGTCCTGGCTAAAAGGGATCCAACTTCTGTCAAATTAACGTCAAGGTAATTTTTTGCACTTTAGTTTACCCTAACCCTATTCCTAACCTTAATCTAATGATCCTAACCTGCAACGTTCATTCTCGTAACCTGCTGCGTAAATTCTCCTAACTTGCTACGAAATGTAAAATATTAAGTTAATTTGACCAAAGCTGGATACCTTCCATGACCATGAAAAAGGGAGACGCAAGTTGTACGATATGACGTCCATATATCCTGGAGGACATTATTGTCAAAAAAAAACTGCGGTTATCATGTATTCGTATAACCCAATGATAATTTGTTGAGAACTTCATTCATAAGAGGGAAAATGTATGGACATAGAACAAAGGCTTCAATGGGATAGGACAACCTGCTGTGTTGACTATTGGTTGTTCTTTATACGACACTAAAACACCTGAATGAATTAAACACAGCCAAACAACACTTAAGAGATCTGATGGTATAGCTGACCTGAGAAAGTGATTCTAACATCAGGAGTGCTTTTCATTTGTTATGTACTACTGTAGGTTCAACCAGCTGACCTCTATCAAGACACCCATTCCCACTGTGAATGAGCAATGCTGCAGCAGCATCAGTTTCTACTTTGTCCTTTTCCAGATATGAAAGGAGACATCCCTCAGTTATATGAGATGGTTGTCATAGGCTGTGCTTCGGACAATCTGAATGATTCTGTTGTGCCATTTACGTAGAGAGCATCTTCAGGTGCGTTAGTGCTGGGCTGGAACAGAAGCATGCACACCCAGCAGGGTTGGCCTGCTCCAGTTGTAATAGGATTATACATTGTGTGTAACTTTTAAACTGTATTTTTGCTCACAAAATGTGCTATCATAGGTTCACATAATCCATGGTATACAAGGATGTACCCTTATTTTGTTGTGACATTCATTGGGACCTCTTCATCTGCAGACAGGGTTTTACGGCTCTGTATCTGAGGACAGAAAACATCAAAGAAACAGGCTTCATTATACTCAAATTAGACAGCACTGAATATTATGTTGCTATACAGTATCTCTCTGTCCTCAGTTTTTCCTTGCTAGGGACTGGAACAGGAGAATAGGTTCATAATGTCCTCCCACAAAGGTAATGGACCTGCCCTATCCAGAGTAGCCTACTCTGCCTTCTCGGACAGCTGGAACTGCTGGCTAATCCTTTCACCCTCTTCCATGGCTGTTAACTAGCTACCAAGCTACAAATTCATTTAGAGCTACAGTACAACGATAAATACATCAAGATAGGTAGCTAACTAGCTAATACAGTAGGAAGTTAGCAAGCTGGTTATATTTAATTCACTTAGCTAGCTACAGTATGTAAAGTTAGCTAACTAGTGAACATTACATTAGCAGCTTATTTGAGTACGCCTGCACACTAGGTTTCTTACATTGATCATTTTCAAAATATATTTACTTACTTGAGTAGGTTCTCCCACTGCCTCCATTTTCTAGGTCCTTAGAAAAATGAAGTTTCCAGTGGTTTCAAAAGGCAGCCAGCCATGTGGACGATTAGAGGACTTCCAACAGACTGACTTTGGTCGTCCAACATGGCGCCTGGTGCGGTTGCTAGGTGATTTGTGACACAACTGCAAGCCCTCTATAAAGAACAGTCTATGCCGGAGCGGAATTCTACTGTCTGATAAGGTACAGAAGCTTCTAATTGTCTGAAAAGTTATCAATTGTTGCGGTCGACGTGTTACTGTAGCTGTGTTCTATGTCTGTAAAAGGTCGTGGTAGATAGAGCTTCCTTGCCCGGCCCTAGAGGTCATACATATGTAATAGGACCATTATTCTGCATTGTGAATTGAGGTGGAATTGTATGGGTTTTTTCTTACTGTTTTAACAGAAAACTGATTTTTTTTTAAAACAGTTTAAACGTTAAGCAAAATTGTCCATTTGTCACATCCCTACTTCAGACCAGGGCAGGGATAGTTTGACTATAGGGTGTCCTCCTGCTTTCCAGTGTTGTGTACAAATATATTAACTTTCAAATCAGATGGCGGTGCTTGGATTATATACCAGTCTCTCTTTTGTGCCAGTAGGCAAGGCCTGAGTGGGAAGTGCTGTGGGTGTGCATGCGTGTGCGTAAAGGCATGCAGGCCTGCTCTTTGGATGGTGCTCATGTCTCCTGCTCTTATTTCAGAGGATTGGAAAACTCCCAGTCAGCACAGTGAGTCTGGAAGGGGATCAGTACAAACATCTGCAAGCCCTGCTATGGGAAGGCAAGTGGATGTATGTGTGTATGCGTGAGTGTGACAGACAGCAACTGGTAGAATATGGTGCTTGTGTATGTTTTCAGTTTTCATATGTGTGAGAGTGAGAATAGAGAGTAATCAATTTGATACTGAATCTCTGCACATCTTTTAATTGAGCCGCGCATGGAAAATTCCGTCCTTAGTTTTGTGTGTGAATAGCTGCTATGTTCATTCTTTTACCTGAAACACATCTTTATGACGTCTCACCGATCTTCGCATTGTTCTAGAAACCCTAGCCAAGGCAGCAGATTACTGAAAAAAATGTGTGGATTTTACATAACATAGTAGGCTGGGTCTAACTCATTTGTGTGAAAGTAAGACAGGGCCGGTTCCAGTCTGAGGGCCTTATGCATAATGTTTCTGTCATGTGTGCTGTGTGTATTACAATACAATCAAATCAGATATGAGCACGAGTGGCACAGCGGTGTAAGGCACTGCACTTCAGTGCTAGAGGTGTCACTACAGATCCTGGTTCGATCCCGGGCTGTATCACAACTGGCTGTGATTGGGAGTCCCTTAGGGCGGCGCACAATTGGCCCAGCTTCGTCCAGGTTAGGGGAGGGTTTGGCTGGGGTAGGCAGTCATTGTAAAATAAGAATTTGTTCTTAAGTCACTTGCCTAGCTAAATAAAGGTTAAATAAAAATAAATACAACACCCACCACCTACATAAAATTTGATTTTCAACTTATTTTTTTCACCTCTTCAAACCTCTCTAAATGGCATTGTTAGGTTAGAGATCTAACCAAGCCACATTTAAAGTGTTTATAACAGTGTCAAACAAATCTCCCCCGGGGGCCGCATTCGATCCACACGGTCCCGTGTGGCTCAGTTGGTAGAGCATGGCGCTTGCAACGCCAGGGTTGTGGGTTCATTCCCCACGGGGGGACCAGGATGAATATGTATGAACTTTCCAAATTGTAAGTCGCTCTGGATAAGAGCGTCAGCTAAATGACTTAAATGTAATGTAAATGTAAATGAGGTCCGGAGGGCTGCACTGAATATTCGTTATATTTCCTCACGGTTAAAATTTGTTTTAAAAAAGGCCTCTATCTATTGTTTTGGGAATTTCCGATGCTTCCTGACTGTCTAGCTTTCATTTTGTGATTATTCGCAAGCTGGACATGGTCAAGAAACTGTGAATGTAGGTCCATTCTAATTTATACACAGTTTCGATTTAATTTAAGTATATTGAATTTATCCCCACTCCCCACCTAAAAACATTTTTTATTATTCACTCAAACCACACACGTTCTGGATTGGATCCCCTCGCATGTTGGACACCACTAGATTATATAAATGAAAAGCCCTTTTCAACCCACTCTGTATCCTGAGGACCACTATCCTCTCCTCTCAATTCTTACTGCTGTTCCCACACCACACTGGGAGTGACTGGCCCATCACTGCAGCCTGAGATTTGAGCGTGTGTGTGTGTGTCTGCATGTGTGTGTCTGCACCTGTGTGTGTATTTAAGGGTTTTATAGAGCTTGACTTGTAGAAGGTAGATTAAACGGTCCACTTCTGTCCTCGTCTATAAAACTCTTGTTTTCAGCAACATAAGTTACATCACATACCGTATGCCAATCAGCCTGCATTACAGAGGTGGCCTCTAAAGTCCAATGCTGTTCACTATACTTATTTCTAAAGGGTCCCTATCACTGCCCGCTGCACTAAGCACAGACATGTTGATGAAGTATAATATACAGGGGGAAACAAAGTATGACGTCTGTAAAACTATATTCTCTTCAGCTCATCTCTGCTCACCCTGTACGTGATTTAGAATAGTGAATCACCATGTACTAGACCTACACTCCATAGAATAACAGAGATTCTCAGCTCTCCAAACAACCCATTTAAAATATCTGATGCACAGTATCTCTCAGCCAGTGGTCTGGTCTCACTTTAGTCATGTCAATTTTTCGTACCTTGAATCAGCATGGGGAATAATATAACGATGTGCACACACAGTCTATAACATTTTGATACAGCGCTAAATAAAATATAAATAAATTGGACTACTTCACAAAATTTCCACATAACACATTCATTTAGATAGCCACTCTATGTGGGTGCTAGCAAACTTGCAAGCAGGCTAAGTAACGCTAGGTATCAACTGCCAATCCAGTAGGGGCTTGACGCTAAAGTGAGCTTTGATTGATCAATAGCATTGTGATATCGTGGAGTATTTGCACAAAGTTCAGCTTTCCCCACCTTTGGTCCCGCCCTCCTCATGCTTCCTCGCCCATGGTCATGGCTAGAAGTCATACAGCTTTTGTCAAATTTGTCAAGATTTGACTTTTTGTAGCAGGTTAGAAGAACTTACACAGCAGGTTACTGTAGGATAATTAGGTTAAGGTTAGGAAAAGGGTTAGGGTTTGCTAAAATGCAAAAAACAACACTTTTAATGTTATTTTGACTAAAGCTGGATCCCTTCTAGCCATGACCCTCGCCCATGCGAGGGTCATGGCCAACTGTTTCCCAACTGCCTACTTCACTTCCCTCCATTGAAAATGAATGGGTCTCCATTTGTTTTATCGCTCCCCAAGTGTTATGTTGAAATAAACTGTCAGTTTTGTACCAATTTGGTTGAGTATAAAACAATCAGAATAGAGAAAGACATTAAAACAACTTATCATTAATTTACTGCCATCCTAGGGTCATGCACTACTCATAAAGCATATTTAGACTTTTATTATTCAGAAACATGAAATACCGTCAAATACCTCTATAGCAGCCTACTGTCAAAAACATTGAAAAATACCATATTGCCCAGCCCTTAATAGGGCAACAAGACAGGAATCAGGAGGATTGAGACATGATGTTACATCACCATTCCATTCCCAACCATTAGGAATAGATCAGACTAGGGCTGTGGCCGGCCTGTCACCGACTAAAAATAATCTGAGTCAACCAAGAGTCGTGTGTTCTTTCAACCAATCGATTGGTTGACATTTTAAAACGTGTATTTTTCCATATATAGACACAACCGGTTTGAATAAAATCAACTATATGTAGGCTACTGAGCTTGTCTGATGCTTTAAGCACTGTGATAAAAAATATCAATATAGCCTAACCAGAAGAAAAAACCTGTTCCCGACCCTCCTCCTCCCGCTGCTGCTGGCCTTCGCAGATTCTGCTATTAGGCTCCTGAAGTTGCCAGTAATAGGCTACACCATCGGTCGGCAACCTATTAAAATTTGGAGTGCCATGTTATCGTACCATTTCTACTGATCTGCTGATCGAGGCCAGTTATGGTTTTCATATACACATTTTCGTGGAACAGTTTAATTTATTTTATAATTAAGTCTGAAGTTTACATACACTTAGGTTAGAGTCATTAAAATTCGTTTTTCAACCACTCCACAAATGTATTGTTAAGAAACTATAGTTTTGGCAAGTCGGTTAGTGCATGACACAAGTAATTTTTCCAACAATTGTTTACAGACAGATTATTTACACTTATAATTCACTGTACCACAAATCCAGTGGGTCAGAAGTTTACATACACTAAGTTGACTGTGCCTTTAAACTGCTGGGAAAATTTTAGAAAATGATGTCATGGCTTTAGAAGCTTCTGATAGGCTAATTGACATAATTTGAGTCAATTGGAGGTGTATCTGTGGATGTATTTCAAGGCCTACCTTCAAACTCAGTGCCTCTTTGCTTGACATCATGGGAAAATCAAAAGAAATCAGCCAAGATCTCAGAAAAAAAATTGTAGACCTTCACAAGTCTGGTTCCTCCTTGGGAGCAATTTCCAAACGCCTGAAGGTACCACGTTCATCTGTACAAACAATAGTACGCAAGTATAAACACCATGGGACCACACAGCCGTCATACCGCTCAGGAAGGAGACGCGTTCTGACTCCTAGAGATTAACGTACTTTGGTGCAAAAAGTGCAAATCAATCCCAGAACAACAGCAAAGGACCTTGTGAAGATGCTGGAGGAAACAGGCACCATAGTATCTATATCCACAGTACAACGAGTCCTATATCGACATAACCTGAAAGGCTGCTCAGCAAGGAAGAAGCCACTGCTCCAAAACTGCCATAAAGAAAAGTCAGACTACGGTTTGCAACTGCACATGGGCACAAGATCGTACTTTTTGGAGAAATGTCCTCTGGTCTGATGAAACAAAAATAGAACTGTTTGGCCATAATGACCATCGTTATGTTTGGAGGAAAAAGGGGGGGCTTGCAAGCTGAAGAACACCATCCCAACCGTGAAGCAAGGGGGTGGCAGCATCATGTGGGGGTGCTTTGCTGCAGGAGGGACTGGTGCACGTCACAAAATAGATGGCATCATGAGAAGGGAAATTATGTGGCTATATTGAAGCAACATCTCAAGACATCAGTCAGTAAGTTAAAGCTTGGTCGCAAATGGGTCTTCCAAATGGACAATGAGCCCAAGCATACTTCCAAAGTTGTGGCAAAATGGCTTAAGGACAACAAAGTCAAGGTATTGGAGTGGCCATCACAAACCCTGACCTCAAGCCTATATACAATTTGTGGGCAGAACTGGAAAAGCGTGTGCGAGCAAGGAGGCCAACAAACCTGACTCAGTTACACCAGCTCTGTCAGGAGGAATGGGCCAAAATTCACCAAACTTATTGTGGGAAGCTTGTGGAGCGCTACCCGGAACGTTTGACCCAAGTTAAACAATTTAAAGGCAATGCTACCAAATATTAATTGGTGTATGTAAACTTCTGACCCACTGGGAATGTGATGAAAGAAATAAAAGCTGAAAGAAATAATTCTCTACTATTATTCTGACATTTCACATTCTTCAAATAAAGTGGTGATCCTAACTGAATTTTTACTCTGATTAAATGTCAAGAATTGTGAAAAACTGAGTTTAAATGTATTTGGCTAAGGTGTATGTAAACTTCCGACTTCAACTGTATTTGCCGCTGCTCGACTAAAAAAAATTATTGATGACCAAAAGCCTATCAACCAAACAATTGACCAGTCGACTAAATGTGGTCACCCCTAGATCAGACAATAGACCATTGATCACTTTCCTGTTGTAGATGCACCCACAACAGTGGGGTTTTGCACCCAAAAGGTTTATAAATAAAGACCAGGGAATATTGTATTCATTCATAATAACCATTGAATAGCCTTTAGCCTGTTTAATGTAAAATACTAAAAATGTTTGACTGAAATGCATTTAGTGGCCTATTGCATGGTTGGCTAACATGTATAACAGCACATATTTTTTTAAAGATCCTGCACAGTCATCCAATTTCTCATTTAAAAAAGCCTTCGAGTGACCAATACATAGGCAAATTAGGGTTTAAAAATACAATTATGACATGGATTTCAGTATGTATTGCATGCAATAGGTCACTCCATGCATTTCGAATGGTAATGCAGTTCTAGCTCAGTGCCATACTTCAGATTGGAGTTTTGGGTCATTGCAGGTTTACACTAGGGCTAGGCTATCATTCATTCACACACTGTCAACAGGAGTCGGAGCCCTGCGAAATCAATAGGGAACAAATGGAGCTATGAAGCATTGAATTCTGTCCTGAGAATCTTTAACTATTCAAGCATGCATGGTACACCATGTAATGATGCACTAAATCGTGTTTGAAAAGGGAATTCCGGAGGTGTGAACTTCTTACAACTACTGAAGTCCTTTGGAAACCGAAACACCTTAACCACCTCCATCAGAAGACATCTGCCACGCCGAAAACTACCAAATATTAACATCGCAGAAATGCTCACCACACCGCACGTAATACATCGCTTCAGATAGCAGATCATTCAAAAATAATAAAATAACTAGTTCCCTTGAGAGTTTCAGCTAAAGTAAAAACAGCTTTTATCAATAGGCTAATATTGAAACATAATAGAATAGAATAGAATTGCACACCAACAAATGTAGCAACACGATGGTTAATTATGTTGAATAGCGATTTATCAAAACTTTTTGCCAGTCCCAGTGTGCGAGATGCATCCACAAAAAGCATCGAGAGGACATCTCAAAATAAATCAAATACATTTGTATAATAGGCAGACAATTGAAAGAATCATTTTATTCTATAAACACACTCACCTAACACGAAGATGTCAGCTGGAAAAATACGCGAGTGGTATCGACTTCTTACGATTTGTTCATCTGACAGAACCAGGGCAAACACAAGTGGTCCGCCTTTTAACTCCACGAGTAGCCTACCCCCTCAACGGTCGATGTAAAGAAAAAAAAAAACAAGAATATCCCAATGTTCACTTTACCATACTTCAAGCTATGAGTAAGCACTACTAACAGCGATTATTTTTGATTGATTCCTCTATTTTACCAAGTTGACCCGTCCCTATCGTTAGATTATTTCGACTGGGATCAAGTGCGACAGAGGGATTCGGATAGGGACAGTGTCCCTTTCACTGCTCCGGGCTCTTGCAACAGTCAAGCACATAAATAAGCGCCCCCGTCCGGAAAATATTTCCAAACTCCTCACTGAAATCAAGAGGGTGAAATACATTTCCCACTGGGCACAGACGTCAATTCAACGTCTATTCTACGTGGCTTCAATTTAATTTAATTGAAATGAAGTGGAAACGGTCGTGATTGAGATTGTGATTGAGTCCCATAGGGTGGCGCACAATTGGCCCAGCGTCGTCCGGGGTAGGTCGTCATTGTAAATAAGAATTTGTTCTTAACTGACTTACCCAGTTAAATAAAGGTTCAATAAAATAAATAAATATGGAAGTGATTAACAAGCAGGTTGTTTTGTAAATTTGAAATGTTATGTTAATGCCTATGAATTGAATGTTAGCCTTTCAATTGCATCCAAAGGTCCTGTCATCAGACTTAATTCAAGCTGTTGTGGAAGAGTCGAGAGAACATTTATTTTTTATTTTTAGTGCAAGCTTCTATTTGCCTCTATCAGATTAGGCTATTCGCAATTAACAGATGTTTTTATTTAACCTTTATTTCACTAGGCAAGTCAGTAAACTTAAGGAGCCTTTCTTTAAATTTTCGCCTAAAATGACATACCCAAATCTAACTACCTGGAGCTCAGGACCTGAAGCAAGGATATGCATATTCTTGATACTATTTGAAGGAAACACTTTGAAGTTTGTGGAAATGTTAAATTCATGTAGAAGAATATAACACAATAGATCTGGTAAAAGATAATACAAAGAAAAAACATGCAAGAGAAAGGCCATAATATATTATGCCAGCCCAGGCGCAATTTAGATTTTGGCCACTAGATGGCAGCAGTGTGTACGCAACGTTTTAGAATGATCCAATTAACCATTGCATTTCTGTTCAAAATGTTGTATCAAGACTGCCCAAATGTGCCTAATTGGTTTATTAATACATTTTCAAGTTCACAACTGTGCACTCACTCAAACAATAGCATTTTCTTTCACTGTAATGCTATTGTAAATTGGACAGTGTAGTTATATTTACAATAATTGAAGCTTTCTGCCTATATCAGATATATCTATGTCCTGGGAAATGTTCTTGTTACTTACAACCTCATGCTAATCACATTAGCCTACGTTAGCTCAACCGTCCCACAGGGGACCCACCGATCCTGTAGAGGATTTATTAAGAACAAATTCTTATTTACAATGACAGCCTACCCCGGCCAAACCCTAACCCGGATGACGCAGGCCCAATTGTGTGCCACCCTATGGGACTCCCAATCACAGCCGGTTGTGATGCAGCCTGGAATCGAACCAGGGTCTGTAGTGACACCTCTAGTACTGAGATGCAGTGCCTTAGACACTGCGCCACTCAGGAGGGTATGATGTAGGCTGTATGTCATGATAGGCCTAATTAAAGGGGCAATAAGCTTGTTTTACTCCATTGTTTGTAAACAATGTAATAGCAAACAACAAACACTGTACAGTCTCAAAACATGGTTAAAACGGTCATTTTGAAGCTCTGTCTATGAGTTTGAGATTGGTTACATTTCTCCAGCCACATCCCTCAGCTGTTTACCAAAACAGTGGTGGGGTGACCGCTTTGTTGTTGGTTGAACTACAGATTGCCTCTTTTAGGTGATTGATATTTGCAATAGTGTGTGGGACATGTTTAGTAACTAGGCAGTTTTCATTTCTTACTTCTGAGTCTAAACCATGAATCAATCTCCAATTTGCCTAAATCTAACCACCAATTACCACTGGAGTGTAATGCTTTGGTGTATGTCATCTTTGCATGGTCTGTTGGTAGAAATCGTCCTTCAGAAAGATATCTGCTGAACTAAATGAGAAGGTAAAAATCATAGATCATCTCGAAATTGCAGATGAATGATGACATAGATCGCCTATGATGAATAATATGTGTGAGTTAGAGGTTTGAACGAATTCCAGAGGAAGCACTGACAAATTCTGTATTTTTGTTTCAGGTGTGGTTGAAATAAAAAAAAGTTGTCTGATTTGTAGCCTGATCTGTACGATTGCAGAATTGAATTAAAAGTTGTCAAAACGGTTGTTCAGGCTCACGTGGAGGTCCCACTGGAGGGCTGGCGTCTGAGCTGTTTGTGGTCCCTGACTTTCAGCTGTCAGTGAAGGTGACCTCTGACCTAACAGCCATCAAGTAGGGGCCCAGCCGCGCGGTCCCATGTGCGTACGCCACGCCTCTTCACTTCTTTGCACATAGACCCCATTGAAGAACTGATGTTTTTTAACCCTGCACATCACTGTAGATTGGTGTCACCTTAATTGTGGAGAATGGGATGTGGTAATGACTGGAGCGGAATAGGTGGAATGGTATCAAATATATCAAATACATGGTTTCCAGGTGTTTGATGCCATTACATTTGCTCCGGTCCGGCCATTATTATGAGCCGTATAAATTAGGCCTATCTACTGCACTGGCCTATATATCTATACCATGCAAAACAGTGAAATGTGCCAATTCAGTCATATAGTTAAACTTTATGGAAACTACAAATTATACTGCAGTCTTTATTGGAAGGGCAGCAGCTCAGTGTTTCTGTAATATCCAAGGTGCTCAGCAGCCGAGGGCAGCAGCTCAGTGTTTCTGTAATATCCAAGGTGCTCAGCAGCCGAGGGCAGCAGCTCAGTGTTTCTGTAATATCCAAGGTGCTCAGCAGCAGAGGGCAGCAGCTCAGTGTTTCTGTAATATCCAAGGTGCTCAGCAGCAGAGGGCAGCAGCTCAGTGTTTCTGTAATATCCAAGGTGCTCAGCAGCCGAGGGCAGCAGCTCAGTGTTTCTGTAATATCCAAGGTGCTCAGCAGCAGAGGGCAGCAGCTCAGTGTTTCTGTAATATCCAAGGTGCTCAGCAGCCGAGGGCAGCAGCTCAGTGTTTCTGTACTATCCAAGGTGCTCAGCAGCCGAGGGCAGCAGCTCAGTGTTTCTGGCCATGTGCCATTTCTATGCTCGCCTCCAGAATGCTCTGCTGATATAAATCGTGCTGCAGAAGGATAGATGGAATTGCCCTGTCTGTGTTGAGTTACCGACTCCTGTATTTATACCCCTTACCTTGTCCATTTATAGGGCTCAGAAGTTATGTCTTTCCCTGCTCCTCTCTCTGCGCCATGAATAAAACGCTGTGCAGACGAGCGGGATGGATCCTGTTGTGAACAAACTATAACTCCGGTCTGGAGGGATGAGAGTTAAAGGGGAAGGACTCCCCAGCTCATCTATAAATGTGTTTTTAGAGAGATGCATATTTCTGTTTGTGATTCAAAATGAGCTATATATGGAGTATTCACTATCAATTTTGCTTTGAGATCAGAGATTGGTAGCCTGGTCTCAGATCTGTTTGTGCTTTTGCCTACTTCATTGTCATTGTCAAGGACGATTCCATCAGGAGTTGGCTAGAGAGCAGAAAAAGACTGGCCCCCAGGCTAAGAGATTGGGGCTACATGTGACACTATTGCTTTGAGTTCAGGACAGTGTGTTATTTGGCAAAGACAATTCCCAGGTTTTCCAGGAAACCCTGTTGGAATTCCCAGAATCAGGAGGGAATAAGCAGGAACTCCAGAATCCTTCAATCGGGATTTCTCGAAAATCTGATAATTTGGGGAATTTTTGGAATCTTACACTGGTATTACACTTCCTAATCGTTCAATACATTTTTTCCACCTAAGGTGGAAAAAGAGGGCCTCCACCCACTACACCACTGATTGGTTATTTTGCAAACGCACAGTAAAACAGAGCTTTGTCTGGGTGGAGGCCCTCTCCATTTTATCCACTTAATAAGGAGTAAAAAAGAAGAAAGGATACATTGGTTTGTTGTTTTGTTCCCTTCTGGTTCCTCTCTAAATGATCACGTGAAGAAAAAACCTCAGAGTAAATTGGATATGACATGAGAACAATACAACCATATTGCTCTCCTTCTGAAGAGCCAGTCTGGAGCCAGGCTGTCCTCTGAACCCTGCTACAATAATTTATGGGATGTTTGGCCAACATTTTGTGTTGGTAATTAACATGACTGTGAAAAACGTAATTATGTTACGCAACACTGTTGTTGGTCTTGTTGGATGTCTCATATGCTACAGTGGGCAACCAAATATAGCACAGAGATACATCAAAAAATAGATTTTTAATCAGGCGTTTATCATAGTACAACTATCAACTAACAACTAACATTCCACCAGAGGTCTCTTCACAATCGCAAAGTCCAGAACAGACTATGGGAGGCGCACAGTACTACATAGAGCCATGACTACATGGAACTCTATTCCACATCAGGTAACTGATGCAAGCAGTGGAATCAGATAAAAAAAACAAATAAAAATACACATTATGGAACAGACACGCACTCCACACACACGTACACACAGATTTTGTATTGTAGATATTTGGTAGTAGAGTAATGGCCTGAGGGCAAACACTTCATGTGCTGTGAAAATTGTTTTGAAATATAATGTCATGTAATATTTTAAATTGTATATAACTGCCTTAATGTTGCTGGTCCCCAGGAAGAGTAGCTGCTGCCTTGGGGATCCTTAATAAATACAAATACAAATACTTGAACCTACCTGTCTCTGGTGCCATCTTTCACTACATAACCTGTAGCTGATCAAGTCTACGGATTACTGTAAATTCAAATAAAAAATGCCTGTCTGTATTGCTATGGCAAAGCTGTCCAGCTGTCCAGCTGTCCAGAAGATGAATGTCCTAAAGGCCCAGTGTTGAGGTGCTGTTGCTGTCCTCCCAGAGCAGCCAGGGACTATTGATTGTGAAGCCTCTGGGTACACATATCTAATGAAGGCTGGACAGCGGAGACTCAGAAGAGCGTTTACTAATCATCACTAGAGCCATATACGATATCTATTTACATGGGGAGGTTGAACCTAGCGGCACTTCTTTACCATCAGAAGATCAACTGGATCACAGCCTGGAGGTTTGGAATGCCTAGGATTCTTTGATGCGGTCAATCTATTCCTTGTCTTCTCTCAGTGATGTATCTGTGCTAATAATTCCATTTGATTGACTTCCCACAACATTGCATGATGTCTAAAAATTATATAGAAAACGATACGTTTTTAACTGAAGGCTTGGTGGCGATACTCATGTCAAATGGGACATTTTCTGCCACTATCTCCTCCTACTGAAATGGACTGTACCACAAAGGCCATGTTTAATTTAGTTAATTTAGTTAATTTGTTCCTCCTACTCTTCACTTAATGGAAGAGTGGCCTTTGTGATGTCCCCTGCCTTGTCACCCATAATGCATTTAGTAAGGGTTCACACCGAGAGAGTGGCCATTCACCAACGCTGTCAACAGCTTTCTCTATTGAATTAGGACGGCAGGAGCTGAGAGCGCCGCAGGCTTCACACACACGTATGCAGGTGGGCACAAACTCACACTACTGCCAGAAGATAGTGGCATTAATGGTTTCATTGGTGTGTGTGTGTGTGTGTGTGTGTGTGTGTGTGTGTGTGTGTGTGTGTGTGTGTGTGTGTGTGTGTGTGTGTGTGTGTGTGTGTGTGTGTGTGTGTGTGTGTGTGTGTGTGTGTGTGTGTGTGTGTGTGTGTGTTTGAAAATGACAATAATCAATGCATAACAAATCATATACACTCAGTGGCCGGTTCATCTCGTACTGGTTCGTAAGTACAAGATGGCGCCGGAGAAGAAGGCTGACGTTTTACGTATTCCTAACCAATTGTGTTTTTTGTTTGTTTCTTTGTGTTGTTTGTAACTTATTTTTTAACTTATTTTGTACGTAATGTTGCTGCTACCGTCTCTTATGACCGAAAATAACTTCTGGACATCAGAAATGCGATTACAGAAATGCGAGTCCTTTTTTCCCTTTTAACGAGTCCGACGAGCCCGACGTGAATGACATACTGCTTTCCCGGGAACAGGCCCAGATCCCCGTCATTTGCGTGAAGGGAAGGCCTTCTGCCTTCTGAGAATTCGTAGGCGATCGAATAAACCCCCACATCCTTCCATTCTGCTAGCAAACAAGCAATCTTTGGAAAATTAAATCGATGACCTACGCAGAAGATTAAACTACCAACGGGACATTCAAAACTGTAATATCTTATGCTTCACAGAGTTGTGGCTGAACAACGACATTATCAACATACGCTGGTTATACGCTGTATCAGCAGGATAGAACAGCGGCGTCTGGTAAGACAAGGGGTGGCGGACTATGTATTTTTGTAAATAACAGCTGGTGCACGATATCTAAGGAAGTCTCAAGGTTTTGCTCGCCTGAGGTAGAGTATCTCATGATAAACTGTAGACCCCACTATCTACCTATATCTATTTTTCGTAGCTGTCTACATACCACCACAGACTAATGCTGGCACTAAGACCGCACTCAATGAGCTGTATTCCGCCATAAGCAAACTGGAAAACGCTCACCCAGAGGCGGCGCTCCTGGTGGCCAGGGACTTTAATGCAGGGAAACTTAAATCCGTTTTACCAAACTTCTATCAGCATGTTAAATGTGCAACCAGAGGAAAAAAACTCTGGACCACATTTACGCCACACACAGACACACATACAAAGCTCTCCCTCACCCTCCATTTGTCAAATCTGACCATAATTCTATCCTCCTGATTCCTGCTTACAAGCAAAAATGAAAGCAGGACGCACCAGTGACTCGATCAATAAGAAAGTGGTCAGATGAAGCAGATGCTAAGCTACAGGACTGTTTTGCTAGCACAGACTGGAATATGTTCCTCCGATGGCATTGAGGAGTACACCACATCAATAAATGCAATAAATGCATCGATGACGTCATCCCCACAGTGACCATACGTACATACCCCAACCAGAAGCCATGGATTACAGGCAACATCCGCACTGAGCTAAAGGCTAGAGCTGCCGCTTTCAAGGAACGGGACTCTAACCCGGAAGCTTATAAGAAATCCCGCTATACTCTCCGACGAATCATCAAACAGGCAAAGCGTCAAAACAGGACTAAGATCAAATCGTACTACACCGCCTCTGACGCTTGACGGATGTGGCAGGGCTTGCAAACCATTACAGACTACAAAGGGAGGCACAGCCGAGAGCTGCCCTGTGACACTAGCATACCAGATAAGCTAAATCACTTCTAGGCTCGCTTCGAGGCAAATAACACGGAAACATGCATGAGATCACCAGCTGTTCCGGAAGACTGTGTGATCACGCTCTCTGCAGCCGATGTGAGTAAGACCTTTAAACAGGTCAACATTCACAAGGCCGCAGGGCCAGACGGATTACCAGGACGTGTACTGCCAGCATGCGCTAACCAACTGGCAAGTGTCTTCACTGACATTTTAAACCTCTCCCTGTCCGAGTCTGTAATACCAACATGTTTTAAGCAGACCCCCTTAGTCTCTGTGCCCAATAACACTAAGGTTACCTGCCTCAATGACTACTGACCAGTAGCACTCACGTCTGTAGTCATGAAGTGCTTTGAAAGGCTGGTCATGGCGCACATCAACACCATTATCCCAGAAACCCTAGACCCACTCCAATTTACATACTGCCCTAACAGATCCACAGATGATGCAATCTCTATTGCACTCCACACTGCCCTTTCCCACCTGGACAAATGTGAGAATGCTATGTGAGAATGCTATTCATTGACTATAGCTCAGCGTTCAACACCATAGTGCCCTCAAAACTCATCAATAAGTTAAGTTACCTCCCTCTGCAACTGAATCCTGGACTTCCTGACAGGCCCCCCAGGTGGTAAAGGAAGGCAACAACACATCCGCCATGCTGATCCTCAACACAGGGGGCCCTCAGGGGTGAGTGCTCAGTCCCCTCCTGTATTCCCTGTTCACTCATGACTGCACGGCCAGGTACGACTCCAACACCATCATTAAGTTTGCCGATGACACAACAGTGGTAGGCCTGATCAATGACGAGACAGTCTATAGGGAGGAGGTCAGAGACCTGGTCACATGGTGCCAGGACAACAACCTCTCCTTCAACGTGATCAAGACTAAGAAGATGATTGTGGACTACAGGAAAAAGAGGACAGAGCACACCCCCATTCTCATCGACAGGGCTGTAGTGGAGCAGGTTGAGAGCTTCAAGCTCCTTGGTGTCCACATCACCAACAAACTAACATGGTCCAAGCACACCAAGACAGTTGTGACAAAACCTATTCCCCCTCAGGAGACTGAAAAGATTTGACATGGGTCCTCAGATTCTCAAAAGGTTCTATAGCTGCACCTTTGAGAGCATCCTGACTGGTTGCATCACTTCCTGGTATGGCAACTGCTTGGCCTCCAACCGCAAGGCACTACAGAGGGTAATGCGTACGGCCCAGTACATCCCTGGGGCCAAGCTTCCTGCCATCCAGGACCTCTATACCAGGCGGTGTCAGAGGAAGGCCCTAAAAATTGCCAAGACTCCAGCCGCCCTAGTCATAGACTGTTCTCTCTGCTACCGCATGGCAAGCAGTACCGGACCGCCAAGTTTAGGTCCAAGAGGCTTCTAAACAGCTTCTACCCCAAAGCCAGAAGACTCCTGAACATCTTATCAAATGGCTACCTGGACTATTTGCATTGTACCGTTGGCACCAAGCAGATAAACTCATGCCATAAACTCATCCTGCTTACAACAAATCCTGTCTCTGCCATCAGCATGATGCAATAAGAACCGTGGCAGTGCTTTTCCTCTCCTCAATTGTCCAGTGTTGGTGATCGCATGCCCCCTTGAGCCACTTCTTCTTGTTTTTAGCTGATAGGAGTGCAACCTGGTGTGGTCGTCTGCTGCAATAGCCCATCCGTGACAAGGACCGACGAGTTGAGCGTTCCGAGATGCCGTTCTGCACACCACTGTTGTACTGTGCCGTTGCTTGTCTGTTTGTGGCCCCCCTGTTAGCTTGCACGATTCTTGCCATTCTCTTTCGACATCTCATCAACTAGCTATTTTTGCCCACAGGTGTGCTGCTGACTGGATGTTTTTTGTTTGTCACATCATTCTCTGTAAACCCTAGACACTGTTGTGCAATAAAAAGCCCAGGAGGCAGTCTGTTTCTGAGATACTGGAACTGGCGCCAGGGATCATAACACGCTCAAAGTTGTTTAGGTCACTCGTTTAGCCCATTCTAATGTTCAATCGAACAGTAACTGAATGCTTAGATGCCTTTCTGTCTGCTTTATATAGCAAACAAGGTGACTCACTATCTGTAGGAGCGAACCATTTTCGTGAACGGGATGGTGTACCTAATAAAATGGCCACTGACTGTATAGGGTTTAGAAATGAAGTAAATCATAAAGAAGTGACCCCTATACACAAGTCAATTTAATCTAATTTACTGAACTGGGACAGAGAAGATCTGAGAACACATGTCTATATCTGATAACCACTAATAGCCTCAGACACCGGTCTGACGCTGGCTCTCACCCTTCATTTACGCAAAGCACCATTCAAAGCATCATGACTCCTTACCTAGTCAAACACATAAAAAACAGACGTTGGAGGGATGGAGGGATGGACGGATGGAGGGGGAAATTGGAGTGAATGGGTGCTACTTGTGATTGGATGAGAAGGGTCCACAGAGGAGCAGCGTGAGAGCCCCAGTCAGGGGCAAAACAAGACAATTAAAACAGACGCCCACCCTAATCACTGAATGCATCATGCAAATGTTGTTTTATAAGAGGCTGCTTGTGTCTTAATACTGGCTGTTATCACAGAATACAAATCAGGGACTTAACACTGATGAAAAGAGGGAGGGGGGGATGGGGTGGAAAGTGAGCGTAGGAAGGAACCCACTCAGGCAGAAAGAGAGAAAGAAAAATACAGAACAAAGAAGGAGCGACTCCACAATCTACATTAACAGGTTCAAGAGTGAAACATTCTGAAAACAAAATCTAATTGCATTTACATTCTTGTTATTTATACTATTCTATTACTACATGAATAACCATCATCATTATTATTATTAAGCAATAAGGCCCGAGGGGCTGTGGTATATGGCCATTATACCATGGCTAAGGGCTGTTGGTTTGGCACAACGCAACGTGGAGTGCCTGGATATTGGCAATATACCACACACACCGAGGTGCCTTATTGCTATTATAAACTGGTTACCAATGTAATTAGAGCAGTAAAAATAAATGTTGTGTCATACCCGTGGTATACGGTCTGATATACCTCGGCTTTCAGCCAATCAGCATTCAGGGGTCGAACCACCCAGTTTATAATCTTGAATAGAGCTTGACATAATCTGCCTGTTTTCATGTCAGTGATGCAGGGATGGGATTTGGAGGGAACTGAATGCATGTGGAAGGGAGAAAGAGGGAGGGAAGATTGGGCATCTGTTTATGTTTTTCACATATAGTGGTTTTAGATCTGTCAAATCAGAAAATAGATGCATGGTATAAAAGAGAACTTGGGTGCTATTAAATCAAAACTGGACAACATGCACCTCACGTTTTCATAATAATAATGTTAAATTGTGGAGTGCATTTCCTACTCTCAATGTGCATATTTGTAAGGTAAATATGTTTGACCTTTGGATTCAATTAAATCAATGAAACCATGTCTGCCGTCTGTGTGGGATAAATAGTGACGCAACAACAAACAACATATTCAAACATTTTCCATGGTTAGAATGATTTATTCTGTTTGTCAGTTAGCAGTGTTGAAAAGTGAGCCTTACTCTAGAGGCTTAGACAAGTGCCTTTGGGAAATGTGTGTGTGCGCGTGCGTGTGTGCGTGTGTTTCAACGTGCATGTTGTTGTGTATGAGTGTTAGCCAAGGTGAAAGACACTTATTTCAACGTGCATGTATGAGTTGTGTATGAGTGTTAGCCAAGGTGAAAGACACTTGTTTAAAAAGCAGCTCATGCCAAACGCAACCTTGAGCTTCAAATGCTGTGTTTTGCCAATTTTGTGTTTTAAACCACTAACGTTTGACTTGTACTTATATTTATATTTATTCCATTTAATTTTAAACAAACTCTCATCAAACCATTGTTAACATATCACTATGTACTACAGTATCTTCATTCAACATTGAGAAAACATACTCAGAGAAAGCCAGCTAAAATAGGCAAGGGGTCAAATATGACTATTGAGAATGTACAGGAAATACTTCACTGTCCAATACATTTCCTACTTGACATAACACACCTGGTCTGGTCCCATTGACTCAGGGAAAAGAGACAGAGAGACGAGGCAAGAGTGGTTAACGTCTTATACTGTATAGTCACCATTTTGAACTGTCTGTTGCAATCATGGAAATGGCATCTTTCTATCTCAATATCATCTTTCTGTCTCAATATCATCTTTCTGTCTCAATGGCATCTTTCTGTCTCAGTGGCATCTTTCTGTCTCAATGTCATCTTTCTGTCTTAATGGCATCTTTCTGTCTCGATGGCATCTTTCTGTCTCGATGGCATCTTTCTGTCTCAATGGCATCTTTCTGTCTCAATGGCATCTTTCTGTCTCAATTGCATCTTTCTGTCTCGATGGCATCTTTCTGTCTTAATGGCATCTTTCTATCTCAATGGCATCTTTCTATCTCAATGGCATCTTTCTGTCTCAATGGCATCTTTCTGTCTCAGTGGCATCTTTCAATATCATCTTTCTGTCTCAATGGCATCTTTCTGTCTTAATGGCATCTTTCTGTCTCAATGGCATATTTCTGTCTCAATGGCATCTTTCAATGGCATCTTTCTATCTCAATGGCATCTTTCTATCTCAATGGCATCTTTCTATCTCAATGGCATCTTTCTTTTCTCAGTGGCATCTTTCTGTCTCAATGGCATCTTTCAATGGCATCTTTCTGTCTCAATGGCATCTTTCAATGGCATCTTTCTGTCTCAATGGCATCTTTCCGTCTCAGTGGCATCTTTCAATGGCATCTTTCCTTCTCAATGGCATCTTTCTATCTCAATGGCATCTTTCTATCTCAATGGCATCTTTCTATCTCAATGGCATCTTTCTATCTCAATGGCATCTTTCTATCTCAATGGCATCTTTCTATCTCAATGGCACCTTTCTGTCTCAATGGCATCTTTCTGTCTCAATGGCATCTTTCAATGGCATCTTTCTGTCTCAATGGCATCTTTCAATGGCATCTTTCTGTCTCAATGGCAACTTTCCGTCTCAGTGGCATCTTGCAATGGCATCTTTCCTTCTCAATGGCATCTTTCTATCTCAATGGCATCTTTCTGTCTCAATATCATCTTTCTGTCTCAATATCATCTTTCTGTCTCAATATCATCTTTCTGTCTCAATGGCATCTTTCTGTCTAAATGGCATTTTTCTGTCTCAATGGCATCTTTCTCTCAATGGTATCTTTCTGTCTCTCTGTTCTTTCCTTCATTGTCCTTTGCTCTTTCACGGTCCCCGTTCCCTCCCTTTCATTCACAGTCTCTCTTTTTTCTGTATTTTACTCATCCCACTCTCCTGGAACTGACCGAGGGATCCCTGGCTGTGTTTGGTTAAGCTGTGCAACACTGCTCAGATTGTGTCACCTCCAAATACAGCCCAAATGTTCCACCCGGTGATTCCGGCCTAGCACGGAACTTCAACTCAAGTAAAATCAAATCAAAGTTTATTGGTCAAGTACACAGATTTACAGATGTTATCGCAGGTGCATCGAAATGCTTGTGTTTATAGCTACAACAGTGCAGTAACACCCAGCAATAAAAATAAGACAAATACACACACAATCCAGAAAAATAAAAAACTAGGTTATTATAGGATGAGCCATGACTAGAATACAGTATATACATACAAAGTGGGTAAAACAGTATGTAAACATTATTAAAGTGACCAGTGTTCGATGACTGAGTACATAGGGCATCAGTTTCTAAGGTGCAGGGTAGAGTACCGGGTGGTAGCTGGCTTGTAACAGTGACTAAGTTCATCGCAGGGTACTGGGAGGAGGCCGGCTAGTGGTAACAGTTTAACAGTCTAATGGCCAGGAGATAGAAGCTGTTTCTCAGTCTCTTGGTCCCAGATTTGATGCACCTGTACTGTCTACACCTTCAGATGAACAGGCCATGGCTCGGGTGGCTGAGGTCCTTGATGAGCTTCTTGACCTTCCTGTGACACCGGGTGCTGTAGATGTCCTGGAGGGCAGGCAGTGTGCCCCCGGTGATGCGTTGGGCTGACTGCACCACACAATAGAGAGACCTGCGGTTGTGAACGGTGCAATTGCCGTGCCAGGCTGTGATACAGCCCGACAGGATGCTCTTAATGGTGCATCTGTAGATGTTTGTGAGGGTCTTAGGGGCCAATACAAATTTCTTTAGCCTCCTGAGGTTGAAGAGGCGCTGTTGCTCCTTCTTCACCACACTGTCTGTTTGAAGGGACCATTTCATGTATAGTTGCTGACGGTTGTGAGGCTCATCACGCCAGTCTTTAATAAACAGTGGACAAGATTCTCTGGGATGCCACACAAACCAAACCCTGGAGAGAAACATAATAAATCAATGAATCAGCATATCAGCATACTCACGTATACACTCTCACTCTCACACACACAAACACTCTCATCTATTCTCTTCTCACCTCTTCCACAAGAAGTCACACATCCTTGAGGCCCTTTTCCACTGGGAAGGACGCCAGAATAAGATGATCTGGAGCCCATCCCCCCTCCAGAACATGACCCTTGAACGAGCCCCACCCCCCAAGTGTACAGTCTCATGCTGCTCCAGCTCCACCCCCCAAGTGTACAGTCTCACGCTGCTCCAGCTCCACCCCCCAAGTGTACAGTCTCACGCTGCTCCAGCTCCACCCCCCAAGTGTACAGTCTCACTCTGCTCCAGCTCCACCCCCCAAGTGTACAGTCTCACGCTGCTCCAGGCCCAGCCCTAGTTTCAGCAAAGCAGTCTAACTAAATCCCCCATGCAGCCCCACCCCATCTACAGTTCCCTCTCTGTGGGTAGAGGCAGAGCAGATGTTCCTCTCCTACTGGGCCGCGGCAGACAGTCAGCGAGTAATACATAGTAGGGATTTGTCATTGTTATTCCCTGCATACCTGCTCTGATGGTAGGTTCCCACGCTAGAGGGAACACACACGCAGGAGGAGTTTGCACACACACGCTTTCACATCAGGGATCACTAATGAGTTTGCCAGTGTGAAATCAACCTCCTACAGAGGTTGTAAATATATAATTGGAGATGAACTGAAACTAAAGAAAAGACTGAGTGGGCGATTAGTAAAATGTTCTAGATTATTTTGAATGCAAATATGGTAGTATTTTGTGTTCGTTTGGTTTAACTTAATCATCAAAGAATCACAAACATCCACATCCCAAAAAGAGCCAGCTGACTGGGTGGGTGTGTGGCTGAGTAGAGGGAGAAGCAGGGAGGTACATCCTGTTTAGAGCAGCCTGTTGGATGAAAGGGGCGGCTGTGTCACAGCAAAGCCCTCACTCTTCCTCCATTAAGCCCAGTCTGATAACACCATGTAGACAAGAGAACACTGCTCCCATCTCTCTCCACTATTCACACAGGACGTAATGCACCCAAATGGCACCAATCATGACTGCATTCTAAATATATATTTCCGTGACGATGATTATTACCATTCAGGAACCTTTTGAGGCGGGGTTTTCAGAAAAGAGGTGGTTAGGGAGAAGATTCTCAATTTTGTTGCCTAGGAGACTAGAAGAAAAGACAGGCATTAAAGCACATTATCCTATTACAGTTGACAGTATATGAGTGAGGGAGGGACCAACTTTGAGTAAAGCACAGATCAGTTGGTTATTTTCACAATGGGCATGGATAGAAAATGGGATACGAGGCCCTCCGTTTCCTGTCTGCACATACTGTATATGATGTGAATATGTGACGTTAACATCAGAAGCCTCCTCCCTAAGTTTGCTTTATTCACTGCTTTAGCACACTCCGTCAACCCTGATGTCCTAGCCGTGTCTGAATCCTGGCTTAGGATGGCCACCAAAAATTCAGAAATGTCCATCTCCAATTACAACATTTTCTGTCAAGATAGAACTGCTAAAGTGGGCAGAGTTGCAATCTACTGTAGAGATAGCCTGCAAAGTTCTGTTATACTATCTCTATGCCCAAACAGTTCAAGCTTCTACTTTTAAAAATCCATCTCTCCAGAAATAAGTCTCACTGTTGCTGCTTGTTATAGAGCCCCCTCAGCCCCCAGCTGTGCCCTGGACACCATATGTGAATTGATTGTCCCCCATCTATCTGCAGAGTTCGTACTGTTAAGTGACCTAAACTGGGATATGCTTAACACCCCGGCCGTCCTACAATCTAAGCTAGATGCCATCAATCTCACACAAATTATCAAGGAACCTACCAAGTACAACTTCAAATCTGTACACATGGGCACCCTCATAGATATCACCCTGACCAACTTGCCCTCTAAATACACCTCTGCTGTTCATCATTGCCTGCGTCCGTTATGGGTCCGCGGTCAAACGACCACCCCTCATCACTGTCAAATGCACCCTAAAACACTTCTGCGAACAGGCCTTTCTAATCGACCTGGCCCGGGTATCCTGGAAGGATATTGACCTCATCCCGCCAGTAGAGGATGCCTGGTTGTTCTTTAAAAGTGCTTTCCTCACAATCTTAAATAAGCATGCCCCTTTCAAAAAATGTAGAACTAAGAACAGATATAGCCCTTGGTTCACTCCAGACTTGACTCCCTTGACCAGCACAAAAACATCCTGTGGCGTACTGCACTAGCATCGAATAGTCCCCGCGATATGCAACTTTTCAGGGAAGTCAGGAACCAATATACACAGTCAGTTAGGAAAGCAAAGGCTACCTTTTTCAAACAGAAATTTGCATCCTGCAGCACTAATTACAAAAAATTGTAGGACTGTAAAGTCCATGGAGAATAAGAGCACCTTCTCCCAGCTGCCCACTGCACTGAGGCTAGGAAACACTGTCACCACTGATAAATCCGAGAATTTCAATAAGCATTTCTCTACAGCTGGCCACGCTTTCCACCTGGCTACTCCAACCCCGGCCAACAGCTCTGCACCCCCCGCAGCAACTGGCCCAAGCCCCCCCTCCGCTTCTCCTTCACCAAAATCCAGACAACTGATGTTCTGAAAGAGCTGCAAAATCTGGATCCCTACAAATCAGCTGGGCTAGACAATCTGGACCCTCTCTTCCTAAAATTATCCGCCGCCATTGTTGCAAGTCCTATTACTAGTCTGTTCAACCTCTCTTTCGTATCGTCTGAGATTCCTAAAGATTAGAATGCGGCCGCGGTCATCCCCCTCTTCAAAGGGGGAGACACTCTAGACCCAAACTGTTACAGATCTATATCCAACCTGCCCTGCCTTTCTAAAGTCTTCGAAAGCCAAGTTAACAAACAGATCACCGACCATTTCGAATCCCACCGTACCTTCTCCACTATGCAATCCGGTTTCCGAGCTGGTTACGGGTGCACCTCAGCCACGCTCAAGGTCCTAAACTATATCATAACCGCCATCAATAAAAGGTAGTACTGTGCAGCCGTCTTCATCGACCTGGTCAAGGCTTTCGAATCTGTCAATCACCGTATTCTTATCGGCAGACTCAACAGCCTTGGTTTCTCTAATGACTGCCTCGTCTGGTTCACTAACTACTTCTCAGATAGAGTTCAGTGTGTCAAATCGGAGAGCCTGTTGTCTGGACCTCTGGCAGTCTCTTTAGGGGTGCTACAGGGTTCAATTCCCGGGACGACTCTTTTCTCTGTATACATCAATGATGTCGCTCTTGCTGCTGGTGATTCTTTGATCCACCTCTACACAGACGACACCATTCTGTATACATCTGGCCCTTCTTTGGACACTGTGTTAACAAACCTCCAAACTAGCTTCAATGCCATACAACACTCCTTCCGTGGCCTCCAACTGCTCTTACATGCTAGTAAAATGAAATGCATGCTCTTCAACAAATTGCTGCCCGCACCCGACTAGCATCACTACTCTGGATGGTTCTGACTAATGTGGACAACTATAAATACCTGTGTCTGTCTAGACTGTAAACTCTCCTTCCAGACTCATATTAAGCATCTCCAATCCAAAATTAAATCTAGTCGGCTTCCTACTTCCCAACAAAGCCTCCTTCACTCATGCTGCCAAACATACCCTCGTAAAACTGACTATCCTACTGATCCTTGACTTTGGCGATGACATTTTGTCACGACTTCCACCGAAGTCGGTCCCTCTCCTTGTTCGGGCGGCGTTCGACGTCACCGGTCTTCTAGCCATCGCCGCTCCACCTTTCATTTTCCATTTGTTTTTTCTTGCTTTTCCGCACACCTGGTTCACATCCCCTCATCCAACTAAATGTATATTACCCTCTGTTCCCCCAATGTCTGTGTGTGGAATTGTTTGTTTGTTACGTGTGGTTCGCATCAGGCTGGTTTGCGCCGGGTGTGTGTTTGACCCGTGTGTTTTGTTTATTGTACTGTTTGTGTACTTTGGGAGTTATCGCTGTTTTCCTTGGGCACGAATAAAGTGCGCCCATCTCTGCTCTCCTGAACCTGACTTACCTTTAACCAGTTGCGCACATCGTGACACATTTACAAAATAGCCTCCAACACTCTACTCAGCAAATTGGATGCAGTCTATCACAGTGCCATCCGTTTTGTCACCAAAGCCCCATATACCCACCACTGTGACCTGTATGCTCTCGTTGGCTGGTCCTCGCTACACATTCGTCGCCAAACCCACTGTCTCCAGGTCATCTATAAGTCTTTGCTAGGTAAAGTTCCGCCTTATCTCAGCTCACTTGTCACCATAACAACACCCACTCGTAGCACGCACTCCAGCAGGTATATTTCACTGGTCATCCCCAAAGCCAACACCCCCTTTGGCCACCTTTTCTTCCAGTTCTCTGCTGCCAATGGCTGGAACGAATTGCAAAAATCACTGAAGCTGGAGATTCATATCTCCCTCACTAACTTTAAGCATCAGCTGTCAGAGCAGCTTACCGATCGCTGCAGCTGCACACAGCCCATCTGTAAATAGCCCATCCAACCAACTACCTACCTCATCCCCATATTTGTTTTTGTATTTCTGCTCTTTTGCACACCAGTATTACTAATGGCACATCCTCATCTGCACATCTATCACTCCAGTGTTAATTGCTAAATTGTAATTACTTCGCCACTATGGCCTATTTATTGCCTTAGCTCCTTATTTAATTTGCACACACTGTATTCAGATTTTTCTATTGTATTATTGACTGTACGTTTGTTTATCCCATGTGTAACTCTGTGTTGTTGTATGTGTCGAACTGCTTTGCTTTATCTTGGCCAGGTCGCAGTTGTAAATGAGAACTTCTTCTCAACTGGCCTACCTGGTTAAATAAAGGTGAAGTAAAAAAATAAAAAAGGATAGTTCAGAGCAGAACGTCTACTGTTTCACGGTCACCTACCAAAGCATCGGTTGGTCGGTGAGAACTTACAAGTAATAGAAAAGACTGGTGCAATTTTCAAGTACTGTAATTGAACAGGGTTTAGTCATTTGGTCACGGTCCCACATTAGGGGAAACAGTGCTACGGCTGCCCCAGGGCCTTTGTTATTGTTTTGGTTTGTAGACGAAATGAAGGTGAGGAGTGTTGAGCAGCATGCTATAACTGCAGCACATATTCTGCAAAAATGTCCAAGGGGGGGGGGGGGTGGGTAAAGTGTTTGTTGTTTGCAGTAACTTCTTTGTTGTTGTAATATCCGAAACGGATGTGGCAGTTTCACTATTAAGGATTCCAGCTCTAATGTATTGTATCAGACAACAACATCCATACTTTAT
The DNA here is from genome assembly GCF_045679555.1 of Salvelinus alpinus. Taxonomy (NCBI): domain Eukaryota; kingdom Metazoa; phylum Chordata; class Actinopteri; order Salmoniformes; family Salmonidae; genus Salvelinus; species Salvelinus alpinus. Next base: position 15,396,428 of record NC_092104.1, on the reverse strand, counting down.
CAACAGTTAACAGGCAGGGAAAGTGAGCTTGTCCGCGGTGGTATTCAAACCGCCAACCTTCCGGCCATAGCCCAGCGTGCTCATGTGGTAGAGTTGATATTGGTGCTTATAAACACAGGGTTGCTACAGTACATTCTTGATTGTGTTTAGAAATTTGTGGTTTGAGTTTTCATTTTTATTTGTTTTCGGGGGGTCACAGCGCAACCCCCACGCCCAAAGCGTAGTAAACCAAGCTGCAACTAGTCTACATTCTACAGCTTCCCCTGGCCCTGAGAAGCCGGAGCAGGCCTGCCCCGTTGTGGTGTAAATAGGAACATTGTCCTCCCCCCCATCAGACAGATGTGAATTCAGTTTAGTGTGCCAATGCTGACCTCAGAGGAAAATAACCACAGAGAACTTGGAGTAGCATGTTGTACCATTGCCTGAGCAAGAGGGGTGCATCTCAATACTTTAAATGACTTCCTCTCTTTGTCTCCTCTCCTTCCAGTCTGCGCTCATCTGAAAACACAGCAGAAGTAGAAGGAATACATGTGCCTAGTGGAGAGATGTTTCACCTGTCCATTTCTTCTTCTTTTCTTATGTTTTTTTTTCATGGTGCAGATTAAGGAAGATATGAAAGGGTTGGCCTGTGAACTACTGATGAACTATGAAGCAAACGCCTTTCACTGTTCCAGATGCAGAGCTCACCAACGTTTCTGTGCTGTGACCCACCGAAGGCTTTCAGTTGCTTTTTAACAACTTGTGCAGTGGTAATTTAGAACATGAATTTAAACAATGAAAGAAAATAAAAGCATAATATTTTGGAGTATAAAAAAATTATAACTTATATGAAAAAATGAAAGAGAAATTGCATGATTTGCTGAAATAAAGGTATACAAAAATAAAATTACCCATAATTCCTTGTCACATCAATATGATTCTAAATGCTTCTAAACTACGCAGTAGTCGTAGAAGAAAGAACGTCATAACCAAAACCCTTCATTAAAGTACCATAGCTACAGTTAAACAGTAGTTCTCTTCACTTCTGTTTTGTTTCACAACCCACTATTTATTCACAAAAAAAATTACAACAGGGTTATTAAATAATATTTACCCAATAATGACTTTTTCTTTTGCGATTCATTGAAACAAGGCACATCAGAGGTAGAACATTCCTTCAGAAGCATTTGTGCTGAAGGTAGTTCCTTGACAGCTAGCTACAGCCTGAGACCAGAGCACCCCACCAGACAGACAGACAGACAGACAGACAGACAGACAGACAGACAGACAGACAGACAGACAGACAGACAGACAGACGGACGGACAGACGGACGGACGGACAGACAGACTACATAGACAGACAGACAGACTACATAGACAGACTACATAGACAGACAGACAGAAAGACAGACCATCCAGGGGTTGGGCAGCAGGGACAGGCAGAGCCTCTGTGCAATATCCACACTGGGGGTCCTGGTCTTTAATCTAGCAGTACTGCGACTAGTGGTTCTGATTGGGTCTGGTTCCTCTCTGGACACAAAAGTCAGGACCAGGAGGGTTCTGGAGGACGAACACTAGGCAGGGTTCACCAATGCTTGGATCTGAGACGCCTCCCCCTCACCACCTAATAGAGACAGAATAGGGTGACAGGGTAGATTTGTAGAGATGTTGCCATAAACAAATGCATCACTTTTCATTTGTGGCTTGACACATACAGACACATCCAGTAATACAAAATGAGATTGGAATACAGCATATCACGATTACATCGTGTGTCACAAATGCAAAGTGAGCATCTGCTAAATGACCATAACTCCTGCAGGAAAGAGGCAATGAGGCTCTAGGGTTGCAGATGCAGGCGATATTATGGAATGGGGCCTTGGTCTCACCTTTCACTGGCTCTGGTCCTGGACGGTAGCCTGGTGGAACCAGCCTGATCTTTCCCTGGATCTGGTCCTGGAAGGTAGCCTGGTGGAACCAGCCTGATGTTGCGATAGCTCATATTCTGTGAGCGCAGCAGTCAGTTAGCTTGACAAGATTATCTGGCTGGCAACAAGGGCCTAGGAATAGGAGCAAGTATGAGGAATGTTTTGGAGTCTTGGTGTTACCTCTTCCTGTCTCTGCATTGGCCACATAGATGAACTCATCCACCTCCTGACATACTTCCTGGACCTGAGGGGCGGGACTGAAATATGTCTGTCCTGATTGGTCCGTTCTTTCCAGGATGAAAAGGTTGCTGCTTCACACTGGCTCTCTTCCTCTCCGCCCTACACACACAACCACAACAGGTTATGATAGACATATACACACACACGTAACCATATGAACGCAAGGTGTACATTACCTCAAATGGTAACAGACAGTACATTTCAAATCAATCAAAGGAGGACTATAGTGAAAATAGTAACCTAATGTTTCTTAATCAACTCATCATCAAACCTTTGATTAGTGGAATCAGGTGTGTAGTGCTAGGGAAAACAATACAAAGTGTACCCCTTTGATTAATGGAATCAGGTGTGTAGTGCTAGGGGAAACAATACAAAGTGTACCCCTTTGATTCCCCAGGATCAGAATGAAGAAACACTGCACTAACCTGTTGGTGGAGTAGAGTGAGACTGTTGTATTTGTGCTGAACAACATTGCTTTTGTTTAGTTAGTAAACCGCAGAAAGATATATTCAAAGGCTTTAGGTGGGCCACCACAGCATGGACGTGTTTGGCAACCACTAGTGTGACACGAGAGCCCCCTTCTGGTTGCCAATTACTTCTGCAGGATGGTTTAAATACTCTTCACCATCCCTGTACAGTACTAACCTTCTTTACTCAGCATTGAGCTGTTGTGTTTATTGTGAGCTAACAAAATTCAGGTAACATCAATTTGGTGGATGTCTATTGTAACTGTGTCAATTTTGCTTATCACATACAGTACCAGTCAAAAGTTTGGACTCACCTACTCATTCAAGGGTTTTTCTTTATTTTTTAGTATTTTCTACATTGTAGAATAGTAGTGAAGACATCAAAACAATGAAATAACATATGTGGAATCATGTAGTAACGAAAAAAGTGTTAAGTGTCGGCAACATTAACTTGATTGACCATGATGTAGGTCATGTAACTGTTTGTTACATGCAATATGCTTTGTGGACTCCACCGGACAGATGTTGCTCTCCAGTTTTGTAATGAAACAAAGGTGTGGTTGAATTTATTCTGCCACTGTGTCTTCTTATTGTCACAGCCTTAGGCATAAATGCAATGTTCCCTTAATAGTTTTCCCGGCACTGAGCAAATTTCAAGTCTGCTGAGCTCAAACTTGAACACCGTGAACATTCTGTGCAACTTCCGGCGCCCGTTTACTGTGAACATTGAGGCTGTACCCACTTTTAATTACAGTTTCAGACAGTGGTCAAGTCAGCTACTATGGCTATTTGATAATAATGTAAGCCTACCAGAGTGGCCTCCCATAAACTATTTTTTGAAAATGCATCCCATAACATTTTAATATGGAAATAGCTGTTCTATCATTCAGCCTACAGTAGCAGCCAATGTGTTGTGTTCAACGTAGGCCTACATTCCATGAGACTTTTGGAAAAAACATGCAGGGCTTAATATTAACCTGTTTATCCACTTGTCCTTCAGATAAGGAGGTGACTCAAAATATTTTGTTGTTTGATGCAAGAAACCACTTTACAAAATAAAATGCATTATTATTCCCATACCATTATTACAGAATCAGACAAATTATGCTACCCTCTGCCTATTGGCTACTTAGCTTATTCAAGCCTGTCTCAAAATACAACACTACCCCTTTAAGACAAAAAAGCTCTTTACCTGACTCCCTTTTCAAAGATGTGTAGAAATGCACATGTTTTGTGCCCATTGCTGACTACAAATGATCTATAACTGGGCTAATAACTCACTAACTAGCAAAGGATATGAACAAATATGCAGCTCTCGCTTTGATCTCAAAACAAGCACGTTTACTCATGACCTATCATGCTGTTTACACAGTCCAGTTCAAAGAAAATGGCACAGATCCATATATGGCAATGGTCTATTTGCATATAGGCCTAATGCAGCTCTGATTGGTTCTGCCACACCGTTTTTTTAAATAGATGCAATAGAATCCTATTCCACAACAAAATCGCTTGCATAGCTTGTTTTGTTTCGGTATGTTGCATTGAAAGTGTCTAATTTTGCATTGATTCGATCACAATTCCCACAGTAAAGGGAAATATTGATAGTGTTAACTGGAAGAGTTTTACTGGGGGAGCTCAGTTAATATAATTATGTGCACGAGCATAAATCACCACATTTGTAATTTTAGTCCTGTCCGAATCTGCCACGTCAGTAATTTTTACTTGGCCGGAAGGTTATGATCTCAGCCCTAAAAAAAACTATTTATTTCCGACAAACTCCAAGGTCCTCTGATAATACTTATCCCGTGCAAATCGTCATCACCGTGTTTTGAGAGATATTACAGTTGAACAGGTGCTGCACTCAGTTTGGGTAAGAACAAATTGATGCTTAAAACAAAGTGCTATGCACATAGCCTACAGATGAATGATCTGTTCTGTAATATATCAACCTTCCTAGTGCCATTCTTCTCTTTTAAAAGATGGTGTGGACGATATCGTGTCAATGAATTGATACATTGACAAATATGTCAGTTGATTAAATGTCTGCGTAGGTTACAGTTTATGGTTCTTATTGATATGCATTATTATTTGGACTTTCTCCGAACTGAAGGCCATTAGGCCAATATTAGGATGTCCCTAGACATATTAAATATCTTCACACCTAGAAGAGACTCCAGGCTTCCGTCATAATGGTCAATTGTGAATGAGGGGGGAAAAAAGAATGACGGGCAGTTTGGTAAAACTAATCCCGTCGGAATCGTCTTCTCGAAAAACAGACATGCTGGGGTAATAATTACATAACCGACGTTCTATAGCAATACTAGTCCCTTCCGAATATGGCTTAAGGGGGAAAATTCTATGAAGTTCAATCTCGTCCTTCTTTGTGCAGGTTGATATTTCCTCTGCGCCGCGCTCCCGGTAACGTTGTTTATTTTAATTTAATTTTTTAATTTTAACATTTTATTTAACTAGGCAAGTCAGTTAAAGAACAAATTATTATTTACAATGACGGCCTAATATGTGACGGTGGCAAGGCATGTTGACTAACAGAATAATATAGAGCAAACAACACTTATCTCAACAAATAGGTTGTAATAAGGCTTTTCCCCCCCTGGCTTCACCAGTGATTTTACCCACGCACCGCTACTATTTCGCATACGCAGATTCATGGACCTTCTATATCCGGTTCATACAGATATGTTAGAGAAAGGAGGAGATAGGAATATCCTTGGGCGCTGAAAGGAGGAACGTATAACGCCTCGCCCAGCAAACTGTCGACCAATCGCTTCATGTTATCATGCTGCATCACGCGGTTGCTAAGCTAATTGTCAAGCAATCAGAGTCAGGGTATGAGTCAAGAAATCTGCGTATTTCCCTCGAAAGTACGTAATGTCACGATTCCAAAGCTATACAGACAAAAAGTTAATTGTCTCACATCTCGGAAAATATTTGTATTTCTTGTTGACGAAATTCATGCTTATGTTTGGTTTTTGAGCTGGCGCCCAATTGACTCCCATTCGCTCCTTGAAGACGAGCTCTATGGAAATGAGCTTTCTGGGCAGGGCATTATTTAAACTGCAGTAACCATTGAGCGTTACCCGGAAGGAGGTAAACAGCAACAATCTAGTAAATTCCTGATAAGGCAGGCCAGTTTCGGTGAAGTGGGTACCAGGGGGGATGTGGAAGTCAACTCGAGATAAGGTCAACAGTTGAAGAGAGAAGAAACCTCTGGGAGGGAGGCCAGAGGGTCCGCCACAACAGTTGTGTCTCACACACACACTTCCACACCCATGAAGGTTCTAGACGTAGGCAGGGCCATGATAATACCAATGAGAGGAAGACTGAGTTCTTGCCAAGCAACATAGATGGATTGTTTATCTTAGTCATATAAGGAGGTGACTCCGCCTAGTCGTAAATTATAAATATACCGAAAAAGAATATCAAAGCAACATGTAAAGTGTTGAGAACAGAGTGCCCCATAGTGGCAGTTGGGTTATGATATGGGCAGGCATAAGCTACGGACAACGAACACAATTGCATTTTATCGATGGTAATTTGAATGCAGAGACCGTGATGAGAACCTGAGGCCCATTGTCGTGCCGTTCATCACCTCATGTTTCAGCTTGATAATGCACGGCCCCATGTCGCAAGGGTCTGTACACACAATTCTTCGAAGCTGAACATTTCCCAGTTCTTCCATGGCTTGCATACTCACCAGACATGCCACCCATGTTCGGGATGCTCTGAATTGACGTGTACGACAGTGTGTTCCAGTTCCCACCAATATACAGCAACTTCGCAGCCATTAAATAGGAGTGGCACATTCCACAATCAAAAACCTGATCAACTCTATGCAAAGGAGATGTGTTGCGCTGCATGAGGAAAATGGTGGTCACACCAGATACTGACTGGTTTTCTGATCCACACCACTCCTTTTTTTAAGGTATGTGACAAAGATGCATATCTGTATTCTCAGTCATGTGAAACCGATAGATTAGGGATTAATTCATTTCAACTGACTGATTTCCTTATATGAACTGATTAAAATAATTTATGTTTTTGTTCAGTATATACACTTGTGTAACTTGTATGTTGTCTTTGCAGCTGTATGACCCAATGGGATAAATAAACTTGGCTTGAGCTTTTTGTAGTCATACATTTGAATTATTACTATTTGTTAAGAACCTAACCAGGTAAACATACCCAAAAGCCTGCCAGTGCATTTTCACTGGTGTATGCATGCGCTTGATCATTGATGTTTTTCCTTCCACTGAAGTACCTGTCTCTGAACTGTCTGAGACTTCGTATAACTAGACTCCTTCCACCTGCTTTCGATGTGGCAACAATAAGGCGTCCAAGCTATCCTCAATGTGCTAAACATTACTTATCAAAGCTCAAATCAGTACTGTGAAAGAGAAGCTGAAAGCAAATTTGACATTTCTTGTTACCGCCATAGAGAATACACATTTTTATATCTGTGCTATTATAGTGTCTGTGACAGAATGGGCAGCACCATTATGGCTACAACCCATAGGAATCCCCACCCAGTTGACTACTTTAAAACGGCAGAAGCCCTCATTGGCGCTGCCCATGCTAAATCTGCCTTTTGACCACTAGAGGCCTCGATCATTCTGACTGAGTTTACGAGAGTTCCCCACCCACTACCTTGTGGAAGAGGTGCATTGTGGTTATTGTAGTTGTTTTACTACACATTTTAAACCAACATATTTATTTTCAATGACGACATTAAAAAAAAAAAAAAGTATTTTTCTTCCAAAAAGAACACAGAATCTGCATTTAAATGCATACTATCAAAATATCAAAGTTCCTGTCACATTACTACTTGTCCAAGTGAGGTCAATTTTTATATATATATATATATATATATATATATTAAAAAAAAGTGGCATATTACAAAGCTGATGCTTAAAAAAAATAAAAACTGTACATACTCAAATGGTCATGAATACTTCAGTCACCAACTCTGTGTATTCCCCATCTTACCCCCCACCCCATATATATAAATGCAATTAATTTAAAACATAACAAAATAATAATTAAAACAATAAATAAAAACAGTTGCTGTGCAATGTTTCATTACAAGCGAGATTATGATTAATCTTCAAACAATACTTTAATTTTTTAACAATTTATTTTGTTAATAATCTTATTTTAATATAATTATTATTCTACCACATTCTCAGAGCAAAACACATGCCCAACCAACAGTCTGAAATCTGGAAGTGCTTCTTGCAGGAGATGGGGAGACTCACATTTCATTAACACCTCTCCCTACCCTAGCCCTTCATTCTTCACCTACCCTTGCCCCAAACTTCACCCCCTCAGTCTTCACCTACCCTTGCCCCAAACTTCACCCCCTCAGTCAGCCGGAGCCTTTCAGAACGAAAAGAAGTTGACCCTAGAAACTGATCCATCAGATTCCTCCTCCCTTAATGCTTAGCATTACAATTTGGGGTTTGATAACCTGATCCTAGATCAGTACCTAAGGGAAACTTGTACCCATAGCCCTCCCTGGTTCACTGTAAGATACTTAGGATTTCCTTGGCATTCTCTGTGTTCCAGCCCTGGCCCTGAAGAGGGCCGTCACAGACAAGCACGTATTTGTGCAGGATCTGCGTCCCAATGTCCCGGAAGTGAAGCCGGTCCTCTTTGCGTTCCATGGAATCCACGCTGCAGTCCTCGTACTTCACTGCCCAGAAACACATCTCCCCTATGTACATCATCGTCAGCAGGTGGGTGTCTGAGAAGATGCCTATTGGAAAATAAATAAAAACAGATAAATAACCAGGTTTTTTCATCCCTTTATGAGAAATTAAGAAAGTTTGTCTTGATAATGTCAAAACAAACATGTAACATTGACCAAATAAACATGCCACAACACATGTATAACATATAGCGGTTCTATGATGTTTACCTTCAGCCAGGAAGTTGGCGGTAGCAGAGTCGTGAAACACCACCCCATCGTTGAGCTTCACGGAGTTCCTCACCTGCAACATCCTCATCAGGTAACGTACGCCCTCCTGAAGACACTGAACCAAGAGACAACAACACAGCATGAACAGGCGTAAGGAATCCAACTCTAATAGTAGCAGTTGCACTGCAATTCAAGTTAGGACTTCTATGTAAAGTTAAATGGCCACACCTTGAGGAAAGTGGCTTTGTTCTTCTTGATCCACTGCTTGCGTTGGTGGAGTGTGTGGCAGTACATGTAAAGCAGTGCTCCACGTCTCCAGTAGAGGCACTCTAACACCTCTAGCCCCAGCACTGACTGCACCTAGAACAGGGACAGGTGTCACTAAACAGTGTGTGTGTGTGTGTCACCGGAGGATGGTGGCACCTTAATTGGGGAGGACGGGCTCGTGGTAATGGTTAGAGCTAAATAAGTGGAATGGTATCAAATACATCATACACATGGTTTCCATGTGTTTGATACCATTCCATCCACTCCGTTCCAGCCATTATGAGCCGGCCTCCCCTCAGCAGCCTCCACTGGTGTGTGTGTGGTGTGTAAATCTGCTGTTATTTTCTTGTAGTGAACAAAATACTCAATGCATAGGGTATAATGTCCTATGCACATGCATTGCCCTTTAAGAGCAGGCTGAATATCTTTTGCACAAAGGCACACACACCTCTTGGGCCGGGACCAGTCTACCCGCCAGCACCTCTGGCTCTGTGAGGTCCTGCAGCAGCTGTTGGATCTTAAAGGGTGAGCAGTCCTCCGGGAACTCCTGGTCCACCAGCTTGTTTTCCTCATAGAACGTGATGTCCAGGATCACCTACACACACACACTAGTGTCATTCTTTACTTTTAAAAGGCCCAGTGCAGTCAAAGGTGATTTCCTGTGTCTTAAATACATTTCCACACTATGAGGTTGGAATAATACTGTGAAAATGATAATTCCCTTTAAGTGTAAGAACTCTGGTGACATCCCATGCAGTAAATTAGTTAATAGACCAACAAAAAAAAAAGAGTTCCAAACCTCTCTGCCAACAGCTAGTTTTCCCCTTACCACTCAGACAGTCTTAGAACAATTATTGCTTGAGAAATTACTCTTGGCTAAGAAGCTATGTTTATTTTTTATCATTTTAGTAAAAATAAAAAAACATTCACAGTAAGGTACTTTAATGTTACAGAGAAATTAATTGATATGGAGATAAAAAAAAAAGAAACGGCTACAATTAACACAAATATGATTAAACAGTAATAGTTTTGCAATTAATCTATTCAGCCATGCTCTTTCGCTAACATTTATGACAAGAGTAACATGGTCGGCCGGCCTTCAACTCTAATGCAGGTGAATTGCAGACTTCTTCCACAAGCTGTGGGCCAACAACCTTCAATAAGACAAATGTCTCTGTCTCTCCAACAGGCTGTCTACAACTCTGCTATGGTGGGTGGGGATGATGCGGAGAACTCAGACAGACCGTGGGTTGGGAGTTGTCAATGTCATCAACAGGAGATGTGTCAACAAGTCACTGGGTTCATCATCAGCACTGCACTTTGAAGTTGGAATTCTAATCTTTTGAACTCTTCTAGATTTCCACATTTGTGGACTAATCCCACTTCTTTTTAAAGTGCATCATTGTGTCATTTCTTCATTTGAAAGTAGTCACCGATTTTCTATGCTCTGACAGGTGAAAGGATGAAAAAACATTCCATTCACGAACAGAGCAGTGACTGGGCTACATCAAGGACCTGAGGAAGGGTGCATTTCATTTGTGAACTGAGCCTGTCACAAAGAGGATAGTGGTCAGTTGAAAGTTCCCGCGTCAAGGAAGGACAATAAGTGTGTCGGCTCTCTCACGCCTTCAGGCTCACATCATTGGATGACATGAACGACTTAACAAAATAGAATACTGTTATCCTATTTCAAACAGCAGGTGGAATAACTACTAGAACACAAAAGGACATTTTCCTTGCCTCGTGAACCAGCCTGGGCCTGCCATATATCACCAAAACAACAATCTGTTTGGTTCTACGAGGCTACCTATTTGCAACTAACAAGGCCTGAACACATGAAGTCTACCGTTTACATTCAGGAGGCCACTTGCCTGCCTGCCTACCTACCTACCTGAACAGGATTATCAGAGATGAAGGGAACTTGGATGGTATGGTAACAAATTTGAATTCACACCTAGCCTAAAACATTTTGTCTAGAATCTAGCTAGAACATTAACATGCAATGAACTGCAATACCTGAGTGTAATCCTGAAGCAGTTTAGGCAGACTGTTACTCTCCCCCCCTTGTCTGTAAAAGCTTTTCAACTTGTCTAGTATTGAAGAAGCATTCTGTAAATAGTCATCATCTAGGAGAAAATAAAGTTGTTTAATATGTATTACAGGTCTAACTTTATGTCCAAACATTTCATCTCATGCTTACAGAGTTTAATGTATCATTTAACGTGTTAGTTTACACACTGATAATTTCTATGACTTGGTGACAATGTATTTTACAGTGCCATGATAATGGCGCAAAATGTATGGAGCTGCCCTTTGAGTTAGCTAGATTATCTTCTTTATTGACTATGTCCACCTTTGTACACAGTATTATGACAGTCTAGACTAGAGTTGACAAAATCAAGTTCATTGGAAAATAGTTGGCCAGTAAGCCAAGAACGTACACAAAGTGGAATACATTTAGATACCTAGCTAATAAATCCAAGAACCCAGAATAGCCTAGATACATTGGTCAAGCAATCTGCAATAACATTATGCATTGAATGTTTGAAAAGTAATGGATCAATACCCTAGCTCAGCATCTTTGTCGACACATTAACACCAGTTAGCCAGCTATCGCTAACGTTACCTAGCTAACGTTACAGTTCCACATAACGAATTCAGTTTAATTCAAATCGGTTTTATTGGCATGGTTAACATGTTTACATTGCCAAAGGAAGTGAAGTAAACAAACAAAATGTAAAACAATTAGCTAACTAGTTAGGTACCATGTTAGCTTGCTAACTAGCTAACGTGGCTAATAACATTAACGTCAACTACGTTATCCAGCAAACATAGCTAGCTAGCTAGCGAATGTATGCGATGAGTCATATTGTTTACTGTTTTTGTTTCAACTTTGACTAGCTAGTTTATCTAATTTGGTCTGTGTGTTATCATAAAGTATTTCTGGTGATATGGTAACGTTAGCTAACGTAGCTAACTAACTAAGCCAGATGAGAAGAACTTTCAACTGATCAAACTGAAGGTGCATCGACGTGACATCAGCTACCTTTCATTACAAATGATTGTTTTAACAGTGTACACCTACCTTGTTTCTCGGTTCTGAGGCTGGCGCACTTATTGTCCAACTCAAAAATCCTTCTCTCCAGTTCGAACGCCTGTCTTCTGCAGTCGTCCGCCATGACTAAAACACTGTCACGTGACGCTATGATTATCCATTCACATGGTGAACGTGTTTATTTTATTATCTGGGACAGGTTTTATGCCACTATTATAAAATCTGCATTAAGAAAATATGAGCGTTTTCCCAGAAGTGGTGTTTCCATCAAACCGATTTGTGCGTTGTGACGTATAAACACGAAAAGTACTTTTTCAATTACGTTTTCATGAACTGAATAAAAATCTAAAATTAGATGCGTTTCCATTGCATTTTCGACTCTACCTATAGTTTTGGTACACGCACTGTTGCGGTAAATAGCAAAGGTGCCTACATGTGCTCTAGCCAAGTTTGCAGATAGCCTACAGTGCGGCTAGGCTGTGTGGGTAGGCTACTCTACATTATGAGATTATTATGGATAAGAGCGAGAATATTTGTATTCGTCAAACATCGATCATCATGCCACCAGAATAAAACCATCGATATTTATTTGAAAGCAGCATCAAACTCATCACCATGCACTTTCACCACCATGTGAAGTTCATCATAATTTATTCTTCTATAATATTATGGCTGTCTGCAAACACACGTTCATCATAATTCATGTAATCTGTTGCCTAATAAACTGTATGGTTACCCAAATCGTAATGCGAGGACTATCATCGTGTGTCTCCAAATTTACTTCGATATGATGGTTATTATATAAATATTTGTGCATAATGTCGTATTCACCTCATTTTCTAGCATCAATTTTTATTTTGACGATATTTGGAAAGTTCACCGAAATGTACTTTAATCGCATAAAAAGGTTTGATGGAAACCTGGTTAGTGATCCAATACATGTTCGCTCCAAATATATCAATTTATTTGTGCCCTCTTGTCAATTGCAAATCCATACTTTTTCAATAAACCTTAATCAAATACACCCGTCGACTGTTTAGCGTGTGCCAATTGAATCTCAACAAGGAAACAAACTGTATTTGATTGGATTTCAGCAAATAAAGGCACGCAACGACAGAGAAGAAACATAGGTACAAGGTTAGCGTTTCATATAAACTCAGCAAAAAAAGAAACGTCCCTTTTTCAGCACCCTGTCTTTCAAAGATAATTAGTAAAAATCCAAATAACTTCACAGATCTTCATTGTAGAGTTTAAACACTGTTTCCCAATGAACCATGAACAATTAATGAACATACACCTGTGGAACGGTCGTTAAGACACTAACAGCTTACAGACGGTAGGCAATTAAGGTCACAGTTTTGAAAACTTAGGACCTAAAGAGGCCTTTCAACTGACTGAATAACACAAAAAGAAAGATTCCCAGGGTCCCTGCTCATTACAGGGAAGACATCCTCCTCCCTCATGTGGTACCCTTCCTGCAGGCTCATCCTGACAAGACCCTCCAGCATGACGATGCCACCAGCCGTACTGCTCGTTCTGTGCGTGATTTCCTGCAAGACCGGAATGTCAGTGTTCTGCCATGGCCAGCGACGAGCCCGGATCTCAATCCCATTGCGCACGTCTGGGACCTGTTGGATTGGAGGGTGAGGGCTAGGGCCATTCCCCCCAGAAATGTCTGTGAAATTGCAGGTACCTTGGTGGAAGAGTGGGGTAACATCTCACAGCAAGTACTGGCAATTCTGGTGCAGTCCATGAGGAGGAGATGCACTGCAGTACTGGTGGCAACACCAGATACTGACTGTTACTTTGGGTTTTGACCCCCCTTTTGTTCAGGGACACATTATTAAATTTCTGTTAGTCACATGTCTGTGGAACTTGTTCAGTTTATGTATGTTGTCTAATCTTATGTTAATACCAATATTTACACATGTTAAGTTTTCTGAAAATAAATGCAGTTGACAGTGAGAGGATGTTTATTTTAATTTTAAGGTATTGATCTTGGGCGAATCTATGTAGTTGGAGCTCAATTCCACAAAGCCTGGTCTCTGCTCCACTCCATTGGTGGAGTTCATCAGAAACTTCCTTCACCATGGAGTGAAATTTAGTCAACTAGGTCCAGCCGAAAAAATCTATTAACAAGTAAATATCGAGAGGAAGAGAGAGGCATATATATATAAAAAAAAGGGGACATGTATGTATTTATATTACGGACTCGCCTCTAGCCGCGAAACAGTTAAATTATAATGAGCTAGCCGAGCCTCTTTTGCTAGCGTTGATCCTTCTCCGCTAGCCCCGCCCCTAGCCCCGCCCTCCTAGCTTTAGTGTCATTTTACCAGCTGGGACTGTGAGTTCCTGCAAAGGTTGATCACACATGCACGCCAAAGCTCAACTGCCTCACATTGCTCATCATTTAGAAAAGCCTGTTGGTTAGCTTCAAAAACATGGCGGCCCTTAAAGTATTATCACGAGCGGATAATGTATTCTTCAAAAACCTGTCTGCCACCTGCAGATCCAATTTGAACTTCACCCATTCCTTGATCAAGGTTAGTATCGACATGCAAACATGCAACCAGTTAGATACATTGGGAAACGTTGCTTTTTTTGTGTGCGAGTGTTTATTTTAAGCCTGCTACGTCAGGTTAGTGCGAATGTGTCATATGGCACGTTCTATTTTAACCCCTAAATTGTTCTTTGTAATGCAATTTCAATTGCAATTCATTATTTGCATTTACTGTTGGCTACTATCAGCGTATACTTGGCTACTGATCCGTTATGTTATACCTCAGCACTACTGACCCCTTTCATAAATGTTCGTGATGTCTGATGCTTCCATTCCATGATCCATGTGAGTTATTTCCCGTCCTGGTATCTTAGTAGCCTATATGGTGGCTAGCAGTAGGCACTACTCTGTCACCCATAAAAACTAAAATGACCTTGGATTTCAAGGGACGTTGGATTTCAATTTAATGTGTCCATTTGTTTGTTTTGCCAGTATCATGTGTTTTATGTTTACAGTAGATAGTTCCCATTGAAGACACTCACTCACCCCCCCCCCCCCAGTCTCTGTGATACAAGTGTAACATAACTTTAGTACGTCCCCTAGCTAGCCATTTCACATCCGTTACACAAGGTCCAACTATATTACGATCGATTGGGGACCATATCTAGTGAATATATTTGGAGGTTATTGATGTTGACTACCGATATATTTTTTTCTCCGTAATGCTCCTTTAAGCTGTAAAGAATTCACCCTACCAACATAGCAACACAAATAAGCCTAAGAATGTTTGTCATTGACATTGCGCTGCAGGTTGCAACCCAGTTCCCCCGGACCCTTTGCGTGTCACGCGCACTAAGGACAGCCAGAAGTAGAGGCATGTAAAAATGCAGTGCGGAACAGTCTCTGTAAAGTATAGTCTACAGGTGGTAAAATAGAAAATAAAGCATATTTAATGTATACAGTTTTCTGATAAGGGAATTGTTTAATCATGTGTTTGCATTTCAGTTTTAGAAGTAGTGAATTGGAGGGTATACACAGTACACACCCCAATGTTTAGAGAATTACGGTCTGACGCCATGCTAGTGTTGTTCAATACATTTTATTGTGCATTGCTTCACCTATAGAAGTTGGCCTCTCAGTGTGCAGTAATCCTGTTATATTATGTTTTGGCCTCCTTTTGTCACATGTTATGCAGTTGCTTTTGTTTGGCTTTGCTGCCACAGTACAGTTTGTAGTTAGACCTCAGATAAGTTGTTGGAGGTTATAACCGTAAACAGAGCTAATGGTCGTTAAGGTTCTGTCTAGGTCAAGGCTATACAGTCTAAACACAAGATGCTGGTCCTAGGTTAACGGTCAAGCTTATTTTGTGAAGTGTTTTCCTTTTCCTTCTGGGAGCATTTTCCTCGGCTTGATTGGTCATAATTGCTGATTCACTATTGACAATACATTTTTTATATGAGCTGAGGTCAAAATCAAGCCACTTATGTCAAATAACTATTATGAACTATCTTCTATTTGGACACAAATCCACCCAGAATACAGTTCCTCCCCAGTATTTTGGTGGATCATAATAGAGTGAAAGGTGTGATAATGGGTGAAAACTAAAGCTGGTCATAGGTTAATACAGACTAATGCGTTAACTACATCAGGGGGGGATTGCAGACCTATTCATTCTATTTATAACAAGAGGTTGATTTCACGTCACTAATGTCAGAGCTTAGAAGAACTAGCCTATAATGGACTGTGATGTTTTGTCAGGGACATTCTCAGATCCACCAGACTGCCTCATTCCCCCAGTGAACCTTACATCTATGCTAGTGCAGTACGGTGGATATAATTAGTTACAGCAGAGGAGTTAAAGGATGAGCCAATGGTGGGTTAATGGCAGAAAATTAAAGGCTTGATGAGGTTAAAGGGTCTCCGTCTGCTCTCCAGGTCTCAGCTGGAGGAATGTGTTTCCTGGCAGAGTTCCAAAAATCCAACCAGTTCAAGACTGTCTGCTTGCCACTCTTACTCTAGCTGAGAAACTGTTGTGAACTGTACATATCCCCTTTGTTTGTTGTGCTTTGCCTGCCTGGTCCATCTTTTCTGTGCTGTAACTGAATACATTCTATACTATTGGTGTTGGTTTTTTATCTCACTGCCCTTAATGTGAAGTGCTGATTTTGACCCGGCAGCCTCATCTGTGATGGAATGCTAGCACTGAGGAAATTCCATGTTAACAGAGTGATGCTGAAACTAAGATTAAAAAAAACTGTATAAAATGAAATGTATGCCAAACAAAATCCAATGATTGCAAAGTTAAACAAACCATAGAACTCTATGCACAAGGACTAATTTGAACAATTCCCACACAACATTTAATGAAAACACATTTACTTGAAGAACAGTGCAGATGCAAAGTTTTGTAACAGAATATCGGATTGTGCTGTTTGTGCTGTCCGTCTGTTACCAAACTTAGCATCTGCACTGTTCTTCAAGTAAATGTGTTTTTGTTAAATGTTCTGTCTAAATTGTAATAAGTAGTGCTTGTACACTGAGTTGTATGATTTGTTAAACTTTGAAATCAATGTTTTTTTGTTTGGCATTCCATTACCGTGGAAAGATCAGAGTGGAATTTCCCACAGTTTTTTCCTGGATCTTTGTTTGTCACTACTCCCCAGCACACATCTTATTCTGAGAGTAGGTGAATCTACCTGTGAGAAGAGTACTGAATATGGCAAAGTATTATTGAATGCTGCCAGAGTTTCTCACACTGTCTAACTGTGGGACTGTTCTTCTGTGTTCCCCAGATGTGTGGCTGCTCCTTCTCCACCTCCAGTCAGAGAAAGTCACAGTTCTACACAGACCCCACAGACGCTGTGAAGGACATCCCCAGTGGAGCCACCATCCTAGTGGGAGGTAAGATCAGGAGACAGTGAAGACTTCACTCTGGGCCCTGAAAGGGCTTTTTGCTGGGATGCCTTGCAAATGCAGCTGTCACTGAAGACTGTTTACGCCTGGACATTTACATGTACATGTTAGTCATTTAGCAGATTCTCTTATCCAGAGCGACTTACAGAAGCAATTAGGGTTAAGTGTCTTTGCCAAGGGCTCGTCAACAGATTTTTCACCTAGTCGGCTCAGGGATTCGAACCAGCGACCTTCCGATTACTGGACAAACGCTCTTAACCGCTAGGCTAAGATTTATAAGAATTGGATAGGAGTGTAAGCAAAATGATGGAAATTTCACCTCTCCTATCAGAGAGCAAAGTGGGGCTATTATGTTATTTATAATACGTGCACTATACAGGACTGTACCAGTCAAAAGTTAGGACACACCTACCTGATCACAATCAACACACACATATACAGTACCAGTCAAAAGTTTGGACACACCTATTCATTCAAGCTTTTTTCTTTATTTGCACTATTTTCTTCATTGTAGAATAATAGTGAAGACATAAAAACTATGAAATAACATATGGAATCATCTAGTAACCAAAGAAGTGTTAAATAAATCTAAATATATTTTAGGTTCTTCAAAGTAGCCACCCTTTGCCTTGATGACAGCTTTGCACACGCTTGGCATTCTCTCGACCAGCTTCACCTGGAATGTGTTTTCAACAGTCTTGAAGGAGTTCCCACATATGCTGAGCGCTTGTTGGCTGCTTTTCCTTCACTCTACGTTCCAACTCATTCCAAACCATCTCAATTGAGTTGAGGTCAGGTGATTATGGAGGCCAGGTCATCTGATACAGCACCATCTCTTTCTTGGTCAAATAGCCCTTACACAGCCTGGATGTGTGTTGGGTCATTGACCTGTTTAAAAACAAATTATAGTCCCACTAAGCGCAAACCAGATGGGATGGCGTATCGCTGCAGAATGCTGTGGTAGACATGCTGGTTAAGTGTGCCTTGAATTCTAAATAAATCACAGACAGTGTCACCAGCAAAGCACCATCACACCTCCTCCTCCATGCTTCACAGTGGGAACCACATATGCAGTGTCTCACAAAGGCACAGCGGACATATTTCCAACGGTCTAATGTCCATTGCTCATGTTTCTTGGCCCAAGCAAGTCTCTTCTTCTTTTTGGTGTCCTTTAGTAGTGGTTTCTTTGCAGCAATTCAACCATGAAGGCCTGATTCACGCAGTATCCTCTGAACAGTTGATGTTGAGATGTGTCTGTTACTTGAACTCTGTGAAGCATTTATTTGGGCTGCAATTTCTGAACCTGGTAACTCTAATGAACTTATCCTTTGCAACAGGTAACTTTGGGTCTTCCTTTCCTGTGGCGGTCATGAGAGCCAGTTTCATTATAGCGCTTCAAGGTTTTTGCGACTGCAAAAGTTCTTGAAATTTTCCGTATTGACTGACTTTCGTGTCTTAAAGTAATGATGGACTGTCATTTCTCTTTGCTTATTTGAGCTGTTCTTGCCATAATATGGACTTGGTCTTTTACCAAGTAAGGCTATCTTCTGTATACCCAACCCTACCTTGTCACAACACAACTGATTGGCTCAAACGCATTAAGAAATTCCATAAATTAACTTTTAACAAGGCACACCTGTTAATTGAAATGCGTTCCTGGTGACTACCTCATGAAGCTGGTAGAGAGAATGCCAAGAGTGTGCAAAGCTGTCATCAATGCAAAGGGTGGCTACTTTGAAGAATCTAAAACATAAAATATATTTTGATTTAGCACTTTTTTGCTTATTACATGATTCCATATGATTCCATATGTATAGTTTTGATGTCTTTACTATTATTTTACAATGTAGAAAATAGTACAAATAAAGAAAAACCCTTGAATGAGTAGGTGTGTCCAAACTTTTGACTGGTACTGTATATACAAAAATATGTGGACATCCCTTCAAATTAGTGGATTTGGCTATTTCAACCACACCCGTTGCTGACAGCTGTATACAATCGAGCATACAGGCATGCAATCTCCATAGACAAACATTGGTAGTAGAATGGCCTTACTGAAGAGCTCAGTGACTTTAACGTGGCACCGTCATAGGATGCCATCTTTCCAACAAGTCAGTTCGTCAAATTTCTGCCCTGCTAGAGCTGCCCATCAACTTTAAGTGCTGTTATTGTGAAGTGGAAACGACTCAGTGCAACAGCGGCTCAGCCGCAAAGTGGTAGGCCACACAAGCTCACAGAACGGGACAGCCTAGTGCTGAAGTGAGTAGCGCGTAAAAATCGTCTGTTCTCGGTTGCAACACTCACTACTGAGTTTCAAACTGCGTCTGAAAGCAACGTCAGCACAAGAACTGTTCATCGGGACCTTCATGAAATAGGTGTCCATGACCAAGCAGCCGCTCACAAGCCTAAGATTAACATGCACATTGCTAAGCATCGGTTGGAGTGGTGTAAAGCTCGCTGCCTTTGTACTCTGGAGCAGTGGACACGCGTTGTCTTGAGTAATGAATCACGCTTCACCATCTGGCAGTCCAAATGACGAGTCTGGGTTTGGCGGATGCCAGGAGAACGCTACCTGCCCCAATGCATAGTGCCAACGGTAAAGTTTGGTGGAGGAGGAATAATGGTCTGGGGCTGTTTTTCATGGTTCGGGCTAGGCTTCTTAGTTCTACAGCATAAAATTACATTCTAGACGATTATGTGCTTCCAACTTTGCGGCAACAGTTTGGGGAAGGCCCTTTCCTGTTTCAGCATAACAATGGCCCCGTGCACAAAGCGAGGTCCATACAGAAAGGGTTTGTCGAGATCGGTTTAGAAGAACTTGACTGGCCTGCACAGAGCCCTGACCTCAACCCCATCGAACACCTTTGGGATTCATTTGGAACACCGACAGTGAGCCAGGCCTAATGGCCCAACATCAGTGCCCGACCTCACTAATGCTCTTGTGGCTGAATGGAAGCAAGTCCCCTCAGCAATGTTCTAACATGTAATGGAAAGCCTTACCAGAAGAGTGAAGGCTGTTACAGCAGCAAAGGGGGGAACAACTCCATATTAATACCCATGATTTTGGAATGAGATTTTCGACGAGCAGGTGTCCACATACCTTTGGTCATGTAGTGTATCTCCTACAGGTAGGCTAGGGAGCCACTTGTGTTATATGATCCAAGTCTAGTTTTTCTGTAAAAACTGTTTCTCAACAGGAGAAATGTTCATTCACACATTGCCTTGTTTGCTGTTCATAGATAATGGACCATGCTCTCAATTTTAGCTGCTCTGTCTGAATCATTCTGCGTCATTGCCCCCAACACACACACACATACAGAGACACACTGGGCTGCTACGACAGATTCCATAGGTCATAATAATAGAATTGGGCTTGTGTTTGTTTCCACTGTGTGTAAGGAAGGCCTAACTACACAGGGTCACTCTGTCTTCCAAGGAAAATAAGTCATTAATATAAATGACTGTGAACATTGATGTTTCTCTCTCCAGGGTTTGGTTTGTGTGGCATTCCAGAGAACCTTATCAACAGTTTATTAAAGACTGGCGTGAAGAGCCTTACAGCCGTCAGCAACAATGCTGGGTAAGTGCGCGTGTGTGTGTGTGTGTGTCTCTGTGTGTCTGTGTGCGTATGTTTGCACACACACATGCAGGTGCCTGTGTGTAACCCAAAACCATGGTTTGATTTTTCATCTCGACCCTTGTTTACTGCTGTTAAAAAAATGCCTGTGTTTCCTAATGCTAGTTAGAATCAGTTTTAAATTACAGGCCTCCAACCATGATAGTATCAAACATTTTAAACTGTTTTTCGTAAAGAAGATACCCTGCGTGGGATCATGGGGGATACCCTGCGTGGGATCATGGGGGATGCCCTGCGTGGGATCATGGGGGATGCCCTGCGTGGGATCATGGGGGATGCCCTGCTGATCTAAAGTCGTTTTATGCTTTACCCCCCTAATGGTTAACTCCCTAGAGTTGATGTCCGTGGCATTGGATGGGTCTCAACCCTCTGCATCTGCCGTGAAAGCTGGCAGAGCCACAGTGGTGTTCGTCAGACCATGAGACTAGTCCCGCAAATTGGTCTTCTCACGAAACGTTTGTAGCGTCTGATCGGTTTGGCCTACAAAATATTATTCTCCGTTTTGTTCTACGACTTCCAAAAGCGTCACGGGACTCGTCTGAGGTCGGTACTGCAGATCTGCCAACTTCTGTCTGTAGCGTCTGAACAGTTTGGGCTACACACTGATATGACCCTTCTATGGAAAGGTGAGTCTCTCTCAAACATGTACATGTTGCTCTAGGACGAACACAAGCCACACAAGACTTTTCTGAACATACCCCTGTACAAGTAAAAAATAATAATAATGGAAGTATGTATGAAAGGAGTTTAGTGCTTAAAATATAGGTGTAAAAAGGTGTATAACAAGGTGTCCTGATCTTTCTCTCAGATATAGGACAGACACTTCACAACAAACCTCCTTTTACAAAGTTCTTTTGACCATCTTTTGTTCCATTTAGTGAATGTGTTATTCAATACGTTTCTATGTGCTAATAGCAGTAAAGCCAAATTCAATGTTTCATCAAATCATTTTGTAATATTTTTTTTATACCTTAAGGTGTCTTAAAATAAAATAGCTAAAATAGCATCTTAAAATTATTCCGTATGTTAACTTCATATTCATTATCTCTTGCACCACCCCAACGTCAACATACAGTATGTGAAAATTGTGTGTTTCAATGTGTTGTATTAAAAAAGAGGAGGAAGAGATGTGTGTTTCCAATGTCATCATCGATAGCTGGACTCATAGGGTTACAGGAACTGCACCAGTGACCAGCGGGAGAGACTGACCACTGTGCTGACTGGTTGGCTAGTTCACCCCAAGCTATCAGTGAGGATGAACTAATCCTGCTAGACGTGTGCTAAGCTGTAGGACCAACGCTCTAAGGATGGTGCACAGACTGTAACAAAGTGTCTGTCTTCAGAAAGCAACCTGTTACAGTACATAATTCATGTTAGCCCTACGAATTAAAACTGCACATGTAGGCCTAATGTCAATGTTTCAGGTATTTGTCCAGTGAATCTTGTTAACCCTTGGATTGGCAACCTGTAATGTACAGTTGTGGGACAGTGAATCTAATAATAGCGGTATTCAGTGTGTTAGTTTATAAAGATATTAATTTAGCACATCTCAGACATGCCACAGGAGCTGGATAAAATAATATAGCAACAAAAAGAAGGTGAATGTCCAAGAAACAATATTGAAAATGAAAAGAAAGTGAACTCCCAGTGTATCCTTTGGCCGTAAAGTGATTTCATTTGGTTTGTTTGAGGCCGTTCTCTGATTTCATTGGCTTGTATTTGGTATAATTTCCTAGCTGTCAGGTTTAATTTTAGAGTGCAGGCATCCACTGACCGTTCCCCTGCAGCTCTTTCTTTGCATCTATCCATCTATGCCTAATCTCTTTGACAGAAACCTGAAGAACCAGTCATTTTAGAGTTAAAATCCTTTTGATTTATTACGGTCAGTGTACATGCTTATACTCGACCCAGATTAGCCATTTGACATTTCTACTAGTCAGACAATTGTCCAGAATCTGAGAGGGAATGGTTTTTAGGCTATAGACATAATAGAAAAGATAATGACATTTTCCAGAGTTATCTCAACACTGAAACTTTAGGAGAAGCAAGAGAAATGATAGAACCATGAGAACTGCTGCTTTTCTTTTCTCTGAACTCTGTGGAGTCTCTCTCTGTTTCTCTTGCTCTCTCTGTTTTTCTGTTTCTCTCTGTGTCTCCCTCCTTCTCCCTCCCTCTCCTTCTCTCCCTCTCAGATACAGTGGGTCCTTTATGTAAGGTGTTATATGAGACGGGAACCTCACGGGTGCACTAGGGCGACCCACTAAGCTTTCATAGGAGGACACTTTACCCACTGGAGGGAACTTTGTTTTACTCTAATTCCATAACCTTCTGATGGAGTTACTGTACAACAGACACATCACACTCTTAATGACATAAGATGTTGTAAGCACTAAACATTCATGCCAGCACTGTTCAAACAGTGGGTTTTATTTTGTAGGAAAGGTTTGAGTTCAGCCCAGGTGTTGAAGAAGGAGCAGTTAGAAGCATCTGCCCTTGATTGAAAACACTGTCCATTTTGACCTAATTTCTTCAGCTAGAGGGGTTTGAACTGCTTGTGAACTGCTTGCGGAATACTGTGAAATACTCAGTACCGCATGAAACACAGTAGTCTAAACATCTGCACACCAAGTTCTTAAAAACGGTGTTTAGTTTGTTGAGCTCTCAGTCAACAGACTTGTATTGGAGGTACAGAAAATGTAAGATTGCATAGACCATTGTGCGTGGGGGTTATCATTTCTCCAATATAAATTATTCTTGAAAATTGCTCCTCCACATTTATAGATAATGATTCATTTGGAAGTGTGTGCTGTGGGCTGCACATTCAATCCCCCCTGTTTCAGAAACAGGAGTACATCTGTTCTGCACAGTTTGATATGGAAATTATAATAAGATAAGAGCAGAAAGCTCTCTCTCTCTGTCTCTCTCTGTCTCTCTCTGTCTCTCTCTGTCTCTCTCTGTCTCTCTCTGTCTCTCTCTCTGTCTCTCTCTGTCTCTCTCTGTCTCTCTCTGTCTCTCTCTGTCTCTGTCTGTCTCTGTCTCTCTCTCTCTCTCTCTGTCTGTCTCTCTCTCTCTCAATGACATGCAGTATACTGCTGACTTGTCTATGTTAGCTGAACTAAAGTGGACATGATTGTCCAATATCTCCTAGTGAAGCTGATTGGATGTGTGTGTGTGTGTGTGTATCACAGGACTTGATAACTGTGTTGTTGGTGTTCTGAGCATTCTTGGCCTAGATGGTGCGAGTAAGCTGACCTAGAAGCTGTGTGAAGGACAAAGCCTGTTCTTTCCAGTCCCAAACCTTCCCCAACATTAGCAGCGTGACTGGGAGATCTTTCTTTAACTCACACAGACTATTTTATCCTACTAGATTTGATTGTAAGAATAAAGAGATGTGATTAGTAGACTATGATTTTGCACAAGGTTTCACATTCATTACGAATATATATTAATTATCCCTAAATGAAGTATTTAGTGTAGTCTGAGTTTCATGAAGCCAATATATGCACTTCGGTCTTGCACTTGTTAATTGTCTTTAGTGAACTGCTTATATGGGTAGAGAAACGAGATTAGACCAGCTATAGTTTCACCACTCCGGCCCAAGAAAGGCAGGTGACACATTGCTACCTGGAGTTAAACATCATTGTTTTATTTACCCCAGATCACTTCCATTAGTTAATGACTGACACTGAGGCTATTGTGGCAGCCCCAGCCTTTCTTCGTCTTGACAATTGGGTGGTTTCTATACCCTCTTGAGGCAGCCTTGTTAACCATTGTGACTGCTCTCTTCACAGCAGTAGCTCACGCCAGTCTTTCAACTCCCAAAGACCATTGAAGTGGGGAAGATGTAACTATCTGAAGTAGTCCAACAACCAAACCACTTATGATGAGTCATGTTTCGTTATATCTTAGAATGGAAGAAGCAATCCTAGTATGAACTCAAGTGACCTTGTTGTGCCTTGCCTGCAGAAGTCAAGCTGTTTCTGTGTGTCTCTATCTGTGTATGGTTGTGGCTTGGCTGCCTGTCAGGAAGAGGTCTTGTGCTCCTCCTCTTCCTGTGGCTTTAAGTAACCATTTTGGAGTAATGTGAGCCCCGTACAAGACATAATGGAGTAAAGGAAGGGATAAAAAGAGGAATAAGGAGAGAGTTGAAGAAAGATGAGAAGGGAATCAACTCTACAGTGGGAGGGAGAGAGGGAATGCGTACAGTAGCTTCATTGTATTCATTCCCTCTCCATTGCTCTGCTGTTTCACTTTGCAGACAGATTCATAACTGAAATCTAATTTCAGGCTGTTTTACTAGATCGTTGCACTTGGTTAACATTCACAGTAGCTTATTCACTGAGCCGGAAACAACACCACCAGAGTAGCTTATTCACTGAGCCGGAAACAACACCGACACAGTAGCTTATTCACTGAGCCGGAAACAACACCACCACAGTAGCTTATTCACTGAGCCGGAAACAACACCACCACAGTAGCTTATTCACTGACCCGGAAACAACACCGCCACAGTAGCTTATTCACTGAGCCGGAAACAACACCGCCACAGTAGCTTATTCACTGAGCCGGAAACAACACCGCCACAGTAGCTTATTCACTGAGCCGGAAACAACACCGCCACAGTAGCTTATTCACTGAGCCGGAAACAACACCGCCACAGTAGCTTATTCACTGAGCCGGAAACAACACCGCCACAGTAGCTTATTCACTGAGCCGGAAACAACACCGCCACAGTAGCTTATTCACTGAGCCGGAAACAACACCGCCACAGTAGCTTATTCACTGAGCCGGAAACAACACCGCCACAGTAGCTTATTCACTGAGCCGGAAACAACACCGCCACAGTAGCTTATTCACTGAGCCGGAAACAACACCGCCACAGTAGCTTATTCACTGAGCCGGAAACAACACCGCCACAGTAGCTTATTCACTGAGCCGGAAACAACACCGCCACAGTAGCTTATTCACTGAGCCGGAAACAACACCGCCACAGTAGCTTATTCACTGAGCCGGAAACAACACCGCCACAGTAGCTTATTCACTGAGCCGGAAACAACACCGCCACAGTAGCTTATTCACTGAGCCGGAAACAACACCGCCACAGTAGCTTATTCACTGAGCCGGAAACAACACCGCCACAGTAGCTTATTCACTGAGCCGGAAACAACACCGCCACAGTAGCTTATTCACTGAGCCGGAAACAACACCGCCACAGTAGCTTATTCACTGAGCCGGAAACAACACCGCCACAGTAGCTTATTCACTGAGCCGGAAACAACACCGCCACAGTAGCTTATTCACTGAGCCGGAAACAACACCGCCACAGTAGCTTATTCACTGAGCCGGAAACAACACCGCCACAGTAGCTTATTCACTGAGCCGGAAACAACACCGCCACAGTAGCTTATTCACTGAGCCGGAAACAACACCGCCACAGTAGCTTATTCACTGAGCCGGAAACAACACCGCCACAGTAGCTTATTCACTGAGCCGGAAACAACACCGCCACAGTAGCTTATTCACTGAGCCGGAAACAACACCGCCACAGTAGCTTATTCACTGAGCCGGAAACAACACCGCCACAGTAGCTTATTCACTGAGCCGGAAACAACACCGCCACAGTAGCTTATTCACTGAGCCGGAAACAACACCGCCACAGTAGCTTATTCACTGAGCTGCAAACAACAACGCCACAGTAGCTTATTCACTGAGCCGGAAACAACACCACCACAGTAGCTTATTCACTGAGCCGGAAACAACACCACCACAGTAGCTTATTCACTGAGCCGGAAACAACACCACAGTAGCTAGACCATGAATAACACAACAAACCTTTATTTTTTTTAAAAATGTGTTGCAATACTGTGTGTGTGTGAGTGCTTAGTAACCTGTGTGTTGTAACTTGTCTTGTCTCCCTGCAGGGTGGATAACTTTGGGCTTGGTCTGCTCCTACAGACCAAACAGATCAAGAGGATGATCTCCTCCTATGTGGGAGAGAACGTGGAGTTTGAGAGGCAGTACCTGTCTGGGGAGCTGGAGGTGGAGCTAACGCCACAGGTAACATGCACGCGAACACACACTTCATTGCTTTACTAGTTTTCCCATTCTACTTATTGGGAGCGAGATGCATTAGTGGTGGAGGTTTTGAATGTCCAGGTTCTGTGATTTTGAGTAATGATGCCATTGATGACCTCTGTCCTCCAGGGTACCCTAGCAGAGAGGATCAGAGCAGGGGGTGCGGGTGTTCCTGCCTTCTTCACGGCTACAGGCTACGGTACCCTCATCCAGGAGGGCGGCTCCCCCATCAAATACAACAAAGACGGAAGTATCGCCATCGCCAGCGAACAGAGGGAGGTCAGACCCCAGCCTCTACCACCATGTTGTTTCTAGCACCACATGTGTATTTATTAGGCATCCCCATTTAGTTCCTGCCAAGGCAGCAGATACTCTTCCTGGGGTTTATTATGGATCCCCATTAGTTCCTGCCAAGGCAGCAGCTACTCTTCCTGGGGTTTATTATGGATCCCCATTAGTTCCTGCCAAGGCAGCAGCTACTCTTCCTGGGGTTTATTATGGATCCCCATTTAGTTCCTGCCAAGGCAGCAGCTACTCTTCCTGGGATCCAGCAAAATTAAGGCAGTTATACATTTTTTTAA
This sequence comes from Salvelinus alpinus, assembly GCF_045679555.1. Classification (NCBI taxonomy): domain Eukaryota; kingdom Metazoa; phylum Chordata; class Actinopteri; order Salmoniformes; family Salmonidae; genus Salvelinus; species Salvelinus alpinus. The sequence continues at coordinate 15,368,851 of NC_092104.1, read as the reverse complement.
ACATTAAGTGTGTGCCCTTAGGCCCCTACTCTACTACCACATATCCACAACATAAAATCCATGTGTATAGTGCGTATGTTATTGTGCGTTTGTATGCATGTCTGTGCCTATGTTTGTGTTGCTTCACAGTCCCCGCTGTTCCATAAGGTGTATTTTTATTAGTTTTTTCAATCAAATTTTACTGCTGGCAGGAGTTACTTAATGTGGAATAGAGTTCTATGTAGTCATTAATTTATGTGGTACTGTGTGCCTCCCATAGTCTGTTCTGGACTTCGGGACTGTGAAGAGACCTCTGGTGGCATGTCTTGCGGGGTATGCATGGGTGTCTGACTACACGACTGAACAATAGTCCAGGTTCAGCTCTTTGTTAAGTGTTAGTCATTTCAGTCGCTGTAGTAGTGACCTGTATAGTGTTGAGTCATTCGAATACATAGACATGCTGGCTTTACTCAAAGCCATTAGTAAAGATTGAAAAAGTTTTGGGCCTAGACAGCTGTCCTGGGGAATTCCTGATTCTACCTGGATTATGTTGGAGATGCGTCCATTAAAGAAAGCGATCTGTGTTCTGTTAGACAGGTAACTCTTTATCCACAATATAGCAGCGGTTGTAAATCCATAACACATACGTTTTTTCGTCTAACCAAACAGCCCACAATCTTTTTATCATCAATTTCTCTCAGGCAATCATCAGTCATTTGTGTACCTTCAGTGCTTGTTGAATGTCCTTCCGTATAAGCGTGCTGAAAGTCGGTTGTCAATTTGTTTACTGTAAAATAGCATTGTATCTGGTCAAAAAAAACTATTGATTTAATGAACCTTGTTTCTTAAGCTACATATGTTAATGTGGGCTATTTTTAACACTTCTCTGGGATTCTTGACATTCACCACCGTGTGACACAAAGACACATCTCCATCTCTGACTGCTGTTATTAACACATACTGAAATGGCACACCGTTAGCTTTATAACCACACCCAACATGCTGTCATCTCCAGCTGTCTTCTGGTCCTGTCTCTTGAATGGCTTGCTATGTCATTGTTCGGCAGGTGCGGGAGTTTAATGGCAGGTATTACATCATGGAGAAGGCCATCACTGGAGACTTCGCTCTGGTCAAGGCCTGGAAGGCTGACAAGGCCGGGAACATCGTCTTCAGGTAGCTACCATTACATTCACCTGTGTCTGTCAATCATTCGTTTTGGGTCCAAAAATGACCTGATATCCTTGAATCCCTGCACAAAGCATAGGGTGCCATTTATTATGACCGTAGGAGCTTATGTACCCCTTAGAAAATCTGCTGTCACTAACACTGTAATGCTGCTGAAGAGACAGGGTGCCACATTATGGCTTAACAGCCATGATAATAGTATTACGGGAATAAACATTTAACACACAGTTACCCACAAGCCACTGTGATTTAGACCACTGCTTTCGCCAGGTCAGGTTTAACCCTTCCTCATCACTTTGATGCTACCACAATAAGTAGCAGTCAGGGGCTGCAGGTCGCTTGGCTCAGTGCCATATTAATTGATGGTAGGAGATACAAGCCTTTAAGCTCAGTGACTGAATTAAGATATTGACAATAGACAGCTTAAAGAGATTGAACATTCTCCAGAAATTAAAAAACAAATCAGAATTAGGTCTGACTGAAATGGCTTTTCTTCTGAGTTCGCTTGTCTTTCAGGATGTTAGAAGAACATTCACTCTGTCCACATATCAAAACGGACCCATATTGTTTTTTTTTTGTTGTTGTTGTTTTGTTTACAACCTTGCATTCAAACCTTTGAATGATTACACTCCTGTACACTGAAAATGTCCTAGTAAATGCAATTCAATTTGTCACCACAGGGGGGCAGTATTTGCTTTCCAACTAACAATCCCCTTTGACTTCACAGGCAAAGACTGTCAGTGTTGAAACAATGGTTGCTTATTTGAAAAAGAGAACATTGCATGATTGCTCTATGTTAATGCTGTCGCTGTTGTATTGCTCCCTTGTTGCCTGTTGCTTGTAAGTAAGCATTTCACTGTAAGGTTTACACCTGTTGTATTGCTCCCTTGTTGCCTGTTGCTTGTAAGTAAGCATTTCACTGTAAGGTTTACACCTGTTGTATTGCTCCCTTGTTGCCTGTTGCTTGTAAGTAAGCATTTCACTGTAAGGTTTACACCTGTTGTATTCGACGCATGTGACAAATGCAATTTTATTTGAGATGAATGATTGTGTTAGATTCTAATTATCAGAAAAAGAACTCGACGGACACTACGAGAGCTCAAACCAAGTTTATTCATCCTAGAGGGTTGAACAGCTGAACCGACCAAAACACATTTCCAATAGTGGTGGTATATGTACCCCAATTTGGGGTGGAATCTCCTCCTTCTCTCCATCCACTACTTCTCTGTTGCTAGGCAGGAAATGAAGTGACGCGAGCAATTAACTGTTCCTTCTCCCTTAACGTGACCGACCTGACCTCGACCCCATTCATCACTAATCCACGGCTCTCTCCCCTTATCAATGCCTGCCACGTGATCGTTTTCCCTTCACGCAGTACATTCCAAGCTTAATTGCACCCACCAAATACCTTCCTCCTACCCTCTAAACCATCGCACTCAATATTTCAGTAGGATACCTGATAATTATTTCACGTTTTAGAAGTCAGAACCCAGAATCCATCAATTGTGAGCGAGTGTTTGGACGATACCCGATTTTTGACTTCTACTGATACCAGGTTTAGTATCATGATACCAAAACGATACTCAGTACCAAAACGATAGTCGATACTGAAATCGATACCACAGCAACAAAAAAATGCGTATTAGCTAAAGTCACAGAATAACCATTGAGCTTTATTTTTTTAAACATAATGTTGTTAACTGGTAGAACAAATAAAATATATTATATTCTATATTCAATTTAATGTAAAAATAAAACACCATATTAAATAGTAGAAGAATACCTCAAATGTTCCTTATGCAAAACCATATCAGAGACTGAGCAGACAAAACAGTTTTTAAAATGTTATTTGATACATATCGGGGTTAATTTGCTCATCTATGGTCATAATATTGGGTCAAATGGCATTCGTTAGACCTAGGATTCATTACAGCTAAATCATTTTAATGTATTACATGAATAGTTTAGTTCCAAAACGACACAAACACTTTGAAGCGCCTGTCTGAAGCTTCTACACTGAGTGTACAAAACATTAGGAACACCTTCCTTATATTGAGCTGCACCCTCACTTTTCCCCTCAGAACAGCCTCAATGCGACAGGGCATGGACTCTCCAAGGTGTCAAGCATTCCACAGGGATGCAAAAGCATTCTATGTTTCCCACAGTTGTGTGAAGTTGGCTGGAGGTTCTTTGAGTGGTGGACCATTCTTGATACACACGGGATACTGTTGAGTGTGTAAAATCCAGCAGCGTTGCACCTACTTCTATACCCCGTTCAAAGGCACTTACATTTTTTTATGTTGCCCATTCACCCTCTAAATGGCGCACATACACAATCCAGGTCTCAATTGTCTCAAGGCTTAAACATCCTTATTTAACCTGTCTTCTCCCCTTCATCTACACTGATTGAAGTGGATTTAACAAGTGACATCAATGAGGGATCATATCTTTCACCTGGATTCACCTGGTCAGTCTGTCATGGAAAGAGCAGGTGTTCCTAATGTTTTGTACACTCAGTGTATGTTTGTCATTGTTACAATTTTCTTTTTTCAAATTTAGTTGAATAATGACAATGTTACAATGCAAATGTCATAAAATAGTTTCTTTGTGTTATTTTGGAACTAAGCATCGTTTGCACTGCACTATTTTGTAACACATTTTGCTTAATTGGTTTTGTTGGGCTGGTCCTCGTCTGCTCTGTAATCAAAGTATTCCCATTGTTCGCTTCTACAGCCAGTTTTATCAACAAGTTGCTGGTGTGGAGGTATGATGTTTCTGCTTGCTTCTCAAAAGTGGCTTGCGGTGTCAGCTGCAAGCGCTAGTAATTTGGCTAGTTTATTACTGCCCCCTTGAGGAGATTCAGACAAGTTACTAGACAGACTCCTTCCTCTAAATCCTTATATGACGTGACACATTTGACAGAAGTATCGAAAGTATCAAAAATTATAGTGCTGAAAAGTTTTTCATGTTCTAGTATTGATAAAGTACAGCAGTTTTGTATACTGTGCAACACTATTGTGAGCTAACGTCATCTCTCTGTCTCTCTGTGTGTGTGTCTAGGAAAACAGCTAGGAACTTCAATCAGCCCATGTGCAAGGCAGCCAAAGTCACCATCGTAGAGGTATGTGCCATGTCCCTGCACTCCAGCCCCCTTTCCCCTCTCTTGTCTATGGTACTGCTGTGCTGTCTTAACAGCACAGAGGGAGAGGTATTGTTGTTGCTGATAATATTAATACCATTTCCACTACTGCTACTATTATTATTATTATTGATGTCTTATTGCTGTTAGTCCCACTACTGTTGTTATAAGTGTATTTTGACAATGTAAGTAATTTAACTGGCCATGTCAACAAAGTCGGCTGAATTGAATAGAGGGACAAAGATTTGTGATAGACAATGAGAAACCAGTAATCTAACTACAGCCTCATTTGGATGGCCTGATTTGAAAGTCTAGATGATACAAGTTGGCTCACTCTGATGGTATTATATCCACTGTTGGGGGTCACAATGTTATGTGGTCCACTCCAGTGATTACCACATGGTGGCTCTCAGCCAGTCCTTCTGGGGTTGTGGCTTAAGACTGGGTTGTCCTTAGAAACATTGCTGGTCACAAGACAATTATTTAAAAAAACATAATTTTTGTAAAAAGAAAAAAGGTGATGTATTTATTTTGTAAATGTTTTAATTGAACCTTTATTTAACTAGGTAAGTCAGTTACAGCCTGGAATCGAACCAGGGACTGTAGTGATGCCTCTTGCACTGAGATGCAATGCCTTAGACTGCTGCGCCACTCGAGAGACCTTAATGGAGGGGGGCACTGTGAAAAAGCGTTTGGGTACTGTTTCTGTTATCTGGCCTCTCTCTCCATCAGTGTGATACAGACTGGGTTGGGGCTTTGTGTGGTGACATTACTGCTCTCTGGGTCATTTATGGCAGCATGCCCTGAGCCCATTGATCATCCTCCAGCCCCAGACTGGCTATAAACTGGCTGTCACCCCATCACCAAACTTACGATGGCTGACATGAATCCACAGAGACTCAGCATTTTAGCCTTTTGAGATATAACCCCCCCCCCCCCCCATGCTCTGCTCTGTAGAGATATAACCCCCCCCCATCCTCTGCTCTGTGGAGATATAAACCACTACCCCCCCACCCTCTGCTCTGTGGAAATATAAACCACTACCCCTCCACCCTCTGCTCTGTGGAGATATAAACCACCACCCCCCCCACCCTCTGCTCTGTGGAGATATAAACCACCACCCCCCACCCTCTGCTCTGTGGATATATAAACCACTACCCCCCACCCTCTGTTCTGTGGAGATATAAACCCCCACCCCCCCCACCCTCTGTTCTGTGGAGATATAAACCCCCACCCCCCCACCCTCTGTTCTGTGGAGATATAAACCACTACCCCCCACCCTCTGTTCTGTGGAGATATAAACCACCACCCCCCCACCCTCTGCTCTGTGGAGATATAAACCACCACCCCCCCCACCCTCTGTTCTGTGGAGATATAAACCACTACCCCCCACCCTCTGCTCTGTGGAGATATAAACCACTACCCCCCCACCCTCTGCTCTGTGGAGATATAAACCACCACCCCCCCACCCTCTGTTCTGTGGAGATATAAACCACTACCCCCCCACCCTCTGTTCTGTGGAGATATAAACCACTACCCCCCACCCTCTGCTCTGTGGAGATATAAACCACCACCCACCCACCCTCTGCTCTGTGGAGATATAAACCACCACCCCCCCACCCTCTGCTCTGTGGAGATATAAACCCCCACCCCCCCCCACCCTCTGCTCTGTGGAGATATAAACCCCCACCCCCCCACCCTCTGTTCTGTGGAGATATAAACCCCCACCCCCCCACCCTCTGTTCTGTGGAGATATAACCCACTACCCCCCCACCCTCTGCTCTGTGGAGATATAAACCCCCACCCCCCCACCCTCTGTTCTGTGGAGATATAAACCACTACCCCCCACCCTCTGCTCTGTGGAGATATAAACCATCCCCCCCCCTCTGCTCTGTGGAGATATAAACCCCCACCCCCCCACCCTCTGTTCTGTGGAGATATAAACCACTACCCCCCACCCTCTGTTCTGTGGAGATATAAACCCCCACCCCCCCACCCTCTGCTCTGTGGATATATAAACCACTACCCCCCCACCCTCTGCTCTGTGGATATATAAACCACTACCCCCCCACCCTCTGCTCTGTGGAGATATAAACCCCCACCCCCCCCACCCTCTGTTCTGTGGAGATATAAACCACTACCCCCCACCCTCTGTTCTGTGGAGATATAAACCACTACCCCCCACCCTCTGTTCTCTGGAGATATAAACCACCACCCCCCACCCTCTGCTCTGTGGAGATATAAACCACTACCCCCCCACCCTCTGCTCTGTGGAGATATAAACCACCACCCCCCACTCTCTGCTCTGTGGAGATATAAACCACTACCCCCCACCCTCTGCTCTGTGGAGATATAAACCACACCCCCCCACCCTCTGCTCTGTGGAGATATAAACCACCACCCCCCACTCTCTGCTCTGTGGAGATATAAACCACTACCCCCCACCCTCTGCTCTGTGGAGATATAAACCACCACCCCCCACTCTCTGTTCTGTGGAGATATAAACCACTACCCCCCCACCCTCTGCTCTGTGGAGATATAAACCCCCACCCCCCCACCCTCTGTTCTGTGGAGATATAAACCACTACCCCCCCACCCTCTGTTCTGTGGAGATATAAACCACTACCCCCCCACCCTCTGTTCTGTGGAGATATAAACCACCACCCCCCCACCCTCTGTTCTGTGGAGATATAAACCACTACCCCCCCACCCTCTGCTCTGTGGAGATATAAACCCCCACCCCCCCACTCTCTGCTCTGTGGAGATATAAACCCCCACCCCCCCACTCTCTGCTCTGTGGAGATATAAACCACTACCCCCCACTCTCTGCTCTGTGGAGATATAAACCACTACCCCCCCACCCTCTGTTCTGTGGAGATATAAACCACTACCCCCCACCCTCTGCTCTGTGGAGATATAAACCACCACCCACCCACCCTCTGCTCTGTGGAGATATAAACACCCCCCCCCCCCCCCCCCCCCTCTGCTCTGTGGAGAAATAAACCCCCACCCCCCCACCCTCTGTTCTGTGGAGATATAAACCACTACCCCCCACCCTCTGTTCTGTGGAGATATAAACCCCCACCCCCCCACCCTCTGCTCTGTGGATATATAAACCACTACCCCCCCACCCTCTGCTCTGTGGAGATATAAACCCCCACCCCCCCACCCTCTGTTCTGTGGAGATATAAACCACTACCCCCCACCCTCTGTTCTGTGGAGATATAAACCACTACCCCCCACCCTCTGTTCTGTGGAGATATAAACCACCACCCCCCCACCCTCTGCTCTGTGGAGATATAAACCACTACCCCCCCACCCTCTGCTCTGTGGAGATATAAACCACCACCCCCCACTCTCTGCTCTGTGGAGATATAAACCACTACCCCCCACCCTCTGCTCTGTGGAGATATAAACCACTACCCCCCCACCCTCTGCTCTGTGGAGATATAAACCACCACCCCCCACTCTCTGCTCTGTGGAGATATAAACCACTACCCCCCACCCTCTGCTCTGTGGAGATATAAACCACCACCCCCCACTCTCTGTTCTGTGGAGATATAAACCACTACCCCCCCACCCTCTGCTCTGTGGAGATATAAACCACTACCCCCCACCCTCTGCTCTGTGGAGATATAAACCACCACCCCCCTACCCTCTGCTCTGTGGAGATATAAACCACCACCCCCCTACCCTCTGCTCTGTGGAGATATAAACCACTACCCCCCACCCTCTGCTCTGTGGAGATATAAACCACCACCCCCACCCTCTGTTCTGTGGAGATTTAAACCACCACCCCCCCACCCTCTGCTCTGTGGAGATATAAACCACTACCCCCCACCCTCTGTTCTGTGGAGATATAAACCACCACCCCCCCACCCTCTGTTCTGTGGAGATATAAACCCCCACCCCCCCACTCTCTGCTCTGTGGAGATATAAACCCCCACCCCCCCACTCTCTGCTCTGTGGAGATATAAACCACTACCCCCCACTCTCTGCTCTGTGGAGATATAAACCACCACCCCCCCACCCTCTGTTCTGTGGAGATATAAACCACTACCCCCCACCCTCTGCTCTGTGGAGATATAAACCACCACCCCCCACTCTCTGCTCTGTGGAGATATAAACCCCCACCCCCCCACTCTCTGCTCTGTGGAGATATAAACCACTACCCCCCCACCCCCTGTTTTGTGGAGATATAAACCACCACCCCCCACTCTCTGCTCTGTGGAGATATAAACCACTACCCCCCCACCCTCTGTTCTGTGGAGATATAAACCACTACCCCCCCACCCTCTGCTCTGTGGAGATATAAACCACTACCCCCCCCACCCTCTGCTCTGTGGAGATATAAACCACTACCCCCCCACCCTCTGCTCTGTGGAGATATAAACCACTACCCCCCCACCCTCTGCTCTGTGGAGATATAAACCACTACCCCCCCACCCTCTGCTCTGTGGAGATATAAACCACTACCCCCCACCCTCTGCTCTGTGGAGATATAAACCCCCACCCCCCCACTCTCTGCTCTGTGGAGATATAAACCCCCACCCCCCCACTCTCTGCTCTGTGGAGATATAAACCCCCACCCCCCCACCCTCTGCTCTGTGGAGATATAATACACCAGCCCCCCGTCCCCCGTCGTCATCTGTGTGGAGATATAAACCCTCTTAGTCATAAGAAGGAATGGAAAGTCAGTAGCTGGGTGCTCAGGCTCTGGCCTGGATTCATGTGCTGGGAGAGAGAAGCGCTTTCCTATATTCCATTAGACACTTTGAATGTACAGTACTTCTCTTTTCAATTAATCCAAGGCAGCCGTTGATTTTTCATGCTATGTAGTGCAGAGGAGAACTAGCTGGAGAGCTGTCTGTTTTCAATGCAAGAAGCATATTTTCTAAGTTAAGGCGGTTAAAGGGGTATCAGCGGGGTCGAATATGTGAGTCCAGTGTAACTCTGGAACAACAGTCTTTTACAAGGACATTTACATTGGCTTATTCCTCCAGGTACTCAAAGCACTTTAGACTACATTATATTGGGGAAAACTACATTTATTCTCGACAAATATGTAGCACCCACTTGGCTTATAGGTATGTTGAAGTTGTTGATGCTGTGTGTGTACGTGCGTGCGTGACCGAGTGTGTGTTGTGAGTTCTCTTGAGGTCCGTGAATAATAAACCAGTTGAGTTGAATGGGAGGAGAGGAGAGATCCAGGCTGCTGGGGATGTAATTGTTTGTGTTTAATCATAAACTGTCGGCTTCAACCTTTAGGATTCTCAACCATCTGTCTAGAGTGTCTGAATGAAATTTCAATGAATGAATGAATTACATTTTATTTTCGTGTCAAATCGCCAGTTGGCAACCCATCCCTTATGGGATTAATTGAAACAAACATTACATCAATTCACTATGAAAATTTTTCTTCTGGTGTTCTCTGCAGTGCACAATACTATCAATACATAATAGTATATAAGGTTATGCAAACAATAATTATATTCCTAGAGCAGTACAATATATATATACAGTATCAGTCAACTGTTTGGACACAGCTACTCAATCAAGGGTTTGTCTTTATTTGTACTATTTTCTACATTGTAGAATAATAGTGAAGACACATATGGAATCAAGTAGTAACACAAAAGTGTTAAACATATCAAAACATATTTTATATTCGAGATTCTTCAAAGTAGCCACCCTTTGCCTTGATGACAGCTTTGCACACGCTTGGCATTCTCTCAGCCAGCTTCACCTGAAATGCTTTTCCAACAGTCTTGAAGGAGTTCCCACATATGCTGAGCACTTGTAGGCTGCTTTTCCTCACTCTGCTGTCCAACTCAAACAGCTACTCTCGACCCCATGGTGTGGCAGGTATTTAGCTGTCTCTGTCACACTCACTCACTCACTCACTCACTCACTCACTCACTCACTCACTCACTCACTCACTCACTCACTCACTCACTCAGAAAGTGCTGAACAAACAGTCCAACAACTTGATGGATGAAGTGGTTTATTTGGACTGCAAACTGATAGTAAAGTGTGGTCTGTGCAATAATTTTTCATAGTCTGAGTCAAGCTTGATGGCAACTGTTGTTCAGGGGACTTAGTCATCAAGCTTGGTTGTAAAACATTATTGCACATGACATATTTTATGGAGTACAGACCAAATGGTATAAATTCATAACAAATCAACCACCTAAATGGTATTGATGTCATGGTTTTTACTAACTAGTGTAATTTAACACAGAACAACAGTGGCAGAGATGAACTCCCCAGAGAGAGGAAAAGAGGGAAGGAAATTGCAATTAAAACAAGGTCAGTAAAAATAATGACATTGTTTTTAAAAAGGAGAGATATATATATATATATATATTTTAGGTAGCCTAAATAAATGTTACTTTAGGTACCCAATTTTCAGTTGGTGTCACGTCTCAATTAATGGACTTCACGTCTACTTAACACACTTCCCAAACATCCTTTGAAATCAGATTATGAACAGACGCTGAAAAGAGCGGAGTATGAAAAATTGCATCCAACTTCTTAATTCATCGCCTTAGAACATCAAGCATGGCATTTTCCTCGACGCCCAGGTAGGCTACACAAAAGAAACAGTCAATTTCAGCAGGAGGCTAATCTTTGAAGTTTTTTGTTGTAGGCTCCTTTTCATTTCCTTTCAAACAGCCGTCTGCATATCACAAATGCTTTTATCCCCCTATTGTCTAAATTGCAGTGAAGCCAACAGCAGACATAACCAACAGCATTCTAAGATGTGATGGGAGTAGCTCTTCTAATCCAAAATGTCTTCCTCACACAAAACCCAAAGTTATCAAACAGTTACTCCACTGAGAGAATCACCAGCAGAGTTCTTGAACACTCTAGAATACTCTTGCACACACAGCCATAGAATAAGTGGAAGTGATATTCCCATTCAAAGCAAATCCTGCATCTGGGTGCACCCTATAAGGATTTGTCATTAGAATATGTCTATGGGATTTAGACTCTCTTGTCTCTTTAGAAGGTAACACAACCATGCTCTGTCATAATGTTTGCATTAACAGTCACACTATCACTTTTTGGATCAGCAAGAGCTGAGAATCCTTAGATGCACAATTTAATTATTTTATTTTTAATTCACCTTTATTTAACCAGGTAGGCCAGTTGAGAACAAGTTCTCATTTACAACTGCGTCCTGGCCAAGATAGAGCAAAGCAGTTCCACACATGGATTAAAACACATGGAGTAAAACACATGGAGTAAACACATGGAGTAAAACAAATGGAGTAAACACATGGACTAAAACAAACATACAGTTAATAACACAATAGAAAAATCTGAATACAGTGTTTTCAAATGTAGATGAGTAGGGAGGTAAGGCAATAAATAGGCCATAGAGGCAAAATAATTACAATTTAGCCTTAACACGTTCGCCCTGTATTCATTTTGTGACCTGAAAACAGACTTATCCTCATTTACCTCTTTTCGTGGCGACTCCTTTTCATGGCACCAATACACATGAACATTATCTATGAAATGTAGGCAATATATCCCTGTATTGATATAATCATTAAGCCACTTATCTCTGATAGTGAAACAATTACGATCTCACTGAAGATAAGTGAATCTTTGCTGGCAGAGCAAGTTCAGAATTTCAATCTGTGATGTTGTGGGTGTTGATCTGGAGGTGATGATGTGGGTGATGATCTGTGGGTGATGATCTGGAGGTGATGATGTGGGTGATGATCTGTGGGTGTTGATCCTGGCGGTGATGATGTGGGTGTTGATCTGTGGGTGATGATGTGGGTGATGATCTGTGGGTGATGATTTGGAGGTGATGATGTGGGTGATGATCTGGAGGTGATGATGTGGGTGATGATCTGGAGGTGATGATGTGGGTGATGATCTGGAGGTGATGATGTGGGTCTTGATCTGGAGGTGACGATGTGGGTCTTGATCTGGAGGTGACGATGTGGGTCTTGATCTGGAGGTGACGATGTGGGTCTTGATCTGGAGGTGACGATGTGGGTCTTGATCTGGAGGTGATGATGTGGGTCTTGATCTGGAGGTGATGATGTGGGTGTTGATCTGGAGGTGATGATGTGGGTGTTGATCTGGAGGTGATGATGTGGGTGTTGATCTGGAGGTGATGATGTGGGTGTTGATCTGGAGGTGATGATGTGGGTGTTGATCTGGAGGTGATGATGTGGGTGTTGATCTGGAGGTGATGATGTGGGTGTTGATCTGGAGGTGATGATGTGGGTGTTGATCTGGAGGTGATGATGTGGGTGATGATCTGGAGGTGATGATGTGGGTGATGATCTGGAGGTGATGATGTGGGTGATGATCTGGAGGTGATGATGTGGGTGATGATCTGGAGGTGATGATGTGGGTGATGATCTGGAGGTGATGATGTGGGTCTTGATCTGGAGGTGACGATGTGGGTCTTGATCTGGAGGTGACGATGTGGGTCTTGATCTGGAGGTGACGATGTGGGTCTTGATCTGGAGGTGACGATGTGGGTGTTGATCTGGAGGTGACGATGTGGGTGTTGATCTGGAGGTGACGATGTGGGTGTTGATCTGGAGGTGATGATGTGGGTGTTGATCTGGAGGTGATGATGTGGGTGTTGATCTGGAGGTGATGATGTGGGTGTTGATCTGGAGGTGATGATGTGGGTGTTGATCTGGAGGTGATGATGTGGGTGTTGATCTGGAGGTGATGATGTGGGTGTTGATCTGGAGGTGATGATGTGGGTGTTGATCTGGAGGTGATGATGTGGGTGTTGATCTGGAGGTGATGATGTGGGTGTTGATCTGGAGGTGATGATGTGGGTGTTGATCTGGAGGTGATGATGTGGGTGTTGATCTGGAGGTGATGATGTGGGTGTTGATCTGGAGGTGATGATGTGGGTGTTGATCTGGAGGTGATGATGTGGGTGTTGATCTGGAGGTGATGATGTGGGTGTTGATCTGGAGGTGATGATGTGGGTGTTGATCTGGAGGTGATGATGTGGGTGTTGATCTGGAGGTGATGATGTGGGTGTTGATCTGGAGGTGATGATCTGGAGGTGATGATGTGGGTGATAATCTGGAGGTGATGATGTGGGTGATAATCTGGCGGTGATGATGTGGGTGATAATCTGGCGGTGATGTTGTGGGTGTTGATCTGGCGGTGATGTTGTGGGTATTGATCCTGGCGCTGATGTTGTGGGTATTGATCCTGGCGCTGATGTTGTGGGTATTGATCCTGGCGCTGATGTTGCGGGTATTGATCCTGGCGCTGATGTTGCGGGTGTTGATCCTGGCGGTGATGATGTGGGTATTGATCATGGCGCTGATGTTGTGGGTTTTCTGCTGCATGGGGCCTGAGTTTAGCAGTGAGAGGGAATAGGTTAGGTAATGGTGTATGCCTTCTGTCCACTCTGACTCAGACCCAGAGGGATTGACCGCAGACAGACAGGTGGGCCTAAGTGGAGGACTCTCTCTACATTCACCCCTGCACCTCCAGCCTCAAGGTCTAAGGTTGTCTCTGAGTCTCTCTGAGTCTCTCTGTCTGCGTGCATGCAGACAGTGATTTGTCAGGTTTTAAATTAAGTACCTCTATGCAGTGTATAGCATAACTGGACAAATAGTGTGAAGGTCATATTGAAGACATTGACATCTGTGGAGAGAATGTTGAGAGTTATTTATTGGTAGTATTTGCAGAGAACAGATTTAGGTATTGAGATGGACAGGGGAAGGATTGCAGCAAATGTCCTTTAATTGCAGAAACTTAAAAAGTGAAAAGTGAGCTGAATTCTAAAGTATTTTTTCAAATTCATTATCACACAAGTGGCAGTTGGTTATCTACAGCAGCAGCAGGGTGCTGTTGATATATTGGACAGGGATGCTGAGTAGAAATATATTATAATATCATATAATGTTTACATGAGTTTACAACTGTTAGTTTCATTGTGAATAAAACACCAAACACGTACGCTATAGGAGCACGATACTGCCATGTATGACATAGTAGTTGACAATGACATTCATCACAATGATATTCATCACAACGATGGTCAGAGTAGTTGACTAAAACACATACAAGATCTGAGACCAGGATATGAAACTGTCTGGTCATCTTCTGGCCTTATCCCTTTAGTTAAGGCTGTACAGAGTTCGGGTGGTGGCAATTCCACGTTAACGGAATTACTACTTGACTCCGTTTTTTCACTTTAAAATGTATGCCAACAAAAAACAGGTTTTAGATGGCATACATTTTGTTTTAACAAACAATTTCCACAGAAAAATTTACAAAAACTAATTTAGTGGAAGAACTGTGCAGATGCAAACTTTGGTATTTTTTGAATTTTTAAAAATGTATTTCACCTTTATTTAACCAGGTAGGCTAGTTGAGAACAATTTCTCATTTACAACTGCGACCTGGCCAATAATAAAGCAAAGCAGTTTGACACATACAACAACACAGACAACACATACAACACACAACATACAGTCAATAATACAGTTGAAGAAAATCTATATACAGTGTGTGCAAATGACGTAAGATAAGGGAGGTAAGGCAATAAATAGGCCATGGTGGCGAAGTAATTACAATATACCAATTAGACACTGGAGTGATTGATGTGCAGAAGATGAATGCGCCAGTAGAGATACTGGGGTGCAAAATAAATAAATACAGTATGGGGATGAGGTAGTTGTATGGGCTATTTCCAGATGGGCTATGTACAGGTGCAGTGATCTGTGAGCTGCTCTGACAGCTGGTGCTTAAAGCTAGTGAGGGAGATATGAGTCTCCAGCTTCAGTGATTTTTGCAGCTCGTTCCAGTCATTGGCAGCAGAGAACTGGAAGGAAAGGCGGCCAAAGGAAGAATTGGCCTTGGGGTGACTAGTGAGATATACCTGCTGGAGCGAGTGCTACGGGTGGGCGCTGCTATGGTGACCAGTGAGCTGAGATAAGGCAGGGCTTTACCTAGTAGAGACTTGTAGATGACCTGGAGCCAGTAAAGCCGGTAAAGGAATTAAGGTAAAATCTCCCTCAGGTTTTTATGCAACCACATTTTCCAAGAATGGTGTGTCAGCTATGACATGACACCTTGAGTTTGAAAAAAATCTATTTTGGTTATTGAACTACAGTACAGTGGATGTACACCTGTAAAGGAATTACGGTAGCGGAATTACGTCATGGGTACCTTTTTTTTTTATACCTTTTTTTTAATTTCACCTTTATTTAACCAGGTAGGCCAGTTGAGAACAAGTTCTCATTTACAAATGCGGCCTGGCCAAAATAAAGCAAAGCAGTGCGACAAAAACAACAACACCGAGTTACACATAAACGTACAGTCAATAACACAGTGGAAAAATCTATGTACAAATGTAGAAGAGTAGGGAGGTAAGGCAATAAATAGGCCAAAGTGGTGAAATAATTACAATTTAGGATTAACACTGGAGTGGTAGATGTGCAAGTAGAGATGCTGGGGTGAAAAAGAGCAAGAGGATAAGTAACAATATGGGGATGAGGTAGTTTGGCTGTGTACAGGTACAGTGATCGTAAGCTGCTCTGACAGCTGATGCTTAAAGTTAGAGAGGGAGATATAAGACTCCAGCTTCAGTGATTTCTTTTTACAATTCGTTCCAGTCATTGGCAGCAGAGAACTGGAAGGAAAGGCGACCAAAGTAAGTGTTGGCTTTGGGGATGACCAGTGAAATATACCTGCAACAATTTTCAGCGGATAATTTTAGAAAGAGAGGGTCCAGATTGTCTAGCCCTGCTGATATGTAGGGATCCAGATTTTGCAGCTCTTTTAGAACATCAGCTGTCTGGATTTGGGTGAATGAGAAGCGGGGGGCGGGCATGTCCCAGTTTAGATCACCTAACAGTACGAACTGTGAAGATAGATGGGGGGCAATCAATTCACATATGGTGTCCAGGGCACAGCTGGGAGCTGAAGGGTGTCTATAACAAGCGGCAGCGGTGAGAGACTTGTTTCTGGAAAGGTGGATTTTTAAAAGTAGATTCTCGAATTGTTTGGGTACAGACCTGGACAGTATGACAGAACTCTGCAGGCTATCTCTGCAGTAGATTGCAACTCTGCCCCCTTTGGCAGTTCTATCTTGTCGGAAAATGTTATACAACAGCCTTCTGTGATCTCTTTTTGTCTCCCTCCACATTTGCAATCATACTCTGCTTCCACTGGGGATTCCACTGCTTTCAAAACTCGGTCAACTTCTTCCGTGACAACAACACCATCACTGTCATCAGAAGACTCTACAATGTCTGGTTCAATGAAAAATGTTTTGTCGATCTTTGTCGTTAGCGCCTGTTAAATTCAGGGCAGCGATGTTGAGAGCCGTATCAACACTTTTGCAGTTCTCCATGATATTTTTCAAAAAAGCTGCAGTAGCAAGGATTATCTACACATACTGAGCAGCTCATGTTATAGACAGAAGCCTGCTACATGGCAGACCAATCTGAACTCATCTCTCGGCATGTCCAGCCCATCCATTATCTCAGCCAGTCATGGCTAGCGTGGAGGTTCCTGTCTTTTTTTCGTGGCTAAACCAACTAGGCTCGGAATTTAACAATGTTATTCGTATTTACAGATGGCATACACGTTTTAACATGTTCCATAAGGCATTTCTGTCAAAAATCACATAAGAAATGTATAATTTTTGTGTTCAAATGCCTCTACTGTGAAGTAGTGACGTGCGACCTACACCAAGCTTCCTGAAATGGGCAGTGGTGGAAAAAATACCCAATTGTCATACTTAAGTCATTTTCTATGAAGGCATCTTTACTTTTACTCAAGTAAAATTCAAGAAAGTCTAAAAGTATTTGGTTTAAAATACACTTAAGTATCAAAAGTATAAATCATTTCAAATTCCTTATATTAAGCAAACCAGACGGCACCATATTTGTTTTTATTTTTTATTTACG
Organism: Salvelinus alpinus; assembly: GCF_045679555.1. Taxonomy (NCBI): domain Eukaryota; kingdom Metazoa; phylum Chordata; class Actinopteri; order Salmoniformes; family Salmonidae; genus Salvelinus; species Salvelinus alpinus. The sequence goes on along the minus strand of NC_092104.1, from coordinate 15,351,622 downwards.
GATAGCCAGGGGCACACCAACATTCAGACATAATTTACAAACAAAGTGTGTGTGTTTAGTGAGTCTGCCAGATCAGAGGCAGTAGGGAAGACCAGGGAGGTTCTGTTGATAACTGTGTGAATTGGACCATTTTCCTGTCCTGCTAAGCATTCAAAATGTAATGAGTACTTTGGATGTCAAGGAAAATGTATGGAGTAAAAAGTACATCATTTTTTGTAAGGAATGTAGTGAAGTAAAAGTAGTTGAAAATATCAACGATCTACACAAAATACTCTCAGTGGAAAAATAAAAAAATAATAGAAAATGAAACACTAATATATTTTGATTAGATAGGTATTCAACCCCCTGAGTCGATAGATATTAGAATTACCTTTGGCAGCAATTACAGCTGTAAGTCTTTCTGGGTAAGTCTCTTAAGAACTTTGCACACCTGGATTGTACAATATTTGCACGTTATTATTTTTTTAATTCTTCAAGATCTGTCAAGCCGATTAAGTCAAAACTGTAATTAGGCTGCTCAGGAACAATCAATGTCATTTTGGTCAGCAGCTCCAGTGTAGATTTGGCTGTTGGAAAAGACACTGAAGCAGATGTTAAAAAAAAAAAAAAAGTTTTATCTACCAATAGGTGCCCTTCTTTGCGAGTCAATGGAAAAAATCCCTGGTCTTTGTTGTTGAGTCTGTGTTTGAAATTCACTGATTGACTGAGAGACCTTACAGATAACTGTATGTGTGGTGCACAGAGATGAGGTAGTCATTCAAAAATCATATTAAACACTAATTGCACACAGAGTGAGTCCGTGCAACCTATTATGTGACTAGCACATTTTTACCCCTGAACTTATTTAGGCTTGCCATTTCAAAGGGGTTGAATATTTATTGACTCAAGACATTTCAGCTTTTCATAAATGTAATTAATAAACAATAAAAACATATTGACAAAGTGAAAACATGTTTTAGAAATGTTAGCTAATTAATTGAAAATGAAATACAGAAATCTCATTTACAGAAGTTATCACACCCCTGAGTCAGTACTTTGTAGATGTACCTTTGGCAGCGATTTCAGATCTGAGTCTTTCTGGGTAAGTCTTTAAGAGGTTTCCACACTTGGAATGTGGAACATTTTCCCGTTATTCTTTTCAAAACTCTTAAGCTCTATCAAATTGGTTGTTGATCATTGCTAGACAACAATTTTCAGATCTTGCCATAGATTTTCAGGTAGATTTAAGTCAAAACTGTAACTCGGCCACTCAGGAACATTGAAAAACTGCTTGACTGAGGGACCTTAGAAATAATTCTATGTGTGGGGTACAGAGATGAGGTAATCATTCAAAAATCTTGTTAAATACTATTATTGCACACAGAGTGAGTCCATGGAACTTATGTGGCATGTTAAGCAAATGTTTACTCCTGAACTTATCTAGGCTTCTCATAACAAAGGGCTTGAATATTTATTGACTCAAAACATTTTAGCTTTTAATTTTTTATTAATTTGTAAAACTTTTAAAAACAATTCCACTTTCATATTATGGGATATTTTGTGTAGTTGGACAGTTACAATCTAATTTCAATCAATTTATAATTCAGTCTGTAACACAACAAAACGTTGAAAAAATTCTAGGGGTTTGAATACTTTCTGAAGGCATTGTACATCTATGATAGGTTCAAATTTGGTCCAGTCCGGTCCGTCTGTGGACATTACCGTCAAGGCTAGGGTGGACTGTTGGTCGGTGCTCAGTGGGTGAGGATGCTATTTACAGTAAATGGAAAGAGAGGTGGCTCATGCGTAGGAGTCAGTAAGTGCTGGGAGAGGTGACATTATCTGGATAGTGAGAAAGAGAGAGGGGAGGGGTTGACCAGACGGACTGTTTTAACACTCTTGGTTTGACCACCAGACGTCAGAAAGAGAAATAAAACAGTTATGAGCTAATCAGGGAGGACAGTATCAGGTGACCCAACTGTGGTTTGTGACTTATGATTTTCCATTGTAGTCAATTCAGTTGCAGTAATTCCATTACAGTTTTTGGATAATTCTGTTAACAATTCGGTAACAGTATTGTGAGTTTTAATCACAAAATTGATATCAGTAAAATCACTATAACTAATTGGTAGGTCTACCAACCATTACTTGTTAGCTCTGTGGACTTTCATTATCCTCCCTCATGAGAGAGAAAGAAAATAGAAAATATCTTACAGAAGGTATACAATTTTTCAAAATAAATGTACGTTTTGATATTCGTTAGCAGAGGTCTTTGCGTCAACATGATTGTGTTTTTATGTATTTCTAATACCTTTTTAAGACTTTCTGGTAGATGCTTTCTAAGACTCATTTTTCCATCTGTTTTACAGAAATCAAAGCTTTTACTTATGCCTAATTTTTTTTAAATGGAGAATGGTTGAAAAATGTATATATTGCTTAATTTACCCAAAATATAGACTCTTACATGCTGACCGCTCGCTCGCATGTTGATTTTTTTCCACCCACACCAGATGCGATCAGGAGCCTCAGGTTGAAATATCAAAACAAACTCTGAACTAACTATATTAATTTGGGGAGGTTGAAAAGCATTAATAATTTATGACAATTATCTAGCTTGCTGTTGCTAGCTAATTTGTCCTGGGATATAAACATTGGGATGTTATTTTACCCTAAAATGCACAAGGTCCTCTACTCTGACAATTAATCCACAGATAAAAGGGTAAACTGAGTTAGTTTCTAGTAATCTCTCCTCCTTCAGGCTTCTCCTTCTTTGGACTTCATATGGTGGTCAGCAACCAACTTTAAGGTGCACTACCACCACCAACTGGACTCGAGTGTGGATCTCAGTTCATCTTTTAATCCCCCACGTGCGTATATGCTCCTAAAAACGAATGAGGAGATGGGAGAGGCGGGACTTGTAGCGCGTCAAGCGTCACAAATATAACCAAGTGTCTTTTTAGCGCCTGGCTACGCAGACGCACGAGCGGTGCGGGTGCAATGATTGAATATAATGTATGTGTACATTTATTTTGCAATGCGGGGGGTGTGGTCAGCATGTTAGCTTTCATTTGACACCACATTTGATATGTTCCTATGAACTTCATGCTGGTGCTCATGGGACCTTTCAGATGGAAATGCCCTCGGGTACAAAGCTGTAGTGTTTACTTACAGACAATTCCTCCCAAATCCTTAGTTTAACTCTGGGATTTTGACACCGGCAAGAGTCTACACTATACATAGAGGTTAAGTTCCTACACTGGATGGTTGGTAGAGGTTGTGATGTGCAGAGAATAAAATGAGTCATTTTCCCAGCATGGCTGAGCTGTTTCTGACAATGTTGTTGAAGATGTAGCCTACCACCGTGTTCCTCACTTATCCTGTCACACTTCAATGAAAAAATAATTGAATGACATTGGTCTCACTCATCCTCAACTAGGGTTGCACATTTCCAGAGATTATCCCAAAATTCCCAGGATTTCCAGAAATCCCGGTTGGAATATTCTGTGAATCAGTAGGGAGGGAATATGCAGAAAATCCAGTCATCCTCCAACCAGAATTCCTGGGAGTTTTGGGAAAGTTACCAGATCAATTCTGTTCTCAGCTCAACATCAGATACAGGCTACTGTGCTATAGTCAACTGAGCTTGACTTCACCCTCAGTCTTCCAAACGTGAAGTAGAACTAGCTAATGGTTTTCCTGGTAAAAAAAGACAACTCATTGATATGCTTTACATCATAGGACAACGATATAGAATAGCATTTTGGCAGTCTGCCCTGGTCGCTGGCCAACGAGACTCTGCTCGGCTCCATTTTGGAATGTTCTGTAGCACCCATCTCTCGATCTGTTATCCCCTTATCACAGATGCAATCATGTCTAATGCATTTTAGGATGTGATGAACCGCACATCGCATTATCATTATTATAATTATTTTTGCATTATCACAACCTTTGCCTCCCCTCCCCTCTTCTTTGAGTGTGTGTGTGAGCATGCGTCTGTGTGCCTTTTTTCATGTCAGCCGAGGGTGTATTTTGATATTTTGATACGGCATCCATCCTCCAAGGTGTCATCTCCCTCCCACTGTCTGTCCATCTGGTCCTAGACACCGCTCTCTGTGGGCGTCATGATGAGGAGACTGTGGCGTGGGGATTGAAAGGACTCTCATTACCTGCCAAAAGCTCCACAGGTTGACAAGGGAGAGAGGAGATGTTGGACGCTAACAAAGAGGAGCTCTTAGATGTAGTTTCTCTATTGAGCTTTGAGTGCGGACTTGAAGCCTATTCAGCTAATTGTTAGATTTAATTGATTTTCCTACTGTAAGTGGAGAAGAGACCCACCGACTTGCTTCGGGAATGTTGTGGATTATTTTTCATGGCCAGTCTTCTGTGCATGGATGAATAGAGTGTGTCTGTGTGAGACTCACAGCTTTACTGTAACACCATTGTGGGTAGTGTGAATGACAGAGTAAAGCTGTTCAACTTCATAAAACCCAGGACATATTCATCACTTTCCAATATCCCCCCTTTTATATAGAGTAGGCTTTCATTTCACTGCTACCAATCTTGTATATTATTTACATTGACTGCGATGCAAAGTATCCATTGAGAGCACACTGGTAGCTAAGCTAACATTCATATTGAGAACCTGTACCCTGCTCCTTGTGGGGGGAGTGGGACAGCAAAGTTAGCCAAGAGCTGAAGAGAAAGCTCACCTTGGGGTGACTTCACACCTCTCTCTTTCCCATGGTATATTTTCTCCATAGTAATCGAAGGTAACTCTACGTTTGGCAAGAATCATGGTAAATTGCAGTAATAAAGGGTGGTTACATTTACATAAACTCTCCGAGAGACAACAGGCTTCTAGTCACCGTGTGCATGCGTGCGTCTGAACTATTACTCACCAGCGTCCGTGGCACAGCTCATCTGCTTCCCTACACACATGTTAATGGCTGGCTGTAGTGTAGGGTCCTAATGGAGCTGATAGTCATGTCAGACAGACAGGCGGGACCATATAATTAGGAATTAGAATACTAATAATAACTACTAGTAATCTAGTAGAATCTCTATGGGTGGGAATCCCCACTGGGTCATTCAGATCCTCTGGAACATACTGAACATGACTTCTAGAATGTTATGCATGTATTCTATTCAAAGAGGTATCATACAATACTTGATGAATTTATGACATTTTTTCCAATTATTGATAAACATGCACGTGTTAAGAAACTGACTGTTAGAACTGTTAAGGCTCCATGGATTGATAAGGAATTTAAAAACTGTATGGTTGAAAGAGATGGGGCAAAAGGAGTGGCTAATAAGTCTGGCTGTACATCTGACTGGCTGACTTACTGCAAATTGAGAAATTATGTGACTAAACTCAACAAAAAGAAGACACTTTATTATGAAGCCAAGATCAATGATATAAAGAATGATGGAAAAAACTTTGGAGTACTTTAAATGACATTTTGGGCAGAAAGACAAATTCAACTCCATCTTTCATCGAATCAGATGGCTTATTCATCACACAACCATTTGATGTTGCCAATTATTTTAATGATTATTTCATTGGCAAAGTAGGAAATCTAAGGCATTAAATGCCCACGACAAACAGTGAGCAATTATATTCATGCATTAAAAAATACAAAATAATGAAAGAAAAGCAGTGCAAGTTTTGAATTTTGTAAAGTTAGTGTGGAAGAGGTGGAACATTTATTGTTAATGATCAATAATTACAAACCTCCTGGCAATGACAACTTAGATGGAAAACTACTGAGGATAGTAGCTGACTCTATAGCCACTCCTATCTGTCATATATTTAATCTGAGCCTAAAGGAAAGTCTTTGTCCTCAGGCCTGGAGGGAAGCCAAAGTAATTCCGCTACCCAAGAGTGGTAAAGCGGCCTTTACTGGTTCTAACAGCAGACATATAAGCTTGCTGCCAGCTCTTAGCAAACTGTTAGCATTGTGTTTGGTCAAACACATTTTTTTCTATTTCTCTGTAAACAAAATAACAACAGACAGCATGATTATAGAGAAGGGCACTCAACATGTACTGCACTGACACAAATGACTTATGATTGGTTGAAAGAAATTGATAAGAAGATTTTGGGGGCTGTACTGTTAGATTTCAGTGCAGCCTTTGATATTATTGCTCATAACCTGTTGTTGAAAAAACGTATTTATTATGGCTTTTCAACCTCTGCCATGTCGAGGATTCAGAGCTATCTATCTAATAGAACTCAAAGGGTTTTCTTTAATGGAAGCTTCTCAAACATGTAAAGTGTGGTGTAACACAGGGCCTCTACTCTTTTCTATTTTTACCAATGACCTGCCACTGGCATTTAACAAAGCATGTTTGTCCATATGTATGCTGATGATTCAACCATATACGCATCAGCAACCAAAGCTAATGAAGTTTCTGAAACCCTTAACAAGGAGTTGCAGTCTGTTTTGGAATGGGTGGCCAGTAATAAACTGGTCCTGAACATCTCTAAAACTAAGAGCATTGTATTTGGTACAAATCATTCCTTAAGTGCTAGACCTCAGCTGAATCTGGTAATGAATGGTGTGGATGTTGAACAAGTCGAGGAGACTAAATTACTTGGCGTTACCTTAGATTGTGAACTGTCATGGTGAAAACATAGATTCAATGGTTGCAAAGATGGGGAGCAGTCTAGCCGAAATAAAAAGATTCTCTGCTTTTTTGACACCACACTCCAAAAAGCAAGTTCTGCAGGCTTTAGTTTTGTCTAATCTTGATTATCCCACCAGACATTTCGCTACACTCGCATTAACATCTGCTAACCATGTGAATGTAACAAATAAAATTTGATTTGTCCAGTCGTGTGCTGCAAGGAAAGACCTAGGTAAGCTGCAGCTGGCCCAGAACAGAGCGGCACGTTTTGCTCTTAATTGCAATCAGAGGGCTGATATAAATACTATGCATGCCAGTCTCTCTTGGCTAAGAGGGGAGGGGAGACTGACTGCATCACTTATTATTTTTTATAAGAAACATTAATGTGTTGAAAATACCAAATTGTTTGCATAGTCAACTTACATACAGCTCTGCCACACACACTTATCCCACCAGACATGCCACCAGGGGTCTTTTCATAGTCCCCAAATCCAGAACAAATTCTAGAAAACTTCCTTCCATCTCATATTGCTCAAATAAACAGCACACCTGGTTTCAAAAAACAGATAAAGCAACACCTCACGGCACAACACCTCTCCCCTATTTGACCTAGATAGTTTGTGTGTATGAATTGAGATGTAGGCTACGTGTGCCTTTAAAAAAATGTATGTAGTTCTGTCCTTGAGCTGTTCTTGTCTATTGATGTTCTGTATTATGTCATTCTGTATTATGTTTCATGTTTTGTGTGGACCCCAGGAAGAGTACCTGCTGCTTTTGCAACAGCTAATGGGGATCTTAATAAAATACCAAGAGCTGTTTTAATTATGGAATATACACTGAGTGGACAAACCATTAGGAACACTTTTCCATGACAGACTGACCAGATTAATCCAGGTGAAAGCTATGATCCCTTATTGATGTCAGTTGGTAAATCCACTTTAATCAGTGTAGATGAAGGGGAGGTGACAGGTTAAAGAAGGATTTTTACGCCGTGAGACAATTGAGATATGGATTGTGTATTTGTGCTGTTTAGAGGGTGAATGGGCAAGACTCAAGATTTACAGTGCCTTGCAAAAGTATTCATCCCCCTTGGAGATTTTCCTATTTTGTTGCATTACAATCTGTAATTTTAAATAGATTTTTATTTGGATTTCATGTAATGGACATACACAAAATAGTCCAAATTGGTGAAATGAAGAAAATAACTTGTTTCAAAAAATTCTAAATGGGAAATTGGTGCGTGCATATGTATTCACCCCCTTTGCTATGAAGCCCCTAAATAAGATATGGTGCAACCAATTACCTTCAGAAGTCACATACTTAGATTGCTCACAGGTGGACTTTATTTAACTAAGTGTCACATGATCTCAGTATATATACACCTGTTCTGAAAGGCCCCAGAGTCTGCAACACCAGTAAGCAAGGGGCACCACCAAGCAAGCGGCACCATGAAGACCAAGGAGCTCTCCAAACATGTCAGGGACAAGGTTGTGGAGAAGTACAGATCAGGGTTGGGTTATAACAAAATATCCAAAACATTGAACATCCCACGGACCACCATTAAATCCATTATTAAAAAATGGAAAGAATATGGCACCACAACAAACCTGCCAAGAGAGGGCCACCCACAAAATCACGGACCTGGCAAGGAGGGCATTAATCAGAGAGGTAACAAAGAGACCAAAGATAACCCTGAAGGAGCTGCAAAGCACCAAAGCGGATATTTGAGTATCTGTCCATAGGACCACTATAAGCCGTACACTCCACAGAGCTGGGCTTTACAGAAGTGTGGCCAGAGAAAAGCCATTGCTTAAAGAAACAAAATAAGCAAACACATTTGGTGTTTGCCAAAAGGCACGTGGGAGACTCCCCAAACATATGGAAGAAGGTACTCTGGTCTGATGAGACAAAAATGTAGCTTTTTGTCCACCAAGGAAACCGCTGTCTGGCACAAACCCAACACCTCTCATCACCCCGAGAACACCACCCCCACAGTGAAGCATGGTGGTGGCAGCATTATGCTGTGGAGATGTTTTTCATCTGCAGGGACTGGCATACTGGTCAGAATTGAAGGAATGATGGATGGTGCTAAATACAGGGGAATTCTTGAGGGGAAACCTGTTTCAGTCTTCCAGAGATTTGAGACTGGGACGGAGGTTCACCTTGCAGCAGGACAATGACCCTAAGCATACTGCTAAAGCAACACTCGAGTGGTTTAAGGGGAAACATTTAAATGTCTTGGAATGGCCTAGTCAAAGCCCAGACCTCAATCCAATTGAGAATCTGTGGTATGACTTAACGATTGCTGTACACCAGCGGAACCCATCCAACTTGAAGGAGCTGGAACAGTTTTGCCTCAAAGAATGGGCAAAAATCCCAGTGGCAAGATGTGCCAAGCTTATAGAGACATACCCCAAGAGACTTGCAGCTGTAACTTCTGCAACAGGTGACTCTACAAAGTATTGACTCTGACGGGGGAATAGTTATGCACGCTCAAGTATTCCTATTATTTTTGTCTTATTTCTTGTTTGTTTAACAATAAAACATATTTTGCAGCTTCAAAGTTGTAGGCATGTTGTGTAAATCAAATGATACAAACCCCCCCAAAAATCTATTTTTATTCCCGTGTTGTAAGGCAACAAAATAGAAAAAATTCCAAGGGGGGTGAATACTTTCACAAGCCACTGTAAGTGCCTTGAACATGGTATGGTAGTAGGTGCCAGGCGCACTGTTTTGAGTGTGTCAGGAACTGCAACGATGCTGGGTTTTCCACACTCAACAGCTTCCCGTGTGTATCAAGAATGGTCCATCACACAAAGGACATCCAGCCAACTTGGCACAACTGTGGGAAGTGTTGGAGTCAACATGGGCCAGCATCCCTGTGGAATGCTTCCAACACCTTGTAGAGTCCATGCCCCGACGAATTGAGACTGTTCTGGGGTCAAAAAGGGGTGCAACACAATATTAGGAAGGTGTTCTTATTTTTTTGTACACTCAGTGTAGTCTAATAATTGTAGTCTAATATGGAATGATAAAGTCTGGTTTCACTAGATTAGGGGTTGGGTTGAGACATTTGCTACTTACCCCTACCAATCCCGAGACCCCATAAAAAAAAAATAGGCTTTTCATTTATCCGACTTTCATTTTCCTCTTTAGTTGTTGGTAATCAGGCCTGCTACTGTTGTGTCGTCTGCAAACTTGATTATTGAGCTGGAGGCGTACATGGTCAAGCAGTCATGGGGTGAACAGGGAGTACAAGAGGGGGCTGAGCTTGCACCCTTGCGGGGCCCCTGTGTTGAAGATCAGCGAAGTGAAGGTGTTGTTTCCTAGCTTCACCACTTGGGGGCGGCCCGTCAGGAAGTCCAGGATCCAGTTGCTCAGGCCGTGGTTCAGACCTAGGGCCCCGAGCTTAATGATGAGCTTGGAGGGTACAATGGTGTTGAAGACTGAGCTATAGTCAATGAACAGCATTCTTACATATGTAATCCTCTTGTCCAGATGGGACAGGGGAGTGCGATGGCGATTGCATCGTCTGTGCATCTATTGGGGCGGTAAGCAAATTGAAGTGGGTCTAGGGTGTAAGGTGGAGGTGATATGACGCTTAACTAGCCTCTCAAAGCACTTCATGATGACAGAAGTGAGTGCTACGGTGCGATAGTCATTTAGTTCAGTTACTTTTGCTTTCTTGGGTACAGGAACAATGGTGGACATCTTGAAGCAAGTGGGGACAGCAGACTGGGAGAGGGAGAAATTGAATATGTCCGTAAACACTCCAGCTAGCTGGTCTGCGCATGCTCTGAGGACGCGGCTAGGGTTGCTCTGGGCCGCTTAAATGTCTTACTCATGTCAGCCACGGAGAACGAGAGCCCACAGTCCTTTGGAGTGGGCCGGGTCGATGGCACTGTCTTATCCTCGAAACGGGCGAAGAAGGTGTTTAGCTTGTCTGGGTGCAAGACGTCGGTGTCTGCGATGTGGCTCGTTTTCTCTCTGTAATCCCTGATTGTCTGTACACCCTGCCACATACGTCTTGTCTGAGCTGTTGAATAGCGACTCCACTTTGTCTCTGTACTGACATTTTGCTTGTTTAATTGCCTTACAGAGGGAATAACTACACTGTTTGTATTCAACCATATTCCTAGTAAAATGTATTCCTAGTGTGTGTAAAAGTCGATAATGTCCATATTAATGTTTTAAAATGTATGTAAATTGTTAAGTATTTCTGTCTGTACTGTCTTTTTCTTTGTGTTGGACTGCAGGAAGACTAGGTGTCAGCATTGGCGTCAGCTAATGGGGATCCCCAAAAATATGTCCAGCCCTTATATTTATCCTCACTAGTGTTTTACTCTTTTCTTTTCAGGACAACCAGGGCTACAAGTAGAACACAAAACTATTTGACATAAACAGTTGCATTAGTGAGTTTTATTGACAAATGTCAATAAAAAAAAAAGGTTTGCCAAAGCAAAAACCTGTTATAAATGAATGTATATGTGTGCTGTGTACAGAAATGTTTTGCTCAGCGGGAAATGAATATCCAACGAGTTAGTGACACAAACTGAGTTTGTGACAGCAACTATGTGAGGTTATTATAGACACTATGTCCTTGTGTTTCCTATGATCTTCTGTGTAGAATTACCCCTTACCTTCTAACAACTCTTGTGTAGCTTGTGAGTGTTGTAGAGTCTCAGCTTTTCATAGATAGATAGATTTTAATAGTTTGTAGCTCAAACTATTCTGACTCCACAGAAGTTTTTGTAAAAAGACCGTGTCCCAGACCCCTTTGGGATCCACCCTTGTCTCACGAACACCGCTCTAGCTCAGTCCCTCGTTAATCTCACAGACTAATAGTTGAAGCCAAAGGATGCAGAAGAAATCCAATCCAAGACTAATCCAGTGGTACAACCAAGAAGCCTGTAGCTCAAACACACAATGTTTAAAAGAGGTTAGAAGTCCAGATTTGAATTAAAAACTGATTTGTTCAAATTAGACCAGAGGTAATTGAGTTCATTACTGTCACAGAGTCAAGCCTTATGGGCTGGTGTTGTGTTGGTTTCTGCACCCCTATTTGGGCCTACTTCCTTATTTCACTTCCCAGTGCACCAACTAAGACAACACAACACACCAGCCAACCATGACATTTCCTCTCTCACACACACACACACACACACACACACACACACACACACACACACACACACACACACACACAGACACACAGAGACACACAGAGACACAGACAAAGAGACAAAGAGACAAAGAGACACAGTGGGAGATGGCTATAAATAAGTTGCATAATGAGAGTGTGGTGTCACTGTCCTCATGCTCCGTCGCCCGCAGCCAGACTGTCCCCAACTTCCCCTAGCCGAAACGCCTCAACACACTCACTCTCTCTCTCTCCTCTAGTTCTGAATATGCAGATTTAGAATCTGGCATTGCAAGGTTTGACTGGATCATGGGTTTAGATTGGTATATAATGAAGGTTTAGGGAAAGCTGAGCCACAGCTCAAGGAGAAATGGATGCCCTTCATGTCTGCTGATCAGAGCAATGTGTCTGAACTTCACTCAAACACTGTTAACACACACAGTCGAAGGTGGGTCAGGCCTGGGTCACAACCGTTCATTCACATCAGTGGATCTTTCACAGGGCCAGATCAACAGGTTCATGTGCGTATCAAATCAAAGGTTATTCGTCATGTACACATGTGTCTTGGTCACGCAGTTGAATAAATAGTACATAAATAGAACAGCAGCGTTGACTGTATGTGTGCTTCTGTGTGTGCATTGATATAGTGGTGTGTAAACTCTGATCGTCAGTCACAGTGAAAAAAGGTACGCTCCCTATCCTTTCAATACTTTTCCCACAAAAGAGTGGGTGAAGTACGTTGACTTGCGTTTACCCTCCACTACACCACTGTGTGTTGTGTTTAAGGGGTGGATGAACATGCGTCCCCTGTACTCCTGGTTTATACATTTCCATTGATCAGATCAGCGAGCTGTGCCATGACGTTTTGATCTAATAATACGTCTGTGGCTGAAGGTGGTGAATATGGGGATAGATTGCCACAACACAGACAAGGGCAGGGCACAGGAACACACACAGTGTTTCCTAACGGTGGCTGGCCATCCGTTTGACATTAATAAGCCATGACAGGGCTCAGAGCCCTAAAAGACAACAAACTGACAAGAATAAGGTGCATGTGTCCCTGGGGCCTTTCATTCCCTGTGTCTCCCTGCCAGCACACTTCAAGCCTCTCTCCGCTCTCATTGATGTGAAAATGCTACTACATACAGGGGAATATCAATGTGCGTGTGTACTGTGCATGTGTTACACTGGCACGTATGAATGTGCGCTATGTGCCACGCCTGTGTGTTTGTTTGTCTGAATCATTCCAGCTCTGTTCTCTGCTGCTGTATCTCCTGAGTCCTGCTGCCTTCTCACACACATGCACAGATCAAAGCCACACTGGGCCCTTCATACACACAGAATATTTAAATATGTTGAGTTTGTTTATTGTGCTGGCCTGGGTTAGTTTGTTTATTGTGCTGGACTGGGTTAGTTTGTTTATTGTGCTGGACTGGGTTAGTTTGTTTATTGTGCTGGCCTGGGTCCGGGCCTGGTTTAGTTTGTTTATTGTGCTGGACTGGGTTAGTTTGTTTATTGTGCTGACCTGGTTAGTTTGTTTATTGTGCTGGACTGGGTTAGTTTGTTTATTGTGCTGGACTGGGTTAGTTTGTTTATTGTGCTGGCCTGGGTTAGTTTGTTTATTGTGCTGGCCTGGGTTAGTTTGTTTATTGTGCTGGACTGGGTTAGTTTGTTTATTGTGCTGGACTGGGTTAGTTTGTTTATTGTGCTGGCCTGGGTTAGTTTGTTTATTGTGCTGGCCTGGGTTAGTTTGTTTATTGTGCTGGCCTGGGTTAGTTTGTTTATTGTGCTGGACTGGGTTAGTTTGTTTATTGTGCTGGACTGGGTTAGTTTGTTTATTGTGCTGGCCTGGGTCCGGGCCTGGTTTAGTTTGTTTATTGTGCTGGCCTGGGTTAGTTTGTTTATTGTGCTGGCCTGGGTTAGTTTGTTTATTGTGCTGGACTGGGTTAGTTTGTTTATTGTGCTGGACTGGGTTAGTTTGTTTATTGTGCTGGACTGGGTTAGTTTGTTTATTGTGCTGGACTGGGTTAGTTTGTTTATTGTGCTGGACTGGGTTAGTTTGTTTATTGTGCTGGACTGGGTTAGTTTGTTTATTGTGCTGGCCTGGGTTAGTTTGTTTATTGTGCTGGCCTGGGTTAGTTTGTTTATTGTGCTGGACTGGGTTAGTTTGTTTATTATGCTGGACTGGGTTAGTTTGTTTATTGTGCTGGACTGGGTTAGTTTGTTTATTGTGCTGGACTGGGTTAGTTTGTTTATTGTGCTGGACTGGGTTAGTTTGTTTATTGTGCTGGACTGGGTTAGTTTGTTTATTGTGCTGGACTGGGTTAGTTTGTTTATTGTGCTGGCTTGGTTTAGTTTGTTTATTGTGCTGGACTGGGTTAGTTTGTTTATTGTGCTGGACTGGGTTAGTTTGTTTATTGTGCTGGACTGGGCCCGGGCCTGGTTTAGTTTGTTTATTGTGCTGGCCTGGGTTAGTTTGTTTATTGTGCTGGCCTGGGTTAGTTTGTTTATTGTGCTGGCCTGGGTTAGTTTGTTTATTGCGCTCGCCTTGCCCCAGCCGGGTTTAGCATAGGCACACAAACACTGAGCTGAAGACTGTGTGCAGAGAGGCATGGTAGAGAGACAGGATGGTGATAGGAACTGGGCGTAATTCACTGCTCATCTTCTCATTGGCAGTGGATGGGGTGGGGATCCGCCTTACAGTATCATCGTCATCATTATTTTATAACCCTTTGAGAAAGCATAGATGCAGGACTGTTGATTTGAATTGAGTATCTAAGATGTAGGCTATTAAAGCAGTCTTACAGAAGTTGAGTCCCACCCCTAAATCCACAGTTGATCAGAGCACTAGTGACAATTAGACAACAAGCCATAAGGACTCTGAACCACTAGCACGGCTTGTCAGTCACTCATTGGCACCGCTGCAACCCATCTGAAGAAGTGTATTTCACATTGACTAATCCTCCAATAATCCTCCTTTCCTGATAGCTCTAAGCTATTGTCTATTTAATACATTTAGTACATGTATGGTGGAATCGGTGCTGGTGAAGTGAAAGACATAAGAGAGCTTTAGAGATTATTGGGACTGGATTGTGCTTAGTCACTCAGCCAATGAACTGCTTCCCTGATTCAGAGGACCCATTTCCTCATCAGTAGGGCCAGATGACACCTGCTGTCGGTTTCTTGTTGATTCAATTCTGCTATATTCAGTCGCTGAAACAATGTGTGTTAGTGTCAGCAGTGTAGTAGTCAGCCCTAGCCATCCTTAGCTCCATCACTAATCCTTCTAACCCCCCCCCCCCCTTAAAAGAGTTAGATGCACTATTGTAAAGTGGTTGTTCCACTGGATATCATAAGGTGAATGCACCAATTTGTAAGTCGCTCTGGATAAGAGCGTCTGCTAAATGACTTAAATGTAAATGTAAATCACTAGTCTCAGTGCTACTGCTAACCGTTGAGAGCTGGAGATGTCAGTCCCCTAGCTGCTGCTAATGACACTCAGCGAGAGAGCACCCAGAGACAAAGCTACTGAAGTGTGTGTGTGTGCGTCAAACTGTCACGCCCCCTCCCCCCACCCAAAGCCCCTGGCTCCCCTTTTGCTGCGCACATTCAGAGATTTTACCCAGAGAGAGGGAGAGAGAGCTTGCGCCTCACTTTACAGCCCTAAACCGCCCACGGCTCTCCACCAAAGCTCCTGTATCCATGACAACGCTAAGATGGGATCCATTCGGCTCTCACCCATTGGCTCGTCTGTCTGTCATTGTAGTGTGCTGAGGGAGACGAAGCCGAGATAGGAGGGACTCAATGTGTCTGTAAATGCCCACCTATCCCCCTAGTGTGGATGGAATAAATATACACTGACTGTACAAAACATTAAGGACACCTTCTCTTTCCATGATATAGACTGACCAGGTGAATCCTGGGGAAAGCTATGATCCCTTATTGATGTCACTTGTTGACTCCACTTCAATCAGTGTCAATCAAGGGGAGGAGACAGATTAAAGAAGGATTTTTAAGCCCTGAGACATGGATATACAGTGGCAAGAAAAAGTATGTGAACTCTTTATAATTACCTGGATTTCTGCGTAAATTAGTCATAAGTGAATAGTATATCCAAACACAGTGTGCTTAAACTAATAACACAGTAATTATTGTATTTTTCTTGTCTATAATTTGAGTTTGCTATTCACAAGAAGCATTGCCTGATGTGAACCTTGCCTCAAACAAAAGAGATCTCAGAAGACCTAAGATTTAAGAATTGTTGACTTGCATAAAGCTGGAAAGGGTTACAAAAGTATCTCTAAAAGCCTTGATGTTCATCAGTCCACAGTAAGACAAATTGTCCATAAATGGAGACAGTTCAACACTGTTGCTACTCTCTCTAGGAGTGGCCGTCCTGCAAAGATGACCGCAAGAGCAGTGAATGCTCAATTTTTAAAATAATTTTATTTTACCTTTTTATTTAACTAGGCAAGACAGCGCAGAGAAGTTAAGAACAAATTCTTATTTTCAATGACAGCCTTGTTCAGGGTTAATGAGGTTAATAAGAATCCCAGAGTGTCAGCTAAAGACTTACAGAAATCTCTGGAACATGCTAACATCTCTGTTGACGAGTCTACGATACGTAAAACACTAAACAGGAATGGTGTTCATGGGAGAACACCACGGAAGAAGCCACTGCTGTCCAAAAAAAAACATTGCTGCACATCTGAAGTTTGCAAAAAAACACCTGGATGTTCCACAGCGCTCCTGGCAAAAATATTCAGTGGACAGATGAAACTAAAGTTGAGTTGTTTGGAAGGAACACACAACACTATGTGGCGAGAAAAAAAATGGCACAGCAACATCAAAACCTCATCCCAACTGTAAAGTATGGTGGAGGGAGCATCATGGTTTGGAGCTGCTTTGCTGCCTCAGGGCCTGGACAGCTTGCTATCATTGACAGAAAAATGAATTCCCAAGTTTATCAAGACATTTTACAGGAGAATGTAAGGCTATCTGCCCACCAATTGAAGCCCAACAGAAGTTGGGTGATATAACAGGACAACGACTCAAAACACAGAAGTAAATCAACAACAGAATGGCTTCAACAGAAGAAAATACGCCTTCTGGAGTGGCCCAGTCAGAGTCCTGACCTCAACCCAATTTTAAAATGCTGTGCCATGACCTCGAGTGCGGTTCACACCAGACATCCTAAGAATATTGCTGAACTGAAACAGTTTTGGAAAGATGTGTGGTCCAAAATTCATCCTGACCGTTGTGAAGGTCTGATCCGCAACTACAGAAAACGTTTGGTTGAGGTTATTTCTGCCATAGGAGTGTCAACCAGTTATTAAATCCAAGGGTTCACATACTTTCCCCACCCAACACAGTGAATGTTTACGCGGTGTGTTGAATAGAGACATGAAAAGCTATAATTGTTTGTGTGTTATTCGTTTAAGCAGACTGTGTCTATTGTTGTGACCTAGATGAAGATCAAATAACATTTTATGACCAATTTTGTGCAGAAATCCGGGTAATTCCAAAGGGTTCACATACTTTTTCTTGCCACTGTAGTATGAGGGTGAATGGGCAAGACACAAGATGTAAGTGCCTTTGAACAGGTTATGGTAGTAGGTGCCAGGCCCAGATGCACCAGTTTGTGTAAAGAACTGCAACGCTGCTGGGTTTTTCACGCTCAACAATTTCCTATGTGTATAAAGAATGGTCCACCACCCAAAGAACATTCAGCCAACTTCACACAACTGTGGAGTAACATTGGAGTAACATTGGAGTGAACATGGGCCAGCATCCCTGTGGAATGCTTTGCTTTGAGGCTGTTCTGAGGGCAAAAGGGGGCGGCTGAACTCAATATTAGGAAGGTGGCTGTAATGTTTTGTACACTCACTGTACACTGTTACACTGGAGTGGACAATGTAGAGGGTCAGGAATTATGTTCTCACACGTAGTAACCCTTCCTGTTTGGATTTGTAGATCTCTTATCGTTCCCCTCGTCCTCTGAGCTTTGGATTTAAGACGTGGCAAGTCGATTTGGCCTCACTCTCTCTCTTTATCTCCCTTTCTGCTCCCTCTCTCTCTCTCTCTGTCTCATGTGTCTCCCTTCTGAGTCTGAGGAGGAAGGATTTCAGTATCGTATTATAAAAGCTTATTGCTCCTGGAAGAGTCCCTGAGCGCCTCTTCCTCTCTCTAGCGTTCTGTTGATGTCTCTCTCTCTCTCTCTCTCTCTCTCTCTCTCTCTCAATTCCATTCAATTCAAGGGGCTTTATTGGCATGGGAAATATATGTTAACATTGCCAAAGCAAGTGAAGTAGATAATATACAAAAGTGAAATAAACTGGTTGACCTGTTCTTCTGGCAAACAGTTTACAAATCTTGTTGCTGTGATGGCACACTGGTATTTCACCCAGTAGATATGGGAGTTTATCAAAATCGGGTTTGTTTTTGATTTCTTTGTGGACCTGTGTAATCTGGGGGAAATATGAGTCTCTAATATGGTCATACATTGGGCAGGATGTTAGGAAGTGCAGCTCAGTTTCCACAATATTTTGTGGGCAGTGTGCACATGGCCTGTCTTCTCTTGAGAGCCAGGTCTGCCTACGGCGGCCTTTCTCAATAGCAAGGCTATGCTCACTGAGTCTGTACATAGTCAAAGCTTTCCTTAAGTTTGGGTCAGTCACTGTGGTCAGGTAATCTGCCACTGTGTACTCTCTGTTTAGGGCCAAATAGCATTCTAGTTTTTTTTGTTAATTCTTTCCAATGTGTCAAGTAATTATCTTTTTGTTTTCTCATTATTTGGTTGTGTCTAATTGTGTTGCTGTCCTGGGGCTCTGTGGGGTGTGTTTGTGAACAGAGCCCCAGGACCAGCTTGCTTAGGGGACTCTTCTCCTGTCACGACTTCCACCGAAGGTGGTTCCTCTCCCTGTTGAGGCGGTGCTCGGCGGTCGGCGTCGCCGGCCTACTAGCCATCACCGATCCATTTTTCCTTTTCCGTTTGTTTTGTCTTTCGTTCTTTCTCACCTGGTTTCATTTGCTTTAATTTCTGTGTGTATAATTACCCCTGTTGCCTGCTTAGGTTTGTGCGGGATTATTCGTTTCATGTTGCTCGTTGAGGTTGTGCCTGAGTTATTTTCACGTATATATCGATTGTGTATAGGTTTAAGGAGCGTTGTTTTTTCCTCCTTCCGTGAGTAACTGTGTTCTCTTTTGTCGTGGGCGTTTATTTGGTATTGTACCTGACCCTATTGTTGTGGACTAGCCTATTAAAAGACGCTACTTGGACATCTCTGCTCTCCTGCGCTTGACTCCTTCACCTTCCTCCTAATACAATAACGCAACATCTCCAGATTGATCTTACTGTAGGTGATGGCTTTGTTATGGAAGGTTTGGGAATCGCTTCCTTTTAGGTGGTTTTAGAATTTAATGGCTATTTTCTGGATTTTGATAATCAGCGGGTATCGGCCTAATTCCACTCTGTATGCGTTATTTGGTGTTCTACATTGTACACGGAGGATATTTTAGAATTTTTGGTTGGTGAGCGGACCCCAGACCTCCCAACCACGAAGGGCAATGGGTTCTATAACTGATTCAAGTATTTTTTACCAGATCCTAATTGGTATGTCAAATTTGATGTTCCTTTTGATGACATAGAATGCCCTTCTTGCCTTGTCTCTCAGATGGTTCACAGCTTTGTGGAAGTTACCTGTGGCGCTGATGTTTAGGCCGAGGTATGTATAGTTTTTTTGTGTGCTCTAGGGCAACACTGTCTAGATGGAATTAGTATTTGTGGTCCTGGCGACTGAACCTTTTTTGGAACATCATTCTTTTGGTCTTACTGAGATTTACTGTCAGGGCCCAGGTCTGTCAGGGCCCAGGTCTGTCAGGGCCCAGGTCTGGCAGAATCTGTGCAGAAGATATACAGTTGAAGTCAGAAGTTTACATACACTTAGGTTGGAGTCATTAAAACTCATTTTTTAACCACTCCATAAATGTATTGTTAACAAACTATAATTTTGGCAAGTCGGTTAGGACATCCACTTTGTGCATGACACAAGTCATTTTTCCAACAATTGTTCACAGACAGATTATTTCACGCATCATTCACTGTATCACAATTCCAGTGGGTCAGAAGTTTACATACACTAAGTTCACAGTGCCTTTAAACAGCTTGGAAAATTCCAGAAAATGATGTCATGGCTTTAGAAGCTTCTGATAGGCTAATTGACATAATTTGAGTCAATTGGAGGTGTACCTGTGGATGTATTTCAAGGACTACCTTCAAACTCAGTGCCTCTTTGCTTGACATCTTGGGAAAATCAAAAGAAATCAGCCAAGACCTCAGAAAACAAATTGTAGACCTCCACAAGTCTGGTTCATCCTTGGGAGTAATTTCCAAACGCCTGAAGGTACCATGTTCATCTGTATAAACAATAGTACGCAAGTATAAACATGATGGGACCACGCAGCTGTCATACCGCACAGGAAGGAGACCCGTTCTGTCTCCTAGAGATGAACGTACTTTGGTGCGAAAAGTGCAAATCAATCCCAGAACAACAGCAAAGGACCTTGTGAAGATGATGGAGGAAACAGGTACAAAAGTATCTATATCCACAGTAAAACGAGTCCTATATCGACATAACCTGAAAGGCCGCTCAGCAAGGAAGAAGCCACTACTCCAAAACAGCCATAAGAAAGCCAGACTATGGTTTGCAACTGCACACGGGAACAAAGATCATACTTTTTGGAGAAATGTCCTCTGGTCTGATGAAACAATATAGAACTGTTTGGCCGTAATGACCATCGTTATGTTTGGAGGAAAAAGGGGGAGGCTTGCAAGCTGAAGAACACCATCCCAACCGTGAAGCACAGGGTGGCAGCATCATGTTGTGGGGTGTGCTTTGCTGCAGGAGGGGCTGGTGCACTTCACAAAATAGATAACTTAATGAGGAAGGAAAATTGTGTGGATATATTGAGGCAACATCTCAAGACATCAGTCAGGAAGTTAAAGCTTGGTCGCAAATGGGTCTTCCAAATGGACAATGACCCCAAGCATACTCCAACGTTGTGGCAAAATGGCTTAAGGACAACAAAGTCAAGGTATTGGAGTGGCCATCACAAAGTCCTGACCTCAATCCTATAGAACATTTGTGGGCAGAACTGAAAAAGCGTGTGCGAGCAAGGAGGCCTACAAACCTGACTCAGTTACAGCAGCTCTGTCAGGAGGAATGGGCCAAAATTCACCCAACTTGTTGTGGGAAGCTTGTGAAAGGCTACCTGAAACGTTTGACCAAGTTAAACAATTTAAAAGGCAATGCTACCAAAAACTAATTGAGTGTATGCAAACTTCTGACCCACTGGGAATGTGATGAAAGAAATAAAAGCTTAAATAAATAATTTTCTCTACTATTATTCTGACATTTCACATTCTTAAAATAAAGTGGTGATCCTAACTGACCTAAAACAGGGAATTTTTACTAGGAATAAATGTCAGGAATTGTGAAAAACTGAGTTTAAATGTATTTGGCAAAGGTGTATGTAAACTTCCGACTTCAACTGTAGGTGCTGCTGTAGGCCCTCCTTGGTTGGTGACAGAAGCACCAGATCATCAGCAAACAGTAGACATTTGACTTCAGATTCTAGTAGGGTGAGTCCGGGTGCTGTACCATCACCATCATATATTCGTTGATATATATGTTAAAGCGGGTGGTGCTTAAGCTGCATCCCTGTCTCACCCCACAGCACTGTGGGAAGAAAATTGTGTGTTTTTTCCCCCCCAATTTTAACCTCACACTTGTTGTTTGTGTACATGGATTTGATAATGTTGTATTTTTTTCCACCCTCAATTTGTATAGCAGACCCTCATGCCAAATTGAGTCAAAGGCTTTTTTGAAATCAACAAATCACTTTGCCTTTGTTTTGGTTTGTTTGTTTGTCAATTAGGGTGTGCAGGGTGAATACGTGGTCTTTCGTATGATAATTTGGTAAAAAGCCAGTTTGACATTTGCTCAGTACATTGTTTTCACTGAGGAAATGTATGAGTCTGCTGTTAATGATAATGATAATCCAGAATCCATTTTCCCTATTTTGTCATGTAGTTCATTCAAGGTAATTGGAGAATCCAGTGGGTCTTTAATAGTTGATTCTAAGATTTGTATTTGATCATGTACAATGGGGAGAACAAGTATTTGATACACTGCCGATTTTGCAGGTTTTCCTACTTACAAAGCATGTAGATAGGTACACTTCAACTGTAAGAGACGGAATCTAAAACAAATATCCCGAAAATCACATTGTATGATTTTTAAGTAATTAATTAGCATTTTATTGCATGACATAAGTATTTGATCACCTACCAACCAGTAAGAATTCCGGCTCTCACAGACCTGTTAGTTTTTCTCCAGGATGGAGAAGCTGTCTTCATTAAAGTATGGATTTTCTAGTGGGGGATATAGGTAGCACACAGGAGGACATTTCTCTCTGTTAAGATCATTTCCTTTAGATTTTCTAGCCAAATGTAAAATATTCCTGTTTTGATTAATTTAATGGAGTGAGTTAGGTCTGCTCTATACCAAATTAGCATACCCCCTGAGTCCCTTCCCTATTTCAAACCTGGTAGTTTGGTGGATGGGACTACCAGCTCTCTGTACCCTAGAGGGCAACCATTGGGTCCTTCTCCTCTATACCAGGTTTCTTGTAGGATGACAATGTCTGTATTTCTGTATTCTTTGATGAAGTCCAGGTTCCTGCTCTTTAGGCCAAAGGAAGATGACTTCAGGCCTTGGATATTCCAGGATGAGATAGTGAAGGCTTTGTGTTCCATAAAGTGTCCAATGTTGTTGGTCGTGTGGTTTGGCCTCAGGCCAGTAAGTGTGAGCAGAGCCTGCTGAGCATCTGGTACATGCCCTTGGCTTGGGCTAGTGTAAGAGTGGGGGTTGGGCCTGTTTGCCCGCTCACGGCCTGGGCGTATGTGTGACTTCCATATTGGGGTCCTCTTTGCGTGGGTGGGGAGCATGGGGTGGGCAGGAGGGGAATAGGTCTGATCTGAAGGGGCCTAAATGGGGTGTGGGTGTGGTTGACTGGGGGGGGTGTGTGTGTGTGTGTATGTGGCTGGTGGTGTTGTGGTCTGGATGTAGGTTCTCGCGGCGTGGGTCCTCTATGTGTAGGTCCAGGGGGGGTGGGTCCTGCAGGTCTGGGAGAGTGTCTTGCTGGTCTGGGCGGGGTGTCTATTGATCTGTTGCTCCTGTGTGAAGTGTTGGGGCTGCGTTTGAGAGCGATGTCCTTTAGAGTCCGGGCGAAGGTGGGCACTGCTGCCTTGTATAGGTGGACCTGGTCATAGAGGCTGTTCAAGTCTAGGGTGGAGTTGTGGGCCAGGTAATCATTTGGTTTTGAGGCACAGTCACGGGAGATACTTGCGTTTACCTGCTGTATGGTAGCAGGGTGGAAGTCTTTTCGTGGTAGCAGAGTGGACCACTTGTGCATTGGGGAAAGCCGAATAAGCTTTTTCAATCACTGCCTTCAGTGCTGTGACCCCCCTTTCCTGCTGTGTTCTCAGGTCGTTTGTGCCTGTGTGTATTATTATGTGGCTAGGTGAACCTAGTTGGTCCTCAGACAGAAGGTCTAGGGTGCGCTGCGTGTTTGGACACCAGAGTTTAGACACACTGTGTTTGGGAAAAAGTTTATTTTATTCTATATATTTCCCATTTGTGTCCATAAGGAGTACAATCTGTGTCTTGTGTGTGTCCTCCATGGGTGTGGGGGGGTTGTCAGGAGGGCTATCAGGGTGGCTGACGGGTGGGGGGTGCTCAGAGTGGGTGAGATCCCCTGGGCTTGGGGTTATTAATTTGTCTGTTCTACTGTGATGTCGATGTGGTCAGGGTCTGGTGTGGACTGTTCTGCTGTGGTGTCGAGACTTTTGTCTGGAGCTGAGGTGGGCTGTTCTGCTGGCTTCTCTGCCAACTCTCTAGTGGGTTGTTCTCTGTCACACGCCATCCCCCTCACCAACTCCTCCAGCAGTCTGATCCTCTCCTCTAGTGCTCTGTTCTCCTGCTCCTGCTTTTTCTCCTGTTGAAGTTGTGTCACCACAGTCCAGATTGCAGATATGTCTCTCTCCACCTCCAGCTCTCCGGGTCTGGTTAAGGGGGTGTTGTTGTGCTGGACTGTTGTCTGGGTTTGTGCTGACTGGAGTATAATCACCTCCTGCTCCACCTGCCTTACCTCCAGCTGGGTAAATGTGTCCTTCATTTCAATGAGGGGCTAGTACTCTGTGCTGGGAGGTTGACTTTCCGCTTGGGGTTGCTTGTCTGTGGGGTTATATAATGAAGATGTCTGGTCTGACCTGCTCGGGGTGGGGGTATCTTTCTCAAGGGAGAGCTTCTCCTGCTGGGCTAATTCTTTGATTAGGTTAAAGTCCAGCTGAAACTGTTTGGGGTTGCCCTGTACCATTTACTATTCTAGACTTATAGAGATGTATTTTAGCTGACTCAGAGTCCTCGTTGTCCTCGAGTTTCCACCTCTCGTTAACACTCCCTCTCTTAACAGAGTGCTAATGTAGCACTGTGCCATGCCAGAGGATGGTTTGTGTAGAAGATGAGGTTGCTGACGTTCCCATTGTTATAATAGTCAGCAAACAATGTCTCTTGATTTTCCATAAGGAGCTTCATTTTGTGATATTTTCTTGCCTTATCATTCTTTACATACACAGGGTACTGTATTTTAATGACCTCTGAACAGCGGGAGGTAGCTTCTAAGGCCTCTCCATTTGGTTGGAGTACACTGTGCGACTCTCCTGCCATTTTTGGGCTAAAGAGCTTTGACACCTCTCACTTGACACGTCAGTGTTAATTGAAGTTGTATCAAGCTTGGCAGACTTAATTTAGCATTCAGTCCTTATATTATATTTACCTTTTTATTTAACTAGAGGCAAGTCAGAACATTCTTGTTCTTAAAAAAAGTTAACTGCCTTGTTCAGGGTCAGAACGACAGATTTTGACCTTGTCAGCTCAGGAATTCAATCTTTCAACCTTTCGGTTACTAGTCCAACGCTCTAACCACTAGGCTACCTGCTGCCCCATAAAGTAATATAATGTATTTTTCTTCTTGGCTTTTGGAAATAAAATATAGCTTAAGACGAAACATTACTCTCTCAGTTCCAGGTTGGATGTTGTTTCCAGGTTTCTGTTGCTTTCCAGAGCATTTGCTGTATATCGTTGGAATAATAATCTTTGGTAGTTTTAAGCCTTCCAGGTAATTTCGTCCAAAATCAGGTTGTAGGTTTTGAGTCTCTCTCTCTCTCTAAAGCTTAGTGAGGGTCTTCTTCAGCAAAAAGCTTTGGTGTTATCTCACACTGCTCTTCATAGGCAGCTCGGGTACCTTAACAAACACATCACAGGAGGATGGGAAGAAGGGGCGACAAACAATGGGCTCACCCCAAAGTTGTTATTATTCTTGCAAGTAGGGTTCTGAAGTTCACAAACTAGCTATTTCCCTTGTTCAACGTACCTCTGGTAAATAGAAGAGTGCTGTCCTAATCAGGGCATAATGAACATAATGATCCAACAGCCATCCACCAGCCACTCAGATTTCATTAACAGTCAAAATCAGCTAAAATTACACCAAAAAACGGATGAACATCCTTCTAAAACAATACATGTAAGAAGTAATGTGGTATATTGTTTAATATACTTTTTTTGTGACCTGAGTCTTTTATCCTAAATATCACAGATGAGACATATTTAGGAGTCATGTTTGTGCCTGTGAGTCTGACTAATAGAATTGTCTTCTCTAACTCCAACATAGAAAAATAACCTAGCTTGTGAACAAAACAATGTAAATAGCCAGAGACAAAATCTCACTTCAATAGACTTTCGTTTCAAGTCAATTAGACCAACTTTTATTCCTGTGTGCAGCGCTTCTAAAAAGGAATCTTTCACTCAGCTCTTCACGTGCGCACAGTGTAGCAGCGCAAGGTGGAATGGGCTATATAGGATTTGTAGTTCTTTGACTTTGTGCGATTAATTTACCACCTAAGAAACAAAACGGCAGAAATACTTTGAAAACAGCTACTGCAGCATTTATTTTACTATTAATGTGAACATACTTGACTATTTTTATTCACAAATGCGATTGAAATGCTCACACTGTGGAGACCCCCCCCCCCCCCCGCCAACATGGCTGGTGAAATAGACCTCTTGCCCGCCATTGCCAATCTTGCCCACCATTGTTCATTTTAGGCCCTAGTCCTTATCATCTCTAGTCACCGGGTTCTTTAAAGGAAGAGAACATTATCTTATGTTGACTTCACTCTCTTCCTGTGATCAATAGTTATTACCATGAATGTGTCTCATTAAATAACACAGGGGACTGTATCTCAGGCAGAACTCACTGTCTCATTAAATAACACAGGGGACTGCATCTCAGGCAGAACTCACTGTCTCATTAAATAACACAGGGGACTGTATCTCAGGCAGAACTCACTGTCTCATTAAATAACACATGGGACTGCATCTCAGACAGAACTCAATCTGGGAGGAATATCTCATTAAATAACACAGGGGACTGCATCTCAGGCAGAACTCACTGTCTCATTAAATAACACAGGGGACTGTATCTCAGGCAGAACTCACTGTCTCATTAAATAACACAGGGTACTGTATCTCAGGCAGAACTCACTGTCTCATTAAATAACACAGGGGACTGTATCTCAGGCAGAACTCACTCTCATTAAATAACACAGGGGACTGCATCTCAGGCAGAACTCACTGTCTCATTAAATAACACAGGGGACTGTATCTCAGGCAGAACTCACTGTCTCATTAAAGAACACAGGGGACTGTATCTCAGGCAGAACTCACTGTCTCATTAAAGAACACAGGGGACTGTATCTCAGGCAGAACTCACTCTGGGAGGAATTGATTTAGCAGGAAGCTTTCTGAAAATGTTGCTTAGTAATCAGCTTAATTTTGAAGCTTTTTAATGAACTTTGGCTATTATCTTTGTTAGTTGTAATAGCGTCTCTTATGTGGGGTTTAGATTTCTTGCTAAGTGACACAGGAAGTAATGGTGTGTCTATCTGTGTGTTTTGCTCCACATAGTGTCATTCACTGATGGTTGACACTAATGGATTACTGATGATGGTGATGAGGACGATTGAGATGATTCTTGTAACGCCCCTTCCTTAGGCCACACTTGGACCATTCCAAGTCCTTCTGAGAACACAGGGGACATTGGGACAGAGCTTGTAATGTAATACCAGTTTTCTCCTTGTGATGGACAGAACCTCCTCCCCACCTTCCATCCCCTCTGATCCCAGGATCAGGCCCTCTCCCCTGGTCTCGACTTCTCTAAAGAACCATACGCCCAGCTAAGGCATGGAGGCAGCTTACACCAGGCCTGGTGGTTGTCAAAGCTATAGGGAAATGAATACAGTGTGGTTCCTGCTCCCTGTTGACAGATGGGAGGAGAGAGGTTTAAAAAAAAAAAAAAAAAAAAAAAAAAAGGTGAACGTTGTATTTTATAAATGTGAACGGATCAAAGTGGGTGGGTACAGAGATTGAGGAGTAACCCCGCAGGATCAGTGTTTGGACTGACCAACACTGTTCTTGCTTCATCCCACTCTCCTTCTGTGTAGGTGGAGGAGGTGGTGGACGTGGGGACGTTCTCTGAGGAGGACATCCACATCCCCAGTATCTACATCCACAGGATCATCAAGGGAGACTGCTACGAGAAGAGGATAGAGGTGGGCCTCCAAACACCACAATGGATTCATACTTAAAGTTGCAAAGTTCTGCTAACTTTCCCAAAATTCCAAGGTTTTCCAGAAATCCTGGGTGAAAGATTCCCGGAACTAGGACAGAATAAGCAGGAATTCTGGAATTCTCCACCCAGGATTTCTGGAAAACATGGGAATTTAAAGTTACTGGACTTCCTGCAACCCTACTTATACAGTAATACAGTCACTAGTTTGAGTCATAATGGTCCTAGAGGGGGATAGAGAGAGTGCTGATGACATCATCAACTTTGTCCAAATATTACAGGAAGTCATCTATAGTTCATCCCTTCCAGACCCATCAGAGTCCAATAGGGAAGTCTGTGTAATCAATTGGTACTAAGCAGATAATAATTAATTGACTGTCTCTCTCCACACTCTCCAGAGGCGCACAGTGCAGAAGTCCCTAGCAGAGAAGCCCAAACCAAAGAAGGACTCCGACATCGTACGAGAGCGGATCATTCGCAGAGCAGCCCTGGAGTTTGAGGATGGGATGTATGGTATCCTTGAACATGGAATGGGACTCCATGGAACCAGTCGTCATTGATCTTGTGATATCTGACCAAAAGACAGCTTAATAGTTGAAACAAACTTACCGCTATGAATATCTTTGAGAAACCAAACCTTTCAGCTTACCCAGGCTTTGGCATTTGTAGTGCAGAATTAGAATAAGATCAGGGTACTGTATGTCTGTAATGTATTCTAAGTGTATGTTCTTTAACATGAACCACTGTCAGCTAACCTGGGTATCGGCATCCCCATGCTGGCCAGCAACTTCATCCAACCAGACATCACTGTCCACCTGCAGAGTGAGAACGGCATTCTGGGATTGGTAAAACCCTCATTTGAATCTATGTCATAGTAACACCATAGTAACATGGTTGACAACAGGTGTTGGGACTCACGTTTGAAACATGCCGGGTTCCTAACAAATCATTGTGGAGATTGCAACCATCTGACGTTTTTTCTCCCATTCATTTTTTTTCTTCTCATCAATTCTGTTGTCAGAGAAATTAAAGCAGAAATATGCTAATGCTCATTTGTGAAAATGTTCCCCTCAATTATGAGTGTCAGGTTGGGAGATGTGGTGTCAAAAGCTCCCTCAGGCTATAGAGAAACAGGGCCGGTTCCTTTGTTGAAGAGAGATATAAAATAAATGTCTCATCTAATAAGTGTCCTTTGATTGTGTCTGTTGGCCAGGTTTGATGTGTATAGTGATGTGTGTTGTTGTCTATACAGGGCTCAGCTGTGAAAGAGACCTTGGTCTCAGCATGGCTCCCTGTCAAAATAAAGGTTGTGAGATCATGCTGGGGCTGAGTGACCACCAGAATCCAAAACTAGTGTGATGAACGTGTGTGTGTAACATCTTTGCGTGATGAATGTGTGTGTGACATCATTGTGTGATGAATGTGTGTGTTTCGTGTAGGGCCCCTACCCCACAGAAGACGAAGTGGATGCTGACCTCATCAACGCTGGTAAGTGAAGATATATATACACACACACACACACACACACACACACACACACACACACACACTCTCCTATGTTTACGAGATATGTAGACATTTCCTGTGTGTGTGCAGGTAAAGAAACGGTGACTGTGCTTCCAGGGGCTTCCTACTTCTCCAGTGACGAGTCGTTTGCCATGATCAGAGGGTAAGGACATTGTAACCGTCTTATCTATTCTATTTGTGATCTCACTCATCATGCAGTTTGAAGTGAGTTCACAGAATTTTGCAACCCTATTTGGGCGTTAGACCAGAACTCTAGGGGGCTAGGGGTGTTATAACAGAACTCTAGGGGGCTAGGGGTGTTATAACAGAACTCTAGGGGGCTAGGGGTGTTATAACAGAACTCTAGGGGGCTAGGGGTGTTATAACAGAACTCTAGGGGGCTAGGGGTGTTATAACAGAACTCTAGGGTAGGGGTGTTATAACAGAACTCTAGGGGGCTAGGGGTGTTAGAACTCTAGGGGGCTAGGGGTGTTAGAACTCTAGGGGGCTAGGGGTGTTATAACAGAACTCTAGGGGGCTAGGGTGTTATAACAGAACTCTAGGGGGCTAGGGTGTTATAACAGAACTCTAGGGGGCTAGGGTGTTATAACAGAACTCTAGGGGGCTAGGGTGTTATAACAGAACTCTAGGGTAGGGGTGTTATAACAGAACTCTAGGGGGCTAGGGGTGTTATAACAGAACTCTAGGGGGCTAGGGGTGTTATAGCAGAACTCTAGGGTAGGGGTCTTATAACAGAACTCTAGGGGGCTAGGGTGTTATAACAGAACTCTAGGGTAGGGGTCTTATAACAGAACTCTAGGGGGCTAGGGTGTTATAACAGAACTCTAGGGTAGGGGTGTTATAACAGAACTCTAGGCTAGGGGTGTTATAACAGAACTCTAGGGTAGGGGTGTTATAACAGAACTCTAGGGGGCTAGGGTGTTATAACAGAACTCTAGGGTAGGGGTGTTATAACAGAACTCTAGGCTAGGGGTGTTATAACAGAACTCTAGTGGGCTAGCGGTGTTATAACAGAACTCTATGGGGCTAGGGGTGTTATAACAGAACTCTAGGGGGCTAGGGGTGTTATAACAGAACTCTAGGGGGCTAGGGGTGTTATAACAGAACTCTAGGGGGCTAGGGGTGTTATAACATAACTCTAGGGGGCTAGGGGTGTTATAACAGAACTCTAGGGGGCTAGGGTGTTATAACAGAACTCTAGGGGGCTAGGGTGTTATAACAGAACTCTAGGGGGCTAGGGTGTTATAACAGAACTCTAGGGGGCTAGGGTGTTAACAGAACTCTAGGGGGCTAGGGTGTTAACAGAACTCGAGGGGGCTAGGGTGTTATAACAGAACTCGAGGGGGCTAGGGTGTTATAACAGAACTCTAGGGGGCTAGGGTGTTATAACAGAACTCTAGGGGGC
This sequence comes from Salvelinus alpinus, assembly GCF_045679555.1. Classification (NCBI taxonomy): domain Eukaryota; kingdom Metazoa; phylum Chordata; class Actinopteri; order Salmoniformes; family Salmonidae; genus Salvelinus; species Salvelinus alpinus. Next base: position 15,321,194 of record NC_092104.1, on the reverse strand, counting down.
TAGGGTGTTATAACAGAACTCTAGGGGGCTAGGGTGTTATAACAGAACTCTATGGGGCTAGGGTGTTATAACAGAACTCTAGGGGGCTAGGGTGTTATAACAGAACTCTAGGGGGCTAGGGTGTTATAACAGAACTCTAGGGGGCTAGGGGTGTTATAACAGAACTCTAGGGGGCTAGGGGTGTTATAACAGAACTCTAGGGGGCTAGGGGTGTTATAACAGAACTCTAGGGGGCTAGGGGTGTTATAACAGAACTCTAGGGGGCTAGGGGTGTTATAACAGAACTCTAGGGGGCTAGGGGTGTTATAACAGAACTCTAGGGGGCTAGGGTGTTATAACAGAACTCTAGGGGGCTAGGGTGTTATAACAGAACTCTAGGGGGCTAGGGTGTTATAACAGAACTCTAGGGGGCTAGGGTCTTATAACAGAACTCTAGGGTAGGGGTGTTATAACAGAACTCTAGGGGGCTAGGGGTGTTATAACAGAACTCTAGGCGGCTAGGGTCTTATAACAGAACTCTAGGGTAGGGGTGTTATAACAGAACTCTAGGGTAGGGGTGTTATAACAGAACTCTAGGGGGCGCTGGTGTTATACAGAACTCTAGGGGGCGCTGGTGTTATAACAGAACTCTAGGTTGGCTAGGGGTGTTATAACAGAACTCTAGGTTGGCTAGGGGTGTTATAACAGAACTCTAGGTTGGCTAGGGGTGTTATAACAGAACTCTAGGGTAGGGGTGTTATAACAGAACTCTAGGGTAGGGGTCTTATAACAGAACTCTAGGGTAGGGGTCTTATAACAGAACTCTAGGTTGGCTAGGGGTGTTATAACAGAACTCTAGGTTGGCTAGGGGTGTTATAACAGAACTCTAGGGTAGGGGTGTTATAACAGAACTCTAGGGTAGGGGTGTTATAACAGAACTCTGGGGGGCTAGGGGTGTTATAACAGAACTCTAGGGGGCTAGGGTGTTATAACAGAACTCTAGGGGGCTAGGGGTGTTATAACAGAACTCTAGGGGGCTAGGGGTGTTATAACAGAACTCTAGGGGGCTAGGGTGTTATAACAGAACTCTAGGGGGCTAGGGGTGTTATAACAGAACTCTGGGTTGGCTAGGGGTGTTATAACAGAACTCTAGGGTAGGGGTGTTATAACAGAACTCTAGGGTAGGGGTGTTATAACAGAACTCTAGGGTAGGGGTGTTATAACAGAACTCTAGGGTAGGGGTGTTATAACAGAACTCTAGGGTAGGGGTGTTATAACAGAACTCTAGGGGGCTAGGGGTGTTACAATGTCACCCTGTAGAGATAGGTCACCCTGTAGATAGGTCACCCTGTAGAGGTAGATCTCCCTGTACACACACACCTCATAGGGATTAATTGCACTGTAGTGTCTATACTCTGATCTAACAAGGTCTTTAGGTGTGCGTATGTCCTCCCCTTCCACTGACCGATGCAGGTACACACACACACCAGAGTATATGAGCGGAGTTGAGCAGTTGGAAATCCCACTCATCGCTCACTGAGCGGTCTTTGCACATCGCTCCAGCAGTCAACATTCTTTCCCCCAATAAAAATTGCTCTGTGCTCACAGGGAATAAAACTGCTGCTCCAAATTCGCTCCATTCATTTTTTTGTTTGTTTGTAAAGATAATTTAACAAACACCCCATCTACTTTTGTGACTATGTACCATTTGGTTTTGAAGCAGGCTATCGTAAGAAGCTTCAACATTTCAACAACATGTCGTAGGCTACTGAACCAGGACCTACCTAGGTGATAAGCTGTGGCCACTGTGTTAAAAAACAACAGGCTTTTTCTATTGATGATCAGGTGCTTCAGTTGGAACTGGATCTTCTGCGCTCACATTGTACAGAATAGGAATGAAAAGAACAGTGATGAAGGAAATGGGTGGATTCCAATCAAGTTATAGAAACAAGGCACTGCATCTCAATGCTAGTGGCGTCACTACAGACCCTGGTTAGTTCCCGGGCTGTATCACAACTGGACGTGATTGGGAGTCCCATAGGGCGGCGCACAATTGGCCCAGTGTCATCCGGATTAGGGGAGGGTTTCTTGACCGACTTGCCTAGTTAAATAAACGTTAAATAAAAAATGTAATCAATGAAAATGCATCTACTACCATACCCCGTTCAAAGGCACTGAAATCTTTTGTCTTGCCCATTCATCCTCTGAATGGCACACATACACAATCCATGTCTCAAGGCCTAAAAATCCTTTAACCTGTTTCCTCCCCTTCACCTACACCGATTGATTGAATTGGATTTAACAAGTGACATCAATAAGGGATCATATCTTTCACCTGATTCACCTGGTCAGTCTGTCATGGAAAGAGCAGCTATTAATGTTTTGTACTCTCAGTGTACAGTAGATTGATTGATAAGGTGATTGTTTGTCGTCTCTCTGCAGTGGTCACATCAACCTGACGATGCTGGGAGCCATGCAGGTGTCTAAGACGGGAGACCTGGCCAACTGGATGATCCCGGTACGAGCATCACCATAGTTACTCTCTGTCAGTGTTTCCCCTAGCATTAGTAGGACGGGCCCCGCTGGGTATCTCTGTTACCCCTGCCTGCAAATGTTGCCCTCTATTGGTCTCAAGAGAACATGGTTGTTTGCTCAATCAATCAGATGTATTTCATAAAGCTTTTTTTTTTACATCAGCAGTTGCCACAAAGTGCTTATACAGATACCCTGCCTAAAACCCCAAACAGCAAGCAATGCAGATGTAGAAGCACGGTGGCTAGGAAAAACTCCATAGAAAGGCTGGAACCTAGGAAGAAACCTAGAGAGGAACCAGGCTCTGAGGGGTGGCCAGTCCTCTTCTGGCTGTGCTGGGTAAGGGGAACCAGGCTCTGAGGGGTTACCCTGTCCCTTGCTCCTTACCCTGTTCCTTACCCTGTCCCTTGCTCCTTACCCTGTCCCTTGCTCCTTACCCTGTCCCTTGCTCCTTACCCTGCCCCTCACCTTGTCCCTTGCTCCTTACCCTGTCCCTTGCCCCTTACCCTGTCCCTTGCCCCTTACCCTGTCCCTTGCTCCTTACCCTGTCCCTTGCTCCTTACCCTGTCCCTTGCCCCTTACCCTGTCCCTTGCCCCTTACCCTGTCCCTTGCCCCTTACCCTGTCCCTTGCTCCTTACTCTGTCCCTTGCCCCTTACCCTGTCCCTTGCCCCTTACTCTGTCCCTTGCTCCTTACCCTGCCCCTCACCTTGTCCCTTGCTCCTTACCCTGTTCCTTACCCTGTCCCTTGCTCCTTACTCTGTCCCTTGCTCCTTACCCTGCCCCTCACCTTGTCCCTTGCTCCTTACTCTGTCCCTTGCCCCTTACCCTGTCCCTTGCCCCTTACTCTGTCCCTTGCTCCTTACTCTGTCCCTTGCTCCTTACCCTTTCCCTTGCTCCTTACCCTGTCCCTTGCTCCTTACCCTGTCCCTTGCTCCTTACCCTGTCCCTTGCTCCTTACCCTGTCCCTTGCTCCTTACCCTGTCCCTTGCTCCTTACCCTGTCCCTTACCCTGTCCCTTGCTCCTTACTCTGTCCCTTGCTCCTTACCTTGCCCCTTACCCTGTCCCTTGCTCCTTACTCTGTTCCTTGCTCCTTACCCTGTCCCTTGCCCCTTACCCTGTCCCTTGCCCCTTACCCTGTCCCTTGCCCCTTACCCTGTCCCTTGCCCCTTACCCTGTCCCTTGCCCCTTACCCTGTCCCCTGCCCCTTACCCTGTCCCTTGCTCCTTACCCTGTCCCTTGCTCCTTACCCTGTCCCTTACCCTGTCCCTTGCTCCTTACCCCTGTCTCTTACACTGGTCCTTACCCTGCCCCTTGCCCCTTACCCCTGTCTCTTACACTGGTCCTTACCCTGTCTCTTGCCCCTTGGTCTGTAGTTATGACCTGTATTATAGCAATGGGGAGCTGTAATGTAGTGATTGCTCAGTAGGTTACAGTTATTACCTGAGGCCTCAGCAGGTCAACGGGCTGTACCCACTTCCAGACCCTCAGCCAACAAGGTCAAGCAGCAGAGCACAGACAGGCAGACAGGTATGATGGAGGTTAGCCATTAGACACACTGCGCCTGATGCAGGGAGGCCTAGCAACACCATCCACAGAGCTACCGGAAGCTGGAGAGGCTGACGGCAGGAACACGCTCAACACAAAATGCACATTGGGCATGGTTTGCTTTTGTTTATGTTCAACTGTTGAGTATGTTCTTGTCTTAATAATAAGAGAGGTAGAGGGGATAGGCAGATAGACAGGCATGCAGACAGATAGAGGGCTGGGAACTATAAGCCCTTGGCAAAATACCAGATTTGGGTGTAGAATGGTCAAATGACACAGATTAAGCCCAATCCTAGACTAAAAAGCAACATTTTAGTAACATGCTTTTTTGTCCAGGACCAGGCTTAAAGGGATACTTTGGGATTTTGTCAATGAGACCCTTTATCTATGTAACGCAATGATTGGAAGTCTATGGAATACCAGCAGAGCCTATACACTTCCAGTCATTATGCTAACGCTAGTTAGCAATTGCGCTTGCACTAGTTCGCAACTTCCTTTAAACTGCACACAGAGAGAAAAGTGGTATCCACGAGTTCATCTGACTCTGGGGAAGTAGATAAAGGCCCTCATTGCTGAATTCCTGAAGTATCCTGTTAATCTGTGTCCTGGAAACTGGACCTGAGTGTATTATACCGTTATTCATCAGCTCTCTTAGCTTTCCATTAGCCCTTTTTGTCTTTGGTAATTGATAATTAGCTGCTAACTTGATTAACTGCGTTGTTTGACTTATTTGTCTTAATGGTATTGATACAAAAGGCACTGGATGAGCTTGCTCAGTAAGGACTCTGTCTCACAGTAACACAACAGAGCTACATACACTACCGGTCAAACGTTTTAGAACACCTACTCATTCAAGGGTTTTTCTTAATTTTTACTATTTTCTACATTGTAGAGTAATAGTGAAGACATCCGAACTATGAAATAACACATATAGAATCATGTAGTAACCAATAAAGTGTTAAACAAATCAACATATATTTTATATTTGAGATTCTTCAAATAGCCACCCTTTGCCTGGATGACAGCTTTGCACACTCTGGGCATTTTCTCAACCAGCTTCACCTGGAATGCTTATCCAACAGTCTTGAAGGAGTTCCCACCTATGCTGAGCACTTGTTGGCTGCGTTTCCTTCACTCTGGGGTTTAACTCATCTCAAACCATCTCAATTTGGTTGAGGTCGGGTGATTGTGGAGGTCAGGTCATCTGATGCAGCACTCCATCATTCTCCTTCTTGGTAAAATAGCCCTTACACAGCCTGGAGGCGTGGTGGGTCATTGTCCTGTTGAAAAACAAATGACAGTCCCACTAAGCCCAAACCAGATGGGATGGCGTATCACTGCAGAATGCTGTGGTAGCCATGCTGGTTAAGTGTGCCTTGAATTCTAAATAAATCACAGACAGTGTAACCAGCAAAGCACACCCACACCATAATACCTCCTCCTTCATGCTTTACGGTAGGAAATGCACATGCGGAGATCATCCGTTCACCCACACCGCGTCTCATAAAGACATGGCGTTGGAACCAAAAATCTCCAATTTGGACTCCAGACCAAAGGACAAATGTCCACAAGTCTAATGTCCGTTGCTCATGTTTCTTGGCCCAAGCAAGTCTCTTCTTCTTATTGGTGTCCTTTAGTAGTGGTTTCTTTTCAGCAATTCAAACCTGAAGGCCTGATTCACGCAGTATCCTCTGAACAGTTGATGTTGAGATGTGTCTGTTACTTGAACTCTGTAAAGGATTTATTTGGGCTGCATTTTCTGAGGGTAACTCTAATGAACATATACTCTGCAGCAGAGGTAACTTTGGGTCTTCCTTTCCTGTGGCGGTCCTCATGAGAGCCAGTTTCATCATAGCGCTTGATGGTTTTTGAGACTGTACTTGAAGAAACGTTCAAAGTTTTTGAAACTTTGTGCATTGATGGACTGTCACTTCTCTTTGCTTATTTGAGCTGTTCTTGCCATAATATGGACTTGGTATTTTACCAAATAGGGCAATCTTCTGTATACCCCCCTTCCTTGTCACAAGACAACTGATTGGCTCAAACGCATTAAGAAGGAAAGAAATTCCACAAATTAACCTTTAACTAGGCACACCTGTTAATTGAAATGCATTCCAGGTGTGCAAAGCTGTCACCAAGGCAAAGGGTGGCTATTTGAAGACTTTCAAATATAAAATATATTTTGATTTGGTAACACTTTTTTGGTTACTACATGATTCCATATCTGTTATTTCATAGTTTTGATGTCTTCACTATTATTCTACAATGTAGGGAATACTCAAAATTAGGAAAAACCCTTGAATGAGGAGGTGTTCTAAAACTTTTGACCGGTAGTGTATACCTTCATCTCGTTTTAATCTTCATTATGTGGAACCCTGAGAGGATCGAGGGGAGAATTATGTTTTCCCCCTGCAATTATTACAATTATTCAATATCTAAAGATGGGTGCAAAGCATGAAATTGAAAACGGTTTATGTAGGAGTCGCGGATGCGCCGCATTGCTGCGATAATGTTGATTATGGATGCTTTTTATAACCGAAATGCAGATGAACATTTTACTGTCCAGGGCTTTCGAAAGCTCTTACAAGTGATTACTGTCAATCTCCTGCTGAGCCAGAGGCTGGCGGAGTAACAACCCATGTAGAGATCAAATCAAATCAAGTTTATTTTATATAGCCCTTCGTACATCAGCTAATATCTCGAAGTGCTGTACAGAAACCCAGCCTAAAACCCCAAACAGCAAGCAATGCAGGTGTAGAAGCACGGTGGCTAGGAAAAACTCCCTAGAAAGGCCAAAACCTAGGAAGAAACCTAGAGAGGAACCAGGCTATGAGGGGTGGGCCAGTCCTCTTCTGGCTGTGCCGGGTGGAGATTATAACAGAACATGGCCAAGATGTTCAAAATGTTCATAAGTGACAAGCATGGTCAAATAATAATCAGGAATAAATATCAGTTGGCTTTTCATAGCCGATCATTAAGAGTTGAAAATAGCAGGTCTGGGACAGGTGGCGGTTCCATAACCGCAGGCAGAACAGTTGAAACTGGAATAGCAGCAAGGCCAGGTGGACTGGGGACAGCAAGGAGTCATCATGCCCGGTAGTCCTGACGTATGGTCCTAGGGCTCAGGTCCTCCGAGAGAGAGAAAGAGAGAGAGAATTAGAGAGAGCCAAGATTTTCAAAATGTTCATAAATGACAAGCATGGTCAAATAATAATCAGGAATAAATATCAGTTGGCTTTTCATAGCCGATCATTAAGAGTTGAAAACAGCAGGTCTGGGACAGGTAGGGGTTCCATAACCGCAGGCAGAACAGCTGAAACTGGAATAGCAGCAAGGCCAGGCGGACTGGGGACAGCAAGGAGTCATCATGCCCGGTTTGCCGTGACGTATGGTCCTAGGGCTCAGGTCCTCCGAGAGAGAGAAAGAAAGAGAGAAGGAGAGAATTAGAGAGAGCCAAGATTTTCAAAATGTTCATAAATGACAAGCATGGTCAAATAATAATCAGGAACAAATATCAGTTGGCTTTTCATAGCCGATCATTAAGAGTTGAAAACAGCAGGTCTGGGACAGGTAGGGGTTCCATAACCGCAGGCAGAACAGCTGAAACTGGAATAGCAGCAAGGCCAGGCGGACTGGGGACAGCAAGGAGTCATCATGCCCGGTTTGCCGTGACGTATGGTCCTAGGGCTCAGGTTCTCCGAGAGAGAGAAAGAAAGAGAGAACGAGAGAATTAGAGAGAGCATACTTAAATTCACACAGGACACTGGATAAGATAGGAGAAGTACTCCAGGTATAACCAACTGACCCTAGCCCCCGGCACATAAACTACTGCAGCATAAATACTGGAGGCTGAGACAGGAGGGGTCAGGAGACACTGTGCCCCATCAGAAGAAACCCCCGGACAGGGCCAAACAGGAAGGATATAACCCCACCCACTTTGCCAAAGCACAGCCCCCACACCACTAGAGGGATATCTTCAACCACCAACTTACAATCCTGAGACAAGGCCGAGTATAGCCCACAAAGATCTCCACCACAGCACAAACCAAGGGGGGGGCGCCAACCCAGACAGGAAGATCACGTCAGTAACTCAACCCACTCAAGTGACGCACCCCTCCCAGGGACGGCATGAAAGAGCACCAGTAAGCCAGTGACTCAGCCCCTGTAATAGCGTTAGAGGCAGAGAATCCCAGTGGAGAGAGGGGAACCGGCCAGGCAGAGACAGCAAGGGCGGTTCGTTGCTCCAGAGCCTTTCCGTGATAACACAGATCATCACATTCTGGACGTTAGGTTGTAGCTAGACATGTTTTTGTGCATATGTTGATGTAATTTATGTGTTTCTAACATGATTATAAGATTGGGATTGGGAGATGCTTCAATATTGTATTATGAATTTGCCTATCTGAGATGAAGAAGAAAAACAGTAAAAGTGCCTTCAGAAAGTATTCGCACCCCTTTTTCCATATTTTGTTGTTACAGCCTGAATTTAAAATGTGTTACATATAGATTTTAAAATCAAATCAAATTGTATTGGTCACATACACATGGTTAGCAGATGTTATTGCGAGTGTAGCGAAATGCTTGTGCTTCTAGTTCTGACAGTGCAGCAAACAAGTAATCTAACAATTCCACAAAAACGACCTAATACACACAAATCTAAGTAAAGGGATGGAATAAGAATATATACATATAAATATATGGATGAGCCATGACAGACCTGCATAGACGAGAGGCAATAGATGGTTATAAAATACAGTATCTGGGATGAGTAGTGCAAGATATGTAATCCTCATTGTTAAAGTGCCATTAATACAGTGACTAGTGATCCATTTGTTAGTGGCCAATGATTTTTTTCTGTCACTGATCTACACAGAATACCCCATAATGTCAAATTGGAATTATGTAATACATTCTTTTTATATGTATATATAGATACAGTACCAGGCAAAGTTTGGACACACTTACTCATTCCAGGATTATCTTTATTTTTTACTATTTCCTACATTGTAGAACAATAGTGAAGACATCACAACTATGAAATAACACATATGGAATCATGTAGTAACCAAAAAAGTGTTTAACAAATCAAAATATATTTTAGATTTTAGATTCTTCAGTAGCCACCCTTTGCCTTGATGACAGCTTTGCTTTGCACACTCTTGGCATTCTCTCAACCAGCTTCATAAGGTAGTTACCAGGAATGCATTTCAATTAACTTCTCTAGGGTATGTGGGACGGTAGCGTCTCACCTCGTCAACAGCCAGGGAAACTGCAGGGTGCCAAATTCAAAACAACAGAAATCCCATAATTTAAATTCCTCAAACATACAAGTATTTTACACCATTTTAAAGATACACTTGTTGTAAATCCAGCCACAGTGTCCGATTTCAAAAAGGTTTTACGACGAAAGCACACCAAACGATTATGTTAGGTCAGAGCCAAGTCACAGAAAAAGACAGCCATTTTTCCAGCCAAAGAGAGGAGTAACAAAAAGCAGAAATAGAGATAAAATTCATCACTAACCTTTGATCTTCATCAGATGACACTCATAGGACTTCATGTTACACAATACATGTATGTTTTGTTCGGTAAAGTTCCTATTTATATCCAAAAATCTGAGTTTAGGTGAGACGCTACTGTCTCACTTGGCCAAAAGCCAGAGAAAATGCAGAGCGCCAAATTCAAATAAATTACTATAAAAATCAAACTTTCATTAAATCACACATGAAAGATATCAAATTAAAGCTACACTGGTTGTGAATCCAGCCAACATGTCAGAATTCAAATAGGCTTTTCTGCAAAAGCAAACGATGCTATTATCTGAGGATAGCACCATAGTAAACAAAGAGAGAGAAGCATATTTCAACCCTGCAGGGGCGACACAAAACGCAGAAATAAAAATATAATTCATGCCTTACCTTTGACGAGCTTCTGTTGTTGGCACTCCAATATGTCCCATAAACATCACAAATGGTCCTTTTGTTCGATTAATTCCGTCGATATATATCCAAAATGTCCATTTATTTTGCGCGTTTGATCCAGAAAAACACCGGTTCCAACTTGTGAAACGTGACTACAAAATATCTCGAAGGTTACCTGTAAACTTTGCCAAAACGTTTCAAATTACTTTTGTAATACAAATTTAGGTATTTTTTAACGTAAATAATCGATCAAATTGAAGACGGGATGATCTGTGTTCAATACAGGATTAAAACAAACTGTAGCTAGCTTTCTGATCACGCGCCTCTAACAAACAGGACACTTCAAGTGACCCTCGTTCAAGATGGCCGTACTTCTTCATTACACAAAGGAAAAAACCTCAACCAATTTCTAAAGACTGTTGACATCCAGTAGAAGCGGTAGGAACTGTAAGAAGGTCCCTTAGAAATCTGGATTCCGAATGAAAACACATTGAAAAGAGTGACCTAAAAAAAAGAAAAAATCTGAATGGTTTGTCCTCGGGGTTTCGCTTGCTAAATAAGTTCTGTTATACTCACAGACATGATTCAAACAGTTTTAGAAACGTCAGAGTGTTTTCTATCCAAATCTACTAATAAATATGCATATCTTATCTTCTGGGGATGAGTAGCTGGCAGTTTAATTTGGGCATGCTTTTCATCCAAAATTCCGAATGCTGCCCCCTACCCTAGAGAAGTTAACAGGTGTGCCTATTTAAAGGTTAATTTGTGGAATTTCTTTCCTTAATGCGTTTGAGCCAATCAGTTGTGTTGTGACAAGGTAAGGGTGGTATACAGAAGATAGCCTTATTTGGTAAAATACCAAGTCCATATTATGATAAGAACAGTTAAAATAAGCAAAGAGAAACAACAGTCCATCATTACTTTAAGACATGAATGTCAGTCAATCGGGAAAATGTCAAGAACTTTGAAAGTTTCTTCAAGTGCAGTCGCAAAACCATCAAGAGCTATGATGAAACTGGCTCTCATGAGGACCGCCACGGGAATGGAAGACCCAAAGTTACCTCTGCTGCAGAGGATAAGTTCATTAGAGTTACCAGCCTCAGACATTTCAGGCCAAATAAATGCTTCACAGAGTTAAAGTAACAGACGCATCTCAACATCAACTTTTCATAGGAGACTGTGTGAATCAGGCCTTCACTGCTGAATTTCTGCATAGAAACCACTACTAAAGGACACCAATATAAAGAAGAGACTTGCTTGGGCCAAGAAACACGAGTAATGGACATTAGGCTGGTTTAAATCTGTCCTTTGGTCTGAGGAGTCCAAATGTCCGATTTTTTGTTCCAACCACTGTGTCTTTGTGAGACGCAGAGTAGGTGAATGGATGATCTCTGCATGTGTGGTTCCCACCGTGAAGCATGGAGGAGGAGGTGTGATGATGTTGGGGTGCTTTGCTGGTGACAGTTTTCAGTGATTCATTTACAATTCTAGGCACACTTATTAACCAGCATGGCTACCACAGCATTCTGCAGTGATACGCCATCCCATCTGGTTTGCGCTTAGTGGGACTGTCATTTGTTTTTCAACAGGACAATGACTCACAACACCTCCATGCTGTGTAAGGGCTATTTGACCAAGAAGGAGAGTGATGGATTGCTGCATCAGATGACCTGACCTCCACAATCACCTGACCTCAACCCAATTGAGATGGTTTGGGATGAGTTGGACCGCAGAGTGAAGGAAAAGCAGCCAACAAGTGCTCAGCATATGTGGGAACATTCCAGGTGAAGCTGGTTGAGAGAAAGCCAAGAGTGTGCAAAGCTGTCATCAGGGCAAAGGGTAGTTACTTAGAAGAATCTAAAATATATGTTGATTTGTTTAACACTTTTTTTGGTTACTACATGTGTTATTTCATAGTTGTGATGTCTTCACGATTATTATACAATGTAGAAAATAGTACAAATAAAGAAAAGCCCTTCAATGAGTAGGTGTGTCCAAACTTTTGACTGGTACTGTATATATGAAAATGAACATGTGAAATCTTTTGCGTATTCAACCCCTTACTTAAGGCACATTTAAATAACTTAAGGAGTACAGAATGTGCTTAACAAATCGTAAATACGTTGCATGAACTCATTCCATGTTCAATAATAGTGTTCAACATGATTTTTGAATGACTACCTCATCTCTGTATCCCACACATAGAGTTATCTGTAAGGTCGAGCAGGGAATTTAAAGCACAGATTCAACGACAAAGACCAGGGAGGTTATCCAATGCCTCTCAAAGAAGGCATACATTGAATATCCCTTTGAGCATGGTGAAGTTATTAATTGCACATTGGATGGTGTGTCAATACACCATCATTACAAAGATACTATTCAGTTGACAGAGAGGAAGGGAACTGCTCAGGGATTTCACCATGAGGCCAAAGGTGATTTTAAATCAGTTACAGAGTTAAATGGCTGTGATAGGAGAAAACTGAGGATGGATCAACAACATTGTAGTTAATCCACAATACTATGACAAATAACAGATTGAAAAGAAAGAATGGTATTATTCCAAAACATGCATCCCGTTTGCAATAATGCACTAAAGTATTAGTGCAAAGAATGTGGCAACAAAATCAACACAACACATCACTGAGTACCACTTAATATTTTCAAGAAGAAAAAGGAATAGAGCTAAGCACAGGCAAAGTCCTAGAGGAAAACCTGGTTCAGTCTGCCTTCCAACACACACTGGGAGACAAATCCACCTTTCAGCAGGACAATAACCTAAAACGCAAGGCCAAATATACACTGGAGTTACTTACCAAGATGATATTGATGTTCCTGAGTTTCCTCGTCACTGTTTTGACTTAAATCAGCTTGAAAATATATGCCATGACAGAGCTTGAAGAATTTAAAAAAGAATAATGGGCAAATATTGTACAATCCAGGTGTGCAAAGCTCGTATTCTTGCCCTGAAAGACTCGCAGCTGTAATTGCTGCCAAAGGTGATTCTAACCTGTATTAACTCAATGGGTTGAATACTTATCTAATCAAAAAATATAATGACATTTTTTTCTTCCACTGACAGAGTATTTTGTGTAGATAATTGACAATAAAATGACTATTAAATCCATTTAACCCACTTTGTAACAAAATGTGGAAAAGGTAAATGGGTGTGAATATTTCCTGAAGGCACTGTATATGTCACCAAGTGAAAAGAATGTGTGCAATTTAACTATATTTCCTCCTTTCTGAAGTGGAAACGCCTCACAGCCGACCAGAATAGAACAGCCGCCAAGTGTAGGTAGTTTATGATGAATCTGTTGTTCCTTTCTCTCTAAGTGTTTTCATGATAGGGCCTAGTGTGATGTGATGTGATGTGTGAGGCTGAGGGAGCAGTGAGTGTGTCTACAGCCAAGGTGCTGTTTAACTCCCAGTGGTGCCTAGCCTGCCTCCTAGCCTGCTTTCCAGCCTGCTTCCTAGCCTGCCTCCTAGCCTGCTTTCCAGCCTGCTTCCTAGGCTGGCTCCTAGCCTGCGTCATGTTCTGAAATTGGGTATCAGGATGCATTCCAAACCCTTTCCTCTGCACTTACTGACTCTCTCAGACCTGAGAGGCTTGGATACGTATAATATAAGGCAAGGTGCTTCTGATTGGTCTAGTTACAATCAGGTGTTGGCTATTAGTACTCAGATAGTAAAAAATAAAGGCTTCAGGTAGCCTAGCGGTTAGAGCGTTAAGCCAGTAACCGAAAGGTCGCTAGTTTGAATCGCTGTGCCCTTGAGCAAAGCACTTAACCCTAATTGCTCCAGGGTTGCCGTTTATAATGGCTGACCCTGGCTGTGAGCGACCACACTGTCCAAGGGTGTCTCAGGGAGAGTTGGATATTCAAAAAGCACATTTCCTATTCACACATGTGTATAATACAAACATGTACTGTACATGTGTGAAATAGGACAAATATATGCAACCACCTAATTATTATTATTAAAAACCTGCTCAACCTGTAGGTTTCCAAGACATGAACTGGTCACCACTGGATGTGTAAGCTGTGTAGTTTACACCATATGGCTTATTACCCTACATCAGTGGTTCCCAAACTTTTTACAGTCCCGTACTCCTTCAAACATTCAACCTCCAGCTGCGTACCCCCTCTAGCACCAGGGTCAGCGCGCTCGCAAATGTTGCTTTTTGCCATCATTGTAAGCCTGCCACACACACACTATATGACACATTTATTAAACATAAGAATGAGTGTGAGTTTTTGTCACAACCCGGCTCGTGGGAAGTGACAAAGAGCTATTATAGGACCAGGGCACAAATAATAATAATCAATCATTTTGCTCTTTATTTAGCCATCTTACATATAAAACCTTATTTGTTCATCAAAAATTGTGAATAACTCATCACAGGTTAATGAGAAGGGTGTGCTTGAAAGGATGCACATAACTCTGCAATGTTGGTTTGTATTGGAGAGAGTCTTAAATAATTTTCCACACAGTCTGTATTTAGTTTTCATACTAGTGAGGGCCGAGAATCCACTCTCACATAGGTGCGTGGTTGCAAAGAGCATCAGTGTCTTAACAGTGAGATTTGCCAAGGCAAGAAACTCTGAGCGCAGCCCTATCCAGAAATCTGGCAGTGGCTTCTGATTAAATTCAATTTCCACAGAACCGCATGTTGCAATTTCGATGAGACCCTCTTGTTCCGATATAGGTAAGTGGACTGGAGGCAGGGCATGAAAGGGATAACGAATCCAGTTGTTTGTGTTGTCCGTTGCAGGAAAGTACCTGCGTAATTGCTCACCTAACTCACTCCGGTGCTTCGCTATATCACATTTGACATTTTTATTTTTTATTTTATTTCACCTTTATTTAACCAGGTAGGCTAGTTGAGAACAAATTCTCATTTGCAACTGCGACCTGGCCAAGATAAAGCAAAGCAGTTTGACACATACAACAACACAGAGTTACACATGGAATAAACAAACATACAATCAATAATACAGTAGAAAAGTCTATATACAGTGAGTGCAAATGAGATAGGATAAGAGAGGTAAGGCAATAAATAGGCCATGGTGGCGAAGTAATTACAATATAGCAATTAAACACTGGAATGGTAGAATGTGCAGAAGATGAATGTGCCAGTAGAGATACTGGGGTGCAAGGGAACAAGATAAATAAATAAATAAATATAGTATGGGGATGAGGTAGATTGGATGGGCTATTTACAGATGAGCTATGTACAGATGCAGTGAGCTGCTCTGACAGCTGGTGCTTAAAGCTAGCGAGGGAGATATGAGTCTCCAGCTTCAGTGATTTTTGCAGTTCGTTCCAGTCTTTGGCAGCAGAGAACTGGAAGGAGAGGCGGCCAAAGGAAGGGTGACCGGGGAGATATACCTGCTGGAGCGCGTCCTACGGGTGGGTGCTGCTATGGTGACCAGTGAGCTGAGATAAGGCGGGGCTTTACCTAGCAGAGACTTGTAGATGACCTGGAGCCAGTGGGTTTGGAGACGAGTATGAAGCGAGGGCAAGCCAACGAGAGCATACAGGTCGCAGTGGTGGGTAGTATATGGGGCTTTGGTGACAAAACGGATGGCACTGTGATAGACTGCAACCAATTAGTTGAGTAGAGTGTTGGAGGCTATTAGGATGGATGGTCAGTTTTACGAGGGTATGTTTGGCAGCATGAGTGAAGGGTGCTTTGTTGCGAAATAGGAAGCCGATTCTAGATTTAATTTTGGATTGGAGATTTTTAATGTGAGTCTGGAAGGAGAGTTTACAGTCTAACCAGACACCTAGGTATTTGTAGTTGTCCACATATTCTAAGTCAGAACCGTCCAGAGTAGTGATGCTGGACGGGCGTGCAGGTGCGGGCAGCGATCGGTTGAAGAGCATGCATTTAGTTTTACTTGCATTTAAGGGCAGTTGGAGGCCACGGAAGGAGAGTTGTTCAATGGCATTGAATCTCGTCTGGAGGTTAGTTAACACAGTGTCCAAAGAAGGGCCAGAGGTATACAGAATGGTGCCATCTGCGTAGAGGTGGATCAAAGAATCACCAGCAGCAAGAGCGACGTCATTGATGTATACAGAGAAGAGTCTGCCTGAGAATTTAACCCTGTGGCACCCCCATAGAGACTGCCAGGGGTCCTGACAACAGGCCCTCCGATTTGACACACTGAACTCTATCTGAGAAGTAGTTGGTGAACCAGACGAGGCAATAATTTCAGAAACCAAGGCTGTTGAGTCTGCCAATAAGAATGTTGTGATTGACAGAGTCGAAAACCTTGGCCAGGTTGATGAATACGGCTGCACAGTAATGTCTCTTATCGATGGCGGTTATGATATCGTTTAGGACCTTGAGCGTGGCTGAGGTGCACCCATGACCAGCTCTGAAACCCGATTGCATAGCGGAGAAGGTACGGTGGGATTCAAAATGGTCGGTAATCTGTTTGTTAACTTGGCTTTCGAAGATCTTAGAAAGGCAGGGTAGAATAGATATAGGTTTGTAGCAGTTTGGGTCTAGAGTGTCTCCCCCTTTGAAGAGGGGAATGACCGCGGCAGCTTTCCAATCTATGGGAATCTCAGACGATTCGAAAGATAGGTTGAACAGGCTAGTATTAGGGGTTGCAACAATTTCGGTAGATCATTTTAGAAAGAGAGGGTCCAGATTGTCTCGCCCGGCTGATTTGTAGGGGTCCAGATTTTGCAGCTTTTTCAGAACATCAGCTATCTGGATTTGGGAGAAGGAGAAGTGGGGGAGGTTTTGGGCGAGTTGCTGTGGGGGGTGGAGGGCTGTTGATCGGGGTAGGGGTAGCCAGGTGGAAATCATGGCCAGCCGTAGAAAAATGCTTTATTGAAATTCTCAATTATAGTGGATTTATCGGTGGTGACATTGTTTCCTAGCCTCAGTGCAGTGGGCAGCTGGGAGAAGGTGCTCTTGTTCTCCATGGACTTTACATTGTCCCAGAACCTTTTTGAGTTTGTGCTACATAATGCAAATTTCTGCTTGAAAAAGCTAGCCTTAGCTTTCCTAACTGCCTGTGTATATTTGTTCCTAACTTCCCTGAAAAGTTGCATATCACGGGGGCAGTTCGATGCTAATGCAGAACACCACATTGTCCGTGAGCTTGAGCTCATTTGCACACAAAAAACTCCTGCAATGATGAAACACCTCTGTGTTTTCCTTGTTAATGCAGATAGAATAGAGCTCCAACTTCTTAATCATAGCCTCAATTTACAGATCATTCAGGCGAGAAAAAAACACCACCCCGATAGGCCAGTCGTGTGAGAAACTCGTCATCATGCAAGTTGTCCTGGTTTCCAGTGGTTTGCAGAAGAGGATGTCTTCCTTAATTAACCCCCCATAAACGTAACGGACATATACCAGGAGCTGTGCCAGGTCCGCCACGTCTGTTGACTCATCCAGCTGTAACGGGTATGATTCACTGGGTTGTATGCGACGCAGTAATTGTTTCGAAACATGTCCTGCCATGTCACTGATGTGTCGTGAAACAGTGTTGTTTGATGACTGCATTGTCTGTATAGTGTTTTTGGCCTTTTCCCCCAGCATTGTACCAGCCATATCTGCGGCAGCTGGAAGAATTAAGTCCTCCAATATAGTATGGGGCTTGCCTGTCCTAGCCACTCGGTAGCTCACCATATAAGACGCTTCTAGCCCCTTCTTATTAATGGTATCTGTTGCTTTTATACATGTCTTACTACTCAAAAGTGGTTTTTATTCTCACTCAAAGATCTTATTTATTTTTCAAATTGTCATGTTTTGTTTCTAAATGTCTGCGTACGAGTGAACGTTTCGCTTTGAGAGAGTAACGGCTAATGTGATTGGATGTTAATTATTTGACTAGGCTACCTGTGTCTTTTGCACACTAGTATTTCTACTTGCACATCATCATCTGCACATCTACCACCAGTGTTACTTTGCTAAATTATAATTACTTCGCTACTATGGCCCATTTATTGCCTTAACTCCTCATGCCATTTGAACACACTGTATATAGACTTTTTTCTATTGTGTTATTGAAAGTACGTTTGTTTATTCCATGTGTAACTCTGTGTTGTTGTTTGTGTCGCACTGCTTTGCTTTATCTTGGCCAGGTCGCAGTTGTAAATGAGAACTTTGTTCTCAACTGGCCTACCTGGTTAAATAAAGGTGAAATTAAAAATAATACAAATAATTGACATTGTGTTGTTATTTCGCTGAACACTAGATGGTTTAATTTTATTTTTGGCAGTGAAACGAGGCTACTCAGGCGAGAAAAAAACTCACCCAAATGTATATCCCCGTTGGAAAATATAAATGTACTGTTTGAAAATGTGATTATCATTTTTTATAATAAAAAAAATTAATAATAAATCACATTTTTATTTGGCGTACCCCTGGCGGCTTTGCCCGTACGCCTTGGGAATACTGGCCCTACACCTATCCCATCATTTGAGATCTTAACGGACAGGATTGTTCTGACTGGAGCTCAGCCTTAAAGACGCTGAGCCTGTGGCCCCTGTGGCTCAGACAGCATTTTGGGATATTTCTAGTCCTCCAGGCTCCCTGTGGCGCTGACGGTGCCTCCTGCCCTCCGCCTCACGCTCACTTATGTGTGTGTGTGTTCGTGCACTCTGCCTGAATGATCAGTCATTCTGCTCAAGGTTACTCCCTTTTTTCAAGCTCAGTGTTGTCTCCCCTGTTGCTCCTTGCCTGCAAGTGTGTGTGCGTTCTGCTCTTTAATTTAGCTCAATGTTATCCCTTTACAATGGTGTGTATGTGTGTCTCTCTGTATGTACCAACACTGTAGGTCTCCATTGTCATGTTGTGTTTTGCACATTGAGGTTTTTCCATATTTCATTGGAGAAGATAATGTCTTGCAAAGAAGGTATATGTTGTTCTGAAATTGATCAGGATGCATTTCAAACCCTTTGCTCTGTACTTACTGACTCTCAGATCTGAGATGCTTGGATACATATAATATAAGCCAAGGTGCTTCTGATTAGTCTAGTTATAATCTGGTGTCGGCTATTAGTACTGGTAGTACTTGTTCTCACTATGAAGATTGCAAAACACAGTGAATCTTTTACGCTCCTTGTTGATAACAGAACTATTGTCTCACATATGGAAATTATTTTAAATGTAATTTAGCAGAGAACATTTGTTTTATAGCCGTGTCAGACTTAACTTTGAAGGGAAATGGTGTTTTCCTCCATGGTTTGTTAATAGACTAATTTACTTTGACAGAGACATTAGCAGGTAGGCTACAGGGAACTACATGTAGTGCACTTCTGATGCTATTCTTGTTAACAAGGGATAATGTCCACTGAGATTGGGAGCGATGAGCACTACGTGTTGAACACACACACACACACACCTGCCTATTGAAACAATGGGGGAAACACAGTAAATTATCTGACTCCACTCTGAAAAGTAAAAAGTACTTTACAATGGCAGTGGTTTGTATAGTATGTTTTTCTCAACATTGTCTTTTCAAAGAGTTGATCAATAACTCTAATGAAAAGAGAGACAAAGGACTGCTATGAGCAATCATCAGTCAATTAAAGAAATGGCTGCCGTTTTCAGTGTATGTGTTTGTGGTGTTACTCAGAACGTTTTAAATTAGCTTATAGTCCATTCCACTTTATACAAGGCTGGCTTTTGGGGGACACAATTCTGAACAACCCTATTGCACAAGCAGCCCTCTTTGTTTTCATGTCTGTCTGTCCGATTGTCTGTCTGTGGTGCTGGTCATTAGTTGTCTGGGAAACCATGGCCTTTACTATTCTGTCGCTATGTTATTAAACAGAGAGGGGCATTTGTAGAGGACGAAAAAGGAATGTCGGCATGTGAACGAGGGAGAATGAGAGCAAGAAAGAGACAATTGATAAGTAGAAACCGGTGGAAGTGAAGGCAAAATTTTCTTTGGCATCCTTCGGCTGGCAGGATGAGTGAGGGTAACACAATAAACTGAACAAGGGGAAACATATTTGACTGGTTGTCATGGTAACGCCACAGGCCGAGCTACATCTGAAGTAGCCTAGTTACAGTTGTTTTAATTGAACCTGATAAGGTCTTCCCCTGATATGTCTGAGTAAGTAATGACAATAGCCTCTTCTCCACTTCAACTTGACCTTATGGAGAACCTTAACCTTACAAGTTCCCTCTTTCAGTTCAGATAAATACAAAGGCTTTAAACTGTTAGGCTTTCCAATCTTTTTTTATTTTTTTATTCATGTTTTCTAATTTAAATAAAAAATGCTTTACATTTATTTAACTAGGCAAGTCAGTTAAGAACAAATTCTTATTTTCAATGACGGCCAAACGGGGGCAGAATGACAGATTTTTACCTTGTCAGCTCAGGGATGCGATCTTGCAACCTTTCGGTTACTAGTCTAACGCTGTAACCACTAGGCTACCTGCCTATGTGCTAGGCTGGGTCCCAAACGTCTCTTTCTGTCACACCCTGATCAGTTTCACCTGTCCTCGTTATTGTCTCCACCCCCTCCAGATGTCTCTTGTTTTTCCCAGTGTATTTATCCCTGTGTTTCCTGTCTCTCTGTGACAGTTTGTCTTGTATGTTTCCAAGTCAACCAGCGTTTTTCCCATTCTCATGCTTTTTGCATTCTCCTTTCTCTAGTCCTCCCGGTTTTGACCCTTGCCTGTTTTATGTACTTTCTACCCGCCTGCCTGACCATTCTGCCTGCCTTGACCACGAGCCTGTCTCCAACCATCCAACCAATAAAATGCAAATTAATTACTTAAAAATCATACAAAGTGATTTTCTGGATTTTTGTTTTAGATTCCGTCTCACAGTTGAAGTGTACCTATGATTAAAATTACAGACCTCTACATGCTTTGTAAGTAGGAAAACCTGCAAAATCGTCAGTGTATCAAATACTTGTTCTCCCCACTGTATATTGTACTTGTTTTTACAAATCGATACTTGGTGTCAAATATTGATATAATATCGTCCAAAAATAATATCGCAATAGGTAATTGTTGATTTTTTCTCTCCCCCCCACCATCACTATTCTGAAGATAAACAATTCCACCAAAAAATACCAAAAACACAAGATAATAAGTCAGTGGTGATATCGATCAATTTAATTTAACCCTCCTACCTCTAAAAGTCTGCAGGAAGCCGTATTGTTGTATGCAGCTGCTGTTTGTTTGAAATAACTCCAGTGGAAAGGGGGGGGGACTGCTCTGCCAACTGTTTCCAATGGCTGTTGAATAAATATCAATAGAACAACAATGGAGTGATTCATGTGAGAGGACCGGACTATAGTTAACGCGGTGGTCAGATTTACTGTTGCCAAGCAATGAAGCTCCATCGGACAAAAAATCGACCTGATTGGTGACTGTCCAAATTTTGATTAAATATGTGAGATTACATTATAATTAAGAATGAAAGCTCTCTCTCGTTCTTTATCTATTTAAACCAAGGAAACGCACGCACGCACGCTCTCACTCATACACACTCACTCACTCACACACACACACACACACACACACTAGATAAGGTTCTGTTTTTCCCTCCGGATCGAGCGGCATTGGGATCAAAGTGTTTTCAGATAATCACATTGAAAGCTTATATATCTGACGGAGAGCAAATGCAGTCTAACCCTGGTGTAGACACGGCAAAGCAGCCTACTCTCCTCAATCAACCGTTCTTATGTTGTTACGGTGCTGTTGTCTCCCAATGTTTAAATCGAAATGCAGGTAGCCTAGTGGTTAGAGCGTTGGGCCAGTAACCGAATCGCAGAGCTGACAAGGTAAAAATCTGTCATTCTTCCCCTTAAAAAGGCAGTTAACCCGCTGTTCCCCGGTAGGCCGTCATTGTAAATAAAAATGTGTTTTTAACTGACTTGCCTAGTTAAATAAAGGTGAAAAGAAAAAAAAAAAATATATATACTACCGTTTTGGGGTCACTTAGAAATGTCCTTGTTTTTGAAAGAGAAGCATCTTTTTTGTCCATTTTAAAATAACATCAAATTGAACAGAAATCATTAGGAAACCCTTTTTGCAATTATGTTAGCACGGTTCAAAACTGTTGTGCTTATTAAAGAAGCAATACAACTGGCCTTCTTTAGACTAGTTGAGTATCTGGAGCATCAGCATTTGTGGGTTCGATTACAGACTCAAAATGGCCAGAAACAAACAACTTTCTTCTGAAACTCGTCAGTCTATTCTTGTTCTGAGAAATGAAGGCTATTCCATGCGAGAAATTGCCAAGAAACTGAAGATCTCGTACAACGTTGTGTACTACTCCCTTCACAGAACAGTGCAAACTGTCTCTAACCAGAATAGAAAGGAGTGGAGTGGGAGGCCCCGGTGCACAACTGAGCAAGAGTACAAGTACATTAGAGTGTCTAGTTTGAGATACAGACGCCTCACAAGTCCTCAACTGGCACCTTCATTAAATAGTACACGCAAAACACTAGTCTCAACGTCAACAGTGAAGAGGTGACTCCGGGATGCTGGCCTTCTAGGCAGAGTTCCTCTGTCCAGTGTCTGTGTTCTTTTGCCCATCTTAATCTTTTCTTTTTATTGGCCAGTCTGAGATATGGCTTTTTCTTTGCAACTCTGCCTAGAAGGCCAGCCTCCCAGAGTCGACTCTTTACTGTTGACGTTGAGACTAGTGTTTTGGGGGTTTATTTAATGGGACTGCCGTGCAGAAATATCAGCCCACAGAGAGAAGCACGAGATTGAACATCACTCAACTTTCTAGAGCAGTGGTCTCCAACCGGTCGATCAAGATCCAACCGCGTTCTTAGTCGATCGCCAAACATTTCTGTAAAAACCCCAACGATAAATTCAGCTGCCCTGCGCGCCGGGTAGGCGAACTGTTGCCATTTTGAACCATTTTATGTCTCTGAAGATGCAAACACTGCCTTCCTGGCGGGCCCAGAGAGCAAATCATGTGCACTATAGGCCTACCGCTGGCCAATCGGATTGCTCAGATGACCGTGTCTGCAGTAACGTAGCAGGGATAAAAGAAAGTTTACAGCAAAGTTGATACTGTGAGATTTCAAAACGTTTAAAACCATAACTAGAGAGAGACGGTCAACGAATACAGCAAAGAGATGCTGTTTTTATGAGTGAGTTCATGTTTAAGTTCTTACTCAGCACTGTCAACACTTTGTATTCAACACTTTTATAAGCCATAAAATACATGTTCTTCCTATTTCCACTCAGCACTATAACAAGCAGTGCAGCAGTAATGAATGAGTAGGAAAGTGTATCTGTAGGCTTGCATTGTTTTTATTATTAGGGGCTTGTTTTTTGTTTTTTTTCAAACAATATTTAACTTTCTCTGTTCATATGGGTAACAACATGAATTATTGCATGAGGCAGAAATAATGCGGTGCGATTCAAGTTTCACCATCATCTGGAAGACAGTGTCCCTTTTTGGTTTGGTCAGTGTTAGTGGAGGAAAGGGAGAGAGGAGGAATGTTGAGAGGTGGACCCTCAGTCTGCTGCTCTCTCCCTCCGCTGAGACTGACCATCAGATGCAGGCTTCATCAGCCTAGTAAAGTAAAATGATTTAAATGTATGCTTACTCAGCTGTGTTTCACAACTAATACAACAACGGATCTATTACCAGTGTGATATTTAAATATATATATTTTTAAATGGCCTGAACAACAATGCATTCATTGGCAGGGACATTCAAGCAAAGCCAATATGCAGTGATAATGTATTGGGCCTATAGCTTACTGCACAAACCTCATTGCTACAGAACTGTTTTTAATTGGTTAATGTTGCATAGACTTATGTTTTTTAAGTCATGTTAATAAAATATCTGAGTGGTAGATCTCGGCATTTTGACTCAGTGATCTTGACTCAGAAAAGGTTGGTGACCACTGTTCTAGAGTTTTCCCTGTTAACACTATCAATGTTTCCCTTTACTGTGGCAATTGTGATCAAATCAACACAATGTTAGCCACTTTTTATTGAAACATACCGAAACAAAACAAGCTATGCAAGAGATTTTGTTGTAGGCAGAACGCAAAGGAATAGGATTCTATTGCATTGACACGCAGTACTCATTGCCATATATGGCTCTGTGCCATTTACTTTGAACTGTGTTTACAGCATGAGCAGTCGTGAGGAGATGCGCTTGTTTTGAGATCAAAGCGAGAGCTGCATGTAGCCACATGTGCACATTTTGTTCAAATCCTTAGCCCAGTTATAGATCATTTGTAGTCAGCAATGGGGGAGTGATTGCTTACTACAAGAGCACAAAACATGTACATTTCTAGACATCTTTGAAAAACCATATAGTCCTATAGTCTGATGAAACAAAAATAGAACTGTTTTGCCATAATGACTATCGTTATGTTTGGAGGAAAAAGGGGGAGGCTTGCACGCTGAAGAACACCATCCCAACCGGGAAGCACGGGGGTGGCAGCATCATGTTGTGGGGGTGCTTTGCTGCAGGAGGGACTGGTGCACTTCACAAAATAGATGGTATCATGACGTAGGAAAATTATGTGGATATATTGAAGCAACATCACAAGACATCAGTCAGGAAATTAAAGCTTGCTCGCAAATGGGTCTTCCAAATGGACAATGACTCCAAGCATACTTACAAAGTTGTGGCAAAATGGCTTAAGGACAACAAAGTCGAGGTATTGCAGTGGCCATCACAAAGCCCTGACCTCAATCCTATAGAAAAGTTGTGCTCAGAACTGAAAAAGCGTGTGCGAGCAAGGAGGCCAACAAACCTGACTCAGTTACACCAGCTCTGTCAGGAGGAATGGGCCAAAATTCACCCAACTTATTGTGGGAAGCTTGTGAAAGGCTACCCGAAACGTTTGACCCAAGTTAAACAATTTAAAGGCAATGCTACCAAATACTAATTGAGTGTATGTAAACTTCTGACCCACTGGGAATGTGATGAAAGAAATAAAAGCTGAAATAAATAATTTTCTCTACTATTATTCTGACTTTCACATTCTTAAAATAAAGTGGTGATCCTAATTGACCTAAGACAGGGAATTTCTACTAGGATTAAATGTCAGAAATTGTTTAAAACTGAGTACAACATGCCTGCTTCAGAAAGTTTGCTCAACCTACTGTATTTTCCTATGTATTGCTTTCATCTATTCAGTGTGACAAGGAATGAAGAAGAGATCTGGAGCGGGAACAACTTTATTGGGTGAAATTCATTCCCTCCCTCCCATCCTCTCTCACTCTCTACCTCACCCAAACTTTAATGCATACTGTATTCGTATACTGTAAGGAATACTAACAGACTGTATACACACATACCAACCATATATTCCCTGGATATTCAACAGAGTGCCGTGCAGGCAGTTGTGATTGATGAGCGAAGCAGCTTTTAAATGGGTTTTTCAGTCATCTCACCCCTTGGGCATGTGCATGCCAGGAAAGCTCATTGGACACAGAGAAATGAGAGACCTGCGTATAATTTGTCTCCCACTTGGCAGTCCAATTTTGATGTTCTAATTAGATTTTTCTTCACTGCTTTTGGAAACAAATATTTTCTCTAGTCTGTATTGAATGCAAACCTCAATAGTGTGTGTGTGTGTGTGTGTGTGTGTGTGTGTGTGTGTGTGTGTGTGTGTGTGTGTGTGTGTGTGTGTGTGTGTGTGTTTTCACTGTGTCCATTAACAAGAAATACGCTGGCTGGGGCTGGACTCTGAAGTAATACAGTGTTTATTCAGTTGTATTCCCCACTGGGCAGACTGTTAATATGCCTCTCTCTACAGTGGATTACTGTATACAGTGCCAGTTTGGTTTAGCCTCTGGATTGGAAAGAGTGCTATGCTCAGGCCTACGTAAGAGAAAAGCAAACAACTGGCAAAATACTCTGTTTCGGTTGTTACTGGTGGCAGGTGTGGAAGATGTGTTACTATACATTCTGTATTGGCTGTTACTGGTGGCATGTGTGGAAGATGTGTTACTATACATTCTGTATTGGCTGTTACTGGTGACATGTGTGGAAGATGCATTACTTTACGTTCTGTATTGGCTGTTACTGGTGGCATGTGTGGAAGATGTGTTACTATACATTCTGTATTGGCTGTTACTGGTGACATGTGTGGAAGATGCATTACTTTACGTTCTGTATTGGCTGTTACTGGTGGCATGTGTGGAAGATGTGTTACTATACATTCTGTATTGGCTGTTACTGGTGGCAGGTGTGGAAGATGTGTTACTATACATTCTGTATTGGCTGTTACTGGTGGCATGTGTGGAAGATGTGTTACTATACATTCTGTATTGGCTGTTACTGGTGACATGTGTGGAAGATGCATTACTTTACGTTCTGTATTGGCTGTTACTGGTGGCATGTGTGGAAGATGTGTTACTATACATTCTGTATTGGCTGTTACTGGTGGCAGGTGTGGAAGATGTGTTACTATACATTCTGTATTGGCTGTTACTGGTGGCATGTGTGGAAGATGTGTTACTATACATTCTGTATTGGCTGTTACTGGTGACATGTGTGGAAGATGCATTACTTTACGTTCTGTATTGGCTGTTACTGGTGGCATGTGTGGAAGATGTGTTACTATACATTCTGTATTGGCTGTTACTGGTGGCATGTGTGGAAGATGTGTTACTATACATTCTGTATTGGCTGTTACTGGTGGCATGTGTGGAAGATGTGTTACTATACATTCTGTATTGGCTGTTACTGGTGGCATGTGTGGAAGATGTGTTACTATACATTCTGTATTGGCTGTTACTGGTGACATGTGTGGAAGATGCATTACTTTACGTTCTGTATTGGCTGTTACTGGTGGCATGTGTGGAAGATGTGTTACTATACATTCTGTATTGGCTGTTACTGGTGGCATGTGTGGAAGATGTGTTACTATACATTCTGTATTGGCTGTTACTGGTGGCATGTGTGGAAGATGTGTTACTATACATTCTGTATTGGCTGTTACTGGTGGCAGGTGTGGAAGATGTGTTACTATACATTCTGTATTGGCTGTTACTGGTGGCAGGTGTGGAAGATTTACATTTTACATTTAAGTCATTTAGCAGACGCTCTTATCCAGAGCGACTTACAAATTGGTGCATTCACCTTATGATATCCAGTGGAACAACCACTTTACAATAGTGCATCTAACTCTTTTAAGGGGGAGGGGGGGGTTAGGAGGATTACTTTATCCTATCCTAGGTATTCCTTTAAGAGGTGGGGTTTCAGGTGTCTCCGGAAGGTGGTGATTGACTCCGCTGACCTGGCGTCGTGAGGGAGTTTGTTCCACCATTGGGGTGCCAGAGCAGCGAACAGTTTTGACTGGGCTGAGCGGGAACTGTACTTCCTCAGAGGTAGGGAGGCGAGCAGGCCAGAGGTGGATGAACGCAGTGCCCTTGTTTGGGTGTAGGGCCTGATCAGAGCCTGAAGGTACGGAGGTGCCGTTCCCCTCACAGCTCCGTAGGCAAGCACCATGGTCTTGTAGCGGATGCGAGCTTCAACTGGAAGCCAGTGGAGAGAGCGGAGGAGCGGGGTGACGTGAGAGAACTTGGGAAGGTTGAACACCAGACGGGCTGCGGCGTTCTGGATGAGTTGTAGGGGTTTAATGGCACAGGCAGGGAGCCCAGCCAACAGCGAGTTGCAGTAATCCAGACGGGAGATGACAAGTGCCTGGATTAGGACCTGCGCCACTTCCTGTGTGAGGCAGGGTCGTACTCTGCGAATGTTGTAGAGCATGAACCTACAGGAACGGGTCACCGCCTTGATGTGAGTTGAGAACGACAGGGTGTTGTCCAGGATCACGCCAAGGTTCTTAGCGCTCTGGGAGGAGGACACAATGGAGTTGTCAACCGTGATGGCGAGATCATGGAACGGGCAGTCCTTCCCCGGGAGGAAGAGCAGCTCCGTCTTGCCGAGGTTCAGCTTGAGGTGGTGATCCGTCATCCACACTGATATGTCTGCCAGACATGCAGAGATGCGATTCGCCACCTGGTTATCAGAGGGGGGAAAGGAGAAGATTAATTGTGTGTCGTCTGCATAGCAATGATAGGAGAGGCCATGTGAGGATATGACAGAGCCAAGTGACTTGGTGTATAGCGAGAATAGGAGAGGGCCTAGAACAGAGCCCTGGGGGACACCAGTCGTGAGAGCACGTGGTGCGGAGACAGATTCTCGCCACGCCACCTGGTAGGAGCGACCTGTCAGGTAGGACGCAATCCAAGCGTGGGCCGCGCCGGAGATGCCCAGCTCGGAGAGGGTGGAGAGGAGGATCTGATGGTTCACAGTATCAAAGGCAGCCGATAGGTCTAGAAGGATGAGAGCAGAGGAGAGAGAGTTAGCTTTAGCAGTGCGGAGCGCCTCCGTGACACAGAGAAGAGCAGTCTCAGTTGAATGACTAGTCTTGAAACCTGACTGATTTGGATCAAGAAGGTCATTCTGAGAGAGATAGCAGGAGAGCTGGCCAAGGACGGCACGTTCAAGAGTTTTGGAGAGAAAAGAAAGAAGGGATACTGGTCTGTAGTTGTTGACATCGGAGGGATCGAGTGTAGGTTTTTTCAGAAGGGGTGCAACTCTCGCTCTCTTGAAGACGGAAGGGACGTAGCCAGCGGTCAAGGATGAGTTGATGAGCGAGGTGAGGTAAGGGAGAAGGTCTCCGGAAATGGTCTGGAGAAGAGAGGAGGGGATAGGGTCAAGCGGGCAGGTTGTTGGGCGGCCGGCCGTCACAAGACGCGAGATTTCATCTGGAGAGAGAGGGGAGAAAGAGGTCAAAGCACAGGGTAGGGCAGTGTGAGCAGAACCAGCGGTGTCGTTTGACTTAGCAAACGAGGATCGGATGTCGTCGACCTTCTTTTCAAAATGGTTGACGAAGTCATCCGCAGAGAGGGAGAAGGGGGGAGGAGGGGGAGGAGGATTCAGGAGGGAGGAGAAGGTGGCAAAGAGCTTCCTAGGGTTAGAGGCAGATGCTTGGAATTTAGAGTGGTAGAAAGTGGCTTTAGCAGCAGAGACAGAAGAGGAGAATGTAGAGAGGAGGGAGTGAAAGGATGCCAGGTCCGCAGGGAGGCGAGTTTTCCTCCATTTCCGCTCGGCTGCCCGGAGCCCTGTTCTGTGAGCTCGCAGTGAGTCGTCGAGCCACGGAGCAGGAGGGGAGGACCGAGCCGGCCTGGAGGATAGGGGACATAGAGAGTCAAAGGATGCAGAAAGGGAGGAGAGGAGGGTTGAGGAGGCAGAATCAGGAGATAGGTTGGAGAAGGTTTGAGCAGAGGGAAGAGATGATAGGATGGAAGAGGAGAGAGTAGCGGGGGAGAGAGAGCGAAGGTTGGGACGGCGCGATACCATCCGAGTAGGGGCAGTGTGGGAAGTGTTAGATGAGAGCGAGAGGGAAAAGGATACAAGGTAGTGGTCGGAGACTTGGAGGGGAGTTGCAGTGAGATTAGTGGAAGAACAGCATCTAGTAAAGATGAGGTCAAGCGTATTGCCTGCCTTGTGAGTAGGGGGGGAAGGTGAGAGGGTGAGGTCAAAAGAGGAGAGGAGTGGAAAGAAGGAGGCAGAGAGGAATGAGTCAAAGGTAGACGTGGGGAGGTTAAAGTCACCCAGAACTGTGAGAGGTGAGCCATCCTCAGGAAAGGAACTTATCAGGGCGTCAAGCTCATTGATGAACTCTCCAAGGGAACCTGGAGGGCGATAAATGATAAGGATGTTAAGCTTGAAAGGGCTGGTAACTGTGACAGCATGGAATTCAAAGGAGGCGATAGACAGATGGGTCAGGGGAGAAAGAGAGAATGTCCACTTGGGAGAGATGAGGATCCCAGTGCCACCGCCCCGCTGACCAGAAGCTCTCGGGGTGTGCGAGAACACGTGGGCAGACGAGGCGAGAGCAGTAGGAGTAGCAGTGTTGTCAGTGGTAATCCATGTTTCCGTCAGTGCCAAGAAGTCGAGGGACTGGAGGGACGCATAGGCTGAGATGAACTCTGCCTTGTTGGCCGCAGATCGGCAGTTCCAGAGGCTGCCGGAGACCTGGAACTCCACGTGGGTCGTGCGCGCTGGAACCACCAGGTTAGGATGGCAGCGGCCACGCGGTGTGAAGCGTTTGTATGGTCTGTGCAGAGAGGAGAGAAGAGGGATAGACAGACACATAGTTGACAGGCTACAGAAGAGGCTACGCTAATGCAAAGGAGATTAGAATGACAAGTGGACTACACGTCTCGAATGTTCAGGAAGTTAAGCTTACGTTGCAAAAATAAAATAAAATCTTATTGACTAAAATGATATAGTACTGCTGGCGGTGAAGTAGGCTGGCTAGCAGTGGCTGCGTTGTTGACTTTGTTTGAACGTGTAGCTGGCTAGGTAACCTCTAACTGGCTAGGTAACCTCGACAATTTCTCAAAACTACACAATTATCTTGGATACAAGGACAGCAAAGACAACTATGTAGCTAGCTAACACTACGCTAATCAAGTCGTTCCGTTGTAATGTAAGTTGTGATGTGAGTTTCTACAGTGCTGCTATTCGGTAGAAGTTGGCTAGCTAGCAGTGTTAGCTAGCAGTGTTGACTAGGTAGGAGACGGCAGCGCAGCGCGGCGGACGAAAATAGCTGGCTAGTTAACCGAATAATTACTCTAACCAACTCTAAGCTACACAATTATCTTAGATACAAAGATAGCAAAGACAACTATGTAGCCAGCTAACACTACACTAATCAAGTCGTTCCGTTGTAATGTAATCGTTTCTCCAGTGCTGCTATGCTGCTATGCTGCTATTCGGTGGCTAGCTGGCTAGCTAGCAGTGTTGACTACGTTACGTTACGAAAATAGCTGGCTAGTTAACCGAATAATTACTCTAACCAACTCTAAGCTACACAATTATCTTAGATACAATGATAGCAAAGACAACTATGTAGCCAGCTAACACTACACTAATCAAGTCGTTCCGTTGTAATGTAATCGTTTCTCCAGTGCTGCTATGCTGCTATTCGGTGGCTAGCTGGCTAGCTAGCAGTGTTGACTACGTTACGTTACGTTCGGACGAAAATAGCTGGCTAGCGAACCTCAATAACTACACAATTATCTTTGATACAAAGACGGCTATGTAGCTAGCTAAGATCAAACAAATCAAACCGTTGTACTGTAATGAAAATGAAAATGGTAAAAACTACCTGTGGAATTGCGACTGCACGCTCCGCTCCGAAGATGTGTTACTATACATTCTGTATTGGCTGTTACTGGTGGCATGTGTGGAAGATGTGTTACTTTACATTCTGTATTGGCTGTTACTGGTGGCAGGTGTGGAAGATGTGTTACTATACATTCTGTATTGGCTGTTACTGGTGGCATGTGTGGAAGATGTGTTACTATACATTCTGTATTGGCTGTTACTGGTGGCATGTGTGGAAGATGCGTTACTTTACATTCTGTATTGGCTGTTACTGGTGGCAGGTGTGGAAGATGTGTTACTATACATTCTGTATTGGCTGTTACTGGTGGCAGGTGTGGAAGATGTGTTACTATACATTCTGTATTGGCTGTTACTGGTGGCATGTGTGGAAGATGTGTTACTATACATTCTGTATTGGCTGTTACTGGTGGCAGGTGTGGAAGATGTGTTACTATACATTCTGTATTGGCTGTTACTGGTGGCAGGTGTGGAAGATGTGTTACTATACATTCTGTATTGGCTGTTACTGGTGGCAGGTGTGGAAGATGTGTTACTATACATTCTGTATTGGCTGTTACTGGTGGCATGTGTGGAAGATGTGTTACTATACATTCTGTATTGGCTGTTACTGGTGGCAGGTGTGGAAGATGTGTTACTATACATTCTGTATTGGCTGTTACTGGTGGAAGATGTGTTACTATACATTCTGTATTGGCTGTTACTGGTGGCAGGTGTGGAAGATGTGTTACTATACATTCTGTATTGGCTGTTACTGGTGGCAGGTGTGGAAGATGTGTTACTATACATTCTGTATTGGCTGTTACTGGTGGCATGTGTGGAAGATACGTACCTTGGCTTGCTCTTTCAGCTGTTACTGGTGACAGGTGTGGAAAACGTGTTATTTAACGTTCTGTATCGGTTGTTACTGGTGGCATGTGTGTAAGCTGTGTTACTTTACATTCTGTTTCGGCTGTTAATGGTGGCATGTGTGGAAAATACGTAACTTTGCTTACTATTTTGGCTGTTGCTGTTGGTGTGTGTGGAAGATGTGTTACTTTGAGTACCCCTGGGCTCTATTGTTTACTGTAATGCTTTGTTTGTCCTTCAGGGTAAGATGGTGAAGGGGATGGGTGGAGCCATGGATCTGGTGGCCAGCGCTGGAACCAAGGTGGTAGTCACCATGGAGCACTCCGCTAAGGTAAGAGTATGTGTCTGTGTGCACGTGCATACATCCAAAGCAATCCCAAGGCCATCTTGTTCCAGTGTTGTGTATATGAGTGACTCCAGATCAGCTATATTTAGGACATCATATACAGTTGAAGTCGAAAGTTTACATACACCTTTGCCAAATACATTTAAATTCAGTTTCACAATTCCTGACATTTAATCCTAGTAAAAATTCCCCATCTTAGGTCAGTTAGGATCATTCCCATAATGGATGAATTAATGAGTTTAAATGATGCCTTTGACAGTCCCAGAGCTCCCTATAGGCGCCTTGGTGCTCATATGGACTAATGCTCTCATCCACTACCAATACGTACTGGAGCAGTACACCAACCTGATTATGGCAGTTAAATGCAATTCCCTGAAAAAGCCTGTAATTGAAGTGTTTGTTGCCATGGCTGCCCAGGCCTATGACCTGTAATATAAGTGTTTGTGGAAGTTGCTGGCTGTCCAGGCCAATGTAAACAGTCACCGACATAACCGTTCAGGTGGAGGTCAAAAAGGGGAGGTCACAATTCTGTTTGTACATATGTTTACATGGATATGCTTTTTAATAAAAACTATTTGAAACAAGCCATTACACTTCGTTATTATCATCATATTTTCATTGGTGGAAAAAGTACCCAATTGTCATACTTGAGTAAAAGTAAAGATACCTTCAAGGTAAAGTCACCCAGTAAAATATTACTTGAGTACGTCAAAAAGTATTTGGTTTTAAATATATTTAAGTATCAAAAGTAAATGTAATTTCTAAAATAGAACTTGTATGTTCTCTTGATGAGTGTGTGATTTTGGCCATTTTCCTGTCTTGATTAGCATTCAAAATGTAAATACTACCCTTGTGTGTCAGAGAAAATGTATGGAGTAAAATGTACATTGTTTTCTTTCGGAATGCAGTGAAGTAAAGTTATGAATAATTAACTAAAGTGCAGATACCCCAAAAAATGACATAAGTAGTACTTTAAAGTATTTTTACTTAACCACTGATTATTATTTAGGTTATTACTTATAAATATGATTTTTTTTAAATTAAGAAATGCCAGGTTGGAGAGGATCTGTCGCATTTTCGTATTGACCCAACATGAACTGAGTCAAAATAAAGATATATGCCTACCTTTTCCTTGTCTTTTGGCTTTTCTGCATATCAACAAATATAATACACATTCTATTTTGATGCACAAAACCATTCAAACGAAGTCCGATGGGTTTTCTCTCACTTTTCCCCAAATATTTGCATAACGTCACAAACCATGCTGCTATGGTCATTTGATGGCAGTGGCATTGGCACATATATGTACTTTGTTGTGACTTTACTTTAACATTAACCTGAAGACTGTTATTTATCTAGTTAACAAAATATGTTTAATTGTTACATGATTCAATTAAGCATGTAACAATTAACTCATTAGGATCTGGGGTACTGCGAGAGCGGGTCTTTAAAGAGTTACCATTTCCCGAGTTAAGCTCTAAAAGGTATTTACCTATCACATCTATAAACAGTCAACTTATTAATCATAACCTCGTGTCATATCACCATTCTGAACAGTCGTAACCTCCTTGCATCTGCAAAAACCCAAGCATTACTTATGATTCAGTACTACACAAACTGGTTTAATTATTTATTTACTAGCTAATTAAATGGGAACACAGGATAAACACACACACTGGTTATTGACTGGAGATGTAATACGCTGAAAACAGGTCCCTAGCGGAATGACAACAACATGGATGCTTGTTAATGAAGAGATGGAGAGGAACAGAGACGCTTAGCATTTCCACATTCAGAAACTACTCTCACCTACAATAACCATATACTTTGCACACGAACCACCACCCGCTTTGAGCAAGAAATCATGAATGTATTTACGTGAAATGGCTAAGGAGTATGTATGTAAACTTCCGACTTCAACTGTGCATCAGTGGTTCCCAAACTTTTTATAGTCCCGTGCCCCTTCAAACATTCAACCTCCAGCTGCGTACCTCCTCTAGCACCAGGGTCAGTGCACTCTCAAATGTTGTTTTTTTGCCATCATTGTAAGCCTGCCACACACACACTATACGATACATTTATTAAACATAAGAATGATTGTGGGTTTTTGTCACAACCCAGCCCGTGGGAAGTGACAAAGAGCTCTTATAGGACCAGAGCACAAAAGACTAATACAATAATAATCAATAATTTTGCTCTTTATTTAGCCATCTTACATGTATAACCTTATTTGTTAAACGAAAATTGTAAATGACTCGCCACAGGTAATGAGAAGTTTGTGCTTGAAAGGATGCTCTTAAATCTGCGATGTTGGGTTGTATTGGAGAGAGTCCCAGTCTTAAATAATTCTCCACACACAGTCTGTGCCTGTATTTAGTTTTCATGCTAGTGAGGGCCGAGAATCCACTCTCACATAGGTACGTGGTTGCAAAGGGCATCAGTGTCTTAACAGCGAGATTTGCCAAGGCAGGATACTCAGTGGCTTCTGATTAAATTCAATTTTCACAGAACCGCTTGTTACAATTTCGATGAGACTCTCTTGTTCTGATATCGGTAAGTGGACTGGAGGCAGGGCATGAAAGGGATAACGAATCCAGTTGTTTGTGTCCATCCGTTTCTGGATTGTACCTGCGTAATTGCGCACCCAACTCACTCAGGTGCTTCGGTATACCACTTTTGACATTGTCCGTAAGCTTGAGTTCGTTTGCACACAAAAAATCCTACAATGATGGAAAGACCTGTGTGTTGTTAATGCAGACAGAAAAGTGCTCCAACTTCATAATCATAGCCTCAATTTTGTCCAGCACATTGGACATAGTTGCGGAGAGTCCCTGTAATCCTAGATTCAGATCATTCAGGCGAGAAAAAATTGTGGCCAGTAAAGAAAACTTTAAGCTCGTCTCTCAATTCAAAAAACATTTCAATAATTTGTCCCTTGATAACTTCTGTATTTTGAAAAAGAGTTACATGGTCGCTGCCGATATCATTGCATAGTGCAGAAAATACACGAGAGTTCAGGGGCCTTGCTTTAGCAAAGTTAACCATTTTCACTGTAGTGTCAAGAAAACATTTTTCAAGCCGTCAGGCATTCCCTTGGCAGGAAGAGCCTCTCAGTGGATGCTGCAGTGTACCCAAGTGGCCTCGGGAGCAACAGCTTGCACTCGCGTTACCACTCCACTATGTCTCCCTGTCATGGCGTTTGCGCCATCAGTACAGATACATACACATCTTGACCACCAAAGTCCATTTGATGTCACAAAGCTGTCCAGTACTTTAAAAATATCCTCTCCTGGTTTCCAGTGATTTGCAGAAGAGGATGTCTTCCTTAATTGACCCCCATAAATGTAACGGACATATACCAGGAGCTGTGCCAGGCCCGCTACGTCTGTTGACTCATCTAGCTGTAACACATAGAATTAACTGGCTTGTATGTGAAGCAGTAATTGTTTCAAAACATCTCCTGCTATGTCACTGATGCGTCGTGAAACAGTGTTGTTTGATGACGTAATTGTCTGTATCGTTTTTTGGCCTTTTCCACCAAATTGTCCCAGCCATATCCGCAGCAACTGGAAGAATTAAGTCCTCCGCAATATTATGAGGCTTGCCTGTCCTAGCCACTCGGTAGCTCACCATATAAGACGCTTCTAGCCCCTTCTTATTAATGGTATCTGTTGCTTTTATACATGTCTTACTACTCAAAAGTCGTCTTAATTCTCACTCAAAAAACTCCTGTGGCTTAATTTTCAAATTGTCATATTTTGTTTCTAAATGTCTGCGCAAGAGTGAAGCTTTCATCGAGTTGTGAGATAGTACTTTTGCACATATAAAACACTATGGCTGAGGAAAGGCACTACTCCAAATATAAGTGAACCCCAAATCAATGTAGTTCTCATCATATTTGTGCCTCTTTGATGATCCAACGTCCTTGTCTGTTCGGTGCTTTCCCGGGTAAGGGGGCCAGTAGCTCTTCAGCTGCATTAGATTCACAACTGTCAGTGTCCATGTTAGCTCGGCTAACAACAAAATGTAGAATTACTGATGCTAGCATTGGATGTGCTCCTTGAAGCAGAACAACTTTTGTTGTCGACAGGTGCAGGTGTAGTACAGCTGGTGGTAGCAGTACTACCAGTAGAGCTGGTATGTGTCTCTATGGACCTTACTAAATGGACTATTTGAAAATGTGCAACAAAAAAAAAAGTATATATATAAAAAAAAAAATGTGAATCCCATTTTTATTTGGCATACCCCTGGGGGTAAGCATTCGCCAGTTTGGGAATACCTGATCTACATGAAAATAAAGTTAAGAAAAATCCTAATATCAATGTAGGCCTATGTAAACGGTTTTGGCTATTTTATTTTCATGACGGTCTTCATCCATAACCGTCACAGCTCTACCTGTGACCTATAATTAGAGTATTTCTGGCTGTCTAGGTCTATGATCTGTAATGGGAATATTTGTGGCTGTCCAGGCCTATGATCTGTAATCGGAGTATATGTGTGTTTGTCTGTCCAGTCCTATGACCTGTAATGGGAGTATTTGTGGCTGTGGCTGTCCAGTCCTATGATCTGTAATGGGAGTGTTTGTGGCTGTGGCTGTCCAGTCCTATGATCTGTAATGGGAGTGTTTGTGGCTGTGGCTGTTCAGTCCTATGACCTGTAATGAGAGTAGTTGTGGCTGTCCAGTCCTATGATCTGTAATGGGAGTGTTTGTGGCTGTGGCTGTCCAGTCCTATGATCTGTAATGGGAGTGTTTGTGGCTGTGGCTGTTCAGTCCTATGACCTGTAATGGGAGTAGTTGTGGCTGTCCAGTCCTATGATCTGTAATGGGAGTGTTTGTGGCTGTGGCTGTCCAGTCCTATGATCTGTAATGGGAGTGTTTGTGGCTGTGGCTGTTCAGTCCTATGACCTGTAATGGGAGTAGTTGTGGCTGTCCAGTCCTATGATCTGTAATGGGAGTGTTTGTGGCTGTGGCTGTCCAGTCCTATGATCTGTAATGGGAGTGTTTGTAGCTGTGGCTGTTCAGTCCTATGACCTGTAATGGGAGTAGTTGTGGCTGTCCAGTCCTATGATCTGTAATGGGAGTGTTTGTGGCTGTGGCTGTCCAGTCCTATGATCTGTAATGGGAGTGTTTGTGGCTGTGGCTGTCCAGTCCTATGACCTGTAATGGGAGTGTTTGTGGCTGTGGCTGTCCAGTCCTATGACCTGTAATGGGAGTGTTTGTGGCTGTGGCTGTCCAGTTCTATGATCTGTAACGGGAGTATTTGTGGCTGTGGCTGTCCAGTCCTATGACCTGTAATGGGAGTGTTTGTGGCTGTGGCTGTCCAGTCCTATGATCTGTAATGGGAGTGTTTGTGGCTGTGGCTGTCCAGTCCTATGATCTGTAATGGGAGTGTTTGTGGCTGTGGCTGTCCAGTCCTATGACCTGTAATGTGAGTGTTTGTGGCTGTGGCTGTCCAGTCCTATGACCTGTAATGGGAGTGTTTGTGGCTGTGGCTGTCCAGTTCTATGATCTGTAATGGGAGTATTTGTGGCTGTGGCTGTCCAGTCCTATGACCTGTAATGGGAGTGTTTGTGGCTGTGGCTGTCCAGTCCTATGATCTGTAATGGGAGTGTTTGTGGCTGTGGCTGTCCAGTCCTATGATCTGTAATGGGAGTGTTTGTGGCTGTGGCTGTCCAGTCCTATGATCTGTAATGGGAGTATTTGTGGCTGTGGCTGTCCAGTCCTATGACCTGTAATGGGAGTGTTTGTGGCTGTGGCTGTCCAGTCCTATGATCTGTAATGGGAGTATTTGTGGCTGTGGCTGTCCAGTCCTATGACCTGTAATGGGAGTGTTTGTGGTTGTCCAGTCCTATGATCTGTAATGGGAGTATTTGTGGCTGTGGCTGTTCAGTCCTATGACCTGTACTGGGAGTAGTTGTGGCTGTCCAGTCCTATGATCTGTAATGGGAGTGTTTGTGGCTGTGGCTGTCCAGTCCTATGATCTGTAATGGGAGTGTTTGTGGCTGTGGCTGTCCAGTCCTATGACCTGTAATGGGAGTGTTTGTGGCTGTGGCTGTCCAGTCCTATGACCTGTAATGGGAGTGTTTGTGGCTGTGGCTGTCCAGTCCTATGATCTGTAATGGGAGTATTTGTGGCTGTGGCTGTCCAGTCCTATGACCTGTAATGGGAGTGTTTGTGGTTGTCCAGTCCTATGATCTGTAATGGGAGTATTTGTGGCTGTGGCTGTCCAGTCCTATGATCTGTAATGGGAGTGTTTGTGGCTGTGGCTGTTCAGTCCTATGACCTGTAATGGGAGTAGTTGTGGCTGTCCAGTCCTATGATCTGTAATGGGAGTGTTTGTGGCTGTGGCTGTCCAGTCCTATGATCTGTAATGGGAGTGTTTGTGGCTGTTCAGTCCTATGACCTGTAATGGGAGTAGTTGTGGCTGTCCAGTCCTATGATCTGTAATGGGAGTGTTTGTGGCTGTGGCTGTCCAGTCCTATGATCTGTAATGGGAGTGTTTGTGGCTGTGGCTGTCCAGTCCTATGACCTGTAATGGGAGTGTTTGTGGCTGTGGCTGTCCAGTCCTATGACCTGTAATGGGAGTGTTTGTGGCTGTGGCTGTCCAGTTCTATGATCTGTAACGGGAGTATTTGTGGCTGTGGCTGTCCAGTCCTATGACCTGTAATGGGAGTGTTTGTGGCTGTGGCTGTCCAGTCCTATGATCTGTAATGGGAGTGTTTGTGGCTGTGGCTGTCCAGTCCTATGATCTGTAATGGGAGTGTTTGTGGCTGTGGCTGTCCAGTCCTATGACCTGTAATGTGAGTGTTTGTGGCTGTGGCTGTCCAGTCCTATGACCTGTAATGGGAGTGTTTGTGGCTGTGGCTGTCCAGTTCTATGATCTGTAATGGGAGTATTTGTGGCTGTGGCTGTCCAGTCCTATGACCTGTAATGGGAGTGTTTGTGGCTGTGGCTGTCCAGTCCTATGATCTGTAATGGGAGTGTTTGTGGCTGTGGCTGTCCAGTCCTATGATCTGTAATGGGAGTGTTTGTGGCTGTGGCTGTCCAGTCCTATGATCTGTAATGGGAGTATTTGTGGCTGTGGCTGTCCAGTCCTATGACCTGTAATGGGAGTGTTTGTGGCTGTGGCTGTCCAGTCCTATGATCTGTAATGGGAGTATTTGTGGCTGTGGCTGTCCAGTCCTATGACCTGTAATGGGAGTGTTTGTGGTTGTCCAGTCCTATGATCTGTAATGGGAGTATTTGTGGCTGTGGCTGTTCAGTCCTATGACCTGTACTGGGAGTAGTTGTGGCTGTCCAGTCCTATGATCTGTAATGGGAGTGTTTGTGGCTGTGGCTGTCCAGTCCTATGATCTGTAATGGGAGTGTTTGTGGCTGTGGCTGTCCAGTCCTATGACCTGTAATGGGAGTGTTTGTGGCTGTGGCTGTCCAGTCCTATGACCTGTAATGGGAGTGTTTGTGGCTGTGGCTGTCCAGTCCTATGATCTGTAATGGGAGTATTTGTGGCTGTGGCTGTCCAGTCCTATGACCTGTAATGGGAGTGTTTGTGGCTGTGGCTGTCCAGTCCTATGATCTGTAATGGGAGTGTTTGTGGCTGTGGCTGTCCAGTCCTATGATCTGTAATGGGAGTATTTGTGGCTGTGGCTGTCCAGTCCTATGACCTGTAATGGGAGTGTTTGTGGCTGTGGCTGTCCAGTCCTATGATCTGTAATGGGAGTGTTTGTGGCTGTGGCTGTCCAGTCCTATGACCTGTAATGGGAGTGTTTGTGGCTGTGGCTGTCCAGTCCTATGACCTGTAATGGGAGTGTTTGTGGCTGTGGCTGTCCAGTTCTATGATCTGTAATGGGAGTATTTGTGGCTGTGGCTGTCCAGTCCTATGACCTGTAATGGGAGTGTTTGTGGCTGTGGCTGTCCAGTCCTATGATCTGTAATGGGAGTGGCTGTGGCTGTGGCTGTCCAGTCCTATGATCTGTAATGGGAGTGTTTGTGGCTGCGGCTGTCCAGTCCTATGACCTGTAATGTGAGTGTTTGTGGCTGTGGCTGTCCAGTCCTATGACCTGTAATGGGAGTGTTTGTGGCTGTGGCTGTCCTGTTCTATGATCTGTAATGGGAGTATTTGTGGCTGTGGCTGTCCAGTCCTATGACCTGTAATGGGAGTGTTTGTGGCTGTGGCTGTCCAGTCCTATGATCTGTAATGGGAGTGGCTGTGGCTGTGGCTGTCCAGTCCTATGATCTGTAATGGGAGTGTTTGTGGCTGCGGCTGTCCAGTCCTATGACCTGTAATGTGAGTGTTTGTGGCTGTGGCTGTCCAGTCCTATGACCTGTAATGGGAGTGTTTGTGGCTGTGGCTGTCCTGTTCTATGATCTGTAATGGGAGTATTTGTGGCTGTGGCTGTCCAGTCCTATGACCTGTAATGGGAGTGTTTGTGGCTGTGGCTGTCCAGTCCTATGATCTGTAATGGGAGTGTTTGTGGCTGTGGCTGTCCAGTCCTATGATCTGTAATGGGAGTATTTGTGGCTGTGGCTGTCCAGTCCTATGACCTGTAATGGGAGTGTTTGTGGCTGTGGCTGTCCAGTCCTATGATCTGTAATGGGAGTATTTGTGGCTGTGGCTGTCCAGTCCTATGACCTGTAATGGGAGTGTTTGTGGTTGTCCAGTCCTATGATCTGTAATGGGAGTATTTGTGGCTGTGGCTGTTCAGTCCTATGACCTGTACTGGGAGTAGTTGTGGCTGTCCAGTCCTATGACCTGTAATGGGAGTGTTTGTGGCTGTGGCTGTCCAGTCCTATGATCTGTAATGGGAGTGTTTGTGGCTGTGGCTGTCCAGTCCTATGATCTGTAATGGGAGTATTTGTGGCTGTGGCTGTCCAGTCCTATGACCTGTAATGGGAGTGTTTGTGGCTGTGGCTGTCCAGTTCTATGATCTGTAATGGGAGTATTTGTGGCTGTGGCTGTCCAGTCCTATGACCTGTAATGGGAGTGTTTGTGGCTGTGGCTGTCCAGTCCTATGATCTGTAATGGGAGTGGCTGTGGCTGTGGCTGTCCAGTCCTATGACCTGTAATGTGAGTGTTTGTGGCTGTGGCTGTCCAGTCCTATGACCTGTAATGGGAGTGTTTGTGGCTGTGGCTGTCCAGTTCTATGATCTGTAATGGGAGTATTTGTGGCTGTGTCTGTCCAGTCCTATGACCTGTAATGGGAGTGTTTGTGGCTGTGGCTGTCCAGTCCTATGATCTGTAATGGGAGTGTTTGTGGCTGTGGCTGTCCAGTCCTATGATCTGTAATGGGAGTATTTGTGGCTGTGGCTGTCCAGTCCTATGACCTGTAATGGGAGTGTTTGTGGCTGTGGCTGTCCAGTCCTATGATCTGTAATGGGAGTATTTGTGGCTGTGGCTGTCCAGTCCTATGACCTGTAATGGGAGTGTTTGTGGTTGTCCAGTCCTATGACCTGTAATGGGAGTGTTTGTGGCTGTGGCTGTCCAGTCCTATGATCTGTAATGGGAGTGTTTGTGGCTGTGGCTGTCCAGTCCTATGACCTGTAATGGGAGTGTTTGTGGCTGTGGCTGTCCAGTCCTATGACCTGTAATGGGAGTGTTTGTGGCTGTGGCTGTCCAGTTCTATAATCTGTAACGGGAGTATTTGTGGCTGTGGCTGTCCAGTCCTATGACCTGTAATGGGAGTGTTTGTGGCTGTGGCTGTCCAGTCCTATGATCTGTAATGGGAGTGTTTGTGGCTGTGGCTGTCCAGTCCTATTATCTGTAATGGGAGTGTTTGTGGCTGTGGCTGTCCAGTCCTATGACCTGTAATGTGAGTGTTTGTGGCTGTGGCTGTCCAGTCCTATGACCTGTAATGGGAGTGTTTGTGGCTGTGGCTGTCCAGTTCTATGATCTGTAATGGGAGTATTTGTGGCTGTGGCTGTCCAGTCCTATGACCTGTAATGGGAGTGTTTGTGGCTGTGGCTGTCCAGTCCTATGATCTGTAATGGGAGTGTTTGTGGCTGTGGCTGTCCAGTCCTATGATCTGTAATGGGAGTGTTTGTGGCTGTGGCTGTCCAGTCCTATGATCTGTAATGGGAGTATTTGTGGCTGTGGCTGTCCAGTCCTATGACCTGTAATGGGAGTGTTTGTGGCTGTGGCTGTCCAGTCCTATGATCTGTAATGGGAGTATTTGTGGCTGTGGCTGTCCAGTCCTATGACCTGTAATGGGAGTGTTTGTGGCTGTGGCTGTCCAGTCCTATGATCTGTAATGGGAGTATTTGTGGCTGTGGCTGTCCAGTCCTATGACCTGTAATGGGAGTGTTTGTGGTTGTCCAGTCCTATGATCTGTAATGGGAGTATTTGTGGCTGTGGCTGTTCAGTCCTATGACCTGTACTGGGAGTAGTTGTGGCTGTCCAGTCCTATGATCTGTAATGGGAGTGTTTGTGGCTGTGGCTGCCCAGTCCTATGATCTGTAATGGGAGTGTTTGTGGCTGTGGCTGTCCAGTCCTATG
Organism: Salvelinus alpinus; assembly: GCF_045679555.1. NCBI lineage: Eukaryota > Metazoa > Chordata > Actinopteri > Salmoniformes > Salmonidae > Salvelinus > Salvelinus alpinus. The sequence goes on along the minus strand of NC_092104.1, from coordinate 15,278,407 downwards.
ACCTGTAATGGGAGTGTTTGTGGCTGTGGCTGTCCAGTCCTATGACCTGTAATGGGAGTGTTTGTGGCTGTGGCTGTCCAGTCCTATGACCTGTAATGGGAGTGTTTGTGGCTGTGGCTGTCCAGTCCTATGATCTGTAATGGGAGTATTTGTGGCTGTGGCTGTCCAGTCCTATGACCTGTAATGGGAGTGTTTGTGGCTGTGGCTGTCCGGTCCTATGATCTGTAATGGGAGTGTTTGTGGCTGTGGCTGTCCAGTCCTATGATCTGTAATGGGAGTGTTTGTGGCTGTGGCTGTCCAGTCCTATGACCTGTAATGGGAGTGTTTGTGGCTGTGGCTGTCCAGTCCTATGACCTGTAATGGGAGTGTTTGTGGCTGTGGCTGTCCAGTCCTATGATCTGTAATGGGAGTATTTGTGGCTGTGGCTGTCCAGTCCTATGACCTGTAATGGGAGTGTTTGTGGCTGTGGCTGTCCAGTCCTATGATCTGTAATGTGAGTGTTTGTGGCTGTGGCTGTCCAGTCCTATGACCTGTAATGGGAGTGTTTGTGGCTGTGGCTGTCCAGTCCTATGATCTGTAATGGGAGTATTTGTGGCTGTGGCTGTCCAGTCCTATGACCTGTAATGGGAGTGTTTGTGGCTGTGGCTGTCCAGTCCTATGATCTGTAATGTGAGTGTTTGTGGCTGTGGCTGTCCAGTCCTATGACCTGTAATGGGAGTGTTTGTGGCTGTGGCTGTCCTGTTCTATGATCTGTAATGGGAGTATTTGTGGCTGTGGCTGTCCAGTCCTATGACCTGTAATGGGAGTGTTTGTGGCTGTGGCTGTCCAGTCCTATGATCTGTAATGGGAGTGGCTGTGGCTGTGGCTGTCCAGTCCTATGATCTGTAATGGGAGTGTTTGTGGCTGCGGCTGTCCAGTCCTATGACCTGTAATGTGAGTGTTTGTGGCTGTGGTTGTCCAGTCCTATGACCTGTAATGGGAGTGTTTGTGGCTGTGGCTGTCCTGTTCTATGATCTGTAATGGGAGTATTTGTGGCTGTGGCTGTCCAGTCCTATGACCTGTAATGGGAGTGTTTGTGGCTGTGGCTGTCCAGTCCTATGATCTGTAATGGGAGTGTTTGTGGCTGTGGCTGTCCAGTCCTATGATCTGTAATGGGAGTATTTGTGGCTGTGGCTGTCCAGTCCTATGACCTGTAATGGGAGTGTTTGTGGCTGTGGCTGTCCAGTCCTATGATCTGTAATGGGAGTATTTGTGGCTGTGGCTGTCCAGTCCAATGACCTGTAATGGGAGTGTTTGTGGTTGTCCAGTCCTATGATCTGTAATGGGAGTATTTGTGGCTGTGGCTGTTCAGTCCTATGACCTGTACTGGGAGTAGTTGTGGCTGTCCAGTCCTATGACCTGTAATGGGAGTGTTTGTGGCTGTGGCTGTCCAGTCCTATGATCTGTAATGGGAGTGTTTGTGGCTGTGGCTGTCCAGTCCTATGATCTGTAATGGGAGTATTTGTGGCTGTGGCTGTCCAGTCCTATGACCTGTAATGGGAGTGTTTGTGGCTGTGGCTGTCCAGTTCTATGATCTGTAATGGGAGTATTTGTGGCTGTGGCTGTCCAGTCCTATGACCTGTAATGGGAGTGTTTGTGGCTGTGGCTGTCCAGTCCTATGATCTGTAATGGGAGTGGCTGTGGCTGTGGCTGTCCAGTCCTATGACCTGTAATGTGAGTGTTTGTGGCTGTGGCTGTCCAGTCCTATGACCTGTAATGGGAGTGTTTGTGGCTGTGGCTGTCCAGTTCTATGATCTGTAATGGGAGTATTTGTGGCTGTGTCTGTCCAGTCCTATGACCTGTAATGGGAGTGTTTGTGGCTGTGGCTGTCCAGTCCTATGATCTGTAATGGGAGTGTTTGTGGCTGTGGCTGTCCAGTCCTATGATCTGTAATGGGAGTATTTGTGGCTGTGGCTGTCCAGTCCTATGACCTGTAATGGGAGTGTTTGTGGCTGTGGCTGTCCAGTCCTATGATCTGTAATGGGAGTATTTGTGGCTGTGGCTGTCCAGTCCTATGACCTGTAATGGGAGTGTTTGTGGTTGTCCAGTCCTATGACCTGTAATGGGAGTGTTTGTGGCTGTGGCTGTCCAGTCCTATGATCTGTAATGGGAGTGTTTGTGGCTGTGGCTGTCCAGTCCTATGACCTGTAATGGGAGTGTTTGTGGCTGTGGCTGTCCAGTCCTATGACCTGTAATGGGAGTGTTTGTGGCTGTGGCTGTCCAGTTCTATGATCTGTAACGGGAGTATTTGTGGCTGTGGCTGTCCAGTCCTATGACCTGTAATGGGAGTGTTTGTGGCTGTGGCTGTCCAGTCCTATGATCTGTAATGGGAGTGTTTGTGGCTGTGGCTGTCCAGTCCTATTATCTGTAATGGGAGTGTTTGTGGCTGTGGCTGTCCAGTCCTATGACCTGTAATGTGAGTGTTTGTGGCTGTGGCTGTCCAGTCCTATGACCTGTAATGGGAGTGTTTGTGGCTGTGGCTGTCCAGTTCTATGATCTGTAATGGGAGTATTTGTGGCTGTGGCTGTCCAGTCCTATGACCTGTAATGGGAGTGTTTGTGGCTGTGGCTGTCCAGTCCTATGATCTGTAATGGGAGTGTTTGTGGCTGTGGCTGTCTAGTCCTATGATCTGTAATGGGAGTGTTTGTGGCTGTGGCTGTCCAGTCCTATGATCTGTAATGGGAGTATTTGTGGCTGTGGCTGTCCAGTCCTATGACCTGTAATGGGAGTGTTTGTGGCTGTGGCTGTCTAGTCCTATGATCTGTAATGGGAGTATTTGTGGCTGTGGCTGTCCAGTCCTATGACCTGTAATGGGAGTGTTTGTGGCTGTGGCTGTCCAGTCCTATGATCTGTAATGGGAGTATTTGTGGCTGTGGCTGTCCAGTCCTATGACCTGTAATGGGAGTGTTTGTGGTTGTCCAGTCCTATGATCTGTAATGGGAGTATTTGTGGCTGTGGCTGTTCAGTCCTATGACCTGTACTGGGAGTAGTTGTGGCTGTCCAGTCCTATGATCTGTAATGGGAGTGTTTGTGGCTGTGGCTGTCCAGTCCTATGATCTGTAATGGGAGTGTTTGTGGCTGTGGCTGTCCAGTCCTATGACCTGTAATGGGAGTGTTTGTGGCTGTGGCTGTCCAGTCCTATGACCTGTAATGGGAGTGTTTGTGGCTGTGGCTGTCCAGTCCTATGACCTGTAATGGGAGTGTTTGTGGCTGTGGCTGTCCAGTCCTATGACCTGTAATGGGAGTGTTTGTGGCTGTGGCTGTCCAGTCCTATGATCTGTAATGGGAGTATTTGTGGCTGTGGCTGTCCAGTCCTATGACCTGTAATGGGAGTGTTTGTGGCTGTGGCTGTCCGGTCCTATGATCTGTAATGGGAGTGTTTGTGGCTGTGGCTGTCCAGTCCTATGATCTGTAATGGGAGTGTTTGTGGCTGTGGCTGTCCAGTCCTATGACCTGTAATGGGAGTGTTTGTGGCTGTGGCTGTCCAGTCCTATGACCTGTAATGGGAGTGTTTGTGGCTGTGGCTGTCCAGTCCTATGATCTGTAATGGGAGTATTTGTGGCTGTGGCTGTCCAGTCCTATGACCTGTAATGGGAGTGTTTGTGGCTGTGGCTGTCCAGTCCTATGATCTGTAATGGGAGTGTTTGTGGCTGTGGCTGTCCAGTCCTATGATCTGTAATGGGAGTATTTGTGGCTGTGGCTGTCCAGTCCTATGACCTGTAATGGGAGTGTTTGTGGCTGTGGCTGTCCAGTTCTATGATCTGTAATGGGAGTATTTGTGGCTGTGGCTGTCCAGTCCTATGACCTGTAATGGGAGTGTTTGTGGCTGTGGCTGTCCAGTCCTATGACCTGTAATGGGAGTGGCTGTGGCTGTGGCTGTCCAGTCCTATGACCTGTAATGTGAGTGTTTGTGGCTGTGGCTGTCCAGTCCTATGACCTGTAATGGGAGTGTTTGTGGCTGTGGCTGTCCAGTTCTATGATCTGTAATGGGAGTATTTGTGGCTGTGTCTGTCCAGTCCTATGACCTGTAATGGGAGTGTTTGTGGCTGTGGCTGTCCAGTCCTATGATCTGTAATGGGAGTGTTTGTGGCTGTGGCTGTCCAGTCCTATGATCTGTAATGGGAGTATTTGTGGCTGTGGCTGTCCAGTCCTATGACCTGTAATGGGAGTGTTTGTGGCTGTGGCTGTCCAGTCCTATGATCTGTAATGGGAGTATTTGTGGCTGTGGCTGTCCAGTCCTATGACCTGTAATGGGAGTGTTTGTGGTTGTCCAGTCCTATGACCTGTAATGGGAGTGTTTGTGGCTGTGGCTGTCCAGTCCTATGATCTGTAATGGGAGTGTTTGTGGCTGTGGCTGTCCAGTCCTATGACCTGTAATGGGAGTGTTTGTGGCTGTGGCTGTCCAGTCCTATGACCTGTAATGGGAGTGTTTGTGGCTGTGGCTGTCCAGTTCTATGATCTGTAACGGGAGTATTTGTGGCTGTGGCTGTCCAGTCCTATGACCTGTAATGGGAGTGTTTGTGGCTGTGGCTGTCCAGTCCTATGATCTGTAATGGGAGTGTTTGTGGCTGTGGCTGTCCAGTCCTATTATCTGTAATGGGAGTGTTTGTGGCTGTGGCTGTCCAGTCCTATGACCTGTAATGTGAGTGTTTGTGGCTGTGGCTGTCCAGTCCTATGACCTGTAATGGGAGTGTTTGTGGCTGTGGCTGTCCAGTTCTATGATCTGTAATGGGAGTATTTGTGGCTGTGGCTGTCCAGTCCTATGACCTGTAATGGGAGTGTTTGTGGCTGTGGCTGTCCAGTCCTATGATCTGTAATGGGAGTGTTTGTGGCTGTGGCTGTCCAGTCCTATGATCTGTAATGGGAGTGTTTGTGGCTGTGGCTGTCCAGTCCTATGATCTGTAATGGGAGTATTTGTGGCTGTGGCTGTCCAGTCCTATGACCTGTAATGGGAGTGTTTGTGGCTGTGGCTGTCCAGTCCTATGATCTGTAATGGGAGTATTTGTGGCTGTGGCTGTCCAGTCCTATGACCTGTAATGGGAGTGTTTGTGGTTGTCCAGTCCTATGATCTGTAATGGGAGTATTTCTGGCTGTGGCTGTTCAGTCCTATGACCTGTACTGGGAGTAGTTGTGGCTGTCCAGTCCTATGATCTGTAATGGGAGTGTTTGTGGCTGTGGCTGTCCAGTCCTATGACCTGTAATGGGAGTGTTTGTGGCTGTGGCTGTCCAGTCCTATGACCTGTAATGGGAGTGTTTGTGGCTGTGGCTGTCCAGTTCTATGATCTGTAACGGGAGTATTTGTGGCTGTGGCTGTCCAGTCCTATGACCTGTAATGGGAGTGTTTGTGGCTGTGGCTGTCCAGTCCTATGATCTGTAATGGGAGTGTTTGTGGCTGTGGCTGTCCAGTCCTATTATCTGTAATGGGAGTGTTTGTGGCTGTGGCTGTCCAGTCCTATGACCTGTAATGTGAGTGTTTGTGGCTGTGGCTGTCCAGTCCTATGACCTGTAATGGGAGTGTTTGTGGCTGTGGCTGTCCAGTTCTATGATCTGTAATGGGAGTATTTGTGGCTGTGGCTGTCCAGTCCTATGACCTGTAATGGGAGTGTTTGTGGCTGTGGCTGTCCAGTCCTATGATCTGTAATGGGAGTGTTTGTGGCTGTGGCTGTCCAGTCCTATGATCTGTAATGGGAGTGTTTGTGGCTGTGGCTGTCCAGTCCTATGATCTGTAATGGGAGTATTTGTGGCTGTGGCTGTCCAGTCCTATGACCTGTAATGGGAGTGTTTGTGGCTGTGGCTGTCCAGTCCTATGATCTGTAATGGGAGTATTTGTGGCTGTGGCTGTCCAGTCCTATGACCTGTAATGGGAGTGTTTGTGGTTGTCCAGTCCTATGATCTGTAATGGGAGTATTTCTGGCTGTGGCTGTTCAGTCCTATGACCTGTACTGGGAGTAGTTGTGGCTGTCCAGTCCTATGATCTGTAATGGGAGTGTTTGTGGCTGTGGCTGTCCAGTCCTATGATCTGTAATGGGAGTGTTTGTGGCTGTGGCTGTCCAGTCCTATGATCTGTAATGGGAGTGTTTGTGGCTGTGGCTGTCCAGTCCTATGATCTGTAATGGGAGTATTTGTGGCTGTGGCTGTCCAGTCCTATGACCTGTAATGGGAGTGTTTGTGGCTGTGGCTGTCCAGTTCTATGATCTGTAATGGGAGTATTTGTGGCTGTGGCTGTCCAGTCCTATGACCTGTAATGGGAGTGTTTGTGGCTGTGGCTGTCCAGTCCTATGATCTGTAATGGGAGTGGCTGTGGCTGTGGCTGTCCAGTCCTATGACCTGTAATGTGAGTGTTTGTGGCTGTGGCTGTCCAGTCCTATGACCTGTAATGGGAGTGTTTGTGGCTGTGGCTGTCCAGTTCTATGATCTGTAATGGGAGTATTTGTGGCTGTGTCTGTCCAGTCCTATGACCTGTAATGGGAGTGTTTGTGGCTGTGGCTGTCCAGTCCTATGATCTGTAATGGGAGTGTTTGTGGCTGTGGCTGTCCAGTCCTATGATCTGTAATGGGAGTATTTGTGGCTGTGGCTGTCCAGTCCTATGACCTGTAATGGGAGTGTTTGTGGCTGTGGCTGTCCAGTCCTATGATCTGTAATGGGAGTATTTGTGGCTGTGGCTGTCCAGTCCTATGACCTGTAATGGGAGTGTTTGTGGTTGTCCAGTCCTATGACCTGTAATGGGAGTGTTTGTGGCTGTGGCTGTCCAGTCCTATGATCTGTAATGGGAGTGTTTGTGGCTGTGGCTGTCCAGTCCTATGACCTGTAATGGGAGTGTTTGTGGCTGTGGCTGTCCAGTCCTATGACCTGTAATGGGAGTGTTTGTGGCTGTGGCTGTCCAGTTCTATGATCTGTAACGGGAGTATTTGTGGCTGTGGCTGTCCAGTCCTATGACCTGTAATGGGAGTGTTTGTGGCTGTGGCTGTCCAGTCCTATGATCTGTAATGGGAGTGTTTGTGGCTGTGGCTGTCCAGTCCTATTATCTGTAATGGGAGTGTTTGTGGCTGTGGCTGTCCAGTCCTATGACCTGTAATGTGAGTGTTTGTGGCTGTGGCTGTCCAGTCCTATGACCTGTAATGGGAGTGTTTGTGGCTGTGGCTGTCCAGTTCTATGATCTGTAATGGGAGTATTTGTGGCTGTGGCTGTCCAGTCCTATGACCTGTAATGGGAGTGTTTGTGGCTGTGGCTGTCCAGTCCTATGATCTGTAATGGGAGTGTTTGTGGCTGTGGCTGTCCAGTCCTATGATCTGTAATGGGAGTGTTTGTGGCTGTGGCTGTCCAGTCCTATGATCTGTAATGGGAGTATTTGTGGCTGTGGCTGTCCAGTCCTATGACCTGTAATGGGAGTGTTTGTGGCTGTGGCTGTCTAGTCCTATGATCTGTAATGGGAGTATTTGTGGCTGTGGCTGTCCAGTCCTATGACCTGTAATGGGAGTGTTTGTGGCTCTGGCTGTCCAGTCCTATGATCTGTAATGGGAGTATTTGTGGCTGTGGCTGTCCAGTCCTATGACCTGTAATGGGAGTGTTTGTGGTTGTCCAGTCCTATGATCTGTAATGGGAGTATTTGTGGCTGTGGCTGTTCAGTCCTATGACCTGTACTGGGAGTAGTTGTGGCTGTCCAGTCCTATGATCTGTAATGGGAGTGTTTGTGGCTGTGGCTGTCCAGTCCTATGATCTGTAATGGGAGTGTTTGTGGCTGTGGCTGTCCAGTCCTATGACCTGTAATGGGAGTGTTTGTGGCTGTGGCTGTCCAGTCCTATGACCTGTAATGGGAGTGTTTGTGGCTGTGGCTGTCCAGTCCTATGACCTGTAATGGGAGTGTTTGTGGCTGTGGCTGTCCAGTCCTATGACCTGTAATGGGAGTGTTTGTGGCTGTGGCTGTCCAGTCCTATGATCTGTAATGGGAGTATTTGTGGCTGTGGCTGTCCAGTCCTATGACCTGTAATGGGAGTGTTTGTGGCTGTGGCTGTCCGGTCCTATGATCTGTAATGGGAGTGTTTGTGGCTGTGGCTGTCCAGTCCTATGATCTGTAATGGGAGTGTTTGTGGCTGTGGCTGTCCAGTCCTATGACCTGTAATGGGAGTGTTTGTGGCTGTGGCTGTCCAGTCCTATGACCTGTAATGGGAGTGTTTGTGGCTGTGGCTGTCCAGTCCTATGATCTGTAATGGGAGTATTTGTGGCTGTGGCTGTCCAGTCCTATGACCTGTAATGGGAGTGTTTGTGGCTGTGGCTGTCCAGTCCTATGATCTGTAATGGGAGTGTTTGTGGCTGTGGCTGTCCAGTCCTATGATCTGTAATGGGAGTATTTGTGGCTGTGGCTGTCCAGTCCTATGACCTGTAATGGGAGTGTTTGTGGCTGTGGCTGTCCAGTTCTATGATCTGTAATGGGAGTATTTGTGGCTGTGGCTGTCCAGTCCTATGACCTGTAATGGGAGTGTTTGTGGCTGTGGCTGTCCAGTTCTATGATCTGTAATGGGAGTATTTGTGGCTGTGTCTGTCCAGTCCTATGACCTGTAATGGGAGTGTTTGTGGCTGTGGCTGTCCAGTCCTATGATCTGTAATGGGAGTGTTTGTGGCTGTGGCTGTCCAGTCCTATGATCTGTAATGGGGGTATTTGTGGCTGTGGCTGTCCAGTCCTATGACCTGTAATGGGAGTGTTTGTGGCTGTGGCTGTCCAGTCCTATGATCTGTAATGGGAGTATTTGTGGCTGTGGCTGTCCAGTCCTATGACCTGTAATGGGAGTGTTTGTGGTTGTCGAGTCCTATGACCTGTAATGGGAGTGTTTGTGGCTGTGGCTGTCCAGTCCTATGATCTGTAATGGGAGTGTTTGTGGCTGTGGCTGTCCAGTCCTATGACCTGTAATGGGAGTGTTTGTGGCTGTGGCTGTCCAGTCCTATGACCTGTAATGGGAGTGTTTGTGGCTGTGGCTGTCCAGTTCTATGATCTGTAACGGGAGTATTTGTGGCTGTGGCTGTCCAGTCCTATGACCTGTAATGGGAGTGTTTGTGGCTGTGGCTGTCCAGTCCTATGATCTGTAATGGGAGTGTTTGTGGCTGTGGCTGTCCAGTCCTATTATCTGTAATGGGAGTGTTTGTGGCTGTGGCTGTCCAGTCCTATGACCTGTAATGTGAGTGTTTGTGGCTGTGGCTGTCCAGTCCTATGACCTGTAATGGGAGTGTTTGTGGCTGTGGCTGTCCAGTTCTATGATCTGTAATGGGAGTATTTGTGGCTGTGGCTGTCCAGTCCTATGACCTGTAATGGGAGTGTTTGTGGCTGTGGCTGTCCAGTCCTATGATCTGTAATGGGAGTGTTTGTGGCTGTGGCTGTCCAGTCCTATGATCTGTAATGGGAGTGTTTGTGGCTGTGGCTGTCCAGTCCTATGATCTGTAATGGGAGTATTTGTGGCTGTGGCTGTCCAGTCCTATGACCTGTAATGGGAGTGTTTGTGGCTGTGGCTGTCCAGTCCTATGATCTGTAATGGGAGTATTTGTGGCTGTGGCTGTCCAGTCCTATGACCTGTAATGGGAGTGTTTGTGGTTGTCCAGTCCTATGATCTGTAATGGGAGTATTTGTGGCTGTGGCTGTTCAGTCCTATGACCTGTACTGGGAGTAGTTGTGGCTGTCCAGTCCTATGATCTGTAATGGGAGTGTTTGTGGCTGTGGCTGTCCAGTCCTATGATCTGTAATGGGAGTGTTTGTGGCTGTGGCTGTCCAGTCCTATGACCTGTAATGGGAGTGTTTGTGGCTGTGGCTGTCCAGTCCTATGACCTGTAATGGGAGTGTTGTGGCTGTGGCTGTCCAGTCCTATGATCTGTAATGGGAGTATTTGTGGCTGTGGCTGTCCAGTCCTATGACCTGTAATGGGAGTGTTTGTGGCTGTGGCTGTCCAGTCCTATGATCTGTAATGGGAGTGTTTGTGGCTGTGGCTGTCCAGTCCTATGATCTGTAATGGGAGTATTTGTGGCTGTGGCTGTCCAGTCCTATGACCTGTAATGGGAGTGTTTGTGGCTGTGGCTGTCCAGTCCTATGATCTGTAATGGGAGTGTTTGTGGCTGTGGCTGTCCAGTCCTATGACCTGTAATGGGAGTGTTTGTGGCTGTGGCTGTCCAGTCCTATGACCTGTAATGGGAGTGTTTGTGGCTGTGGCTGTCCAGTTCTATGATCTGTAATGGGAGTATTTGTGGCTGTGGCTGTCCAGTCCTATGACCTGTAATGGGAGTGTTTGTGGCTGTGGCTGTCCAGTCCTATGATCTGTAATGGGAGTGGCTGTGGCTGTGGCTGTCCAGTCCTATGATCTGTAATGGGAGTGTTTGTGGCTGCGGCTGTCCAGTCCTATGACCTGTAATGTGAGTGTTTGTGGCTGTGGCTGTCCAGTCCTATGACCTGTAATGGGAGTGTTTGTGGCTGTGGCTGTCCTGTTCTATGATCTGTAATGGGAGTATTTGTGGCTGTGGCTGTCCAGTCCTATGACCTGTAATGGGAGTGTTTGTGGCTGTGGCTGTCCAGTCCTATGATCTGTAATGGGAGTGTTTGTGGCTGTGGCTGTCCAGTCCTATGATCTGTAATGGGAGTATTTGTGGCTGTGGCTGTCCAGTCCTATGACCTGTAATGGGAGTGTTTGTGGCTGTGGCTGTCCAGTCCTATGATCTGTAATGGGAGTATTTGTGGCTGTGGCTGTCCAGTCCTATGACCTGTAATGGGAGTGTTTGTGGTTGTCCAGTCCTATGATCTGTAATGGGAGTATTTGTGGCTGTGGCTGTTCAGTCCTATGACCTGTACTGGGAGTAGTTGTGGCTGTCCAGTCCTATGATCTGTAATGGGAGTGTTTGTGGCTGTGGCTGTCCAGTCCTATGATCTGTAATGGGAGTGTTTGTGGCTGTGGCTGTCCAGTCCTATGACCTGTAATGGGAGTGTTTGTGGCTGTGGCTGTCCAGTCCTATGACCTGTAATGGGAGTGTTTGTGGCTGTGGCTGTCCAGTCCTATGACCTGTAATGGGAGTGTTTGTGGCTGTGGCTGTCCAGTCCTATGACCTGTAATGGGAGTGTTTGTGGCTGTGGCTGTCCAGTCCTATGATCTGTAATGGGAGTATTTGTGGCTGTGGCTGTCCAGTCCTATGACCTGTAATGGGAGTGTTTGTGGCTGTGGCTGTCCAGTCCTATGATCTGTAATGGGAGTGTTTGTGGCTGTGGCTGTCCAGTCCTATGATCTGTAATGGGAGTGTTTGTGGCTGTGGCTGTCCAGTTCTATGACCTGTAATGGGAGTGTTTGTGGCTGTGGCTGTCCAGTCCTATGACCTGTAATGGGAGTGTTTGTGGCTGTGGCTGTCCAGTCCTATGATCTGTAATGGGAGTATTTGTGGCTGTGGCTGTCCAGTCCTATGACCTGTAATGGGAGTGTTTGTGGCTGTGGCTGTCCAGTCCTATGATCTGTAATGGGAGTGTTTGTGGCTGTGGCTGTCCAGTCCTATGATCTGTAATGGGAGTATTTGTGGCTGTGGCTGTCCAGTCCTATGACCTGTAATGGGAGTGTTTGTGGCTGTGGCTGTCCAGTTCTATGATCTGTAATGGGAGTATTTGTGGCTGTGGCTGTCCAGTCCTATGACCTGTAATGGGAGTGTTTGTGGCTGTGGCTGTCCAGTCCTATGATCTGTAATGGGAGTGGCTGTGGCTGTGGCTGTCCAGTCCTATGACCTGTAATGTGAGTGTTTGTGGCTGTGGCTGTCCAGTCCTATGACCTGTAATGGGAGTGTTTGTGGCTGTGGCTGTCCAGTTCTATGATCTGTAATGGGAGTATTTGTGGCTGTGGCTGTCCAGTCCTATGACCTGTAATGGGAGTGTTTGTGGCTGTGGCTGTCCAGTCCTATGATCTGTAATGGGAGTGTTTGTGGCTGTGGCTGTCCAGTCCTATGATCTGTAATGGGAGTATTTGTGGCTGTGGCTGTCCAGTCCTATGACCTGTAATGGGAGTGTTTGTGGCTGTGGCTGTCCAGTCCTATGATCTGTAATGGGAGTATTTGTGGCTGTGGCTGTCCAGTCCTATGACCTGTAATGGGAGTGTTTGTGGCTGTGGCTGTCCAGTCCTATGACCTGTAATGGGAGTGTTTGTGGCTGTGGCTGTCCAGTCCTATGACCTGTAATGGGAGTGTTTGTGGCTGTGGCTGTCCAGTCCTATGATCTGTAATGGGAGTATTTGTGGCTGTGGCTGTCCAGTCCTATGACCTGTAATGGGAGTGTTTGTGGCTGTGGCTGTCCAGTCCTATGATCTGTAATGGGAGTGTTTGTGGCTGTGGCTGTCCAGTCCTATGATCTGTAATGGGAGTGTTTGTGGCTGTGGCTGTCCAGTCCTATGACCTGTAATGGGAGTGTTTGTGGCTGTGGCTGTCCAGTCCTATGACCTGTAATGGGAGTGTTTGTGGCTGTGGCTGTCCAGTCCTATGATCTGTAATGGGAGTATTTGTGGCTGTGGCTGTCCAGTCCTATGACCTGTAATGGGAGTGTTTGTGGCTGTGGCTGTCCAGTCCTATGATCTGTAATGGGAGTGTTTGTGGCTGTGGCTGTCCAGTCCTATGATCTGTAATGGGAGTATTTGTGGCTGTGGCTGTCCAGTCCTATGATCTGTAATGGGAGTATTTGTGGCTGTGGCTGTCCAGTCCTATGACCTGTAATGGGAGTGTTTGTGGCTGTGGCTGTCCAGTCCTATGATCTGTAATGGGAGTGTTTGTGGCTGTGGCTGTCCAGTCCTATGATCTGTAATGGGAGTGTTTGTGGCTGTGGCTGTCCAGTCCTATGACCTGTAATGGGAGTGTTTGTGGCTGTGGCTGTCCAGTCCTATGACCTGTAATGGGAGTGTTTGTGGCTGTGGCTGTCCAGTCCTATGATCTGTAATGGGAGTATTTGTGGCTGTGGCTGTCCAGTCCTATGACCTGTAATGGGAGTGTTTGTGGCTGTGGCTGTCCAGTCCTATGATCTGTAATGGGAGTGTTTGTGGCTGTGGCTGTCCAGTCCTATGATCTGTAATGGGAGTATTTGTGGCTGTGGCTGTCCAGTCCTATGACCTGTAATGGGAGTGTTTGTGGCTGTGGCTGTCCAGTTCTATGATCTGTAATGGGAGTATTTGTGGCTGTGGCTGTCCAGTCCTATGACCTGTAATGGGAGTGTTTGTGGCTGTGGCTGTCCAGTCCTATGATCTGTAATGGGAGTGGCTGTGGCTGTGGCTGTCCAGTCCTATGACCTGTAATGTGAGTGTTTGTGGCTGTGGCTGTCCAGTCCTATGACCTGTAATGGGAGTGTTTGTGGCTGTGGCTGTCCAGTTCTATGATCTGTAATGGGAGTATTTGTGGCTGTGGCTGTCCAGTCCTATGACCTGTAATGGGAGTGTTTGTGGCTGTGGCTGTCCAGTCCTATGATCTGTAATGGGAGTGTTTGTGGCTGTGGCTGTCCAGTCCTATGATCTGTAATGGGAGTATTTGTGGCTGTGGCTGTCCAGTCCTATGACCTGTAATGGGAGTGTTTGTGGCTGTGGCTGTCCAGTCCTATGATCTGTAATGGGAGTATTTGTGGCTGTGGCTGTCCAGTCCTATGACCTGTAATGGGAGTGTTTGTGGCTGTGGCTGTCCAGTCCTATGACCTGTAATGGGAGTGTTTGTGGCTGTGGCTGTCCAGTCCTATGACCTGTAATGGGAGTGTTTGTGGCTGTGGCTGTCCAGTCCTATGATCTGTAATGGGAGTATTTGTGGCTGTGGCTGTCCAGTCCTATGACCTGTAATGGGAGTGTTTGTGGCTGTGGCTGTCCAGTCCTATGATCTGTAATGGGAGTGTTTGTGGCTGTGGCTGTCCAGTCCTATGATCTGTAATGGGAGTGTTTGTGGCTGTGGCTGTCCAGTCCTATGACCTGTAATGGGAGTGTTTGTGGCTGTGGCTGTCCAGTCCTATGACCTGTAATGGGAGTGTTTGTGGCTGTGGCTGTCCAGTCCTATGATCTGTAATGGGAGTATTTGTGGCTGTGGCTGTCCAGTCCTATGACCTGTAATGGGAGTGTTTGTGGCTGTGGCTGTCCAGTCCTATGATCTGTAATGGGAGTGTTTGTGGCTGTGGCTGTCCAGTCCTATGATCTGTAATGGGAGTATTTGTGGCTGTGGCTGTCCAGTCCTATGACCTGTAATGGGAGTGTTTGTGGCTGTGGCTGTCCAGTTCTATGATCTGTAATGGGAGTATTTGTGGCTGTGGCTGTCCAGTCCTATGACCTGTAATGGGAGTGTTTGTGGCTGTGGCTGTCCAGTCCTATGATCTGTAATGGGAGTGGCTGTGGCTGTGGCTGTCCAGTCCTATGACCTGTAATGTGAGTGTTTGTGGCTGTGGCTGTCCAGTCCTATGACCTGTAATGGGAGTGTTTGTGGCTGTGGCTGTCCAGTTCTATGATCTGTAATGGGAGTATTTGTGGCTGTGGCTGTCCAGTCCTATGACCTGTAATGGGAGTGTTTGTGGCTGTGGCTGTCCAGTCCTATGATCTGTAATGGGAGTGTTTGTGGCTGTGGCTGTCCAGTCCTATGATCTGTAATGGGAGTATTTGTGGCTGTGGCTGTCCAGTCCTATGACCTGTAATGGGAGTGTTTGTGGCTGTGGCTGTCCAGTCCTATGATCTGTAATGGGAGTATTTGTGGCTGTGGCTGTCCAGTCCTATGACCTGTAATGGGAGTGTTTGTGGTTGTCCAGTCCTATGACCTGTAATGGGAGTGTTTGTGGCTGTGGCTGTCCAGTCCTATGATCTGTAATGGGAGTATTTGTGGCTGTGGCTGTCCAGTCCTATGACCTGTAATGGGAGTGTTTGTGGCTGTGGCTGTCCAGTCCTATGATCTGTAATGGGAGTGTTTGTGGCTGTGGCTGTCCAGTCCTATGACCTGTAATTGGAGTGTTTGTGGCTGTGGCTGTCCAGTCCTATGACCTGTAATGGGAGTGTTTGTGGCTGTGGCTGTCCAGTTCTATGATCTGTAATGGGAGTATTTGTGGCTGTGGCTGTCCAGTCCTATGACCTGTAATGGGAGTGTTTGTGGCTGTGGCTGTCCAGTCCTATGATCTGTAATGGGAGTGTTTGTGGCTGTGGCTGTCCAGTCCTATGATCTGTAATGGGAGTATTTGTGGCTGTGGCTGTCCAGTCCTATGACCTGTAATGGGAGTGTTTGTGGCTGTGGCTGTCCAGTCCTATGATCTGTAATGGGAGTATTTGTGGCTGTGGCTGTCCAGTCCTATGACCTGTAATGGGAGTGGCTGTGGCTGTCCAGTCCTATGATCTGTAATGGGAGTATTTGTGGCTGTGGCTGTCCAGTCCTATGACCTGTAATGGGAGTGTTTGTGGCTGTGGCTGTCCAGTCCTATGATCTGTAATGGGAGTATTTGTGGCTGTGGCTGTCCAGTCCTATGACCTGTAATGGGAGTGTTTGTGGCTGTGGCTGTCCAGTCCTATGACCTGTAATGGGAGTGTTTGTGGCTGTGGCTGTGGCTGTCCATTCCTATGATCTGTAATGGGAGTGTTTGTGGCTGTGGCTGTCCAGTCCTATGACCTGTAATGGGACTATTTGTGGCTGTGGTTGTCCAGTCCTATGACCTGTAATGGGAGTGGCTGTGGCTGTCCAGTCCTATGATCTGTAATGGGAGTATTTGTGGCTGTGGTTGTCCAGTCCTATGACCTGTAATGGGAGTATTTTGGTTGTCCAGCCCTATGACCTGTAATGGGAGTATTTGTGGTTGTCCAGTCCTATGACCTGTAATGGGAGTATTTGTGGCTGTGGCTGTCCAGTCCTATGACCTGTAATGGGAGTGTTTGTGGCTGTGGCTGTCCAGTCCTATGACCTGTAATTGGACTATTTGTGGCTGTGGTTGTCCAGTCCTATGACCTGTAATGGGAGTATT
This sequence comes from Salvelinus alpinus, assembly GCF_045679555.1. Classification (NCBI taxonomy): domain Eukaryota; kingdom Metazoa; phylum Chordata; class Actinopteri; order Salmoniformes; family Salmonidae; genus Salvelinus; species Salvelinus alpinus. Next base: position 15,262,419 of record NC_092104.1, on the reverse strand, counting down.
TGTGGCTGTGGTTGTCCAGTCCTATGACCTGTAATGAGAGTATTTGTGGCTGTGGTTGTCCAGTCCTATGACCTGTAATGGGAGTATTTGTGGCTGTGGTTGTCCAGTCATATGACCTGTAATGGGAGTAGTTGTGGCTGTCCAGTCCTATGACCTGTAAGGGCAGTATTTGTCGCTGTCCAGATGGTGGAGCGGGTGGATGTAATAGATGTTTATTGATACCTGTTGACTGCTGCTCCTGTCTTATTTATCTATCAGTAGTTCTCCTCTCCCTTCACACTGCTCATCTGTTGCATAAAACAACCATTTGATGCAATAATGGCATTATAACAATCTCTTGTAATTTCTCCACCATACCAGTTCAACTGGGTCGTTGTGTATGACCTTTAACATAACCTTTGCTCTTTCTCTCTCTTTCCTTTGTTCTTTGTCAGGGAGGAAAATTCAAGATTCTGGACACATGCAACCTGCCACTGACAGGAAAACAGTGTGTGGATCGGATCATCACTGAAAAGGTGTGTGTGTGTGTGTGTGTGTGTGTGTGTGTGTGTGTTTGTGTGGTGTGTGGTGTGTGTGTGTGTGTGTGTGTAAATTCTGTGTGTTTCTCTTACGTATTTTCTGTTTGCCAAGGTGTCCTCCATATCTTTGTTGTCTAGATTAAATTTACTGTCTTTGCTATACAAATCAAACTCCTCACAACACAGCCCTCATGTGAATCTCTTCCACACAGAAAGATTGAAATGACTCTTCAAAACAACTCTGTATAATCCAGGTATTTTGGAGTCCAACTGGGGCTATTTAGACGCCTGGGTTATATTATACCTAAACTGAATATGAGTCATAATGTCAGGCTTTATGGGAAACACTTTGCTCTGGTGACTATACAGTACTACTGACTCACTGTAGTCCTAGAGCTGACACGCTCCTCTCCAGCTCACTGTAGTCCTAGAGCTGACACGCTCCTCTCCAGCTCACTGTAGTCCTAGAGCTGACACGCTCCTCTCCAGCTCACTGTAGTCCTAGAGCTGACACGCTCCTCTCCAGCTCACTGTAGTCCTAGAGCTGACACGCTCCTCTCCAGCTCACTGTAGTCCTAGAGCTGACACGCTCCTCTCCAGCTCACTGTAGTCCTAGAGCTGACACGCTCCTCTCCAGCTCACTGTAGTCCTAGAGCTGACACGCTCCCCTCCAGCTCACTGTAGTCCTAGAGCTGACACGCTCCTCTCCAGCTCACTGTAGTCCTAGAGCTGACACGCTCCTCTCCAGCTCACTGTAGTCCTAGAGCTGACACGCTCCCCTCCAGCTCACTGTAGTCCTAGAGCTGACACGCTCCTCTCCAGCTCACTGTAGTCCTAGAGCTGACACGCTCCTCTCCAGCTCACTGTAGTCCTAGAGCTGACACGCTCCTCTCCAGCTCACTGTAGTCCTAGAGCTGACACGCTCCTCTCCAGCTCAAAGAATCATGAGGGTTTATAGCATTGGAAAAGGTTGAAAGAGCACAAACAGAATCGCTTGGCCTTGGCGGTTGGAAGCCACTGGGCTTGTTTCAGTATTCTAAACAATACACCCAATCTTTTTACCTGGTATTATATAGACAAAAGACACACACTGAAAGAGAGATGGAAACACACACACCCACATCAAACAACACACACACACTCACATCAAGGTCTGATAGATAGTATTGATGCTACAGAGAGACGTGGGGAGATGGAAATTACTTTTATTTGGTTAACCATAATCCAATCAGCAGATTTCTGCTAGGATGCCCAATCTTGATTTAACATCCCAGAATGTAGGGCTGTCTTCTACGATGGTGAACTTTATGATGTTAACAGCTCCACCACATGACCCAACGTACCGCTAGTAATGCTTCATCTGGAAATCCCTAAAGAGCTGTAACGTTCTTACGTTTCTGCAACGCTGCAGAAATAATTACCATTACAGTATAAAAAAAGCATTAGGATTTCTAACATTTCAGTAATCATTTGTACTTTTTGTAAATTAGTCAATCAAAGAATATAATGTTTTCGTAATGTTTGAGAAACCACAGTTATTTATTATGGTAGGATTGTAAAATGTTCTAGCAACGTGATTGCTGCAGACAATATTTTTGTTCTAAATGACAGACTCAGAGGATGCCTATCACACATACAGTGAGGGAAAAAAGTATTTGATCCCCTGCTGATTTTGTACGTTTGCCCACTGACAAAGAAATGATCCGTCTATAATTTTAATGGTAGGTTTATTTGAACAGTGAGAGACATAACAACAAATAAATCCTGAAAAACGCATGTCAAAAATGTTATAAATTGATTTGCATTTTAATGAGGGAAATAATTATTTGACCCCCTCTCAATCAGAAAGATTTCTGGCTCCCAGGTGTCTTTTATATAGGTAACGAGCTGAGATTAGGAGCACATTCTTAAAGGGAGTGCTCCTAATCTCAGTTTGTTACCTGTATAAAAGACACCTGTCCACAGAAGCAATCAATCAATCAGATTCCAAACTCTCCACCATGGCCAAGACCAAAGAGCTCTCCAAGGATGTCAGGGACAAGATTGTAGACCTAAATAAGGCTGGAATGGGCTACAAGACCATCGCCAAGCAGCTTTGTGAGAAGGTGACAACAGTTGGTGCGATTATTCGCAAATGGAAGAAACAAAAAATAACTGTCAATCTCCCACGGCCTGGAGCTCCATGCAAGATCTCACCTCGTGGAGTTGCAATGATCATGAGAACGGTGAGGAATCAGCCCAGAACTACACGGGATGATCTTGTCAATGATCTCAAGGCTCCTGGGACCATAGTCACCAAGAAAACAATTGGTAACACACTACGCCGTGAAGGACTGAAATCCTGCAGCGCCCGCAAGGTCCCCCTGCTCCAGAAAGCACATATACATGCCCGTCTGAAGTTTGCCAATGAACATCTGAATGATTCAGAGGACAACTAGGTGAACGTGTTGTGGTCAGATGAGACCAAAATGGAGCTCTTTGGCATCAACTCAACTCGCCGTGTTTGGAGGAGGAGGAATGCTGCCTATGACCCCCAAGAATATCATCCCCACCGTCAAACATGGAGGTGGAAACATTATGCTTTGGGGGTGTTTTTCTGCTAAGGAAACAGGACAACTTCACCGCATCAAAGGGACAATGGACGGGGCCATGTACCGTCAAATATTGGGTGAGAACCTCCTTCCCTCAGCCAGGGCATTGAAAATGGGTTGTGGATGGGTATTCCAGCACGACAATGACCCAAAACACACGGCCAAGGCAACAAAGGAGTGGCTCAAGAAGAAGCACATTAAGGTCCTGGAGTGGCCTAGCCGGTCTCCAGACCTTAATCCCATAGAAAATCTGTGGAGGGAGCTGAAGGGTCGAGTTGCCAAACGTCAGCCTCGAAACCTTAATGACTTGGAGAAGATCTGCAAAGAGGAGTGGGACAAAATCCCTCCTGAGATGTGTGCAAACCTGGTGGCCAACTAGAAGAAACGTCTGACCTCTGTGATTGCCAACAAGGGTTTTGCCACCAAGTACTAAGTCATGTTTTGCAGAGGGGTCAAATACTTATTTCCCCCATTTAAAATGCAAATCAATTTAATTACATTTTTGACATGCGTTTTTCTTGATTTTTTTGTTGTTATTCTGTCTCTCACTGTTCAAATAAACCTACCATTAAAATTATAGACTGATCATTTATTTGTCAGTGGGCAAACGTACAAAATCAGCAGGGGATCAAATACTTTTTTCCCTCACTGTAGCTAGCTGGTACCTGTTTCAGTCTGAATATCACCTAGCTAGCAGGTACCTGTTTCAGTCTGAATATCATCTAGCTAGCAGATACCTGTTTCAGTCTGAATATCATCTAGCTAGCAGGTACCTGTTTCCGTCTGAATATCATCTAGCTAGCAGATACCTGTTTCAGTCTGAATATCATCTAGCTAGCAGGTACCTGTTTCAGTCTGAATATCATCTAGCTAGCTGGTACCTGTTTCAGTCTGAATATAATCTAGCTAGCAGGTACCTGTTTCAGTCTGAATATCATCTAGCTAGCTGGTACCTGTTTCAGTCTGAATATCATCTAGCTAGCAGGTACCTGTTTCCGTCTGAATATCATCTAGCTAGCTGGTACCTGTTTCAGTCTGAATATCATCTAGCTAGCTGGTACCTGTTTCAGTCTGAATATCACCTAGCTAGCTGGTACCTGTTTCATTCTGAATATCACCTAGCTAGCTGGTACATGTTTCAGTCTGAATACCACATAGCTAGCTGGTACCTGTTTCAGTCTGAATATCATCTAGCTAGCTGGTACATGTTTCAGTCTGAATACTACATAGCTAGCAGGTACATGTTTCAGTCTGAATACCACATAGCTAGCAGGTACATGTTTCAGTCTGAATTCCATATACAGTGGTTCCTCCTTTAAAAGTTGTGTCATACTGCAGCACACCTTGAAGGGTGCTGCAGAATTCTATGGTACATTATTTCATTGTCAGCCATTTTTACCATTAATGCTAGTTAGTGCTAGTTTGACCACCAGAGGGCATCTTTGAAAAGCATTTGATAGTCTTCAATATTGGCATTACTAGAGAATTTAAAACCTTTTTCGTAAGAACATAGTATATGAGATTGATTTTAAGAAATGTTGCTTAATTAATTTGATTCATATTGTGGTGTTTCTATTCCAAGAAATACAAAAAACAAAACCCTCAGGATGGAACGGAAAATATGGCTCTGTACAACGTGACGGTCGGGAGTAGGCTACAGTACTAAGAGCATAAGAGGACTGGAGGATTCTAAATTAATATCTAAGGGGCATTTTTCGTTAGGGCAAATCTAGTGTGTGAGAATATCTAAGGGGCTTTTATCTCATTCTAAATTAATAATAATAATAATCACTTTGTTTAAAAATTAACGATATTTTGGAGATTATTTTGTTTTCATTTAACCTAGAGTGAGCGAGAAAAAGGCCATTCTTGAACATGGGGTGAGATTCTCACTAATTTGTAAATAAAGCCAGTTTGTTATTTAGAATGATTTATTTCTGTTTTTATAGGGAGAGAAACCAAAAGCCGCCTCATGGGTCTCCCGGTGGTGGCCGGCATGGGTATCAAACCAGCATCTGTAGCAACACAGTTTGCACTGCGATGCAGTATCTTAGATCGCTGTGCGGCCCGCCAAACACTCCCCTAACCCGGATGACGCTGGGCCAATTGTGCACGGCCCTATGGGACTCCCAATCACGGCCAGATGTGATACAGCCTGGATTCAAACCAGGGACTGTAGTGATGCCTCTTGCACTGAGATGCAGTGCCTTAGACCACTGTGCCACTGGCGTGCAATGACCAATATATATTGTCCTGCTAATAGCCCATCCTAGAAACGTTGTTTGCAGAATTCACAGCCTGCTATACTTGTGAAAAACAGGGTTAATAATAATAATAATACCTTTTCCCCCTTCCACTTGTTAAAGGTTCCAATTGATAATGTTTTTTTAATCAATTATTATATTTGAGTTTAACCACAATATTTGTTGTATTATTTGTTCTGTCTTTTCTGGTGGATAAAACTGAAATTGCAACCAATCACGGCCGGTTGTGATACAGCCAACCTAACTAAGAAATACATTTGACGATAGAATTCTCCCCCTACCCTCCTTCTAGGCAAGTCTATTGTCCTGCTAATAGCCCTGCTAATAGCCGTAATGGTGCTGTACAATGTGACCGTGTAAGTTTGAAAGAGTATTTTCCTTCATTAGCCTACTTTGTTCCAATATTTTTTATTTAGTGATATTTATTCCCATAGTAATACGTTATGGATCCATAAGTAAATACACATCTACATTTTGAAAGAGTATTTTTATCATTATTTTATTAACGAAAGCATAAAGATACTGATGAAGAAAAAAAACAGTACTGTACAGTATATGCTTTATCCGACATTTTGGTGTCGCATGAGGTCGCTCACACGCACTTTAAACATTTTGATAATAAAGCATTTAAAGCATTTTGAGGAGAGAAGCCGCCTGCATTTGTTGATTAGGCTACTGTGCAGTCTGACAAGTAAACATAGCCTACAGTACATACTGTAGTAAACATTTGGTTATTAGGCTACTGTGCAGTCTGACAAGTAAACATAGCCTACAGTACATACTGTAGTAAACATGGTAAAGTGCCTAATTCCTTACATAAGGGGGAGCAGGCCATGTCCAGACTTTCTCGGTTACCTCAAGTACTCATTAACTCTGTCTTTAATGCTTTTTCGGGTAGCATCAGTCATGGACAGTACTACAGTGCACTTGTGAAAAACAAGTGTTTGAAAACCAGTTTTCAAAGTGCCTCCAGCTGTCCATCACTCCTGTAATTAAAAACAAGGCATCTTGTTTACATCCTGTTTATGTACTTTATTGTAACCACAATGTCACAAATCATTTGTATCTACTTATCCAATTACTTTTAGAGTTTGGGATTTACAAATGTGCGCTTTTCATGTCATTTTTCATTAAATCCATTTCGGATTTAAGTGTAACTTTTGACTGACGCCTTTAGTGAAAGGTCTAATGCTTTAATATTTCATAATTTCTACCCTCCGAATTCATATCCAAGGGGCATTTTTCGCACCATTATTAGTTATATTGTTTTAGTTTGAACGTGCAGACATGCACTAAGAACAGCGGGAACGTTTCCCTAGTCAGAAGGGGGAGGGGGGGTTCCTCCTCTTCCTCCTCCTCCCTTCCCCATGGGCTAGGTCCGTCTTCTGTGCGCTGCTCTGCGGCCTGTCCCGTGCCTCCTGCCCTCGTGCCTTGAATCTCGTGCGCCTACCACTATCTCAGTGGATAAAGCTGGAGAACTGCAAGGCAATCCTATTGTGCGCCACTCAGGAGCCATGACCAATATACACTACCGTTCAAAAGTTTGGGGTAACTTAGAAATGTCCTTGTTTTTGAACGAAAAGCTAATTTTTTGTCCATTCAAATAACATCAAATTGATTAGAAATACAGTGTAGACATTGCTAATGTTGTATATGACTATTGTAGCTGGAAACGGCAGATTTTTTATGGAATATCTACATAGGCGTACAGAAGCCCATTATCAGCAACCATCACTTCTGTGTTCCAAGGCACGTTGTTAGCTAATCCAAGTTTATAATTTTAAAAGGCTAATTGATTATTAGGAAACACTTTTTCAATTATGTTAGCACAGCTGAAAACTGTTGTTCTAATTCAAGAAGCAATAAAACTGGCCTTCTTTAGACTAGTTGAGTATCTGGAGCATCAGCATTTGTGGGTTCAATTACAGGCTCAGAATGGCCAGAAACAAAGCACTTTCTTCTGAAACTCATCAGTCTATTCTTGTTCTGAGAAATTGCCAAGAAACTGAAGATCTCGTACAACGCTACTGTTCACAGAACAGCGCAAACTGGCAGAATAGAAAGAGGAGTGCACAACTGAGCAAGAACTAATTTGGTAATACTGATTAGAGTGTCTAGTTTGACAAACAGACGCCTCACAAGTCCTCAACTGGCAGCTTCATTAAGTAGTACCCGCAAAACACCAGTCTCAACGTCAACAGGAAACTCCGGGATGCTGGCCTTCTAGGCTGCATCACCTCATGGGTCTCCCGGTCGTGGCCGGCATGGGTATTGAACCAGCATCTGTAGCAACGCAATTTGCACTGCGATGCAGTGTCTTAGACCACTGCGCCACTCGGGCGCTGTACAACATGACAGGTCGGGAGTGGGCTACAGTACTACAGTAAGAGCAAAATAATACTAACCTTTCCACACCCTAATTGTAGTCTAAGTTTCTCTTAGAATAAAAACTTTAGTGTAACAACAGTTTTAGTAAGTAATACTGATGAGTAGTATCAAAAAAATAAGTGTATTTTTAGAGACAAAGTAGCACCTTGGGACCCAAAAGCATAATCAGTGCTTTAACTCTCCCTTGCGCTGGTCTGTAGCAATGAAGTAGTGACTCAGGGTACCGTACTAAACCACAAACTACCTCTAAATCCCGCAGCATAATCTCAAAACTTTTAGTTGAGCAACCACTGTAGCTAGCAGGTACATGTTTCAGTCTGAATATCACATAGCTAGCAGGTACATGTTTCAGTCTGAATATCACATAGCTAGCAGGTACATGTTTCAGTCTGAATATCACATAGCTAGCAGGTACATGTTTTTTCTCATCAATGCCCTGGATATTATTTAATTGTTAAAATTTGGACCCTTATTATACTCAAACCTCTCAGAGCAGACCAGAGCAGACATCCTGTGGCCCTGAATAATGCCTGTTGATGTCTGCTGTGCTGACCAGGACAAAAGGCTGCCTGCAGACATCACTGGCTCCATTGTCAGCTTGGCTGGCCAGAACAGAGGGGTCACAGTGGTGTAATGGAGGTCTCCATAGGCTCATTGATTCTATGTCTTTATGTGTTCAGTATTGCAGGGGGTAGAGAGGCAGATCAATGTGGGAGCTTTGTGTGGGTCCTGTAGTCGTGTTTCTCTCCGTGTCCAATTTCGCCAGACTCTGCATGTTCCTTTTCTCTGTCTCTTCCTTTCTTTTTTCTGAATGTCTGTTCGTCTCTCTCTCTCACTCTCGCTCTTTTAGTCTCGCTATAGGTGGCTATAGAATTATGACCAGTCAGGGTTTCTTCTATCCACTCTTTTCTGCTCGGGTGTATTTTAGAGCAAATGCACAACATGATTCCCAGCTAGATGATTTCTGTCAACATTTATAAAGGTTAATGTGTCTCCTATCCACCGCCGTGAGCCCCTCCTCCCTCTCCTTCTTCATCCTTCTTTTCTGCTCTCCTCCCTCTATCCTCATCCTTCCCTCCCTTCTCCTATTACCTTTTTCCTCTTCTTTCTCTCTTTTCTCTCTCTTTCTCCTCTCATCCACCACCACTCTCTTCTCTACCTGGCCTCTTCTCTGGTTACTTTTCCCTGTTTTCTACCTCCCCCGTCTCCTTCCTCCCCCCAGCAGCCTGCCAATGTGTGTTAACTAGACATTTATCGGATGAGGTGGGGAGCTGGATGGTACTGTGCCCGCTGCCCACCCCAGGAGCAGCACTCTCCGCCTAGTGCTTCAGAGCAGGTGACAACAGACATATAGAGCTGACGAGCTTTTCAAGAAAGCCTTGACTGTGCTCTCGGTCTCTCCACCTACAGTATAATAGCTCCCCCGTTACCCACTCCTTTCCCGACAGCTGTCTATTGTATTATTGCCTTTGTATGAATTCACATTACTATAAATGAGGTGTGTGTGTTTGTGTTGAAGGGGCAGGACAGTTGGATGATATGGAGACCAGCAGAGAGACTTGGACTGCGTGTACATAGTGTTTGTGTTGAAGGGGCAGGACAGTTGGATGATATGGAGACCAGCAGAGAGACTTGGACTGCGTGTACATAGTGTTTGTGTTGAAGGGACAGGACAGTTGGATGATATGGAGACCAGCAGAGAGACTTGGACTGCGTGTACATAGTGTTTGTGTTGAAGGGGCAGGACAGTTGGATGATATGGAGACCAGCAGAGAGACTTGGACTGCGCGTACATAGTGTTTGTGTTGAAGGGGCAGGACAGTTGGATGATATGGAGACCAGCAGAGAGACTTGGACTGCGTGTACATAGTGTTTGTGTTGAAGGGACAGGACAGTTGGATGATATGGAGACCAGCAGAGAGACTTGGACTGCGTGTACATAGTGTTTGTGTTGAAGGGGCAGGACAGTTGGATGATATGGAGACCAGCAGAGAGACTTGGACTGCGCGTACATAGTGTTTGTGTTGAAGGGGCAGGACAGTTGGATGATATGGAGACCAGCAGAGAGACTTGGACTGCGCGTACATAGTGTTTGTGTTGAAGGGGCAGGGACAGTTGGATGATATGGAGACCAGCAGAGAGACTTGGACTGCGCGTACATAGTGTTTGTGTTGAAGGGGCAGGGACAGTTGGATGATATGGAGACCAGCAGAGAGACTTGGACTGCGCGTACATAGTGTTTGTGTTGAAGGGGCATGACAGTTGGATGATATGGAGACCAGCAGAGAGACTTGGACTGCGTGTACATAGTGTTTGTGTTGAAGGGGCAGGGACAGTTGGATGATATTGAGACCAGCAGAGAGACTTGGACTGCGCGTACATAGTGTTTGTGTTGAAGGGGCAGGACAGTTGGATGATATGGAGACCAGCAGAGAGACTTGGACTGCGTGTACATAGTGTTTGTGTTGAAGGGGCAGGACAGTTGGATGATATGGAGACCAGCAGAGAGACTTGGACTGCGCGTACATAGTGTTTGTGTTGAAGGGGCAGGACAGTTGGATGATATGGAGACCAGCAGAGAGACTTGGACTGCGTGTACATAGTGTTTGTGTTGAAGGGACAGGACAGTTGGATGATATGGAGACCAGCAGAGAGACTTGGACTGCGTGTACATAGTGTTTGTGTTGAAGGGGCAGGACAGTTGGATGATATGGAGACCAGCAGAGAGACTTGGACTGCGCGTACATAGTGTTTGTGTTGAAGGGGCAGGACAGTTGGATGATATGGAGACCAGCAGAGAGACTTGGACTGCGCGTACATAGTGTTTGTGTTGAAGGGGCAGGGACAGTTGGATGATATGGAGACCAGCAGAGAGACTTGGACTGCGCGTACATAGTGTTTGTGTTGAAGGGGCAGGGACAGTTGGATGATATGGAGACCAGCAGAGAGACTTGGACTGCGCGTACATAGTGTTTGTGTTGAAGGGGCAGGACAGTTGGATGATATGGAGACCAGCAGAGAGACTTGGACTGCGTGTACATAGTGTTTGTGTTGAAGGGGCAGGGACAGTTGGATGATATGGAGACCAGCAGAGAGATTTGGACTGCGCGTACATAGTGTTTGTGTTGAAGGGGCATGGACAGTTGGATGATATGGAGACCAGCAGAGAGATTTGGACTGCGCGTACATAGTGTTTGACCACCATCAGTGCTGCTTGCATTAACAGTATGGGTTCTATGTTCAGCTGGTGCCAAGGCGGCGCTAGTGTCAAAAGCGCGCTAGTTTGCAATTTTGTAATTTAAAAACTGGTGCACTGGCATTTTCCAGCCCTAACGCCAGATTCTGCAATTTACCTCAGCTCACTTGCACTCAGATGAGCGGGGTGGAAATATTTTAGGTGTGTCCTTAACTTGATTTAAAGTACTAATTTCTAGATGCAGCCTATCCAGCCGTGATGCGCACTGCCCATATGAACATGGAACAAGAGTAGCATAATGTTCTTTTGGTGCCTGTACACTTCCTGTTTAGAAACATAAAAAACTCATGTTCTTTCCCATTTAGTTTTATTTGATTAAAAACCAAGCATATCCTCCCCTCTGCTCAATGAAGGCTTTTTTTTGTCTGTCAATGCAATCACAAAGTAGTCAAGACTGTCGATAAAGGGTTTGGTTCCTGAGAACGCTTGGAAATCAATCTTAATCACCAAAGCTTTATTAAAATACAAAGTTTGAGAGGAATAAAACAGTGAGCTGACACATTATTTTATCCATGCAAGTCCTGTAAAACCACCACCATGCCCATCATGAAATGAGATATGAGATCCTCTTTGAATACGGTGAACCTTGTATTTAGAATGAATCTGTAACCTGTAAAAATTGCTTGTTTTCCGTTTCATATGTTCAAAACCCAGCACTCCCTTAGGCCTACTATAACAAAGGCTGGTTCAACATCAATTTGTTTATTTTTTATCCTGCCGATTTTATGATATCATTACATTTATTTATTGTTGTTGTTTTAAAAAAAGCTTGTTTTTTGTATAATTTTATTACAACCAAACGTATTAGAATGATTCACCTTTCTGGTATTATGGTAACAATGTCCGTGGTGTGCTTGCAATAGAACTTCCATGAGGTCTGTGAATGTGATCTGATCTGTAAATTGGTTCCAATATGGATATAAAACGTTATATTTTGGAGCTGTATAACGGTGAGTGGACATTCTCCCTTTCTCTTTATATTGGATATTTTTCCAGTTATGTTGCCTGTAAGAGTGACATAGCCTATTTAAAATAAGTTGTTAGAATTTGATTACAATTATTAGTTCTCAGGGCCTCCCGAGGGGCGCAGCGGTCTAAGACACTGCATCACAGTGCTAGAGGCGCCACTACAGACCCGGGTTCGATCCCAGTCTGTGTCACAACCGGCCGTGATCGGGAGTCCCATAGGGTGGTGCACAATTGGCCCAGCGTCGTCCGAGTAAGGGGAGGGTTTGGCCGGGGGAGGCTTTACTTGGCTCATCGCGCTCTAGTGACTCCTTGTGGCGGGCCGGGTGCCTGCGGGATGACCTCGGTCGTCAGTTGAACGGTGTTTCCGCCGACACATTGGTGCGGCTGGCTTCCGGGTTAAGCGGGCGGGTGTTAAGAAGCGTGGTTTGGCGGGTCATGTTTTGGAGGATGCATGACTCTACCTTCGCCTCTCCCGAGCCCATTGGGGGGTTGCAGCGATGAGATAAGATCCAAAATGTACATTTTTTTTATTTTATTATAAAGATGTATTCGTTCTCTTTTTAGGGCTTATCAATAATTAATATAAACTTGCTTACTGACTATGTTTGGAATGTCCATGCTCAGCCATAATGTAATTAGGCCTAGCCCCGATATCAGTGTGAATGCTATTGAAGACATTCAATTGCTTAGAACAATGTGGACTGCAGATGGGTTCAAGTTAACGTATTTAGCAAAGATAGGTCAACATTTTGTTATTTAGTTTCCGTAAGCCAGTTAACAAACTTTAATGGACTAACATTGGAATTGTAGTTCATTCCGTAAATACACAATTTGAACATGTTTCGCCATGGAGCACGTTCTGATTGGCCGAGCCACAACTTGTTTATTCATCAAAACCCAACCTCCTTCGCGGCAACGCCAGCAAGTGTGCCGATAATTGTGATTAGTGAAAATATCAAAAATATTTCGGACACACCCCTGAACCTATAGCGCTACCGCCTGCTCTTAGATTTACCATTGTTTTAGGTTTGTTAAAATACAGCCCTTAGATTTACCATTGTTTTAGGTTTGTTAAAATACAGCGCTTAGATTTACCATTGCGTTAGGTTTGTTAAAATACAGCCCTTAGATTTACCATTGTGTTAGGTTTGTTAAAATACAGCGCTTAGATTTACCATTGCGTTAGGTTTGTTAAAATACAGCCCTTAGATTTACCATTGTGTTAGGTTTGTTAAAATACAGCCCTAAGATTTACCATTGTTTTAAGTTTGTTAAAATACAGCGCTTAGATTTCCCATTGTTTTAGGTTTGTTAAAATACAGCGCTTAGATTTCCCATTGTTTTAGGTTTGTTAAAATACAGCCCTTAGATTTACCATTGCGTTAGGTTTGTTAAAATACAGCGCTTAGATTTACCATTGTGTTAGGTTTGTTAAAATATAGCCCTATATCTCCTAACCATTTTAAATCCTTCCACTACACTACCTTAAACGCAATAGGGTCAGGCTGTCTAGTCTCGTATTGTGTTTCCCTACAGCTTAAGCCTGTTGGATGAGAGTGGCCGTGATGGCCCTCCTGGTTACACGTTCTGTTCTGAGTCCTCGGGATAATTAAAATCTTGCCTCATTGTGTTTTCAAAATGAGTGAGGAAACGGGGAGCCTAAAACCTGCCAAAAACAATTTCCCCTGCCCTCCACAATTCACACACATGCATACACACACACATACACCCGTTTGCCCTTGAACATAAACAACACACATTCAGCCCTCTGATAACAGAGAGATTAATTGAAGTATATTTTTTCATATGATGCTGGTGCTGATATGGGTTGAGACTGGTGGTGGTAGGGACCTGCAGCCCTAGGGTGCATCTCGTCTCAGCCCTTTTTCACTTCTACCCTCAGAAGTTTTTTTAACACGTCTGAGGCCCTTTTTGCAATAGTGAAATAGTTGTGTGTGCGGCATGCAGATGTGTGTGTAAAGGTACATTTCCTGTGTATCTTATCGCTATGGCCCCCAGCGCACAGTTGGAGGGCCGCCATGGCAGCAGCGGTCCCCACAGTAACCATGTGGAATGTGGTTAGCCACCATGGCAGCAGCGGTCTCCACAGTAACCATGTGGAATGTGGTTAGCCACCATGGCAGCAGCGGTCTCCACAGTAACCATGTGGAATGTGGTTAGCCACTATGGCAGAAGCGGTCCCCAGAGTAACCATGTGGAATGTGGTTAGCCACTATGGCAGCAACGGTTCCCAGAGTAACCATTGGAATGTGGTTAGTCACCATGGCAGCAGCGTTCCCCAGAGTAACCCTGTGGAATGTGGTTAGTCACCATGGCAGCAGCGGTCCCCACAGTAACCATGTGGAAAGTGGTTAGTCACCATGGCAGCAGCAGTCCCCAGAGTAACCATGTGGAATGTGGTTAGTCACCATGGCAGCAGCGGTCCCCACAGTAACCATGTGGAAAGTGGTTAGTCACCATGGCAGCAGCGGTCCCCAGAGTAACCATGTGGAATGTGGTTAGTCACCATGGCAGCAGCGGTCCCCACAGTAACCATGTGGAAAGTGGTTAGTCACCATGGCAGCAGCAGTCCCCAGAGTAACCATGTGGAATGTGGTTAGTCACCATGGCAGCAGCGGTCCCCAGAGTAACCATGTGGAATGTGGTTAGTCACCATGGCAGCAGCGGTCCCCACAGTAACCATGTGGAATGTAGTTAGCCACTATGGCAGCAGCGGTCCCCAGAGTAACCCGTGGAATGTGGTTAGTCACCATGGCAGCAGCGGTCCCCACAGTAACCATGTGGAATGTGGTTAGCCACTATGGCAGCAGCGGTCCCCACAGTAACCATGTGGAATGTGTTTAGCCACCATGGCAGCAGTGGTCCCTACAGTAACCATGTGGAATGTGGTTAGCCACTATGGCAGCAGCGGTCCCCACAGTAACCATGTGGAATGTGTTTAGCCACTATGGCAGCAGCGGTTCCCACAGTAACCATGTGGAATGTGGTTAGCCACTATGGCAGCAGCGGTCCCCACAGTAACCATGTGGAATGTGGTTAGCCACCGTGGCAGCAGCAGTCCCCACAGTAACCCTGTGGAATGTGGTTAGCCAATATGGCAGCAGTGGTCCCCAGAGTAACCCTGTGGAATGTGGTTAGCCACCGTGGCAGCAGCGGTCCCCACAGTAACCATGTGGAATGTAGTTAGTCACCATGGCAGCAGCGGTCCCCACAGTAACCCTGTGGAATGTGGTTAGCCACCGTGGCAGCAGTGGTCCCCACAGTAACCATGTGGAATGTAGTTAGCCACTATGGCAGCAGCGGTTCCCACAGTAACCATGTGGAATGTGGTTAGCCACCGTGGCAGCAGTGGTCCCCACAGTAACCATGTGGAATGTAGTTAGCCACCATGGCAGCAGCGGTCCCCACAGTAACCATGTGGAATGTGGTTAGCCACTATGGCAGCAGCGGTCCCCACAGTAACCATGTGGAATGTGGTTAGTCACCATGGTAGCAGCGGTCCCCACAGTAACCATGTGGAAAGTGGTTTGTCACCATGGCAGCAGCAGTCCCCAGAGTAACCATGTGGAATGTGGTTAGTCACCATGGCAGCAGCGGTCCCCACAGTAACCATGTGGAAAGTGGTTAGTCACCATGGCAGCAGCAGTCCCCAGAGTAACCATGTGGAATGTGGTTAGTCACCATGGCAGCAGCGGTCCCCACAGTAACCATGTGGAAAGTGGTTAGTCACCATGGCAGCAGCAGTCCCCAGAGTAACCATGTGGAATGTGGTTAGTCACCATGGCAGCAGCGGTCCCCACAGTAACCATGTGGAAAGTGGTTAGTCACCATGGCAGCAGCGGTCCCCAGAGTAACCATGTGGAATGTGGTTAGTCACCATGGCAGCAGCGGTCCCCACAGTAACCATGTGGAATGTGGTTAGTCACCATGGCAGCAGCGGTCCCCACAGTAACCATGTGGAATGTGGTTAGCCACCGTGGCAGCAGTGGTCCCCACAGTAACCATGTGGAATGTAGTTAGCCACCATGGCAGCAGCGGTCCCCAGAGTAACCATGTGGAATGTGGTTAGCCACTATGGCAGCAGCGGTCCCCACAGTAACCATGTGGAATGTGGTTAGTCACCATGGCAGCAGCGGTCCCCACAATAACCATGTGGAATGTGGTTAGCCACTATGGCAGCAGCGGTCCCCAGAGTAACCATGTGGAATGTGTTTAGCCACTATGGCAGCAGCGGTTCCCACAGTAACCATGTGGAATGTGGTTAGCCACTATGGCAGCAGCGGTCCCCACAGTAACCATGTGGAATGTGGTTAGCCACCGTGGCAGCAGCAGTCCCCACAGTAACCCTGTGGAATGTGGTTAGCCACTATGGCAGCAGCGGTTCCCACAGTAACCATGTGGAATGTGGTTAGCCACTATGGCAGCAGCGGTCCCCACAGTAACCATGTGGAATGTGGTTAGTCACCATGGTAGCAGCGGTCCCCACAGTAACCATGTGGTTAGTCACCATGGCAGCAGCGGTCCCCACAGTAACTATGTGGAATGTAGTTAGCCACTATGGCAGCAGCGGTCCCCACAGTAACCATGTGGAATGTAGTTAGCCACTATTGCAGCAGCGGTTCCCACAGTAACCCTGTGGAATGTAGTTAGCCACTATGGCAGCAGCGGTCCCCACAGTAACCATGTGGAATGTAGTTAGCCACTATGGCAGCAGCGGTCCCCACAGTAACCATGTGGAATGTAGTTAGCCACTATGGCAGCAGCGGTCCCCACAGTAACCATGTGGAATGTAGTTAGCCACTATGGCAGCAGCGGTCCCCAGAGTAACCATGTGGAATGTGGTTAGCCACTATGGCAGCAGCGGTCCCCAGAGTAACCATTGGAATGTGGTTAGTCACCATGGCAGCAGCGGTCCCCACAGTAACCATGTGGAATGTGGTTAGTCACCATGGCAGCAGCGGTCCCCACAGTAACCATGTGGAATGTGGTTAGTCACCATGGCAGCAGCGGTCCCCACAGTAACCATGTGGAATGTGGTTAGCCACTATGGCAGCAGCGGTCCCCAGGGTAACCATGTGGAATGTGGTTAGTCACCATGGCAGCAGCGGTCCCCACAATAACCATGTGGAATGTAGTTAGCCACTATGGCAGCAGCGGTCCCCACAGTAACCCTGTGGAATGTGGTTAGTCACCATGGCAGCAGCGGTCCCCACAGTAACCATGTGGAATGTAGTTAGCCACTATGGCAGCAGCGGTCCCCACAGTAACCCTGTGGAATGTGGTTAGTCACCATGGCAGCAGCGGTCCCCAGAGTAACCATGTGGAATGTGGTTAGTCACCATGGCAGCAGCGGTCCCCAGAGTAACCATGTGGAATGTGGTTAGTCACCATGGCAGCAGCGGTCCCCACAGTAACCATGTGGAATGTGGTTAGTCACCATGGCAGCAGCGGTCCCCAGAGTAACCATGTGGAATGTGGTTAGTCACCATGGCAGCAGCGGTCCCCACAGTAACCCTGTGGAATGTGGTTAGTCACCATGGCAGCAGCGGTCCCCACAGTAACCATGTGGAATGTGGTTAGTCACCATGGCAGCAGCGGTCCCCAGAGTAACCATGTGGAATGTGGTTAGTCACCATGGCAGCAGCGGTCCCCACAGTAACCATGTGGAATGTAGTTAGTCACCATGGCAGCAGCGGTCCCCAGAGTAACCATGTGGAATGTGGCTAGTCACCATGGCAGCAGCGGTCCCAACAGTAACCATGTGGAACGTAGTTAGCCACCATGGCAGCAGCGGTTCCCACAGTAACCCTGTGGAATGTAGTTAGCCACTATGGCAGCAGCGGTTCCCACAGTAACCATGTGGAATGTGGTTAGTCACCATGGCAGCAGCGGTCCCCACGGTAACCATATGGAATGTGGTTAGCCACTATGGCAGCAGCGGTCCCCACAGTAACCATGTGGAATGTGGTTAGTCACCATGGCAGCAGCGTTCCCCACAGTAACCACGTGGAATGTAGTTAGCCACTATGGCAGCAGCGGTTCCCACAGTAACCATGTGGAATGTGGTTAGTCACCATGGCAGCAGCGGTCCCCACAGTAACCATATGGAATGTGGTTAGCCACTATGGCAGCAGCGTTCCCCACAGTAACCATGTGGAATGTAGTTAGCCACTATGGCTGCAACGGTCCCCACAGTAACCCTGTGGAATGTGGTTAGTCACCATGGCAGCAGCGGTCCCCACAGTAACCATGTGGTTAGTCACCATGGCAGCAGCGGTCCCCACAGTAACCATGTGGAATGTGGTTAGCCACTATGGCAGCAGCGTTCCCCACAGTAACCATGTGGAATGTGGTTAGTCACCATGGCAGCAGCGGTCCCCACAGTAACCATGTGGAATGTGGTTAGTCACCATGGCAGCAGCGGTCCCCACAGTAACCATGTGGAACGTAGTTAGCCACCATGGCAGCAGCGGTTCCCACAGTAACCCTGTGGAATGTAGTTAGCCACTATGGCAGTAGCGGTTCCCACAGTAACCATGTGGAATGTGGTTAGTCACCATGGCAGCAGCGGTCCCCACAGTAACCATATGGAATGTGGTTAGCCACTATGGCAGCAGCGGTCCCCACAGTAACCATGTGGAATGTGGTTAGTCACCATGGCAGCAGCGTTCCCCACAGTAACCACGTGGAATGTAGTTAGCCACTATGGCAGCAGCGGTTCCCACAGTAACCATGTGGAATGTGGTTAGTCACCATGGCAGCAGCGGTGCCCACAGTAACCATATGGAATGTGGTTAGCCACTATGGCAGCAGCGTTCCCCACAGTAACCATGTGGAATGTAGTTAGCCACTATGGCTGCAACGGTCCCCACAGTAACCCTGTGGAATGTGGTTAGTCACCGTGGCAGCAGCGGTCCCCACAGTAACCATGTGGTTAGTCACCATGGCAGCAGCGGTCCCCACAGTAACCATGTGGAATGTGGTTAGCCACTATGGCAGCAGCGTTCCCCACAGTAACCATGTGGAATGTGGTTAGTCACCATGGCAGCAGCGGTCCCCACAGTAACCATGTGGAAAGTGGTTAGTCACCATGGCAGCAGCAGTCCCCAGAGTAACCATGTGGAATGTGGTTAGTCACCATGGCAGCAGCGGTCCCCACAGTAACCATGTGGAAAGTGGTTAGTCACCATGGCAGCAGCAGTCCCCAGAGTAACCATGTGGAATGTGGTTAGTCACCATGGCAGCAGCGGTCCCCACAGTAACCATGTGGAAAGTGGTTAGTCACCATGGCAGCAGCAGTCCCCAGAGTAACCATGTGGAATGTGGTTAGTCACCATGGCAGCAGCGGTCCCCACAGTAACCATGTGGAAAGTGGTTAGTCACCATGGCAGCAGCGGTCCCCAGAGTAACCATGTGGAATGTGGTTAGTCACCATGGCAGCAGCGGTCCCCACAGTAACCATGTGGAATGTGGTTAGTCACCATGGCAGCAGCGGTCCCCACAGTAACCATGTGGAATGTGGTTAGCCACCGTGGCAGCAGTGGTCCCCACAGTAACCATGTGGAATGTAGTTAGCCACCATGGCAGCAGCGGTCCCCAGAGTAACCATGTGGAATGTGGTTAGCCACTATGGCAGCAGCGGTCCCCACAGTAACCATGTGGAATGTGGTTAGTCACCATGGCAGCAGCGGTCCCCACAATAACCATGTGGAATGTGGTTAGCCACTATGGCAGCAGCGGTCCCCAGAGTAACCATGTGGAATGTGTTTAGCCACTATGGCAGCAGCGGTTCCCACAGTAACCATGTGGAATGTGGTTAGCCACTATGGCAGCAGCGGTCCCCACAGTAACCATGTGGAATGTGGTTAGCCACCGTGGCAGCAGCAGTCCCCACAGTAACCCTGTGGAATGTGGTTAGCCACTATGGCAGCAGCGGTTCCCACAGTAACCATGTGGAATGTGGTTAGCCACTATGGCAGCAGCGGTCCCCACAGTAACCATGTGGAATGTGGTTAGTCACCATGGTAGCAGCGGTCCCCACAGTAACCATGTGGTTAGTCACCATGGCAGCAGCGGTCCCCACAGTAACTATGTGGAATGTAGTTAGCCACTATGGCAGCAGCGGTCCCCACAGTAACCATGTGGAATGTAGTTAGCCACTATTGCAGCAGCGGTTCCCACAGTAACCCTGTGGAATGTAGTTAGCCACTATGGCAGCAGCGGTCCCCACAGTAACCATGTGGAATGTAGTTAGCCACTATGGCAGCAGCGGTCCCCACAGTAACCATGTGGAATGTAGTTAGCCACTATGGCAGCAGCGGTCCCCACAGTAACCATGTGGAATGTAGTTAGCCACTATGGCAGCAGCGGTCCCCAGAGTAACCATGTGGAATGTGGTTAGCCACTATGGCAGCAGCGGTCCCCAGAGTAACCATTGGAATGTGGTTAGTCACCATGGCAGCAGCGGTCCCCACAGTAACCATGTGGAATGTGGTTAGTCACCATGGCAGCAGCGGTCCCCACAGTAACCATGTGGAATGTGGTTAGTCACCATGGCAGCAGCGGTCCCCACAGTAACCATGTGGAATGTGGTTAGCCACTATGGCAGCAGCGGTCCCCAGGGTAACCATGTGGAATGTGGTTAGTCACCATGGCAGCAGCGGTCCCCACAATAACCATGTGGAATGTAGTTAGCCACTATGGCAGCAGCGGTCCCCACAGTAACCCTGTGGAATGTGGTTAGTCACCATGGCAGCAGCGGTCCCCACAGTAACCATGTGGAATGTAGTTAGCCACTATGGCAGCAGCGGTCCCCACAGTAACCCTGTGGAATGTGGTTAGTCACCATGGCAGCAGCGGTCCCCAGAGTAACCATGTGGAATGTGGTTAGTCACCATGGCAGCAGCGGTCCCCAGAGTAACCATGTGGAATGTGGTTAGTCACCATGGCAGCAGCGGTCCCCACAGTAACCATGTGGAATGTGGTTAGTCACCATGGCAGCAGCGGTCCCCAGAGTAACCATGTGGAATGTGGTTAGTCACCATGGCAGCAGCGGTCCCCACAGTAACCCTGTGGAATGTGGTTAGTCACCATGGCAGCAGCGGTCCCCACAGTAACCATGTGGAATGTGGTTAGTCACCATGGCAGCAGCGGTCCCCAGAGTAACCATGTGGAATGTGGTTAGTCACCATGGCAGCAGCGGTCCCCACAGTAACCATGTGGAATGTAGTTAGTCACCATGGCAGCAGCGGTCCCCAGAGTAACCATGTGGAATGTGGCTAGTCACCATGGCAGCAGCGGTCCCAACAGTAACCATGTGGAACGTAGTTAGCCACCATGGCAGCAGCGGTTCCCACAGTAACCCTGTGGAATGTAGTTAACCACTATGGCAGCAGCGGTTCCCACAGTAACCATGTGGAATGTGGTTAGTCACCATGGCAGCAGCGGTCCCCACGGTAACCATATGGAATGTGGTTAGCCACTATGGCAGCAGCGGTCCCCACAGTAACCATGTGGAATGTGGTTAGTCACCATGGCAGCAGCGTTCCCCACAGTAACCACGTGGAATGTAGTTAGCCACTATGGCAGCAGCGGTTCCCACAGTAACCATGTGGAATGTGGTTAGTCACCATGGCAGCAGCGGTCCCCACAGTAACCATATGGAATGTGGTTAGCCACTATGGCAGCAGCGTTCCCCACAGTAACCATGTGGAATGTAGTTAGCCACTATGGCTGCAACGGTCCCCACAGTAACCCTGTGGAATGTGGTTAGTCACCATGGCAGCAGCGGTCCCCACAGTAACCATGTGGTTAGTCACCATGGCAGCAGCGGTCCCCACAGTAACCATGTGGAATGTGGTTAGCCACTATGGCAGCAGCGTTCCCCACAGTAACCATGTGGAATGTGGTTAGTCACCATGGCAGCAGCGGTCCCCACAGTAACCATGTGGAATGTGGTTAGTCACCATGGCAGCAGCGGTCCCCACAGTAACCATGTGGAACGTAGTTAGCCACCATGGCAGCAGCGGTTCCCACAGTAACCCTGTGGAATGTAGTTAGCCACTATGGCAGTAGCGGTTCCCACAGTAACCATGTGGAATGTGGTTAGTCACCATGGCAGCAGCGGTCCCCACAGTAACCATATGGAATGTGGTTAGCCACTATGGCAGCAGCGGTCCCCACAGTAACCATGTGGAATGTGGTTAGTCACCATGGCAGCAGCGTTCCCCACAGTAACCACGTGGAATGTAGTTAGCCACTATGGCAGCAGCGGTTCCCACAGTAACCATGTGGAATGTGGTTAGTCACCATGGCAGCAGCGGTGCCCACAGTAACCATATGGAATGTGGTTAGCCACTATGGCAGCAGCGTTCCCCACAGTAACCATGTGGAATGTAGTTAGCCACTATGGCTGCAACGGTCCCCACAGTAACCCTGTGGAATGTGGTTAGTCACCGTGGCAGCAGCGGTCCCCACAGTAACCATGTGGTTAGTCACCATGGCAGCAGCGGTCCCCACAGTAACCATGTGGAATGTGGTTAGCCACTATGGCAGCAGCGTTCCCCACAGTAACCATGTGGAATGTGGTTAGTCACCATGGCAGCAGCGGTCCCCACAGTAACCATGTGGAATGTGGTTAGTCACCATGGCAGCAGCGGTCCCCACAGTAACCATGTGGAATGTGGTTAGTCACCATGGCAGCAGCGGTCCCCTCTGTTACCATGTGGAATGTAGTTAGCCACAATGGCAGCAGCGGTCCCCACAGTAACCATGTGGAATGTGGTTAGCCACTATTGCAGCAGCAGTTCCCACAGTAACCCTGTGGAATGTGGTTAGCCACCGTGGCAGCAGCAGTCCCCTCTGTTACCATGTGGAATGTAGTTAGTCACTATGGCAGCAGCGGTCCCCAGAGTAACCCTGTGGAATGTGGTTGGTTTGGTGAACAGTACATTTTAAAACATCATTCCTTTTTGGAAAGGAAAACAGCCCATAATAGTGACCTATTTATTCACAGTGGAAACAGACATTCCACTGGTTCTAGATAACTGCAGCAGTAAACTGCTCCCTGTGGTTTTGGCAGTAACCACTATACTGGCAACAGTTGGCAGTCTATTCTCAGAGTTGTACGTAATGTCCTCTGGTTATTCCCCTCTTATGTTGCCTTCTATTAATAAACCACAGAAGACCAGCTAATTCCACAAGACAGCCCTAGTGAATAGCAGGACTGGCCTCGGCTCAGACACTAATCGATGTTAGTGTGAGGATGGCTTTAAGCTGTGGTCCAGTCACTAACATCACAGAAAGTCCTAGACAAGTCTCTCCCTCCCTTTGCCCTCCCCTCTTACTCTGACTTTGTATTGTTCTTTTCATGTTTTCTCCTTCCGTTCCCTTCTGCTCTCCCTCACTCTTTTATTCTTCTCCCTCTTCCTATCACTCCATCCTACCAGTTAGCTGTAGGTTTTGACAGCTTTCCTGAGAGTGATAGTGTAGCTCTTTCTATCTCGCTCTCCATCTCTTCCTTTCTCTCTTCTCTCTCTCTCTATCTATATCTCTCTCTCTTCCCTCTCTCCCTCTATCTCTCTCTCTCTCTATATATATACATATTTCTCCCTCTCTCTAGAGGGAATAGTGACATTACATTTCAATCTTAATTTTCTGATGATTTGAACAAATAAGCACTTTTCTCTTGTCTGTAGACATTAACCTATTGAGCTGAAATGCAGGACCCTGCAGAGTGCATTGCCAGACCTTGAGTTTTGTTTGAAGTAAAGTGGATCTCTGTCAGAGAACTCAACAGGCAGCGGTCCAACCCTCTAGCCCGACACCCAGCATTTCAGATGTTGTCTTATTGAATAAATGCATCTCTCTCTGTCTGTCTCTGTCTCTCTGTCTCTCTTTGTGTCTCTCTCTCTCTCTCTCTCTCTCTCTCTCTCTCTCTCTCTCTCTCTCTCTCTCTCTCTCTCTCTCTCTCTCTGTCTGTCTGTCTGTCTGTCTGTCTGTCTGTCTGTCTGTCTGTCTGTCTGTCTGTCTGTCTGTCTGTCTGTCTGTCTGTCTCTCTCTCTCTCTCTCTCTCTTTGTGTCTCTCTCTCTCTGTCTCTCCCTCTGTCTCTCTGTGTGTGTGTCTCTCTGTCTGTCTTTCTTTCTTTCGCTCTCTCTCGCTCTCTGTCTCTCTCTCTGTGTCTGTGTGTCTCTGTCTCTCTCAGGCTGTGTTTGATGTGGACAAGACTAAAGGTCTGACTCTGATTGAGGTGTGGGAGGGGCTGACCCCAGAGGACATTAAGGCATGCACAGGAGCACACTTTGAGGTGAGTCATACAGGGACAGCCGGTCTGGTCACTCCAGGGTTGTGTTGTCCAAAGCAAGAACAATGCTTTAGCCAGACAACTTTCCACATAGGAAAGTTGCATATTTACTAGCTACAAAATAAACTTGAAACGTGATACCCTCAGTAAATCCATATTTGACTTGAATTGTCTTCGTAACCCAGAAAACCAAGAGTGTTTATGAAAGGTAGCAGACTAAATTATTGATCCTGCTCAGTGAAATACTATCAATAGTAACAGATGGTTTCTCTCCTTTCAAAACTCTCTCTCTCTCTCACTCACTCTCGCTCTCACCCTCTCTGATGTCCAACAGGTGTCTCCAAACTTGAGGTCCATGCAGCAGGTCTAGAAGCTGGGGGAAGTGTCTGAGGAGAGGAACTATGGCTTGAAGGCTGTGTTAATCTCTCCGTATGTGTGAAGGAAGGAACACAAACTATGAACTAATCAACAAAGTTCATCCTAATGTTACTGAACACGGCTTCCGTCTACTAAATCATAACGTCACTGAAACATTACTGTAACATCCATTGATGTACAGTCATATGTGAGATGCATAAATAAGCCATGCCTAGTTTGGTTGTGGTTGTTAAGAAACCAACAGCGTGATGATGTTGAAGATATTATATGAATTGAAAATAATTGTTGTCCCTGACATAACTGAAGAGGAACTGTGTAATATGTATTTAGTAATAACGTCATGTTTTAATTAGATGTTTTATGCTACATCAACACAGAGGCTATTCTCTCCAAAATGTATAACACAAACAATGATGGACTTCATTCCAGTCAGTTGTCCCCTCCCTTCTGCACTTGGTCACTCCCCTCCTTAGACGTGCATCAGCCAGGTACTCCGGTAGATAGGTATACCCTGTAATTAATAGCTCCAACTAGTTTCAGACATACTGTGTTCATAGGTATACCCTGTAATTAACAGCTCCAACTAGTTTCAGACATACTGTGTTCATAGGTATACCCTGTAATTAACAGCTCCAACTAGTTTCAGACATACTGTGTTCATAGGTATACCCTGTAATTAACAGCTCCAACTAGTTTCAGACACTGTGTTCACTGATGCAGTGAAATGGGAATGAATTGGAGAAGGGAGGAAGCACAGCTCTGGTCTGACATCAAAACTGATATTATCTAGATTTTTATTTGCGTTTGAGCCTCTCCACTTCATCCTGGTTTGGTACTTCAGTTGAATGGTCAGCCTCATGGAAACAAACACTGAATAATACAGGCTACATGGTTTCAGGTATTTTAGCTACTACAATGTGAGGCCTTACATTTTCTACCCACACGTTTCCCTGCCCTGTATTTGTATATTATATTAAACTAGGTATGTTACCTTGATGTCCATTTTCTGTTGTATTGCTTTTTGCTGTCCCATCTTTTGCGTGTTGCACATAAGTCTCAAAATTCTTTAGCACTACTTCCTGAATAATTTTTTGATTTATGACACCTCAAATATTTCTTCATCATTTCTGTGTGACAGTGAAGGAAGGAATGAAGCATGTTGAGAGTATTGAACACGTCGGGCGATCTCTTGGTGAGTTGAGCTCTGTATCATTGTCAACAATTCATTGAACAAACTGAATGAATGCTCCATCTCTCCTCTGAGAAGCGGCAAGGCTGACTCAATCCTATCATATCGCTGCACTGTATGTTCTGCCCTAAAGTTCCTCCTTCATTAGCCACGTTTCACATCATTTAGCTCCGAGGGAATTAACTTGTTCCTTTCTTTGTCAACACAGCAGGTTCCCGGTCGCCATTTGGATGATTGGCAGGCAATGACATTTTTGAATCGATTTGTCCACTTGAGAAGAGCGAGCGGTCCAGTTACCTGAGGGATTTTACATAATTGTAGATTGCAACCAGAGGTTCTTCTTCACTCTTGGGGTTCAAAGAGAATATAGATGTTGTATCAGCAACTGGAAAAAATGTCAAATTGTTGCGAATATGTTGGTAGCACATCAGGGGTACACATTTCTAAATATAAGGCGAAGTAGATGTATAATTTTGCCTATTTAGACAAAACATGTTTTTGAGTGAGGTTTCTTTTAAACTCTGGCCTGGTGTCAAAATATGTCCAATGTTATGAATTTATTCAGTGCTTGACTTGGGCTGAAATATGTATCATTCTAGGTACCGGTCCTGTTTACATTTAGGTGCAGGAGCTCCACAATACTTTTGAGCTGATATTCTAAAAGACCTCAAACAGTAGACATGTTGAGGTGCCGGTACTCCGCTCAGGTGAGCTCATCCCCAAGTCAAAAACTGCATTTATTCAAGTAAAACTACAAATCCAGACAAGCGAGAAGATAACATCAATCGGTTAACGTGTCTTATTCCCAAGACGCTTCTCCAGAAAGCGCTGGAAAGCAGATTTGATCAATTCAGCACCACAGGAGTGGACAGCGGCGCTATACACCGACGGGCAAACACAAAGCCATGGATGCAGTACTTGTAGCGGAGAGCAGGAGAGCCATTCGCGGTTTCAACCAGAATGGGACATAGAACTGATTATTGAATTAAGTCAACTGACGATGGCTGGGCCCACCATCAATTCAATGACTTCACAGGAATACATCACTCGCCCGCAATGAGATCACCCTAAAATTACAATTATCAAAAACACAACTCTTTATCGACATATCCTATGAAACGTGTTCGATATCCACATGTTCGCGCCATTCAGGGGGTGTGGCGTGAACTCGCTCACAGGCGCGCTGGTGTGTGTGTGTTGCGTACGTGTGGGTGAGTAGTAAGGGGAGCGAGCGCTGCATAGAGAAAGAGCACTCAACGCTCGCGGAGGCAGAGAGTGGGAATATAGTGCGCGGTGGCATGGCTTCCTCTCACGGGAAAAGCGAACCGAGGTTCGCCGACTGGATGGCAAATTTACCGGAGAGCATGCACAGCATCCCGCTCACCAACCTGGCCATTCCTGGTAAGCGCTTTCACGGCTGCGTAAAGGTGCGCATTGAAGTGTTGGAAATATGTATTGCTGATCTTGCAGTGAAGTCATTTAGGCTTCTTCCATAGATTATAGACATTTTACGTTTTAGTCATTTAGCAGACGCTCTTTGCCAAACCGGCTTTACAGGAGCAATTAGGTTAAGTGCCTTGCTCAGGGCACATCCGAGTTTTCACCTAGTCCGCTCGGGATTCGAACCAGCGACCTTTCGGTTACCGGTTCGGTTAACGCTGCCGCCCCCGTCCAGATATTTCTTGTTGTGTTATGTGTCTATCTACGACAGAAATATTGAGTTGTAGAACTGACGGTGAAGTCAGTGACCTAGCCGGTGACCTCTTCAGACGAATAACCGAGACAGAATTGTCAAATTCCATGCAAAAGGTTGTTTCGTTCTCACTAAAGTCGTAGGCTATAGGCTACAGTAGTCTCTCAAAAACACGCTGGAGAGATGGCACTTGTTGCGTTACGGCGAGAGGTATGTGTAAGTGCAACACTATCTTCAAACGAATAGGATACAGGTTGAGCTGCTAGGGCTCGATATGCTATGCCAAAGGCTGAGACGTGTGTCGAGGTCTATCGGCTTGATTCAAATCAAATGTGTCCTTGAGGGAGGGGTATGAATGATCTTACTAAAAGCTTGCTAACTCAAATTAATACATTAAAATGTCATTTCAACTAGTGGCCCGTTGTGCTCCTTTTAAATATGTTTTAATGTATAACTGAAATTGTCCCTTTTTTGTAGGATATAGCAGGTTATGTGCTAATTATGTGATCTTTGGCGGTGCGTAGGTTGTTAGCCTAAACGGGGCATAACAGGGTTCATTGCATTGCAACCATGATAGCCTATGCGCTGCTCATGAGTAGCCTACCGTCACATATTACGTTATAGTGTTATTTAAGTGTTGAATTTGTGGGTTTATTGATTTGTAGGGATCTCTAAATCCCCATTCAAAAGGTTTGTAGCCGGGTCAATCTCCTGTCTTTGCAGACTGTAGACATCCTTGACCCATTCAAAGACCTTCGTCCTTTCCTTCCTTGAGGAAACCAGTGATCTGACATAATCAGACTGCATATGGTCAAACGTTAAAAGCAAACCTTGCATATGCCTGCACCCTGCCTAGTTCATGGACTACATTACCAAAAGTATGTGGACACCTGCTTGTCAAAAACATCTCATTCCAAAATCATGGGCATTAATATGGAGTTGCTCCCCACTTACGCTGCTATAACAGCCCACTAATCTGTGAAGGCTTTCCACTAGATGTTGGAACATTGCAGCAGGGACTTGCTTCCATTCAGTCAAAAGATCATTAGTGAGGTCGGCGTTCCAATTCATCCCTAAGGTGTTTGATAGAGTTAAAGTCAGGGCTCTTTGCAGGCCAGTCAAGTTCTTCCACATGATCTCGACAAACCATTTCTGTTTGCACCTTGCTTTGTGCACGGGGACATTGACATGTTGGGGGGGCGCAAGAGACAGCAGGGGTTCAAACTGTAGAACCCAGTTCCTACAATGCAAGGATGACATCATTTGAGGGCAAAAATAACAATGGCTTACTAGACATGTCTTTTATGAGTCATTTTCTGGATCAGAAATGAAACAGATGATATTGACATGAGGTGAGAAGAAACTTGTATATCTGGGAAATTCACATGCATATCAATAATGATTACTTACAGTTGAAGTCGGAAGTTTACATACACCTTAGCCAAAAACATTTAAACTCAGTTTTTCACAATTCCTGACATTTAATCCAAGTAAAAATTCCCTGTTTTAGGTCAGTTAAGATCACCACTTTATTTTAAGAATATGAAATGTCAGAATAATAGTAGAGAATGATTTCAGGTTTTATTTATTTCATCACATTCCCTGGGTGTCAGAAGTTTACATACATTCAATTAGTATTTAGTAGCATTGCCTTTAAATTGTTTAACTTGGGTCAAACGTTTCGGGTAGCCTTCCACAAGCTTCCCACAATAAGTTGGGTGAATTTTGGCCCATTCCTCCAGACAGAGCTGGTGTAACTGAGTCAGGTTTGTAGGCCTCCTTGCTCGCACACGCTTTTTCAGTTCAGCCCACACATTTTCTATAGGATTGAGGTCAGGGCGTTGTAATGGCCACACCAATACCTTGACTTTGTTGTCCTTAAGCCATTTTGCCACAACTTTGGAAGTATGCTTGGGGTCATTGTCCATTTGGAAGACCCATTTGCGAACAAGCTTTTTCTTTCTGACTGATGTCTTTAGATGTTGCTTCAATATATCCACATAATTTTTCTGCCTCACGATGCCATCTATTTTGTGAAGTGCACAAGTCCCTCCTGCAGCAAAGCACCCCCACAACATGATGCTGCCACCCCTGTGCTTCACGGTTGGGATGGTGTTCTTTGGCTTGCAAGCCTCCCCCTTTTCCCTCCAAACCTAACGATGGTCATTATTGCCAAACAGTTCTATTTTTGTTTCATCAGAACAGAGGACATTTCTCCAGAAAGTACGATCTTTGTCCACATGTGCTGTTGCAAACCGTAGTCTGGCTTTTTTATGGAGGTTTTGCCTTTCAGGTTACGTTGATATAGGACTCGTTTTACTGTGGATATAGATACTTTTGTACCTGTTTCCTCCAGCATCTTCACAAGGTCCTTTGCTGGTGTTCTGGGATTTGATTTGCACTTTTTGCACCAAAGTACGTTCATCTCTAGGAGACAGAACGTGTCTCCTTCCTGAGCAGTATGACGGCTGCGTGGTCCCATGGTGTTTATACTTGCGTACAGATGGTACCTTCAGGTGTTTGGAAATTGCTGCCAAGGATGAACCAGACTTGTGGAGGTCAACATTTTCTTTTCTGAAGTCTTGGCTGATTTCTTTTGATTTTCCTGTGATGTCAAGCAAAGAGGCACTGAGTTTGAAGGTAGGCCTTGAAATACATCCACAGGTATGCCTCCAATTGACTCAAATGATGTCAATTAGCCTATCAGAAGCTTCTAAAGCCATGCCATAATTTTCTGGAATTTTCCAAGCTGTTTGAAGGCACAGTCAACTTAGTGTATGTAAACGTCTGATCCACTGGAATTGTGATACAGTGAATTATAATTGAAACAATCTGTCTGTTAACAATTGTTGGAAAAATGACTTGTCATGCACAAAGTAGCTGTCCTAACCGACTTACTAAAACTATAGTTTGTCAACAAGAAATTTGTGGAGTGGTTGAAAAACGAGTTTTAATGTCTCCATCCTACGTGTATGTAAACTTCCGACTTCAACTGCATATGCAGATAATGAGATGATGTAGTTAGCTATAGCCAGACAGTGTATTCACAATCAATTTGATGAGGTTAACTTCTTCGTACATGCACATTTGTGGCCTGCTGGAGGTCATTTTGCAGGGCTCTGGCAGTGCTCCTCCTTGCACAAAGGCGGAGGTAGCGGTCCTGCTGCTGGGTTGTTGCCCTCCTACGGCCTCCTCCACGTCTCCTGATGTACTGGCCTGTCTCCTGGTAGCGCCTCCATGCTCTGGACACTACGCTGACAGACACAGCAAACCTTCTTGCCACAGCTCGCATTGATGTGCCATCCTGGATGAGCTGCACTACCTGAGCCACTTGTGTGGGTTGTAGACTCCGTCTCATGCTACCACTAGAGTGAAAGCACCGCCAGCATTCAAAAGTGACCAAAACATCAGCCAGGAAGCATAGGAACTGAGAAGTGGTCTGTGGTCACCACCTGCAGAACCACTCCTTTATTGGGGGTGTCTTGCTAATTGCCTATAATTTCCACCTTTTGTCTATTCCATTTGCACAACAGCATGTGAAATGTATTGTCAATCAGTGTTGCTTCCTAAGTGGACAGTTTGATTTCACAGAAGTGTGATTGACTTGGAGTTACATTGTGTTGTTTAAGTGTTCCCTTTATTTTTTTGAGCAGTGTATATTTTTGTTGGATACCCAATTTGACATGCTCCTATGAACTTAACATGTTGGTGCTCATGGGGCCTTTTACATGGAAATTACCATAAGTTTATGTATCATCTATTCACATCATATGCTATAGCAATCAGGTGCCTGACGGCACAGTCGATGACGTGGCACGCAATCATTGTTTGATACATGCAACGTTTGAGCAGGGGAACACGATGCACATCTCGTTTTCTCTGATCTATCCTCAGAGACTAAAGAGGAGTGGCATGACATACTCCACTCCTCCCAATGGAGGACACACACACTTCATAAATCTTCAGGGTATTTTGCGATGTGATTTGCAATCGAGCATCGCTGCGTAACATAAAAGACTGGGAAATGAACTGCCAGAGATAGCCCTGCAGCCAAGAGGTCTAGTTAAATCATGTAACACAACTGCAATTCCACCTGCTTATATATCAATATCCCTGAAAGCAGAAATAGCCCCATAAGCCATTCACTTATTGATTTCTCCTGGTGCTGTTGTGTTATTTGTTTATTTGGATCCCCATGAGCTTTTGCAGAGGCAGCAGCTATTCTTCCTGTAGTCCACAAAAAACACCAAACATAACAAAACACTGCTAGACAAGAACAATCCCACACATTTTTTTATAAAACGATATACAACAAAATAAAAACAACTTTGTCAAAAAGACTTGACCATGATAACTGATCATCCAATATTATATCTAGATGTTTAGCTTGCTCAATGGTCACCCTTTATACACAACTCCAGTTGAGGTGTAGATCTTAGCATTTTTAACCAAATACAATGCTTTTAGATTTATTTAAGACCAGTTTTTATTACGAATCACCCATTCTGATACTGACTAACTCCTTATTAAGAATTTCAATGATCTCACTGGCTTTGGGTGCTGACATGTAGTGTCGAATCATCCACATACATAGTCATTCTAGCATTGTGTAAGACCAGTTGTAAATCATTTGTAAAAATAGAGAAGAGCAACCGTCCAAGGCAACTGCCCTGAGGGACACCGCACTGTACATAGTGGTTCCTCTTTTAAAAGTTGTGCGCTAACACCGCGGGACTTAGAGGTACCCAGCGTCACGGCTTCATTGCTCCAGACCACCGCAAGGGGAAGTTAGAGCACTCATTATACATTTGGGTCCCAAGGTTTTTATATGACCAATCATATCGAGTGGTTCTGATGACGAATTTGATGCGAGCCACCCGTCCCTGGTGACTTTCTTCAGCAAAGATGGCTGACAAAACATTACGGTGGAGGCAAATGTAAGTCATTATAACGTCATAACGAGTCAAGCAAAACATTTACAATTGAGAGGAATATGTTAGTTAATGCAGAGACGAATGATTGTGCATATTTATGAAAATTGCTATTTAGCAAGTTAGTTGACTAGTTAACATTAGCCAGCTAACTAGCTGGTGTTATGACATGAGTGACTTTGTCATTCGTGTTTAATGTTTTAGGAATTCCTTAGAGAACCAGCAAACCAGGCTGTCGTCTTGTGAAACAGTGAATGTAAAGAATCTAGCCAGCTAAAGCATTTACTGCAAATTTAATGTACAATTGTGTTAGCTTGCCTTGCTTATATTTGGCATGCAATACATCTGAAGTAACATAGCTAGCTAACTATTTATTTGCTTATTGTGTAGTGGAGGATAAAAATAACATAACTGTATGCCTATGGATGTGTAGCTGGCTACAGTATGTAGCCGATCTGTGTATGAACCCTAAAACGTCTGTTATGAATGTTAGTCCAGAACCTATGAACCTCAGCTATCGTAGTTGTTGTATCGACTACAAGTCTGAATGGCATTAATAAAGCCTATGGATTGAGTATAATGACTTTATTGTGCCAAGGTTGCAAGTCCTATATACATGTGTGGTAATAACTACAGTACATGAGATCCCCACATTGTAGCCTGTACATTGAATATATTCACTGATCATGTACTCTTCCTTGGCAAATAAAGGTGTGGTTCAGGTATTTGTATTTATTATGGATCCCCAGTAGCTGCTGCCAAAGCAGCAGCAGCAGCTACTCTTCCTGGGGTCCTGCAAAATTCAGGCAGTTATACAATTTAAAGAACATTACAATACATTCACAGATTACTCAACACACTGTGTGCCTTCAGGCCCCTACTCCACCACTACCACATATCTGCAGTACTAAATCCGTGTGTATGCATGTGTCTGTGCCAATGTTTGCGTTGCTTCAGTCCCCGCTGTTCCATAAGGTGTTTTCAAAAATGTGTTATCTTTTTTTTTTAAATCTAATTTTACTGCTTGCATCAGTCACTTGATGTGGAATAGAGTTCATTGTAGTCATGGATCTATGTAGTACAGTGTGCCTCCCATAGTCTGTTCTGGACTTGGGGACTGTGAAGAGACCTCTTGTGGGGTATGCATGGGTGTCTGCACTGTGTGCCAGTAGTTTAGACAGACAGCTCAGTGCATTCAACATCTCCATACCTCTCACAAATAAAAGTAGAGATGAAGTCAATCTCTCCTCCACTTTCAGCCAGGAGAGATTGACATGCATATTATTAATATTAGCTCTCTGTGTACATCCAAGGGCCAGCTGGGCTGCCATGTTCTGAGCCAATTGCAATTTTCCTAAGTCCCTCTTTGTGGCACCTGAACACACGACTGAAAAGTAGTCCAGGTGCATCAAAACTAGGGCCTTTAGGACCTGCCTTGTTGATAGTGCAGAGCATTGCTTTATTGTATACATACTTCTTCTCCCCATCTTAGCTACTACTGCATCAATATATTTTGACCATGACAGTTTACAATCTATGGTTACTCAGAGCAGTTTAATCATCTCAACTTGCTCAATTTCCACATGATTTATTACAAGACTTAGTTCAGGTTTAGGGTTTAGTGAGTGTTTTGTTCCAAATACAATGCTTTTAGTTTCAGAAATATTCAGGGATTAATTATTCCTTGCCACCCGCTCTGAAACTAACTGCTGCTCTTTGTTGAGTGTTGCTGCAGTAGCTGGTGTGTGTCATGTCTTTACTATGGATGAAATGATAATGCATGCTATTTTATAAAATCAATTCTCTGTTATTAATATTACCTGATTAAACTAATCATGTAAATGTAATTAACTAGGAAGTCAGGGCACAACGGAATAATGTTTATAGAGCTGTTGTCTTCTGAATAAACTCTTAAAGACCTGGTAATATTTTATATCAAAAGCAGTCAATTATTAATCATCACCTTAATCAGTCTCAACCAAGAATTTTACAACATTCAGATATCTTCACGAACCCTGGCTAACAAGTCAGCAATACACTAATTTGGTTTATCTATTTACTAAATACCTAAATAATCACACAGAATTACATATACACAGGATGGATCATACATTGATTACTTATGTCATACAAGGAAACTTCCCTAGCGGACAAAACTGATATGATTGCTGGTTACACAAAGAAGACTGAGGAACAAGATGATTGGGTCTCAATCGGACCTCATGAAGCTATGCCATCAAAAATAGAATCTTATGCCTTCTAAATAACCGCTCATTCGGAAAAGGAAAATGCAAGAAATATATTGACTCTGAGCTGCGCTTCGATAGATTGGTCAAAGATGGAAGGCTGGGTTGCCCAGCAGAGATCTCCCTTGTCCTTTGAAAAATATTTCTGGGTGGATACGTTGTAGTCTGTCGTCATGTGGTAGACGAATACGTTGTAGTACCCTGTCGTCGTGTGGTAGAACGGATACGTTGTAGTACCCTGTCGTTCTAAAGAGATTGTCCGTCCTTGCCTAGACCACGCATGTTTACAGCTGCTGCTGATAACTCAACGTCTAGGATGTATCACTTCTTTAGTGAATAAGTTCAAAGTTCATACCAAGTTGCCATACTAAACTCAGCAAAAAAAGAAATGGTCCTTTTACAGGACCCTGTCTTTCAAAGATATTTGGATTTTTACGAATTAACTTCACAGATCTTCATTGTAAAGGGTTTAAACACTGTTTCCCATGCTTGTTCAATTAACCATAAATAATTAATGAACATGTACCTGTGGAACGGTTGTTAACCCTTTCACACGTACCATCACAAGGGTGTGATCGTTCTACAGTGGTCCCTGAAGCGTACGATCACACCCTTGTGATTTAGAATGCTTATTTAGAACGGCCAGTTTCGAATGAGGCAACAATCAGCATTTGAGCTGGCACCACTTTTTTTCAGAAACTATTTACACAAACTGTCCTTACAAAGTTATGTCCAGAATGTGAGCAGTTTATTTTTGGATGCAATGTTCAGATATTCACAGAAGTATCTATAGCATAACACAATCATCCAAACCGGAAAAATGTAGGCTACATTTGTCCGAGCGCTAACTGAGGAAAGATTGACGCAACACAAGCGGTCATATTTTCTAACTCTCGGCTGACATAAAATACAATATGAATTAATTAAGAGCAATTAATATTTATAATTAATCACATCACGGGTGTTGATTGAAATAATTGAGTAAAACACTTTCTAGAAATCGAAAGTAATCCGATTAGTTTCAGTGCGCAGACATGCTTTTTTTCCTCACAGAAACCTAAGAGAAGACAAGATGCGTTTGGTCTGTTTATAGTATGCATGTTATGGGGTGTGTTGTCTACCATCGTTCACATTCCACCATTCACTTCCTGAAGTTCTCAAAAAAATGAGTGAACCCTAACTCACCTCATTTTGTTATAGCATCTTTGGTCCGACAGACGATTAGGTGGAACACAGAATGCATTGTATGTCAACAAACATGGCGCCACACATATCTGGAATTAGCTTAGCTCATCATTTTAATTTTTTTATTTAACCTTTATTTAACCAGTTAGGCTAGTTGAGAACAAGTTCTCATTTACAACTGCGACCTGGCCAAGATAAAGCAAAGCAGTGGGACACAAACAACAACAGAGTTACAC
This sequence comes from Salvelinus alpinus, assembly GCF_045679555.1. Taxonomy (NCBI): domain Eukaryota; kingdom Metazoa; phylum Chordata; class Actinopteri; order Salmoniformes; family Salmonidae; genus Salvelinus; species Salvelinus alpinus. The sequence goes on along the minus strand of NC_092104.1, from coordinate 15,226,252 downwards.
GTGGGATAAACAAAAGTACAGTCAATAAAATAATAGAAAAATCTATATACAGTGTGTGCAAATGCTGTAAGGCAATAAATAGACCATAGTAGCAAAGTAATTACAATTTAGCAAATTAACACTGGAGTGATAGATGTGCAAGTAGAAATACTGGTGCAAAAAAAAGTAAATATGGGGATGAGGTAGGTAGTTGTATGGTCTATTTACAGATGGGCTGTGTACAGCTGCAGCGATCGGTAAGCAGCTCAGATAGCTGATGTTTAAAGTTAGTGAGGGAGATAAGTCAACCAACTTCAGCGATTTATTAATTATTTTTTACATTTTAATTTAATTTCTTGCAATTCGTTCTAGTCATTGGCAGCAGAGATATGGAAAGGCGGCCAAAAGATGTGTTGGCTTTGGGGATGACCAGTGAGATATACCTGCTGGAGCGCGTGCTACAGGTGGGTGTTATGGTGACCAGTGAGCTGAGATAAGGCAAAGCTTTACCTAGCAAGGACTTATAGATGACCTGGAGCCAGTGGGTCTGGCAACGGATATGTAGCGAGGGCCAGCCGACAAGAGCATACAGGGCGCAGTGGTGGGTGGTATATGGTGCTTTGGTGACAAAGCGGATGGCACTGTGATAGACTGCATCCAGTTTGCTGAGTAGCGTGTTGGAGGTTATTTTGTAAATGACATCGTCGATGATCGGTAGGATAGTCAGTTTTACGAAGGTATGTTTGGCAGCGTGAGTGGAGGCTTTGTTGCGAAATAGCAAGCCAGTTCTAGATGTAATTTTGGATTGGAGATGCTTAATATGAGTCTGGAAGGAGCGTTTAGTCTAGCCAGACACCTAGGTATTTGTAGTTGTCCACATATTCTAAGTCCAAACCATCCAGAGTAGTGATGCTAGTCGGGCGGGTGCGGCCAGCGATCGGTTGAAGAGCATGCATTTAGTTTTACTAGCATTTAAGAGCAGTTGTAGGCCACGGAAGGAGTGTTGTATGGCATTGAAGCTCGTCTGGAGGTTAGTTAACACAGTGTCCAAAGAAGGGCCAGATGCAAACAGAATGGTGTCGTCTGCGTAGAGGTGGATCAAGGAATCACCCGTAGCAAGAGCGACATCATTGATATATACAGAGAAAAGAGTCGGCCCGAGAGTTGAACCCTGTGGCACCCCCATAGACTGCCAGAGGTCCGGACAACAGGCCCTCCGATTTGACACACTGAACTCTATCAGAGAAGTAGTTGGTGAACCAGACGAGGCAGTCATTAGAGAAATCAAGGCTATTGAGTCAGCCGATAAGAATGCAGTGATTGACAGAGTCGAAAGCCTTGGCCAGGTCGATGAATACGGCAACACAGTATTGTCTATTATCGATGGTGGTTATGATATCGTTTAGGACCTTGAGCGTGGCTGAGGTGCGCCCGTGACCACCTCGGAAATCAGATTGCATAGTGGAGAAGGTACGGTGGGATTCAAAATGGTCGGTGATCTGTTTGTTAACTTGGCTTTTGAAGACTTTAGAAAGGCAGGGCAGGATGGATTTAGGTCTGTAACAGTTTGGGTCTAGAGTGTCACCCCCTTTGAAGAGGGGGATGACCGCAGCAGCTTTCCAATCTTTAGGAATCTCGGACGATACGTAAGAGGTTGAACAGACTAGTAAAAGGGGTTGCAGCAATGGCACCGGATAATTTTAGAAAGAGAGGGTACAACCACAATTTAGTGAAATGTATACCTTCCTGGTGACAGTCATTCTCATAGGGATAGTAAAGAACTCCCTAAGAGAATATTGGAGCTCCTATGTTTGCAACTCCTTTCTTGCCACCCTCTTTTCCCAGACCGCTTCCTAGTTCTGCTGCGATGACTGCATTTCATCAACAATGCTACTGCCATCCTAAATGACCCGTTATACAAAATAAGAAATGTCAACAGCTGGCAGTAAAGTGGCATGACAATCGAAACATCCATGTCCTCTCCACTGTCCATACAGCAACCATGTCGGCCACCAGGAAAGTGGACCAACTGAGGGGAGAGAGAAAAATCAAACCAGACAGAGAAAAATCAAACCAGACTGCATGCTTGACTATATCCTCATAATGGGGCAGTGGATACAGCGGACATGATAAACAGTTTTGTGGAATGCACTCAGAAAACGAACAAGTGGTATATTGTTCAATTATTCCAGGGTAGCTTCAAAATACAACAAGCCAATACTTCTCTGACGCAAATAGCATTGTTTTACAGAGCTAATAGAAGAATGTAGCTAGCTATATAAGCACGATTGAATATAACACCATAAAGGTTATGAAATGAGTAACGTCCCCTCGCGTGTCCACGGTTATAAGGAAAATACACAAATATATTATGCTCCATACACACACTGAGCTACAGTAGAAACGGTATAACACGACACACAGAAACTATTATAACGTAATAAGGCACTTACTTTGATAGAAAGGCAGTCTGGATTTGAACCTGGGTGTCTATAGTGACGCCTCTAGCACTGAGACATTGTGCCTTAGACAGCTACGCCACCTGGGAGTCTTAAGGCCAGGGTAGCTTCAAAATACAACACAAGCTAATACTTCTCTGACGCAATTAGCATTGTTTTACAGAGCTAATAGAAGAATGTAGCTAGCTACCTAATCATTGAGTATAACACCATAAAGGTTATGAAATTAGTAACATTACCTCATGTGTCCGCGGTTATAAGGAATATACACAAATATTATGTTACAGTAGAAACGACAACACGACATGCAGAAACTATTATAACGTAATAAGGCACATACTTTGATAGAAACGCACACATTTCCATAGTTATTATTGGTAACGAAAACAACTATGACTGCGATTCAGGCAACAGACAGAAAATGTGAACGTGTGTGCAGGACGGGAGATGAGCAAATGTGTGTAAGTGCTGTGCTTGTTGAGTGTACTTCCCTATAAGCATGCTGAAATTCTGTAAATTTGTTCACTGAAATAGCATTGTATCTGGTCAAACACAATTTTCCCCAGAAGTTTACAAAGGGTTGGTAACCAGCTGATTGGTCGGCTATTTGAGCCAGTGAAGGGGGTTTTACTATTCTTGGGTAGCGGAATGGCTTTAGCTTCCCTCCAGGCCTGAGGGCACATTCTCTCTAGTAGGCTTAAATTGAAGATGTGGCAAAGAGGAGTGGCAACATCGTCTGCTATTATCCTCAGTAATTTTCCATCTAGATTGTCAGACCCCGTTGACTTGTTATTGTTGACACAATCATTTTTTCACCTCTTCCACACTGATTTTACGGAATTCAAAACAATGTTTGTCTTTCATAATTTGGTCCGATATACTTGGATGTGTAGTGTCAGCTTTTGTAGCTGGCATGTCATGGTTACGTTTGCTAATCTTGCCAATGAATAAATCATTAAAGTTGTTTGCAATATCAGTGGGCTTTGTGATGAATGAGCCATCTGATTCAATGAATGAAAAAGCCGATTTTGGCTTTTCCCCCCCAAAATTAAGGTGCTCCAAAGCTTTTTACTATCATTCTTTATGTAATCTATCTTTGTTTCATAGTGTAGTTTTTTTTAAATTTAGTTTAGTCACATGATTTCTTAATTTGCAGTACGTTTGCCAATCAGTTAGGCTGCCAGACTTAATTGCCATACCTTTTTGCCTCATCCCTCTCAACCATACAATTTTTCAATTCCTCATCAATCCAAGGGGATTTAACAGTTTTTAGTAATTTTCTTAATGGGTGCGAGCTTATTAGTAACTGGAATAAGTCGTTTCATAAATGTGTCAAGTGCAGCGTCTGGTTGCTCTTCGTTACACACCACAGACCAGCACATCTTCTTTACATCATCAACACATGAATCACTACAAAACTTATTGTATGACCTCTTATACACTATATTTGTCCCAGCCTTTGGAACTTTGGTTTTCCTAGATATGGCTATTCTATTGTGATCACTACATCCTATGGATTTGGATACTGCTTTAAAGCAAATATCTGCATTCATGGGGCGGCAGGGTATCCTAGTGGTTAGAGCGTTGGACTAGTAACCGAAAGGTTGCAAGTTCAAATCCCCGAGCTGACAAGGTACAAATCTGTCGTTCTGCCCCTGAACAGGCAGTTATATTCAGAACCACATTCTTGTAAAGCTTAGAGACGATCCAATGTTAAATACTGTTGAAGTAATATGGCTTCAGTTAAGAACAAATTCTTATTTTCAATGACGGCCTAGGAACAGTGGGTTCCTAGGCCGTCATTGAAAATAAGAATTTGTTCTTAACTGACTTGCCTAGTTAAATAAAGGTAAAATAAAAAAAATTCCTGTGCTGTTTGTAACTACCCTGGTAGGTTGATTGATAACTGGTTACAGTTTGAAGTTTTTTTCCTGAGTGGGCAGCATGATGATAGCCAGTCAATTTTAAATCACCCAGAAAATATACTTCTCTGTGTATATCACATGCATTTCACACATATTATCCAGATACTGACTGTTAGCACTTGGTGGTCTATAGCAGCTTCTCACAAGAATGGGCTTTAGATGAGGCAGATGAACCTGTAGCCATATTACTTCAACAGTATTTAACATTGGATCGTCTCTAAGCTTTACAAGAATGTGGTTCTGAATATAGACCGTAACACCGTCTCCGTTGGCATTTCTGTCTTTTCGGTAGATGTTATAACCATGGGCTGCAGGTAGCTTAGTGGTTAGAGCGTTGGATTAGTAACCGGAAGCTTGTAGGATCAAATCCCTGAGCTACATCACTTGACTAGTTAAAGGTACAAAATATATATATATTGCTACCACTGTATCATCAAAGATATTATCTAAATGAGTTTCAGAGATAGTCAGAATATGAATGTCATCTGTTACAAGCAAGTTATTGACTCCATGGACCTTGTTTCTTAGGCTACATAAGTTAATGTGGCCTATTTTTAGCACTTTTATGGGTTGCTTGATTGATAAGCTTCACAGTAAAGCATTAAAATCAGAGGTAGACTTACTCAGGTTATTTACATTGGAGCTGATAGTGCAGGGTGAGCTGCATAAAGTGGTCTTCCTACTATTGCACACCGCCTCAGTGCTAACAGTGTAGCTCTGGTTTATAGGCTCATGAATACTGCATACAAAAGCTGTAGGATAAACAGATGTACAGTATTCGGTGCAATTAGGGGTACATAAATTACTTACATTGTTTGTCAATGCCCCTAAGATGATGTACATTTGGTGCAGCGTTATGACGACTTTGTCACAATGGTAGAGTTTAACTGAGCTGGTCTTGGATCATTTACCAGTCATTGTTTCAACGCAGCCTTGAAATGCGTGGACAGAGTCCAGGAGCCAAGATGATTTGGATGCACTCTGTCATTCCTGTAGAGTATCTTCTGTTTGTCAAAGTTATCAATAAAAGTGACTCCAGCAGAGCTACGGTAGTCTTTTAGCCAGATGTGTAATGCCAGAAGTCTGCTGATTATTTCACACCCGCAGCCCAACGATGAATCTCTGTGACGTTCTTTTTCAGTCATATCCAATACCAGGTGTATCAAACTCCATTTGAATGACGCTGTGTCTGCATGTATGTATTACAATTATACACTTCAACAGTGTTTACCACTCCTGCACCTGGGACATCAATGATTACACATTGTAACTATGCAATAGACTAGAAACAGGATTTAAGTAAAGACTGATTTGTAATTCATTCATACAGAAATACACCTATGCATAGCTAACTCCTTCATCTGCATTAATCTGAGGACACAGGATAGGTGTAGTATTTCAGTGAGATACTTAATTTCAACCAGTAGAGAATGTGTAACGCTTTATTGAAAGTCCATTATCCAGGTGTTATAAATACATAATACATGCATTATAAATATTATAATTGTAATATATTATGAATACAAGTCCAATCTGTACTTCAATGCACATATGGTGTGCATTATAAGAAAAGAGGAAGAAAGAGGAGTTGGGAGAGAGGAGTAGAAGACAGAAAAGGAAAGAGGTAAAACAGAGGAGCAGGGAAGACAGCATATGATTAATGGATTACAGTGCTACCCTAATATTCTCTCAGTTCATCACAATTGCAGAGTGTCTCTAGCAGTGTCTCCTAACCTTCGGGCTGACTGGGAGCCAAGGATGGTGAGGTGGCGATGACGGGACTGGCTTCCTCTCTCATACATCATTGAAAATGTGTCTATGAATAAAAAAGTAATTTCTTAGATTTGATGGAGACATTATACATCTTAGTACCTCATCAATTTATGATATGTATCGATGTGGATGAGCGACGGGGGAGCAGGAAGAGTGTTTTTGCAGAGCAATGCAACGAAGCTGGATCATTCAGGCAATGATACCTGCAAAATCTACACGCTGCAAAGACTCGCCATTGTACACGATGGCCCATTGCTTGGAGACTTCCTTTGACCATTCTGAATCCCGCATGGGGCATCCTTGCCTATATTGCCCTGAGTTTCTGGTCTAACTCTTAATCTGACATATCAGAATAGTGTTCCCTGACAGACATATTGTGTTCTTTCATCCTTCTGTAAAAAAGCTAACCGTTACACTCATGAAATATGATTATATATTAACTATGAAACAAATAGGACATGGCCTGCTTATGAGTTGCCATGAAAGAAAGTTAGATGAATTCAACTGAAAATGGCAAGAACAGGCGTTCGTAGCTAAATGTTTTTGGTTAGCTTGAGAAAAATAACTGCATGATTTATGATTCTATGGTATGTATGTAATATAGCAGAAGGTTATGAACCGACACTGAATACATAGCTAGTAGTTATCTCCTACGAGAAGTTTGACGGAAGAACGCCCTGTGCTGCTTACCTGAGATGCCATCATCACACAGTCCTTCGTAGGTGTCCGCTATAACTTTGTCGGAAAGAAAGGCTGAACAGTATTGGTTGTAGCCAAACTGACACTCAAACAATGGCCTAAATTAGTTTTATTTTCATACTTTTTTGTTCTCAAAATATATCTTTGGAATAAAATGCATAAAGTGTTGCGCTCTATTACAAATTATTTGATTGTAAAAGTGTTTTTACTTTTGAAGCCTCGTTTTTGCAGACCAGACCAGATTTGACCTAACGACCAAGGGGGAGTTAGAGCACTGATTTATGTTTTACGGTCCCAATGCACTACTGTGTCTCTAACTGACAATGAAGGGGCAATATAAACCAAATAATAAACTGATAATTGTGCACGACTTCAAATGCAGGGAGCAGGTTTCGAACCCTCAAACTTCATGCCCTAAGTCCAGCGTGCTGTCGACTCTGCACCAAAAGCATGCTCAAGCCGCTGAGTCACTAGAGCGCGTCCTCGTGGTAGCTTGCTACTCAATGTAATAAAGTAATGGCTTTTCAAATAAGTTACCTTACACGTTATGATGGCTGACAATTTGTTAGCTACGCTGTCCTTACGAAACACATACCGGTACATACTGCTGTAATGATATGCTATGTTAGCTATCTACCGAATGTTAGTAGTTATACATCAAACTTGCCAGTATATTAACTATAGGCTATCTAACTACCCAACATTCATTGACTTGATTATTCCTGTCATTCTTAGCTTAGCTAAATTGTATAGTCGTTGTGCGTTCTCAATGGACATTCGGGTGCTTTCGTAAATTCCCTCTGGCTATCTACTGCGATTTCAGTGCACTCTCGTCTGAGTGTACCAGAGCGCAGAATAATGAATTTACTAGCGCTCAACTTCAGTTGAATATGGCCGGTGTCAGTAAACTTCGGAAAAAGCGTCATTAAATTGTTTCCAGCAACACAGTTAGTCACCAACGCTCTGGATAACACAACCTGCCTAACCAGCTCTGCTAGGGCGAGTAAAATGGTCAGTGGTCACATTTTGTGTCTGGAGGTAGCTTGGGTGCTTGACTGACGTAAGGCCAGAACGCTCAAATCAACCCTACTCCTTGGCCCGAACGTCCAGTGTGTGCTCCGAGAGCAAAACGGTCTGAATTTATGAGCGTCACGTTGTACTGTGCCATAATTTCTGTTCCATCCTAACGGAAACCCAGAGGATTTTTCATGGAATAGAAACACCATAATATTCATCAAATTATTAAGCAAGTACCAGTCAAAGGTTTGGACACACACCTACTCATTCCAGGATTTGTATTTATTTGTACTATTTTCTACATTGTAGAATAATAATGAAGACATCACAACTATGAAATAACACATGGACTCAGTTAAAAACAAATTCTTATTTACAAAGACAGCCAACTCCTTCCTCCCCGTCGGGGAAATGAACCCCGGTCTCCTGTGTGACTGCAATATGGTAGACTCTCAAATGCTTCTCATAGATGCCCTCTGTTGGTCAAACTACAACTAACAGAAAAAATGGCTGACAATTTAGATGACGTGCCACAAAATGTTGCAGCAGCCCGCAAGGTGTGCTGCAGACTGACTCAAATTTTAAAGGAGCAACCACTATCTGATGTTAAAGCTTCCATTGACTAACACTCTCTGGGTTATATTGGATAAATCGCTCTCCAACCATGTGATGGCAAGCGATGTAAAGCCCTAGCAATGTTTTTTAATATCAATTTATGATCAATAACCTCAAGGCTGCTCTGAAATCTAACCATACAGCTCCAACTATCGTCTTATTATCCATTTCTTTTAACCAATAATCTGTCATCTGAATCAGTGCAGTACAAGTTGAGCGGCCTTGTCCATATAAACTACCGTTCAGAAGTTTGGGGTCACTTAGAAATTCCCTTGTTTTTGATAGAAAAGCACTTTTTTAAATATTTCTTTCCATTTTAAAATAACATCAAAATGATCAGAAATACTGTGTAGACATTGTTAATGTTGTAAATGACTATTGTAGCTGGAAACGGCAGATTTTTATTTATTTTATTAATGCAATATCTACATTTATCATTAACCATCACTCCTGTGTTCTAATGGCACGTCATTTTAAAAGGCTAATTGATCATTAGAAAACCCTTTTGCAATTATGTTAGCACAGCTGAAAACTGTTCTGATTTAAAGAAGCAATAAAACTGGCAGCCTTTAGACTAGTTGAGTATCTGGAGCATAAGCATTTGTGGGGTTGATTACAGGCTCAAAATGGCCAGAAACAAAGCACTTTCTTCTGAAACTCGTCAGTGTTTATAGTTGTTTTGAGAAATGAAGGCTATTCCATGCGAGAAATTGCCAAGAAACTGAAGATCTCGTACAACCCTGTGTACTACTCCCTTCACAGAACAGCGCAAACTGTCTCTAACCAGAATAGAAATAGTGGGAGGCCCCGGTGCACAACTTAGCAAGAGGACAAGTACATTAGTGTCTAGTTTGAGATACAGACGCCTCACAAGTCCTCAACTGGAAGCTTCATTAACAGTGCAGTTAGATTAACAATAATTTAAGCTTTCTGCCAATATCAGATATGTCTGTCAGGGGAAATGTTCTTGTTACTTACAACCTCATGCTAATCGCATTAGCCTACATTAGCTCAACTGTCCCATGGAAGGGACACTGATCCTGAAGAAGTTTTAATGAACTAAGTGTCACATGATCTCAGTGTATATATATACACCTGCTCTGAAAGGCCCCAGAGTCTGCAACACCAACCAAGCACCACCAAGCAAGCGGCACCATGAAGACCAAGGAGCTCTCCAAACAGGTCAGGGACAAAGTTGTGGAGAAGTACAGATTAGGGTTGGGTTATAAGAAAATATCCGAAACTTTGAACATCCCATGAAGCACCATTTTAAATCTATTATTAAAACATTTAAAGAATATGGCACCACAACAAACCTGCCAAAAGTGGGCCGCCCACCAAAACTCACGGCCAGGAGGACATTAATCAGAGGCAACAAAGCTGACCCTGAAGGAGCTGCAGAACTCCACAGTGGAGATTAGAGTATCTGTCGATAGGACCACTTTAAGCCGTACACTCCACAGAGCTGGGCTTTACGGAAGGGTGGCCAGAAAAAAATAAGCAAACACATTTGGTGTTCGCCAAAATGCGCATGGGAGACATATGGAAGAACATATGGAAGAAGGTACTCTGGTCAGATGAGACTAAAGTAAAACTTTTTGGCCATCAAGGAAAAACGCTGTCTGGCACAAACCCAACACCTCTCATCACCCCGAGAACACCATCCCCACAGTGAAGGGGATGTTTTTCATCGGAGCGGACTGGGAAACTGGTCAGAATTGAAGGAGTGATGGATGGTGCTAAATACAGGGAAATCTTGAGGGAAACCTGTTTCGGTCTTCCAGAGATTTGAGACTGGGATGGAGGTTCCACTTCCAGCAGGACAATGACTCTAAGCATGCTGCTAAAGCAACACTCAAGTGGTTTAAGGGGAAACATTTAAATGTCTTGGAATGGCCTAGTTAAAGCCCAGACCTCAATCCAATTGAGAATCTGTGGTATGACTTAACGATTGCTGTACACCAGTGGAAGCAATCCAACTTGAAGGAGCTGGAACAGTTTTACCTCAAAGAATCGGCAAAAATCCCAGTGGCTAGATGTGTCAAGCTTATAGAGACATACCCCAAGAGACTTGCAGCTGTAATTGCTGCAATAGGTGGCTCTACAAAGTATTAACTCTTGGGAGGGGGGGGGGGGGGGTTTAAATACTTATGCATGTTCAGGTTTCTGTTTGGTCTTTATTTCTTGTTTGTGTCACAACAAGTGTTTTGCATCTTCAAAGTGGTAGGCAGGTAAATCAAATGATAATAAATATATTTTAATTCCAGGTTGTAAGGCAACACAATAGGAAAAATGCCATGGGGCGTGAATACTTTCGCAAGCCACTCTATGGCTTTTTCTTTGCAACTCTGCCTAGAAGGCCAGCATCCCGGAGCCACCTCGTCGATGTTGACATTGAGACTGGCGTTGAGGTACTATTTAATGAAGGTGCCAGTTGAAGGTGCCACTTGTGAGAGGTCTGTTTCTCAAAATAGACACTAATGTAGTTGTCCTCTTGCTCAGTTGTGCACTGAGGACTCCCACTCTCTCTATTCTGGTTAGAGAAAGTTTGCGCTGTTCTGTGAAGGGAGTAGTACACAGTGTTGTACAAGATCTTCAGTTTCTTGGCAATTTCTCGCATGGAATAGACTTCATTTCTCAGAACAAGAATAGACTGACGAGTTTCAGAAGAAAGTGCTTTGTTTCTGGCCATTTTAAGCCTGTAAATCGAACCCACAAATTATGATGCTCCAGATACTCAACTAGTCTAAAGAAGGCCCGTTTTATTGCTTCTTTAATCAGAACAACAGTTTTCAGCTGTATTAACATAATTGCAAAAGGGTTTTCTAATGATCACTTAGCCTTTTAAAATTCTAAACTTGGATTAGCTAACACGACGTGCCATTGGAACACAGGAGTGATGGTTGCTGATAATGGGCCTTTGTACGCCTATGTAGATAGCCGTTTACAGCTACAATAGTAATTTACAACATTAACAATGTCTACACTATATTTGCGATCAATTGGATGTTATTTTAAAGGACAAAAACATTTTTTTCTTTCAAAAACAAGGGAATTTCTAAGTGACCCCAAACTTTTGAATGTGTACATGCTGAAAGTTAGTAGTTTACTTTCTCTCTGAAAAAATAGCATTACATTTGGTCAAACACAATTCTCTACATCAGTTTACCAAGAACAGGCAGCAAAGTGACTGGGTGGCTGTTACAGCCAGAAATGGATGCTTGACTATTTTTAGGCAGTGGAATGACTAACTTCCTTCCACGCCCGTGGACACACTCATTTAGGCTTTGGTTAAAGATATAAGAAATAGGGGTGGCAATACAGTCTGCTACCATTCTCAATAGTTTCCCATCAAGGTTGTCTATAGCTGGTGGCTTATCATTATTGATGGATAACAATAGTTATTCTACCTCTCCCACACTAACTTGACCAAATTCAAAGCAGCAATCCTTATCTTTCATTATTAGATCTTTAATAGAAAAATATAATGGCACAATGTTGTCATTTCACTTCTGAGTTTTTCCACTTTATTAGTGAAATAATCATTTAACTAATTGGCAACATTGCAAGGTTTTGTTATAAATGACCCATCAACTTCAATGAACAAGGGAGATGAATAGTTTTTTTGGGCCATGATATCATATAAGGTACTCAAGTCTTTTTCCATTGTGTTTTTATGTAATTTATCTTGGTACTAAAAATAACAAATTATAAGTTTAATTACAATATTTCTCAATGTACAGTATGTCAACCAATCAGCTTAGCAGCCTGACACATATTTTGCATAATTTATTTGAACCATACAATTTTTCAATTGATCATCAATCCAGAGGGCTGGAACAGTTCTCCCAGTTCCTTTCTGAACAGGTGCACTCTTGTCAACAATTGGCATCAGTACTTTTACAAATACTTCCAGTGCTGCATCTGGATTCACTTCCTCATTCACATCAGACCAACAAAACGTTTTTTTACATGTTTGTGTGTGTGTGCGTGTGTTTTCCTTGCCAGAAGCCAATTTCCCCTTACAGTTTCAGCTGCCAAACCTGGCGGCTGCTGATCTGGTTGAGGATGTTTTGCAGAGGCAGCAGCTATGTGTTACTGCTGCAGGGTTAGAGCTTCTGTTCCCAGTGAAAGTGAGAGAAGCACTGAACCAGTGAAAGAGGAACGAATGGGAGGATGAGTGCCGATCATATCAGTCCTCCCAGCCAGAGAATTATCCTTGATTCTACATTTTATAATGCCTGGGGGTCCAACTCGGTGTTTCTGCATTCAACAGAGGCATTACATAGTTACCTACCCCAAAACACAGCGAAAGTACTTGGCTACAGCACAATCAGACTGGAACCCAGCCTAGGATGTAGACGTTTTGCTATTCACATTTTTGTAGACACTGTATGGTGTATTATCTGTTAGTGCAGGTTTATGTAAGCGTTACTGGGAATGGATATCTTGGCATAGTTCTGTTATAACCTCCACCCGGCACAGCCAGAAGAGGACTGGCCACCCCTCATAGCCTGGTTCCTCTCTAGGTTTCTTCCTAGGTTTTGGCCTTTCTAGGGAGTTTTTCCTAGCCACCGTGCTTCTACACCTGCATTGCTTGCTGTTTGGGGTTTTAGGCTGGGTTTCTGTACAGCACTTCGAGATATTAGCTGATGTACGAAGGGCTATATAAAATAAACTTGATTTGATTTGATATCACATGGAGTGCTAGCTGATCCTCTTCTTCTTCAAAAGTTAACATGGCATAATTATCTTTTTACTGTGTCTGTAGCGCAGACCAACCCCGTTTTCAATCCATGTTTAATGTCTTGGAAATGACGTTTTAATAGCATCTATCTATCTTGAGACCAGACTCTGAAAGCTGTCCAACGTAGCCTGGCTTATCAGATCAGGGTATGTAGGGGCTGCCAATATCTCTGGCTGAAGAGATATATATATATATATAATTCCATATCTCTGCGACGACGTGCGCGCTCTCCCTTTCTCCTTAATGTGAACACCTCGCTCACTCTCGCTCGCTCAAACAGCCTAAATACAACCTGTACACAAGGTTGTGTACTCTTTCCCAGTGTTGCCCTCTCATCTCCTCACCTTGGCAAAGCTGCTCTCCAATGACTTCAACCCTTGCCTATAACTTCTGACTTAGTGAGGCCGTCTGTTTGCCCTGCAGGTGACACTGGCTTCCCCCTGCTCTGGCTCTGTTCTAACCTGAACAAAAGCAACAAATAAAACAGAAGAGGAAAAAGAAAAGCGATTGAGAGGTTTATAGTACAGCAGAAGAGGGGTTTATAGTACAGCAGAAGAGGGGTTTATAGTACAGCAGAAGAGGGGTTTATAGTACAGCAGAAGAGGGGTTTTTAGAAGAAAAGAGTGGACAGTTTTATCAGCGTAAAACAGTCTTTCTGTGTATCACTGAGACAGTGTGTGTGTGTCTTAAGGGCAAACAAGCCTGAAATGAGTTGACACTTGTCTGAGTCTGTAGCTAACATCATTATGACCATGTTTGCATTATTCAGGACCCACAACTTTTGCAGGAAGGAAGACACAATATTGACTTAATGCATATATAATGAACATACAAATTATGTCACTATTAGCTCTGCCACACAGAGAGCTTTTGTATTTGAGTGCAGCCAATGAGTGGTATTATACAACGGGTGGTTCTAATGCTGATGTTCCAAGATGGCTTAGCAGTTCAGACGTCATTTCTGTTTCGTATTGTCGTGTCCTGTATATATATATATTTACACCTTTCTTCGCATATCTTTTATATATTTTATTATCCAAGAACTCAACTACAAAAGCTTTCCTGCAAAAGCTTTCCTGCAACCCGCTTCACCAATTACAAAAAAGTATTATTTACCTCAAATCTGAAAATCCACCGTGGAAGCTAGCCAGGGGCTAATTCAGAAGCTAGCCAGAAAGCTAACCAGAAGCTATCCGATAGCTAGCCAGAAGCTAATCTGTAGCTGCCCAGAAATTAGCCGGTCTGCTGGCTAGCGTTGGTGTTTCAGCTGCCCACGTTTTGTGGTCATCAGCTATTCCTTTAGCTCGATAATCTACCGGCACCTTTGTGCAACGCGACTCGGACCGGAGCATTCCGGGACTTTTTTCTCTCTCAGTTTCCCCGGATTTCAGCCGCAGGCTCTGGACATTTGCAGCTAGCTAGCTGCAAACCGTGTGACTATTGGCTTACGTCGATCCCGGAGCAAACTCAAATCATTCCGGAGCTAGCCAGCTGAGGAGTTCCATCAGCCATTCCTGGGCTACAGTCACCTATCCGGACCCGTTTTTTTGTTTTTTTTGTTTTGTTGTTGCTGCAGATACGGAGCACCACCGGGCCTTCACGACTGACTGCCGACGTTATCTGCCCGAGGGAGTTATCCAACTGGCACCTCCGTCCCGACGTTACCTGAACGTTACCTTACCTCTGCCAACCCGGATGTTTTAGCCGTGTCTGAATCCTGGCTTAGAAAGACCACCAAAAATTCTGACATTTTCATCCCCAACTACAAGATTTTCAGACAAGATAGAACGGCCAAAGGGGGCGGTGTTGCAATCTATTGCAAAGATTGCCTGCAGAGTTCTGTTTTACTATCCAGGTCTGTTCCCAAACAATTTGAACTTCTACTTTTAAAAATCCACCTCTCTAAAAACAAGTCTCTCACCGTTGCCGCCTGCTATAGACCACCCTCTGCCCCCAGCTGTGCTCTGGACACTATATGTGAACTGATTGCCCCCCATCTATCTTCAGAGCTCGTGCTGCTAGGCGACCTAAATTTTAACATGCTTAACACCCCAGCCACCCTACAATCTAAGCTTGATGCCCTCAATCTCACACAAATTATCAATGAACCTACCAGGTACCACCCCAATTCCGTAAACACGGGTACCCTCATAGATATCATCCTAACAAACTTGCCCTCCAAATACACCTCTGCTGTTTTCAACCAAGATCTCAGCGATCACTGCCTCATTGCCTGCATCCGTAATGGGTCAGCGGTCAAACGACCTCCACTCATCACTGTCAAACGCTCCCTGAAACACTTCAGCGAGCAGGCCTTTCTAATCGACCTGGCCGAGGTATCCTGGAAGGATATTGATCTCATCCCGTCAGTAGAGGATGCCTGGACATTTTTTTAAAATGCCTTCCTCACCATCTTGAATAAGCATGCCCCATTCAAGAAATTTAGAACCAGGAACAGATATAGCCCTTGGTTCTCTCCTGACCTGACTGCCCTTAACCAACAGAAAAACATCCTATGGCGTTCTGCATTAGCATCGAACAGCCCCCGTGATATGCAACTTTTCAGGGAAGCTAGAAACCAGTATACACAGGCAGTTAGAAAAGCCAAGGCTAGCTTTTTCAAGCAGAAATTTGCTTCCTGCAACACAAATTCAAAAAAGTTCTGGGACACTGTAAAGTCCATGGAGAATAAGAACACCTCCTCCCAGCTTCCAACTGCTCTGAAGATAGGAAACACTGTCACCACCGACAAATCCACTATAATTGAGAATTTCAATAAGCATTTCTCTACGGCTGGCCATGCTTTCCACCTGGCTACCCCTACCCCGGACAACAGCACTGCCCTCCCCTCTGCTACTCGCCCAAGCCTTCCCCATTTCTCTTTCTCCCAAATACAGTCAGCTGATGTTCTAAAAGAGCTGCAAAATCTGGACCCTTACAAATCAGCCGGGCTAGATAATCTGGACCCTTTCTTTCTAAAACTATCTGCTGAAATTGTTGCCACCCCTATTACTAGCCTTTTCAACCTCTCTTTCGTGTCGTCTGAGATTCCCAAAGATTGGAAAGCAGCTGCGGTTATCCCCCTCTTCAAAGGGGGGGACACTCTTGACCCTAACAGCTACAGACCTATATCTATCCTACCCTGCCTTTCTAAGGTCTTCGAAAGCCAAGTCAACAAACAGATTACCGACCATTTCGAATCCCACCATACCTTCTCCGCTATGCAATCTGGTTTCAGAGCTGGTCATGGGTGCACCTCAGCCACGCTCAAGGTCATAAACGATATCTTAACCGCCATCGATAGGAAACAATACTGTGCAGCCGTATTCATTGACCTGGCCAAGGCTTTTGACTCTGTCAATCACCACATCCTCATCGGCAGACTCGACAGCCTTGGTTTCTCTAATGATTGCCTCGCCTGGTTCACCAACTACTTCTCTGATCGAGTTCAGTGTGTCAAATCGGAGGGTCTGTTGTCCGGGCCTCTGGCAGTCTCCATGGGGGTGCCACAGGGTTCAATTCTTGGACCAACTCTCTTCTCTGTATACATCAATGATGTCGCTCTTGCTGCTGGTGATTCTCTGATCCACCTCTACGCAGACGACACTATTCTGTATACTTCTGGCCCTTCTTTCGACACTGTGTTAACAACCCTCCAGGCAAGCTTCAATGCCATACAACTCTCCTTCCGTGGCCTCCAATTGCTCTTAAATACAAGTAAAACTAAATGCATGCTCTTCAACCGATCGCTGCCTGCACCTGCCCGCCTGTCCAACATCACTACTCTGGACGGCTCTGACTTAGAATATGTGGACAACTACAAATACCTAGGTGTCTGGTTAGACTGTAAACTCTCCTTCCAGACTCACATCAAACATCTCCAATCCAAAGTTAAATCTAGAATTGGCTTCCTATTCCGCAACAAAGCATCCTTCACTCATGCTGCCAAACATACCCTTGTAAAACTGACCATCCTACCAATCCTCGACTTCGGTGATGTCATTTACAAAATAGCCTCCAAAACCCTACTCAATAAATTGGATGCAGTCTATCACAGTGCCATCCGTTTTGTCACCAAAGCCCCATATACTACCCACCACTGCGACCTGTACACTCTCGTTGGCTGGCCCTCGCTTCATACTCGTCGCCAAACCCACTGGTTCCAGGTCATCTACAAGACCCTGCTAGGTAAAGTCCCCCCTTATCTCAGCTCGCTGGTCACCATAGCAACACCTACCTGTAGCACGCGCTCCAGCAGGTTTATCTCTCTGGTCACCCCCAAAACCAATTCTTCCTTTGGCCACCTCTCCTTCCAGTTCTCTGCTGCCAATGACTGGAACGAACTACAAAAATCTCTGAAACTGGAAACACTTATCTCCCTCACTAGCTTTAAGCACCAGCTGTCAGAGCAGCTCATAGATTACTGCACCTGTACATAGCCCATCTATAATTTAGCCCAAACAACTACCTCTTTACCTACTGTATTTATTTATTTATTTTGCTCCTTTGCACCCCATTATTTATGTCTCTACTTTGCGCTTTCTTCCACTGCAAACCAACCATTCCAGTGTTTTTAGTTTTTATTTTACTTGCTGTGTTGTATTTACTTCGCCACCATGGCCTTTTTATATTTTTATTTATTTATACATATATTTGTTTGCCTTCACCTCCCTTATCTCACCTCACTTGCTCACATTGTATATAGACTTATTTTTTTTTTCACTGTATCATTGACTATATGTTTGTTTTACTCCATGTGTAACTATGTGTTGTTGTATGT
The DNA here is from genome assembly GCF_045679555.1 of Salvelinus alpinus. Lineage (NCBI taxonomy): Eukaryota > Metazoa > Chordata > Actinopteri > Salmoniformes > Salmonidae > Salvelinus > Salvelinus alpinus. The sequence goes on along the minus strand of NC_092104.1, from coordinate 15,208,258 downwards.
GTCGAACTGCTTTGCTTTATCTTGGCCAGGTCGCAATTGTAAATGAGAACGTGTTCTCAATTTGCCTACCTGGTTAAATAAAGGTTAAATAAAATAAATAAATAAATAAAAATTGGTTAAAACCACATTCCAGCCGGTGTCTATTCCACAAGTTACCGCCTGCTAAATCTACTCTTAGTGAAGTGGGCGGGATAGTCCATATCTCCATCTTTTCCGATAGTGATGTTGTGTTTCCGTAAGTGGATGATTTGGTCTAATGTAGATACATTTACAGGATGTATTTATGTTATTTTAAAGCAAACCTATGATGTTTGAGAAAGAAATTAGGTTCACCTTCCAACAGGAAAACGACTCTAAGCACATAGCCAAGACAACGCAGGAGTGGCTTCAGGACAAGTCGCCGATTGTCCCTGAGTGGGCCAGGCAGAGCCCGGACTTGAAACCGATTGAACATCTCTGGAGAGACCTGAAAATATCTGCGCATCGACACTCCCCATCCAACCTGACAGGGCTTGAGAGGATCTGCAGAGAAGAATGGGAGAAACTTCACAAATATAGGTGTGCCGAGCTTGTAGCGTCATACCAAAGAAGACTCGAGGCTGTGATCACTGCCAAAGGTGCTTCAACAAAGTACTTTGAGTAAAGCCAGTGTCCATGTACTGTATGCGGATGACTCGACACTATACACGTCATCTACCACAGCGTCTGAAATGACTGCAACACTTAACAAAGAGCTGCAGTTAGGTTCAGAATAGTTGGTAAGGAATACTTTCGTCCTAAATATATTAAAAACTAAAAGCATTGTATTTGGGACAAATCATTCAATAAACCTTAAACCTCAACAAAATCTTGTAATCAATAATGTCGAAATTGAGCAAGTTGAGATGACTAAACTGCTTGGAGTAACCCTGTATTGTAAACTGTCATGGTCAAAACATATTGATAAGACAGTAGCTAGGATGGGGAGAAGTCTGTCTATAATAAAGCACTGCTCTGCATTCTTAACACCACTATCATCAAGGCAGGTCATACAGAACCTAGTTTTGTTGCACCTGGACTACTGTTCAGTTGTGTGGTCAAGTGCCACAAAGAGGGACTTAGGAAAACTGTAATTGGCTCAGAACAGGGCAGCATAGTTGGCCCTTGGATGTACACAGAGAGCTAACATTAATGATGTATGCAATTTGATTTGCTGGTTTTAAGAATTAAACTTTCAAATAGCTCTTTGTTGACTGTTGCTGGGTGCTATCGTCCTCCATCCGCACCGGCAAGTACCCTACCTGCCTTAAGCTCTCTCCTGGACCCTTACACTAAGTCTGAATTTGTCCTTCTAGGTGACCTAAACTGGGACATACTTAAACCACCTGACCAAGTCCTAAAGCAATGGGACTCCCTAAAACTTTCTCAGATTATCACCAATCCCACAAGCATTTAACAACATCGTACCCTCCAAACTCGTCATTAAGCTCGAGACCCTGGGTCTCGACCCCGCCCTGTGCAACTGGGTCCTGGACTTTCTGACGGGACGCCCCCAGGTGGTGAGGGTAGGAAACAACATCTCCACCCCGCTGATCCTCAACACTGGGGCCCCACAAGGGTGCATTCTCAGCCCTCTCCTGTACTCCCTGTTCACCCATGACTGCGTGGCCATGCACACCTCCAACTCAATCATCAAGTAGGCAGACGACACTACAGTGGTAGGCTTGATTACCAACAACGAAGAGACGGCCTACAGGGAGGAGGTGAGTGCCCTCGGAGTGTGGTGTCAGGAAAATAACCTCACACTCAATGTCAACAAAACAAAGGAGATGGACTTCAGGAAACAGCAGAGGGAGCACCCCCCTATCCACATCGACAGGACAGTAGTGGAGAAGGTGGAAAGTTTTAAGTTCCTCGGCGTACACATCACAGACAAACTGAATTGGTCCACCCACACAGACAGCGTGGTGAAGAAGGCGCAACAGCGCCTCTTCAACCTCAGGAGGCTGGAGAAATTTGGCTTGTCACCAAAAATACTCAAAACTTTTACAGATTTACAATCGAGAGCATCCTGTCGGGCTGTATCACCGCCTGGTACGGCAACTGCTCCGCCCACAACCGTAAGGCTCTCCAGAGGGTAGTGAGGTCTGCACAACGCATTACCGGGGGCAAACTACCTGCCCTCCAGGACACCTACACCACCCGATGTCACAGGAAGGCCAAAAAGATCATCAAGGACAACAACCACCCGAGCCACTGCCTGTTCACCCTGCTATCATCCAGAAGGCGAGGTCAGTACAGGTGCATCAAAGCTGGGACCGAGAGACTGAAAAACAGCTTCTATCTCAAGGCCATCAGATTGTTAAACAGCCATCACTAACATTGAGTGGCTGCTGCCAACATACTGACTCAAATCTCTAGCCACTTTAAAAATTGGATGTAATAAATGTATCACTAGCCACTTTAAACAATGCCACTTCATATAATGTTTACATACCTTACATTACTCATCTCATATGTATATACTGTACTCTATACTGTACCATCTACTGCATCTTGCCTATGCCGTTCGGCCATCGCTCATCCATATATTTTATATGTACATATTCTTATTCATTCCTTTACACTTATGTGTAAAAGGTAGTTGTTAAATTGTTATTACTTGTTAGATGTTACTGCATGGTCGGAACTATAAGCACAAGCATTTCGCTACACTCGCATTAACATCTCCTAACCATGTGTATGTGACCAATAATATTTTGATTTGTATAACACCAAACACCCAGAAAAGGCTACTCTTCTTGACGTTATCCTCACAAATAATCCTGATAGGTATCAGTCTGGTGTTTTCTATTAGGACCTTAGTGATCACTGTTTTACATTCTGTGTTCGTAATGGCTGCTCAGTGAAACGACCTGTCCTGATTTGTCATACGCGTGCTAAAAAACTTTAATGAGCATGCCTTCCTTCATGAACTGGCCTCTAAAATGGTATTGAATCAGCTTGATCCCCGCTGTTGAAGACATTTGGACATTTTTTAAAAATATTTTCAGTGGTATTGTTAACAAACATGCCCCTATATAGAAAATGAGAATTAAAAACCAGTTCAGTCCGTTTCGACCGTGATCTTTCAGAGTTACTAACCCTCAAGAATTGCATTTGGCGAAAGGCTCGGCATACTCAGGGTGACTGGCTCTCATTCAGGCAATTGAGAAATAAGTGCAGGCTATCCGGAAGCCAACATTAGAAACTTCAAGGAGCAGTTCTCTCTGTGGGTCTAACCACAAGAAGTTCTGTAAAATGGTTAAAGACCTGGAGAATAAACCCTCCTCCTCACAGCTGCCCATGTCCTGTAAAGTTGATGATGTGGTTGTTACTGACAAGAAGCACATGGCTGAGCTCTTTAATCACCACTTCATTAAGTCAGGATTCCTATTTGACTCAGCCATGCCTCCTTGCCCATCCAACATTTCCTCATCTCCCACCCCTTCTAATGCGACTATCCCCGATGCTTCTCCCTCTTTTTCCCCTGCCCCGCTACAACGTTTCTCCCTGCAGGCAGTCACTGAGTCCGAGGTGCTAAAGGAGCTCCTTAAACTTGACCCCAAAAAACCATCTGGGTCACATGGTTTAGACCCTTTCTTCTTTAAGGTTGCTGCCCCTATCATTGCCAAGCCTATCTCTGATCTTTTTAACCTGTCTCTCCTTTCTGGGGAGGTTTCCATTGCTTGGAAGGCAGCCACAGTTCATCCTTCAGTTAAAGTGGGAGATCAACCTGATCCTAACTGTTATAGGCATATTTCTATTTTGCCCTGTTTATCAAAAGTGTTGGAAAAACGTAATAATCAACTAACTGGCTTTCTTGATGTCTATAGTATTCTCTTGGATATGCAATCTGGTTTCTTCTCAGGTTATGGATCTGTCACTGAAACCTTAAAGGTCCTCAATGTCATCACCATTGCCCTTGATTCTAAGCAATATTGTGCTGCTATTTTTATTGACTTGGCCAAAGCTTTTGTTATGGTAGGCCATTCCATTCTTGTGGGCCGGCTAAGGAGTATGGGTGTCTCTAAGGGGTCTTTGGCCTGGTTTGCTAACTACCTCTCTCAAAGAGTGCAGTGTATAAAGTCAGAATATCTGCTGTCTCAGCCACTGTCTGTCACCAAGGGAGTACCCCAAGGCTCAATTCTAGGCCCCACGCTCAGGCAGTAGGAAGCTCTCTCATCCATTTATATACAGATAGTCTTATACTCAGCTGGCCCCTCCCCGGATTTTGTGTTAAATGCTCTACAACAAAGCTTTCTTAGTGTCCAACAAGCTTTCTCTACCCTTAACCTTGTTCTGAACACCTCCAAAACGAAGGTCATGTGGTTTGGTAAGAAGAATGCCCCTCTTCCCACAGGTGTTATTACTACCTCTGAGGGTTTAGAGCTTGAGGTCATCACCTCATACAAGTACTTGGGAGTATGGCTAGACGGTGCACTGTCCTTCTCTCAGCACATATCAAAGCTGCAGGCTAAAGTTAAATCTAGACTTGGTTTCCTCTATCGTAATCACTCCTTTCACCCCAGCTGCTAAATGAACCCTGATTCAGATGACCATCCTACCCATGCTAGATTACGGAGACATAATTTATAGATCGGCAGGTAAGGGTGCTCTCGAGCGGCTAGATGTTCTTTACCATTCGGCCATCAGATTTGCCACTAATGCTCCTTATAGGACACACCACTGCACTCTACTCTTCTGTAACTGGTCATTTTATTTTTTCTCTGTATACCTGTCGCAAGACCCACTGGTTGATGCTTATTTATAAAACCATCTTAGGCCTCACTCCCCCCTATCTGAGATATCTACTGCAGCCCTCTCATCCTCCACATACAACTCCCGTTCTGCCAGTCACATTCTGTTAAAGCTCCCCAAAGCACACACATCCCTAAGTCGGTCCTTTTTTTCAGTTTGCTGCAGCTAGCGACATGAACGAGCTGCAACAAACACTTAAAACTGGACAGTTTTATCTCAATCTCTTCATTCAAACACTCTTACTGACAGTTGTGGCTGCTTTGTATGATGTATTGTTATCTCTTACCTTCTTGACCTCTGTGCTGTTGATTTTGCCCAATAATGTTTGTACCATGTTTTTGTGCTGCTACCATGTTGTTGTCATGTTGTGTTGCTACCATGCTGTGTTATGCTTTGCTGTTATGTTGTTGTCTTAGGTCTCTCTTTATGTAGTGTTGTCTCTTGTTGTGATGTGTGTTTTGTCCTATATTCACTACTTGTATTTGTGAGAGTTATTGACATATTGAATGCACCGAGCTGTCTGTTTTGAACTACTGGCACACAGCTCGGACACCCATGCATACCCCACAAGAAATGCCACCAGAGGTCTCTTCACAGTCCCCAAGTCCAGAACAGACTATGGGAGGTGCACGGTACTACATAGAGCCAAGACTACATGGAGCCAACTCTATTCCACATAAAGTAACTCATGCCAGCAATAAAATTAGGTTTAAAAAACAGATAAAAAAAAAACACCTTCAGGACCAACGGGACTGTGACGCAACACAAACCTAGACCCATGCATACAAACACACGAGAACATACGCACTACACACACATGTACACGTTCATTTTGTGTTATAGATAAGCGGTATTAGAGTAGAGGCCTGAGGGCACACAATATGTTGTGAAATCTGTTATGGATGTATTGTAAAATGTAAGCTGCTTAATATTGCTGGACCCCAGGAAGAGTGGGTAGATGGGGATCCATAATAAATACAAATGGGCCTTGGGACAGGATTAATCTATCCATCCAGCCATGTATTTGTCCATCCATCCCTTTGTCCAATCTCTTATTCACCACTTGAGCTCCAGAGGAGGGTAAACTTTCCCAGAGGATTTTAAAGTGGGCATGGATGAGATTTCAAGATCTGACATTGCACTCAAGTTAAATGTGGAGAGAGGGGGTTAAGCTAAGAAAAGTTGGAAAGGTGAGGAAATGTAAGGACTGAGAGAAGGGCAAGGAAAGGGTGAGAGAGGGGTAGGGAATATACAGAAAGTGTGGGGGAGAGAGGTAATGGAAAATGAGAAAGCGGTAAATAGAAACTTAAAGAGAGGAGCGGAGAGCGAAGTGATTTTCACATAATGGACATGCTCCATGTTGCCACATCTCCAACTAGCTTGCTGTCAATCTCAGCCTTTGCTAAGTGCAGTTATGACTTGAAGTGCCTGACCACATGCCCATTATTCACACTGGCTGCCACTCTGCTATGGTTCTATACAGAAAGGGACTAGACAAAGGGCAGTTTGGACAAATGCCAGGTGGGCCTGTCCATCTTTAGCATAGTGGGCTGGTCTAAATTGAGGGGTCATGCCTTGGCTGATTTCTACATTTTTTACCTTTATTAAACTAGGCTAGTCAGTAAAGAACAAATTCTTATTTTCAATGACTGCCTAGGAACAGTGGGTTTACTGCCTTGTTCAGGGGCAGAATGACAGATTTTTACCCTGTCAGCTCAGGGATTCGATCGTGCAACCTTTCAGTTACTAGTCCAACGCTCTAACCACTAGGCTACCCTGCCACCCCATTTCTGCTCCCACCCTCATGGAAAAAATACTATAGTATACTATGGCATTAATACTATAGTATTCACTGTAATGCTTTTGCAAACTTTACTGTCGTATTCACTGACAAAAACAGGGCTATACTGTAGTATTTACAGTTAACTATAGTAATACTGTAGTAAAATAATATAGTAATTTGCAGACTTTACTGTAGTGTTTCTGAATTATTGTCTTTGACATAAAGTGGAGATTTTCTCCTTGAGGAAACCTACTGGAGAAATTCTAAAAGAGCACCTTTTCCATAACTGGCTTAGACTGGAGTGTGACTGGATAGTTCAGAGCTTCTGCTTCTCTCCATAACTTGTATGGAACACGATATGGTTTATACTTTGCATGTACGTTTCTCACTTATGGGTGGCACAAATTGGGACATGGGGGAGGGGATTGGGCAGGGTTTATGCAAATTAAACTGTAGAATTTACTCTAGCATTTTGGCAGACTAGTGTTTTTGTGGACAATACTGTAGTATTTACTATAGTATTCTACGGTATACTACAACACTCTGTAGTATGTACTACATATGATCAAGGGATACTACAGTGTGTAGTATAGTATTCTACAGTATGATGTACTACAGTTTATTACAGAAATCTTTTGTAAGTTCTACAGTATTTTTTTTGTTCATGTGGGCAGTCCATCCATGGTCCTAGACAAGGCTTTGGCACAGGAACAGAGCATAGACCAGTGATTCTTGTATGACTGAAAGCTATAGGTGTGTTGGATTTGAGGTAAGATTAGGTTGGTGAGGATTGAATAGAAACTGTATGTGCTGTTTGCTTGGCATTAGCAAAAACATCCCAGCTAGCACTTTTCATTCCTTGTGGGAACGTCGGTTTTTGGTTTGAATTTGGTTGTGGGAACGAAGCCATACATTTCCTGACCGGTAAAACTGAGAACAGAAGTGAACTTATTTTTAAGTTGCAGGGAGGTTTTGTTTTACTCTGGTTCCTTTTAAAGTTTTCCTGGGACAAAGTTTTGTTGATGATGAGAACAGAATGTATATGTTTTAAATATCATTCTTAGAACCTTCTTTCAACGGTACATTTTTCTTGAGGTTTTCATGGAAAGTTTTAGTAATGTTCTCAGACCAATTTGAGAACATTACTTTAAATAGAACCATGATGTTAACCTGTAGGAAACATTATGCTGAAGCACTGAAATTCCCACAGAGAAGGTTGTTTCTTAAAAAAACCTCTTAGGGATCGGTGTCCCGTCAACGGGACAGTTGTAAATCATGCAGCACTACGTGTCACCATTGCAGATTTTAGAGAAACAACAAATGTCGGTACATATAAGTGTCTTATATCGGCTGAAAGCTTAAATTCTTGTTAATATAACTGCACTGTCCAATTTACAGTAGCTATTACTGCGAAGAAATGCCATGCTGTTGTTTGAGAGCTCCTAACAACACATTTTTTCCCCACCGCAATAGGTTTTATAAATTCACTTCTGAAGGTGAAATGTATACTTATATTCTGAAATCTTGCTCTGATTTATCATCCAAAGGGTCCCAGAGATAACACGAAGTGTCGTTTTGTTAGATAAAAGCATTTTTCAAATCCTAAAAAGGTCCATATAGCGTGCACAATCAATTTTGTATTTCCACTCTTTCAATTTGCAAAGAAAGGAATCTGTGAAAATCTCACCCTAAACATTGTTTCAACGAGTCAAATCACGTTCGTATGTATTCCTCAGAGATCCTAGAATGTAACGAGAATTCACTATATAATTAGGGGTGTAGTATATCCTATAGGACACCATATTTGGTCAGAGAGCAACGCCTTCATGGCACGCCGATGACACGGGCAGTCTTCACTTGATCGACTCTAACTTTGTCAAATAAGCACCAATCGGGGTCAAACAAAGCTAGCTAGATAGCCAATGAGCTGGGCTTTACGGGAGTATCCGGAAAACATGTATATGTTGTAAAATGTATGGTTCTAGATGAGGCTTTGGCACAGGAACAGAGCATAGACCAGTGATTCTTGTATGAAAAAGCATACCTTTTTCATTTTGGACAAAAATGAAGAATATGGAGAGTTATGAAAACTGGTTGTTTTGCAAATTTTGAACTTATAATATGGCTACTAATACTGGAAAAGCTAAATCAAAGTCCAAGTATACAGATTTGACTATATTCTTGCAGAAAAATGTAATATGAATGCAAGGATCTCCTTCACGATTTGCCCAAATGTTTTTGGGTGACTTCACACTAAATGTCATGTAGCTCGCTCATACTACAAGTTATCCGTCTGAAACTTTGCACATACACTGCTGCCATCTTGTGGACGCCATCGGAATTACAACCAGAGTGATGGCTGTAACTGGGACCTTTCTCTTGCCTTTCAAAGATGGTGGTAGAAAACTTTTTTCCCTTTGTATTTTCTTCTACCAGACCTATTGTGCTATATTCTCCTACATTCAATTCACATTTCCACAAACTTCAAAGTGTTTCCTTTCAAATGGTACAAAGAATATGCATATCCTTGCTTCAGGGCCTGAGCTACAGGCAGTTAGATTTGGGTATGTCATTTAGGCGAAAATTGAAAAAAAGTGGGCTATCCTTGAGTCCTTTCAACTATTTGAGAACATTTCCAAAGTCAAACAAGTTGGATAAAGTTACTAGAACGTTACATTTTTTTTAAGGAATTGTAAACATGTTTGAACATTTAGGAAAAGTTATATTAAAGTAATAAAATACCAAGAAAGTAGTGTTTCTTAATTATATGCTGAGAATGTCTTTGGAACAATCAACTATCTTGCACCATTCCCAGAAAGTTGTGGCAAGGTTGTATGCAACATGACCATAGAGCTTGGTGAGAGTGTGGTTGTTCTAAGGAACATGTGGTTCTCAGAATGTTATGTTCTACCTGGGATTGGTCTCCCTGTATGTCATAGAGATAATTCTGCCATGCTGAAGCAAATAAACATTTGACATATGGAAAACTCAATTTACGTTAAGATTATCCAAATAGTGCTTGACAGTTTGATTATAGCTATGGATCTATGTGTATTTCACTCAAATTTACAGTAGTGTACTCTGCACACCTGGTTGCCAGTCTGACTTCTGTCATTGTCTTACCGAATAAGGCCATATCGATACATCATTGTTGAATGCAAAACAAATCCGATAGCCACGCTAGTACTCTGCTGCACTACTGGCAGTTAATTGAGTTTACAGCGGGAAGAAGTTGATATTTTTTCCAAAAACAACAACAATAATTTGGTCTCACCAGTCTGTAACTGCACACTGTGTCCTCAATGACTCATACCAGAGGACAGAATGAGACCATAGGAGGAGAGAGATGATTTGATAGAGGGAATGGATAGGAAGACCGAATGGAGAGGGTTGATGAGGGACCACTGTGGGAAGAGGAAAAGAGGGGGTTGGGAGAGAGACAGACAGAGGGAGGGGAAGGAGAGAAAGTAGGAGATGGACAGAGGGGATCAGACGGAAGCAGAGGAAAAGGGGTAGAAGATGAAGGGAATTCTCTCCTGCTCCTCTCCTGTGTCCTAAAGGGTGTTAGGAGTTAGTGAGAGGGCTGAGCAGTAATGGTGTGTGAAACACCACTGCTGCGCCTTCTGCATGGTGGTGTCTCTGCTCAACACACTATATTCTCTGTCTGAAAGAGACAGTACCTCTAACCCACATAATCCTGTCATCTGTTCATTCCTTCTAATGGTCTTTAACTTCCTGTGGTTTTTGTAAGCGTCTGCATCTGTAAGTAGGTGTGGAATAACCTCGGAGTTTGAGTGTATCATATCCAGTATATCATATTACCTTTCAGAGAAAATGGAAAGATAACATTTTAGTCATTTACCCAGAGCAATAAGTGCATACATTTTAATATGTTTTTGTACTGGTCCCCCATGGGAATTGAACCCACAACCCTGGTGTTGCAAATGCCATGCTCTACCAACTGAGCCACACAGGACCTAACATAAACCATGAAAAAAAATAAGATAAACCATAACATGTAACTCTTTAATGACACTTTATTTGACATTGTTCAGGTAGACCTACTGACTTAACTTGTGGCAAACATTTAATAGAACAACATCTGTTACTCATCTCCTTCATTAAGCCACTATAAAGTAGTGAGAGCGAGGGATTTGTTTGTTTATTTCTGGAATTGCGTCGTCCTGTAATTCAGAGGAATTAGTCCAAGGCTTCAAGGTTATGCTAATCACATGTTAACCAACGGCTTACAGGAAGTACTTATGTCTCAACATTAATTTGTGCTCCAGATGAACTAGTGAAACAAGGCACAACCAGAAGCCATACACAGGACATGATGACCTCGGTCTTCTGCTATAGACAAGCACGGATTATAAAAGGAAAACCAGCCACGTCGCGGACACCGTCTTGCTTCCGAACAGGCTGAACACCTTCGCTTGCTTTGAGGATGATACAGTGCCATTGACACAGCCCGCTACCAAGGACTGTGGGCTCTCCATCTCCGTGGCCGACATGAGTAAGACGTTTAAGCGTGTTAACCCTCGCAAGGTTGCCGGCATCCCTGTCCGCGTCCTCAGAGCATGCGCAGACCAGCTGACTGGTGTGTTCACAAATATATTCAATCTCTCCCTATCCCTGTCTGTTGTCCCCGCATGCTTCAAGATGGCCACCATTGTCCCTGTACCTAAAGTCATTTTGTTCAATTACCTCTGCTATCATCCCGTAGCACTCACTTCTGTCATCATGAAATGCTTTTAGAGACTAGTTAAGGATCATATCAGCTCCACCTTACCTCTCAAACTAGACCCAATTCAATTCGCTTACCGCCCCAAAAGTTCTACAGACGATGCAATCGCCGCCAAGCTGCACACTGCCCTGTCTCATCTGGACAAGTGTGCTGTTCATTGATTATAGCTCAGCATTCAACACCATAGTACCCTCCAAGCTCATCAAGTTTGAGGCCCTGGGTCTGAACCCCGCCCTGTGCAACTGTTTCCTGGACTTCCTGACGGGTCGCCCCCAGGTGGTGAAGGTAGGAAACAACACCTCTTTGCTGATACTCAACACTGGGGCCCCACAAGGGTGCTTTTCTCAGGCCCCTCCTGTACTCCCTGTTCACCCATGACTGCGTGGCCAAGCACGCCTCCAACACAATCGTCAAGTTTGCAGATGACACTACAGTAGTAGGCTTGATTACCAACAACGATGAGACAGCCTACAGGGAGGAGGTGAATGCTCTGGGAGTGTGGTGCCAGGAAAATAACCTCTCACCCAACGTCAACAAAACTAAGATGATTGTGGACTTCAGGAAACAGCAGATCTAGCACCCCCCCTATCCACATCGATGGAACTGCAGTGGAGAAGGTGGAAAGCTTCAATTTCTTCGGTGTACACATCACTGACAAACTGAAATGGTCCACCCATACAGACAGTGTGATGAAGAAGGCACAACAGCGCCTCTTCAACCTCAGGAGGCTAAAGAAATTTGGCTTAACACCAAAAACCCTCACAAACCTTTACAAATGCACATTTGAGAGCATCCTGTCGAGCTATATCACTGCCTGGTACGGCAACTGCACCACCCACAACCGCAAAGCTCTCCAGAGTGTGGTGCGGTCTGCCCAACGCATTACCGGGGGCAAACTTCCCGCCAAGAAATAAGACAAATTTGAGCATGCATAACTATTCATCCGTCAGAGTCAATACTTTGTAGAGCCACCTATTTTAGCAATTACACCTGCTGGAAGTGGAACCTCCATCCCAGTCTTCACCTTCCAGCAGGACAATGACCCTAAGCATGCTGCTAAAGCAACACTCGAGTGGTTTAAGGGGAAACATTTACTTTTCTTGGAATGGCCTAGTCAAAGCCCAGACCTCATTCCAATTGAGAATCTTTGGTATGACTTAAGTTCTGCTGGTGTACAGCAATCTTTATCTAACTTGGAGCTGGAGCAGTTTTTCCTTGAAGAATGTACAAAGATCCCAGTGGCTAAATATGCCAAGCTTATAGAGACATACCCCAAGAGACTTGCAGCTGTAATTGCTGAAATAGGTGGCTCTACAAAGTATTGACTTTGGGGGGGTGAATAGTTATGAATGCTCAAGTTTGTCTTATTTCTTGTTTGTTTCACAATAAAACATATTTTGCATCTTCAAAGTGGTAGGCATGTTGTGTACATCAAATGATACATACATGAAATGATTGGTCATACAAGGTATAGCTGACATTTCTTGATGGAGGTTTGAACAGTAATTTATATGTGTGTATATATATATAAGATGTGTAGCTACCATTTTTGTTTTGCACACCTTTTCAACTACACGCATCATCAGTGAACTGACTCACTGCATAAAACACCTTTGATAAGCCCAAAGGAACGTTGCTAGATTATCTCTTAATTAAATGCTATAGGTATATTTGATAGAAACACTAGGGATCTTTCATGTCTCAAGGCATGGAGCTGGGCTGGCTCTATTGTACCCAATCATGTATCTACTGGAGAAACAGAGGAATATTGTCCGAACATTTCTATAACAGTTACTCCATTAAACCCATAAGGCAAAACACGGCCTCTATTCTACTCCAAGGTTTTGTGTAAGAGCAGACAATCCTGGCCAGAACATTGCTAAATGGGAACTTAGAAGGATGCTGACTGTATAGGTTGATGTACAGACAGACACACACTTGCTTGATGCACTGTCGGTCTGTCTGTAGGATGACGGTCTCTCTCTGTGTTCAGTGCCTGTGGAGAGGTAGATTGTTGTAATCTCTCGTGACTTTTTAAGGGTCAACTGACTGATGTTTGAGCTACGGTGACCGTCTGTTGTGGTTGAGTTAACTTTGGGCTTTGTGACCGTGTGGTCAGCCCTGTAGTGCTGGTCAGCCCTGTGGTGCTGGTCAGCCCTGTGGTGCGGGTCAGCCCTGTAGTGCGGTTGAGTCTGCAGTCATCTCTGTTGAGGTTACTGAAGATCCCTCTCTGGGCTATGAGACTGTGTGGACAACTCCGTACTGCTGTTGGTTGACCCCTAGAGCTGTCTGCTCTGGTTACGGTCACTATCTCGACTGTGACGCTGAGGTCATTGTACGGCTTGCCGTGTTGTTGTGACTGTTAAAGACGTGGTGTTTGTGATTGGTAGATTTGCTCTGGCATTTTCTCTGCTGTAAATTCAGCCACAGATGTCTCTGTCCTGATTGGTTGAGTGATGCTTCTGCTCACACTTTCGGGTCATAAGTTGTGACGTGGGTCTCATTGCGCTGTTAGTTTTGTGGTTGTCTGTGAGGTTTTCTCTGTGCTTTTGTGTTAAGGTCACTTTCTGGTCTGTGTGTTTCTGGGGTTCTGGTGTGATTGCTGTGACTGGAGAAGGTTCACTCTTTGGGCCAAGTGTAGCCAGCCCTCCTCTTGGATAACTCTCTCTGTTGCCTAGGGCTGACTGTGTACTGTAGCCTGACCCTGTGGGGTCCACTGTGGGTTTCTCTATTCATCTATTTGTTTTTCAGGGTAAAAGGTCACACTGGGCTGGCTGTGGATGTATTGTTGAGAGGGGAGAAAAGTCTCGGGCTGACTCTATAGTTAGAGCAGTTACACTCAGAGAACCACTTCTCTGGTTAGATTACTTTTCTATTTAGACAGGAGAGCGAGGACATCACCCAGTCCTCTCAACCCACTGGGTTGTTCTGCTCACCTCCACTATAACCTGTAGCCTATATTCCCCCCAGGTTCACATGATTCGTTCAGTTTCTACATAGATGAGTCCTCTCCGGTTGGTCCTGAGCAGACTGATGCCGTCCAGAACTTTGTGTCCGTCTTCGGCACGGTGGCCAAGAAGCTGATGCGCAAATGGCTCGCCACTCAGACCATGAACTTCTCCAGCCAGCTGGAGGCCGGCGTCCGCTTCTTTGACCTGCGCATCTCCACCAAGCCCCGAGACCCAGACAACGAGCTCTTCTTCGCTCACGGTCTCTTCAGCGCCACGGTGAATAGAATGCATCCCTGTAACTTTATTTGACCAGACGTTCCTGAGTATGACTGGTCTGACACTCTCTCTGCTCTCCTTTGGGGTGTGTGTTGTCCTTCCAGGTGAGAGAAGGCCTGGAGCAGATCAGCTCCTTCCTGTCGGCCCATGCCAGAGAGGTGGTGTTCCTGGACTTTAACCACTTCTACGGGGTTCAGAACCTGCACCATGAGAAGCTGGTCTCAATGCTGAGGGATGTGTTCGGGGAGAAACTCTGCCCTGTCGTCTTCGCTCAGGAGGTAAAATGCTCTACTGTACAAACAAACACTTTCAATCTCTGTGCTCCTTCAAGAGCATATTGTCCAATATGCAGGTTGATGTTTATTGTCATGAGTCTTGTCCTGGAGGCACTGAGCGAAATCGCCA